>NW_017729029.1:67244807-67267118 GCF_001723915.1 Gavialis gangeticus | reverse complement strand
AGCTGGGAGCTGGGAACCCTGTCAGCTGGGAGCTCTTGGGCATGCCCATGGGATCCCCAAGTTAGAAGCTCTGATCAGCTGATGCGGCTCCCTGCCATAGGGGCCACAACCACATGTTCAATTAATGACATGATAGGAAGAAGATACAAAGTTATTACACATTTTGTTAAATAACTTTAGCTTATTCCTGTTTTTATTGTGCCATTAATTGATTGAACATGTGACCAAGTGACTACCTAAGGCATGACTGACTATTTAATCATGCCTTAAGTGGAACATGTATATGGGGCCTTAATAAATTTGGCTTGTGTGTATGTTTTTGTATGCCAGGGTGGCAAAGTGGTTATATTTATATATTTATATTTATATATGGATGGATATATTAATTGTACTGGAGTAACGGCTAATTAATTATATACACAGAATAAATTTAACATTACTCTTGAAGACATTAAGATTAATTCTTGTAGAATAGAGCTGTCAACTTGCACCAGAAGAAAACTAAATTTCAGTTCCTCCTTTATTTTGCAGGGTATTTGGAAAATATATTGCAAATCTCTATTTTTGTGCAGTAAAAGTCTGCCATAAGTTTGGGTGACTGACAGCCTTTGCTAGGATCAAGACTAGAACAGGGATGTTGAAAGTCAGGACCAAGAAGCAAGGTTGGGGGTGGGGGGCGGTTCTTGGATGACAGACAAGGTTTTGTGCCCAAATGGAAAGTTAGTTTATTATCTTTCCCAGCGATATACCGTTTGGTCAATAATTGATATAACCAAAAATAAAAAAAAAAAGAGAAGAAAAAGAAAAATCTTGCTTGTCACATTTTCAGAACCCTGAGACAATCTTCTGGACTCAAAGCCTTTTTGGTTGACTTCCTTCTGCACCATTCTTTCTTATTTCCTATATTTTTCCACAAATTAATGCACACAGACTTTAGTACCAGTTAAACAAGTGTCATGTGAAAACCAACGTGTTTCACTGTATGTAAACCTGTTCAAAAGCAATAGTGTCTTTTATATTCCAAATGTTGTTGCTATGTCTTTTGTCTCAGTGGTGTTGCAGTAAGAAATAAGGACTTAAAGTGCTGTCCTTTTAGAAACTGTGCTTTCTAATCTCCTCCATTGGAAGGAAAGAGCAGCTGTACATCTTCCCTGATATCAAAAGTTCACCAGCCTTCCCTGCCTAAACATGCAGGGAATGTACGTAGCTTCTTGGGTGCCAAAAGCCCCAGCTGCAAAATGTGCCATCTTCTCACCCAATTAATTCAGTGTTGCCAGCTCTCATGCTTTTATTGCAAGCCTCATCCTATTTTGTGTTTTTTTTCTGAGCCCCAACTCTTGTAATAATCAATACTAGAAAATTTCACTTTTCCTTTTTGGCAGGGAAGAAATTAAATTTCTAGTCATAAATTCTAGTTCTTCAAAAACCAAAAGGCAAATTAGAAGAGCCTCAAATGCATTGCTTTACGCATGGTAGCCTTATGATTTCTGAACAGTTGGGGCCAGAAATGATTTATCAATAAATGATTCAGAAATTTACCAACAAAATTATATTTTTGGTCTGATAATGTTGATTTGTTGAAATTAAACCTTTCTGCAGATCAGATGAATGAATAACTACCAGCTAGTGTGCAAGGTGGACTTTCTTCTGTGGAATTAAATATTAACTGGGAAAATGTTAGAAAGTACTGCTACAGTCCAAAGATTAAGGGATTTATAGATGCAATACTGGGTCAGACCAATGGACAATCTAGCCCGGTATCCTCTCTTTGACATTGAGATGTGGATCCTTTAGAGGGAGACCATTGAATCCAAGTAGATCTAGAGTGATGTATCCCCTATTCCTTACCCTCCCTGGCATCGTTTATTATTGATTTAGAGATGCCAGAGGAAACTGTCAACTATTCTGTTCTGCTATTAATAGATCTATCATCCATGATTTTTTTTTCATGTTTCTTTCTGAACCTGGCTTTGCTATCTGTCTCTACCATCTCCTGTGACAATGAATTTCACAAGTTGTTTTGCTTAAAGTCTCTCGTTAGTTTTAAACCTGACACCTACTAATTTCAGTGGATGCCCGTAGTTCAACTATTCTGGGATTTGGTGAATAAGTTCCCTGTTCCCTTTGTCCACCCCCTTCATGGTTTGTATAGACTTCTATCATATCCACCTCAGCCTCCTCCTTCTCCCCTCCAGACTAAAGGATCCTAACCTGTTTAGTCTCTCCTAATATGGCAGCTGTTCCATGCCTCTGATCATTTGGTTTCCCTCCTCTGTACCTTTTTTCAGTTCCACCCACCTGGGTATGGGAGACCCAGGTTTGGGTTCCTGCTTCTGTGAGTTTTTTAATTATTCATACAAAATGAAGAACCAAACTAGAAGAGCTCTCAGCTTGGTTGTTAGGATGCTTGCTCTAGATGTGGGACCCCACTGTCCTTAACTAGCCAGAGCAGTGTATTGAACTTTAGTCTCTAGTACCTTAAGCAAGTGTTTTAACTATAAGTTATCCTGAGATGGGTGAAAGTATTTGTGCGTGTGTGTGTCTATTTTATACTAAGAAAATGACAGAAATTACTGTTACAACTACTGCTATATACTAGGAAAACTTCAAAATACCCTTTGTTCATTCCAATGGGAAATGAGGAAAGTGTTTGACTACTCAAAATCTATCACAGAATGGGTAAAAGATTTATTGCCCAGTTCTGGTAAAACTGTATACAGTGTGTGACCTTCATCAATATAAATGACTGATGCTTTTCAAAAATGAAAATACTTGGGTATGAAAAAAATAATGAAAGCTGTCTACTGATTCTGAGATAGTAGAATGATTTAATTGCCCATTTCTATATTTAATTAATTCAAAGCCTCATTGTCAGGTATTCTCAATTTTCAGTACTGAAGTTTTGTAGCAACCACACATTTTTTCTGCGTAGCATAAGCCCATGGTACCTCAGTACCTCAGAGTATGGATAGGCCCATAATCAGTCCTTACTAGCACAAAATTCAAATGATTTGTTGGAGATCCGAAAAAAATGATCACAGAATTTGGCTCTTGGTTAGAATATTTGGTTTACAAATTGTAAAATTTCTTTCTCCAGTGTGTAAAATTCAAATACTATTTCTGGCAGCAAAATTCTCTCTTGGTACTTTAGAAAATGGTTATTTGCAGAATGAGACTTTTCCCCAGAAATTCATTCTCATAAGTACTGGAATAATTTAATAAAGCTGGCCAGTCTTTAATATTTTTATTTTCATTTGAACAGTCAGTATCCAAATGTAATTTGTCACAAGTGAATACATGTCACAATATACCACTGCTGAAACATATGTAATTCTGTTATCTCATGTAATATGGGATAAAATGTCTACACTGCAGTGTAGTGTAGAGATACACAAGCTATCTTTAAATAAGCTATTTTAGCTCCGTATTCCACCACTGCTGTCACAAACAGTCACTTAATATGGGAATAGCAGTCTTCCAGTAGATAGAGAAGTCATTGGTAAGTCTGGCTATGACTAAAGAAGCCAATCTGAAATCTGCATATCTGACTGCAGACATGGCAGACAATTTCAGAAGGAAGAAGTGAATTTTGGTGATATCAAGTCACAGCTCTTTTCCTTCTCTGTCTTCCAATTTGCTTCCATAGTGAAGTGAGTTTGTTTGAAATGGTCCGAACCTTGTTGTATTTCATGGCACCATAGGGGACGATTCAGTGCTTGAGTGTCTTAGGTATTAATATTAATATCGTATTTCTTCAGATTGATCTTCAAGGTGCTCTTGATTCTCTTCTTTTGCCCAACTCTAGAGTGATGGCCATTGATGAGCTGGGAGTACAGGACCTGTTTTGGGAGCCATTCATTAGGAAACCTTATGATATGTCCTGTTCAAGAAAGCTAATGCCATATAAAATAGTTTTGATGCTCGTGGTATTTGTTTGAGCCAGAATGCTGGCATTCATTCTTCTGTCTTTCCAGTTGATGTGGAGGATTTTCTGAAGATATTGCTCATGCTAACATGCCAAGGCTTTCAGGTATTTCTGATATATTGTCCAGGTTTCATACGTACAGGGTAGAGAAAACAGCAGATTGTTAGAAGAGAAGTTTGTTTTGGGTTCTGATGTCATGATCATTGAATACACTATTTTGGAGACATCCAAAGGCAGTAATGGCAGATTTTATTGACTTCTATACTCCTGTTTTGGGAAAACTGACTACCCAGGTAGGGGAAATTGTCACTAGTCTTCAAGGATTGTCCTCTAATTGTAGTATGTGGGAGCAGCTGGTTGGTTTGGAGTAGCTTGGTAAAGTATCTTGGTTTTCGTGCAATTGATAGTGGGCAACTTTCATTAATGCACAGTGCCTACTGCACATTAAATTTAGTACTTGCAGAAGGAAGTACTAGTTAAATACACAGTAGGCTGCCCTACTACACATTAGCATGATCACATTCTTTTTTCTTAACAGTTAATGCACGGTAGACTAATACCACTAATACTACTGCACATTAGTGTAATAGCACAGTTTTTGCCATGATGCTGTAATGTGCAGTCAGTCAGTTTACAGCTTATTAAGTGTCTCATGTAGACATTCCCAGTGAGTCCAAGCATTTCATATGCTTCACAGAATAGTCGAGAGTGACCTGGTGCTCTTTAATTGAACACAACACAATGGTAAGCATAATGAAGATCAGTAATGGAGGTGTTGGTCATCTTGAATTTGGAACGTAACTAGTGTGACAGGATTTGGGCCACAGGGTTGGTCATGATTCTCCCTGGTGGGCATGTGGCTCCTATTCAGCTTTAACTCTATAGCTCTTCCTTGATTGCTCGCTTGCCAAGCCATGTTCTTATTAGAAATTGAATAAGGGAGGTTGCCCATGTACCTTAGACTGAGCCTTGGTCCATTTGAGTCACCAATGGGTCTCTACTGGACCCCAATAGTCTTAATTTGACCCTTAAGCTCCTCTTGGCCTGTCTGTGCACCTGTAGGGTGCCTGCAGCTTTAAGGGCTAAGTGTGCATTTGTGCTTCTCCATAGCCTTAAGGGCTTATTGTGTGGCTCTGTCATCCCATACACCACACCCCATGCCACACGGGTGTTATCACGCACTGATAATTACCTGATGGTCATTCAACTTAGCCCCTCTCTGGGCTCCTCAACACTCTCAGGACCTCTCTGTGACGTCAGACCCTCTGGTTGCCTGCACCTGGTCCCTGTGGTCTTCTTTCCACCCGTCTCTCTCTGGGTTCTCAGACCCTGATCTCATGCTCAGCCCGCTCTCTCTTGCACCCCCTGGTCACACACAGAGCCCCTCTTGGCTTGTGGACCCCTTGGTCTAATTTTTGGCCCCTCTCTGGACTCGTGGACCTGCTGGCCTGAGTCTCAGCCCCCCTCTGATTTCATGGACCCTCTGGACCCAGTCTTGGCCCCTCTCTGGCTCCTGGACATCCTGCTAGGCACCACTCTCTCTGGCTCTTGCATTCCCTACTGGGCCCCACTCTCAGACCCTCTTGGGCAACTGGTTCTTTAAGTAGGCCTTGAGCCTGCACCAGCTCCATATATCTTAAGTGATTCCTCTTAAAATATAAGGAATCCTAAGAGATTCCTCTTCTGCCACTTGTTCTTCTGCTCTTGAATTTTCTTTTGGGTGTCTGCTCCACACCCCTTTCCCAGACCAAGGACACGTGGTTGGAGAATGGGCAGCGACATTTCTTCACTGCTTTACTTCCCTACCACTCTAGTCCATTAGAGGAGAGGAGAGTGATGGAGAAAGACATCCCACTGATTCCTCAGACCTGCTTCCTTGCTGGTTCACTCTTCCCATGGGAAAAGGAAGAGTGGTGCAGCCACTGCTCTCCATGACTTCCCTATGCTGGAATCACCCCCCATTTTGGGAAGGCACAGGGAGCAGTGACGAGAGGGTGCCTGCAGGCTAGAATGCTTGTACTGCTCCATCTTTTGGAAAGATTTGTAGAAGGGAAAATTTCTCAGAAATATCCACTGCTAGAAATGAATGCTATTCATATCCTTTGTTAATTTATTCTTCTGTTGCTGAAGAGAGTGAGAGAGAGGGCACAAGCACACCAGAAATATTATAATGTAGCATAGAATTAAAGTGTTATTATATGTATTTTATAATTACGAAAGGAGTAGTTTCCATATAGTGGAAGTGACCTTTTACAACACCAAAGTTTTTATTTACCATAACTGTTAACTCAAAGGTATTTGCTTCATCATGCTCAACTAGTGATACTGAAGTACATTTGTTATAGTGATGTAACAAAAAGATGAGATGATTTTATATTTGGTTAAGTCCTCCAAAATTAGATTTTGTTGTGCTACTTTATTTTACTTGTTATATTGGTAGGCTGTTTAAAGCAAAATATACTAATGAAAAAGGAAAAAATTCTTATAAAATGACCTGATTCAAAAGCAGGTTAAGCTTGTCAGATAGAGTAATGATGAATAATGAGCTTCATATTGTTCCCCCTCTTTCCCTCTGCACTGTGTGTATCTCATAATCTACTGTGTGCAGCCAAAAATATTTATTTATGTTCTATTTTCTAGAGTGTCAGATGCCAAACTGTACATTTGCTTTCTTAATTTTTTTACAAGCTAAAGATGGGATAAATTAAACAATTTGTTGGGAAACCCATAATTGTTTCTCATTTTATTTTGATCCTGGCTCAGTTTGAATTGATTCCAATTGTACAAAAGATAATTCCAAATGAAAAACAGGCAAACACAAATCAAGAAACAAAAATCAAGGATCACAAAAGAAAACAAATTACTTATTTTCGATTGGCCAAATGATTTATGAAGTTGACTGCTATTTGGGACATACGATTGTAAAGCCTCCTTCTCCTCCCCTTATTCTCCTTGTCCCTGGGCTGTTGCATTCAATCTCCGTTGTTCACAGGCAAACATTTGCCCAAGGATTCCTGAAAACTGGCACTTCAGACATTACCATACAACTGCAAGGCACAATTTCAGGACCACCAGGAGCACCATATATAGGCAATAAGGAAAAGCAGAAGAGATGATAGCACTGCCCTACTACAAAGTAAAAGAAGTAATATAAGCCTAGGAAAGGGACCATATTCCATGCTTCCCCCACAATCTTTGTCAAGTAAGGGAGTAGTGGAAGCAAAGGAAAAATTCCTTCCTGAAACCATATTTATTAGGGCTGTGCAAAGCTTCGGACACCAATTCGATTCAGAGGAGATTCAGCCCAATTTTGGAGAAAAAAAGATCCTTCTGGTTCTGTAGAATTTACTAGGAAAGGCCCAAAGCATAGGATAACCAGATAGAATCATAGAGAAGTAGGGCTGGAAGGGACCTCCAAAGGTCATCTAGTCCAACCCCTTGCCTCAGACAGGATTATCCCTACCCAAACCATCCTGTACAAATCCACTGTCTAACTTCTTAGCAAAACTACACACTCAACCCTGACATAACTTAGGCAGGCACCTACCCTGGAGATCTTCAAAAGGATACAGGATGCACACATTGCTGGAGTTATTTGACCCCAGTAGTCTTTCCTGCTCAGAGCAAGGGGGTTGCCCAATGATCTCACAAGGTCCCTTCCAGCCATAAACTTCTGAGAATAGCTTCAAGACATAACACCTTAACTTGCCACAGGTGAATGAGTAGAAAAGTAGTGCCCAAATGTCCTGCTGCTGCAAGGATGGTTAAAATACCCTCAAGAGATCCAACGAAGAAGACCATGTCCCCTGTTACAGAAGGTGGCAAAAAAACCTCACAGTCTGTACTAATGTGACCATGGAATAAAATGCCTTCCTCACCCCATTTATAGTAATTAGCCTGACCCAGAGCATCTCATCTAATTGTTTCCCCTCGTGTCTCATCTAAACCTACTTTGCTGCAACTTTAGTCCATAGGTCTGTGTTCTGCTGTCTGCAGCAAGATAGAAAAGGTGTTTTCTTACATTTTTATGGCAGCTCTTTAGATATTTGAAGACTGCTATCATGGGCCCTCTTAAGCACCTTTTCTGTAATCTGAACATACCTATCTCCTTCAGCCTTTCCCTGTATGGCTTGTTTTCCAAGCTCTTTATCATTTTTGTTGCCCATCTCTGGACCTCCCTTAACTTCCCCATGTCCCTTTTGAAAAGTGGACCTCAGAACTGAACACAATATTCTAGATGAGGCCTAAGCAGTGCAAAGTAAAGAAGCACTATGACCTTCCATGTCTTGTACCTGATGCTTCTACTGATGCATCACAAAAACACATTCACCTTTTGTGCACCTGCATCACACTGCAGACTCCTATTGAGCCTTTGTCCTACCTTGCATTTGTCAGCTCTGAACCTGTTAGATCCAGCCCAGCTTTCCAGTCTGTCAAAATTCTTCTGAATTGCACTCCAGTGTGTTCATAATCCTTCCCAGTTTTGTGTTATCTTCATATTTGCTCAAAAAGCTCTTTTCCAGCATCCTAATCATTAATAAACACATTGAATAACACTGGGCCCAGGACAGACCCCTTTGAAACCTCCTGCCATTCTGATGTGATCCATTTGTAATTGCTTGTAGCTATTGAGTCAGTTGTCTAACCACTTTCCAGTAGTTTTGTCTAGCTGACACTTCTCCAGTGTGTTTATGAGAAGATCACGTTGTGGGCCCTTGTCAAATGCTGTGTCAAAAATCTAGGTATACTGTATCTCCAGCTTCCCCTTCATCTACACAAGTAGTTATGCAAATGGACTTCCTTAGGTTATGCTCCAGTAACTTCCCATGTAGTGAGGCGATACTTACTAGTCTGTAGGTTCATGAGTCCTCATTTTTGTCTTTTTTAAAGATCTGAAAGCCTTTTTTTAAAGACTGTGTTAGCCCTTTTCCAGTCCTCTATCTCCCAATCTCCTATTACTTTGGAAATATTATTGACAAAGGCTCCAAGATCTCCTCTACCAGTTCCTTCAGTATCCTGGGATCAAGTTAATCAGGCCCAGGATGAGAACTTGAATTTATTCAGACCTACCAAAAACTCTTGTTATTTCATCTCAGCTTGTCCCCATCCTTTTCCAAATAATTCTTAAGTGCCCAGTTCAAGCCATAATTTTTGATGATGTAAAGTATCTGTGTAGCTCCAACTTATTTGCATATCCTGTTAAAAGCTGGTTATTAAACAATGGACCCACAGTTTCCTCACCTTTCTTTTCTGTCCAGCATACTTATAGAACCTCTTCCTCTTGTCTTTAATCTCTTATGCCAGGGGCAGCTCATTTCTACCTTTGTCTTCCTGATTTTGTCCTGCTGGTTCTTGGTTTTTCTTCATATGTGTCCTTGGTGAGCTGCCCACATTGCTAGAGAACTGTCTGTAAGGTACAACATAGGGATTGCAATACTTGATTTCACATATCATATAAGCTATTTTTTTTTGGATCAGGAACTCCCATTCATATCATACTGTCCCTTAGCAATTTAAGACTTATCAATTCCAGTTTTAAAAGGATTTAGGTTCTTTTCCTCTGCTACGTTGCTCAGAAGTCAAGAGATAATTTGATGTTATGGGGAGAAAAATGCTTTAATCACAGATAAAACATTTTTTGTATGTTTGTTATACTTCTGCTACAAACACCTCTGGAGGCAAAGTTCATATAGCATATTTCATGAGAAAAGTGACAGTGCTACATGTTTACACTTGGAACTTTGTACAAAATGTAGGAGAAACAAAAGAAAATGAACATGCATGTAAGTAGGTGTGTTTATATATGTAAAACTTTATATCAAATATACAAGAAGTAAAGATGTATAATTGTGCACAGTAAAGCATGCTATAGGAAGACTGAATTATTTAATAGAGGTATGAGTACATCTACATACGAAAAATAATATATGGTCATTCATCCATGCAGTGTCTATTTGCATGACATACTAACTTTTCATGCATAGATGGGAGGGTATTCCTAGAAATAACATAGTTATTACATATCCATTAAAAATATAAGCTAAATTTAGTATCACCTCTATCATAATACAGCAGTCATTGCTTCTAAAAGGTGCAAGCAAAATAGTAGACATGTTAATCAAATTTTCCAGCTGACTGCTTCATCTTCAAGGCCTGTATGATCAGATTTGGTCCAATCCCTGCCACTTCTTATGTTTCTCAACAAAATGTTGTTGATCTATTTCTTTAGAATACATGGGTCTTTGATATGGCTCACCACTTGAATTGAATTATAGAACCATCTATCTCTTCCAAGCTTCCCAAAGTATAATTCTTCTTCCTTTTGCAAAAGCATTAATATAAGAAAATAATACCATTTTCTTTCCATCATATATATAGTAATACAGTTATTTTGACATTAATGTATCCTTTGACTTCATTGCTCTTGGTTATTTAATATAAATAGTCGTGTGATTGCCTTCTGCATCCAAAATTCCAGAGGAATATTTTAGCACTATTTTGCCCCTGTTTCAAAGATCCTGCTAGGAAAAAGGAAGGGGAGCAAGGGAGATATGAAACAAGATGCAGAGCTTGAACTAGCATCGCAGGAGTTGCTGCATCTCTGCTCCCAACCCTTCCTTCCCTACCCAACCTGAATGAGCACATAAGGGAGTAACCAAGGTTTTGTTTTTTTGTTTTTTTTAATGTCCCTGAATCAGGTAAGAATCTTTTACCCCCACCTTTGATTCCTCCTCCCCTCTTCTCTGTGCTCAGGAGCACCTCTTCTTCCTTCCCTTTCCCAATTTATCCCCTTTCACGTCTGCTTCTTTTGCTATCCCTGGCTGGCCCAGGGGCAGGAGCAGCTCCAGGACCACTTCTGCCTCACCTCAGCGGGGCTGCATGAAGAGTCAAGCTCAGCTGGGGACAGAGGTGGTGGCAGGCAAGCTAACCATTCTTGAGCCTGCTCCTGGCTGCCAGGGAATACCCTGGGTGGATTGGGCAGAGAAGAGAAACCTGCCTCGAATCACCACTGCTTGCTGTCCTGGGTTGAGCCCAGCTCCCCACACCATCTTGCTGGCATGGGCAGCTGGTGCCTCCTGAATCTGGGAGGGCACCAGATTGCTGATGGGGGGGTGCTCCTGCAGCTGATCACCAGTTTCGCAGCTGGCGCTTCCAGGGGGTACACGCCCGATCTTAGGGCATGCACGTGCACCCACATGCATCCCCTACACATTGCCAATGCTTGTTGAAGTATGGCAGGAACAGCTCTGGGGCTCCCGCTGCCCCAGGGCAGCTAGAAAAATCAGTTATGATTTTGTTCCATGTTTCTTTCATTTTCAATAGGAAAAAAATACCACCTGTTCAGTTACCCTTGCTAGTACTGAGTTTAGTTTTTTTCCACTCTTGGATATGTGCTAAACTATAATATTTATATAAACAAGATGCTGTAGAAAGCTCAACTATATTCTCAGTCTATATCTATAACACTAAACAGACCTGAGTGATGGCTTAGAGGATATCAGTGCAACCTACAGAGTAATTTGGGTGATTAAAGGAAACTTCATCCAAGTACCTTGTTCCTGGTAAACAACCATATCAAGAAAAAATATTTAAACATATTTAAATATAACTGACTAGATCAACTTTCTGCCAAAGCATGATAGAATCATAAACTCATGGGAGGGACTCTATAGGTCATCTAGTTCAATCCCTTGCCTGTGACAGAATCACCCTCATCCAAACCCTTGTCTTATCTTCTGTATTTACTTGAATACAAGATGAGGTCCCATTGCTTCACTGTTCTAATGGGCCACAGGCCATGGGCTGTGTTCTACCCTCTGGAGCAGGAGAGAAAAGGTGTTTTGCTTTTTATTGCAGCCCTTCAGATATTTGAAGATGGCTATCATGTCCCCTTGCCTTTTCTGCAAGCTGAACATGTCTGTTTCCTTCAGCTTATCCTTATACAGCTTGCCTTTCAAGCCCTTTATCGTTTTTGTCAACTGCCTCTGGACTCTTTTTTAACTTTTCCATATCCTCTTTAAAATCTGGAGCCCAAAACTGCACATAATACTCCTAGATGCAGCCTAAAGCAGTGCCAAGTATCGCCTCCCATGTCTTGCATTTAATGGTCCTACTGGTGCTACACAAACTGTATGCACCTTATGTTCAGCTATGTCACACTGAAGACTTATGTTGAGTCTGTGATCCACCAAGACACCTAGATCCTTTTCTGTAGTGCTGCTATCTAGTTGGTTATTTGTATTGTGTGTGGGGTTTTTAAAAATTTTCTTCCTGAGGTGTAGCACCTTGCATTTCTTGGCACTGAACTTCATCCAGTCAGCTTTCCAATCTGTCAGGATCCTTTTGGACTGTGTTCCTGTCCTTTAGTGTGTCCGCAGTCCTTTCCAGTCTCAAGTCATGTGCACATTTGCTCTAGTAACTCTCTCTTCTAGCATCCTAATTGTTAATCTTCTTTGTCACGTCTCCAATCTAACCATTCTAGGGGGCTGGGGGAAATGATTGGGAGTTGTGGGAGTGATTGGAAGTTGAGGCATCAACCAGGGACTGGGGGGAATGATCAGGGGCTGGGGGAATGAACAGGGGCTTCCCCCCAGCTCCCAGTTTTATCCCCCAGCTCCCTGATCATTCCTGCCAGTTTGCCGATCATTCCCCCAGATCCCAATCATTCCCCCCAGCCCCTGCAGCTTCTCCTAGTGCTCCCAGCACTGCCTGCTTCACCCTGGCAGGGGGAGCAGCCAAGGAAGCAGCCAGCCGAGGCGCGGCTTGAGCCAGCAGCCCAGGAGAAGCTGCAGGGACTGGGGAGCCTGCCTGGGAAGCTGGTGGGAATGTTTGGGGGCTGGGAGAACAAACAAGGTCTTCCCTCCAACCCCTGCAGATTCTCCCAGGGTTTCCAGCAGATTCTCCCAGGGTTTGTCTGTCTTGCCTTGATGTGGGGGCAGCCCAGGGAAACAGCCAGATGAGCCACGGCTTCTCCCGGGTCTGCTGGCTCAAGCCGGGGCTCGTCTGGCTGCTCCCCCAGCTGCTCTCACCAGCATTGCCTAGTGTCTGCCTGTACAGTCTATAGCGGAATCTCTGAATCTCTCCAAATTGATTCGGAGACTTCTGATTTGATTCAGAGAGATTAACGGGTCTCCCGATTTGATTTGGATATGGAAGATTCGGCCGCCAAATTGGCCAAATCTCTTCCGAATTGAATTGGCTACCGAAGCTTCACAGAACCCTAATATTTCGGTTTTTATGGAATCAGAACAAAGTCCCCTAAATTGCAGTTTGTCTGGTTTACATTGTCCCTGGAAGCACAGAGACTGATACTTAAGTCATGCACAATCCTGTTCTTTACAGATCTCTCTACAGAAAAGATAAATTCCTTTTTCCATTTTAATGAAATTCTCTACTCCTTGTAAACAACAACTGTTTGCAGTGATGATGCGTGTTTTTTTTCCCTTTAGGTACTAAATTGAATCCATCAATGATAATAACAGGCAAACTAAAAACTGTTGGGTAGTGTTTTTGGAGGTGTGGGGGATGTCATGTGAGCTAATGAAAAAAGATCTCATTTCTGGCCTCTTCCCTGAAGATATGCCATTTTTTTTAATGGAGCTTTCAGATATATCCAAACTCAAAAGTGAAATGGGCAAAGTTTAACTGATGGCAATGACCCCACCTGTCTTCCTGACCTTCAAAGTTAGCTCCATAGCTGGTTCTGTGCTGAAATTGTGTTGGGTATTGTGAGTAAGAAATAAGAGTTGTGCTGGAAAGCGAAACCACTTGTAATATGATTTATTTTTCAAATGTCAGTCCTCACTGTGTCAGAAAACCATAAAAGTTTAAATGATAAATTACATGGCTGATATACTTCCTGTACACTTGTCTGTACTTCCTATATGGTCTAGAGCAGTAGTGTTCAACCTATGGCCTACAGGCTGAACCCAGCCTGTGGAGCCATGTCATCCAGCCTGTGGGGTTCCCCAGGGTCTGGAAAATTGGCAGCATGGGAGTGGTAGCAGCAGCCAGACCCATGACAGTTAATGTTGCCACTGTTGTCCAGCTGCCAAATTTCCAGACACTGGGGAGTCTCATATGCTGGATGACATGGTCCCACAGGCTGGACTCTGCTAGTTCATGAGCTTAGGTCAGTATATGGCGGTTACTTTGCATCTGGATCCTGTGTGTGTGGTTCAGTCCCCATGTGTTAATTCCACTCTGGATCAGGCTCATGGACTGATAGTGCCCATGCCACTCATCCAGCCCATGGGGCTGGATTGGTTGAGCATCTCTAGTCTAGTAAAAAATCTTTAAATGTCAAGACACTTGTGGAATTTCAAGTTGAATCAGATAAACAAATATCAGTCTTTCTTTAACTAAACACTTGGCTGATGATATGTAATGAAAGTGAAAAGGGTTTCTGGATGTATGGCAAATTAATTTCATGCTGGGAGGAATGCCAAATTCTTGACAGTTAACTGACATGGAGAAGTTTTCATTGTAAACATGGTGTTTAATTCAGAGCAGTCCAAAATCAAAACATCAAATATATTATTTAAATTGCATGATCAGAGACATAACTTAGTCCTCATTAAGTATAACCTTCATATTAAACATTATGCTCCAAAAATGTGATTTAATATTGTTTAATTCTCTCTCTCTCTCTTTCTCTTTTTTTTTCTTTTTTCTCTAATTTATCCAGGAGTATGATTTTGCTTCTAAACAATTATACCAAAGCCCATGGTTATACAATTATACCAAAGCCCATGGTTATACCAAAACCCATGGATTTGTTCCTTGCTGGCTAAAGCAGATTCGTACCATAGCTGATCATTAGATCACAACTTTAAACTGTCACAGGCTATAGAATTCTGTTCTTTTATTGACCCCGATCAATTGAAAAAGGCACCCAGTCTTGATTTGAATTTCATGCAGTTTCAAGAGAACAAAATACCTTGGTGATTTGTCCCAGTGGTTAAGGTTAATTGCCCTTATAGTTGAAAATGTTCACTTGTGAACTTTGCATTTGTCAGACTTAAACTTCCAGCACTTGCTTCTTGTTAGCTATTCTCTGCTTAATTGTTGTCTTAGTACTTTGTGCTCCCACCTCCCAACACTCCCCACATACACATATCTAAAGGTAATTGCATGTGAATATGAAGCAGTGGCTTTAAATTTCAAATTAGTAGCTTTAGCTTAGATCTCAGGCTGTTAGAATAGTACAGCAGTAGAATGGACTGTCCAGGGAAACTTGTGACATCTCCTTCAACAGATGTTTTCAAGAGGCTGGATAAGCAAGCATTGGGCAGGGATTATTTAGGAGCTGCATTCATGCAGTGGGTTTGGACAAGATGAGCCCTTTTATACTCGTATGATTCTTTGAAACAGGTTCTCAGTTGTCTAAATCAGTGAGAACCCCATTCTGCTTTCCAAAGACCAATTAAATTTTTTCTTGAATGTTCTTGTCTCTTGTACATCATTATTAACCATGTTTCCTTCTGCATACCTATATTCCCTTACTGTACCTTTATTCCTTCTTAGGACCTTGCTACACAGTAATTTTGGGCAGCAACTGGAGTTCTTAACACCGGGACTGTCTGCACATTAACACCTGAAATTAGTTTTAAGTGCTCCTTATGCAGCTCAGTTATGTCATTCCAGAGCAGGATTACCTCTGAACCATGCTACCTGGCTCATGTTTCACTCTAGGCTATACTGTAGTGCAAACACCCCACCCAACCCACTCCGCCAGATCTGTGTCATTTCCCATCCCCACTTGCCCTTCTCCTGAAACATATTTGTTGCTGCACGTGCTGTCTGTCCTGGGGGAGCAGGCAGGGAAGGGTTAAACTCCCTACCTGGCCACTGGTACCACTGCTGCTGCTCTCTGGGTCAGCAGAGCAGCAGCCTGGCAGCAACAGCACTGGAACAGCCAGGTGAGCCTTTCCTTTTAGACCTTTTAATAAACTCTTCAAAAACTTCTTGAATTTGATTCACATTTTCTAGCTGAAGGTTTCCTTCCAATTAGTTTTATTCATAATTTCCCTACAATAATTATTTTAATATTAGCCCCTATGAAGGTAAAAGTATATTTGTAACATAGTGTTATTTCTCAGTTTTATCATTTGTACAGTTGGTATAATTATCTCAATTTTTTTGGAGATTAAATAATGTTTAACATTAGACCATTATTCTTTCCTTTCTAAAAATGAGCAGCTATTAAGAAGGCTGTCATGTACTCAAATTGCCTAATGTTGAAAATGTTCATTATATTTTTTCCTTATTCTTAAATATCTCTAGGTGTCATACTTCTTTTGTTTAGTACATGATGAAAAAGTAAAATTTGAAGACTTCACTTGGTTTAATGTACAGGTTTTTTTTTTAAATGTACACAAGTGTGTCTTCCAAATATGCCTATTTCCTTTTTGTCACTGCTGAAGGAAGAGTTCCTTCTAGAATCTGAATATACTTCACCACTCCTCTTGTTCTCCTTTAACAGTTACAGAGCATTGTCTCACTTACAATTTTGCTTTCAAAGCCTTGTTCTGTTTAGCGTTCCAAATTTGAAGAACAAATACTGCACTTTTTGGTGCACCTTGATGGTGTGAAAGTCCCTTGAATGTCCCCCACCCCCGTAATGTTTATTTGGGTGCTTTTGTTTTTGTTCCTTCAGGTTGTGAGAGGGATGTAATATTTTGCTGCATTGTTGTCTTGGAGCCTTTCAGCATCTGTTTTTTTAGACCCTCTTAGCTTACTGACAGGTACTCTGTTGCTGAATTTCTTTGGGCTGAAGCCCACTCTTATCTTAACATGCTGCTTATCTCAGCACTTGGCATGTGTTTGTCTCTTGCTGTTCTAGTGCTTCATGAAAGGAATCATCACCTTTTCTTCTTTACCAGGTGCAGTGTAGAGATGATGCCTTAAATACTTCAAAGAGCAAGGCTTCAAAACTAAGTGCTGAATCATCCAAGTCTACTGAGTACTCAACTTAGATTACCCTAGAGACAGTTTATTTGGAGAGCAGATGGAGCATGTTCAGTAGAGGGCAAAAGAAACAAAGGATACTTTCTGTATCTCTTAATCCCATGTTTTATCCCTGACACTTCTCTTAAAAAGGAAGGTGGGGAAAGAGAAAGACTATGACTGGAAAGTCAGCTTTCACTTCCAGGAGCTGCTGATACTGACAATTTGAACAGGCTTAACACCAGGTGTTGGCACAGTATCAGAAGGCTTCTTCTAACAAAGAAGTGAAGAATTTTAATAAGGTCCCAGAGCTTTTAGCCTGAGTTTACTAGTAGCATGCCAAGACTTCACCTTGAGATTCATCCTTTTCATCCTTATTATTTCACCTACATGGATCTTAAGCATTACAGGATATGGGTTTTTGTTGTTGTTTTTGATGGGTTTTTGTTTTGCTTTGTTTTTTAAACAGACTACATTCTCATTTGTATAAGAATGTTCTTTGGTTCCTCGTAATGGGGCAGAGAAGCAGTTTTTCAATCTGCTGTTGTTACTTTGGGCAAGTCACCTGTCTTCACATTGTCTTAGTTTTCTCATTTGTAAATTCAGATACTTTTCTTTGGTAAAGCCTTATGGAAAAGGATGGACTTTGACTATGACATCATATGGGTATCTGTCAGGGTTCAAATTATTCAAAATTCACCAAACATATTTTGGCTAACTCTGAACATCATCTACAGAGTCAAGTGCGGAGCCAGGAGAGGAACGCACAGCTTCTGACCTATGGTCCATTGTTTCTTTACCCACTAAACAATTCTTTCCACCACATCGCAAATATATAAAGCTGAACACAAAAATGAATCAATACTATGGACACCTGTATAATATAATTTAATTGATCACCTGTGTTGAAAACGCATTCTGTGTTGTATTTCTTTTCTTGCTAAGGAAATAATTTGCCTAATAAAAGGCAACACGTGTAACTATATTTAGATCCTGCCTTATTCAATTTAAGGCGTGATATACATGAGCCAAAAAATTATCCCACATTATATGTAGAATAACTTTTTGGCTCATTTGCTGCATAATCCCACCTTAAATTGGTTTGCTTATGTGGCCGGGTTACTATTTAAGGCACTGTTAATCGCCTCTTCAATGTAACATATGTTTTGGGGGCCTTAGATGCATAAAACATCATTATTAAGGCCGTCATGGCAGACACTTAAATTGGAAAATTCTATCATTAAGGTTGTAGAAATAACTTGAATTCATTTCCTTGTTCACTTGTATTATGATACAGCCTTCAGTCGTATCACCTGATACTTCTACCCCTTCATTTTTCTGCTCATATAGGGTGCCTGTACACATGCTGGTTCATGTACTAATTAGAAGGCATCAGAGCAGATTTGATTAATCAAGTCCGCTCTGTGTTCTAATTAGAACACTCCAGCATCGCCTCACTGCCACATCTATTAAGCCCCACGCCTTTTAAAATGGATACAGGGGAACTTTAGCTAAACCTTGTTGAATGAGGTTTAGCTAAAGCATCCTGCAGCCATTTTTAAATGTGCAGGGGCTTAATACATGCAATGGTAAGGTGCTTTAATTAGAGTAGGTCTCCGGGAACTGCTCTAATTAAAATGCGCTGCCATCCCTGAGCATGTGAATAGGCACCCATAGGGCACATCCACACATGCAATCATGTGTGCTTGCAGCAGCTCAAATAGAAGTGGTGCAAATTTGAGCTTTTTGCTCAAATTTCCTCAAATTTGTCCAAGCATGTGCACTGGGGCTTTTTGCCTCAGTGCACATGCTTGGACATGCACTTTGATGTGGAGCAAATTGTGCCACTTTGGGTAAAGTAACCTTACCTGGCTCCTCCCGGATCTGTAGCCAGGGGGAACTACGGCCTAGGACCAGCACCTGTGCTGTCCCCAGCAATATAAAAAGCTGGCGGCCTGTCTTGGCCCCATCCATACAAAAAGCTGCCCTGGCAAGCAGTTTGGGGCTACTCACTCTCTGGAGCTTCTGGAGCCCATTCAATTAATAACCAGGGACACTGCCCCTTGTGCCAGCAGGACTGCTGCAGCAGCATCCCAAATACATTTTTTAAAATACCCCAAAATCCATGTTCTTCCACATTTAAAACAAAAAACCACTCTACACACACACACATCTAGAGAGAGAGAGAGAGAGAGAAACAGTGATAAGTTGGGTAATGCTTAATTGGTAAATTTACAATGTTAAAACAATTTGGAAGCCTACCAGTGTCTCTGTCATCATGAAAAAATAAATTCTAAATAACTGTGTGTTGATCTGTGCTTTTGGCTTTCTTCACACATGATGGGTGTGTGATGGGGGGATGTGGTGTTTGCAGGAAGGTGGTGGGAAGGGGTGTGGGAGAAGGCGGTTGGTGGATGTGGGTTGGTCTGTGGGTAGGAGTGGGGCAATTGCTGGGGGAACTGTGGGTGTGGAGGACCTTGTGCAGGGAATGCTCGGGAGAGGTGGGTCCCCTGGCCCCCACAGGGTGCAGCCCCCCCAGTACATGGAATGCCCCCCCCATCCAGGGTCCCAGCTCCCTGCTGGAGGGCCACAGCCCCTATCCCCCACAGGGCCCCAGTCCCCCTGCCCAGGGCCCATAACTAACCTTTAACAGCAGCAGTGGGGGGGGCCATGCGTCGAGCCCAGCTTGGTTCTGCCAGCCCTGGGGCTGCTCTTGCTACCCAGCCGGGCTAGTCTTGTGGCAGCAGGACCCAGTGTGGCATGCAGGGACCACGTACCAGGCCCAGCTGGATCCTGGGGTCCCTCTGAAGCCCAGATGGGCTGGGGCCCTGATGACAGGACCCAGTGCGGTATGTGGGGACCGCGTGTCAGGTCCAGCCAGGTCCTGGGGCCTCTCTTCAGCCCAGCTGGGCTGGGCCCAGATCCCTGAGGCTCGCTAGTCTGGCTTTGCACTGGAGTGGGTCACATGGCTCCAGGAGGTGCACACAGGAGCTGCGCCTCCTGCAGCCCTGTGACCCACTCTGGTGCAAGGCCAGACTAGCAAGCCACATGGGGCTGGGCCAGGTCCTCACCCCCCCCCCACAGGCACAGGGGGCAGAGGCGGGAGTTGGCCCAGGGGCCCAGCCCATGCTGACAGGAGCCGGCGTGGCATGCTGTTCCCGTGTGCCACACCGGGTCCTGCTGCAGCTGGACCCTTCTTATAGCTGCAGGACCTGGCCAGGCATGCGGTGACCACGTGGATCCGAGCCGGGTTCTGCTGGCCCTAGGGCTGCTCATGCCACCTGGCAGCCGGGTGGCACGAGCAGCCCCAAGGCCAGCAGACCTGGCTTAGCTGTACGTGGTCCCTGCTCACCAGGCTGGGGAACACAAGCCGCCTGGGGCTGGCAGGATGCAGCTTGGCTCTGCACAGTCCCTGCATGCCAGGCCAGGTCAGGTAGCATGAGCTGTGCAGTCTTCAGGCGCCTCGTGCTCCCTGGCCCAGCCTGGAGCGTGGGGATCATGCAGAGCCGAGCTGCGTCCTGCTGGCCCTAGGCAGCTCATGTTCCCTGGCCTGGCTCGGCATGTGGAGACAAGCTGGGTCCTGCTGGCCTTGGGGCTGCTCATGCAGCTGGGCAGCACGAGCAGCCCCATGGCCAGCAGGACCTGGCTCAGCTCCATGCGGTCGCCACACACCGGGCCAGGTCCTGCAGCTATAGGAAGGGCCCGGCCATGGAAGGACCCAGCATGGCACACGAAAACCGCGTGCTGCGCCAGTTTCTGTCAGCATGGGCCAGGCCCCAGGGCTGGCTCCCACCTCTTCCTCCTGTGCCTGTGGCGGGGGGGGGGGGGGGGGGGGATGGTGAGGACCTGGCGCAGCCCCATGTTGCTCGCTAGTCCAGCCTTGCACCAGAGTGGGTCACAGGGCTCCAGGAGGTGAGGCTCCTGTGCACACCTCCCAGAGCTGTGTGACCCACTCCAGTGCAAAGCCAGACTAGCGAGCCTCAGGGATCTGGGCCCAGCCCGGCTAGGCTGCAGAGGGGCCCCAGGACCCAGCTGGGCCTGGCACGCGGTTCCTGCATGCCACACTGGGTCCTGCTGCCACAAGACCAGCCCAGCTGGGCAGCAAGAGCAGCCCTAGAGCCAGCAGAACCAGGCTGGGCTTGGCGCATGGCCCCCTGTTAAAGGTTAGTTATGGGCCCTGGGCAGGGGGGCTGGGGCCCTGTGGGGCATAGGGGCTGTGGCCCTCCAGGGGGGGAGCTGGGACCCTCGGTGGGGGGCCTCCAGGGTGCCTGAGACCCTGGGCAGGGGGGCTGGCCAAAACCAGAGCATCTCTTTTGTAGGACTGGCTCCGGGCACAGTGTTGAACCATGCCTTGCTCCGCTCTATTGTGGAGTGGTTTTTTTAGACCCCTGGATGTTTGCAGCATGGGGAACATTTTTTCATTCCCACACATGCCTGTTGCACTGCCTCAAAGGGGTTTGTGGCGGGGCAACAGGAATGTGCATGCTCATCTGGATACGCCCATAATAGTTAGCATTCACAAAAATAAGCAGCACTTCTTTCTCATTTTTTCCTCATTATTTAATGTTTGGTTGTCCAAGTTCTGAGTGGTTTTGGATGACACTTCGCTGTAAATGCCTCTCCTACAGGTGTACCTCCTCCCCTCCTCTCCCCCCCACCACACCCACTACCTCCTGTTGAAGTTGCACTGTCCCCAGGGTAGTGGCAGAAAGTGGATGCAGGAGGAGGGCCCAGAAAACCCAGATACCTGGGGTGGAAGGGTGGGCTTGTCAGCAAAACAGGCAATGAAAGGAGGTGATGTCAGCTGGTGAGGTTGATGCCTAGACCTATTGGGAACTGCACAAGGAACCAGGTTGTAAAGGCGGTTTGAGTCTTGGGCCACAACTTAAATACTTGGGTGCCAGTTGTACAGTCCTGATTTAAAGCATCCCTTATTTGCAGCATGCTGTTCTAATCCTACTCTACGGACAGAATTATACATGTTTCCCATGAACTTCTGTGGTGCTTTTCACAATAGGTGGAGAGTTACACAAGTGTTAGTTATTGGATATCATACTCCCAGTATAACATACTGGGACCATATGCAAAAAGAAATTAAGGTTAAAAAAACCACCCGTTTATTTTTGTGCCCAATTTGAATTTTAAAAAAGCCAATTTTTCTGTGTGTTTAACATTAGATACTATCTTTTATGTCACAAATAGAGTTTCATTGATTTCAGTTGCCTCTATGAAGGCTCAGCTCTTCTGGAACCCCCCTGAATTACTTACTACAGACCTTCCAACCTCAGCAATATAAATATGGGGGGAGATTCCATTTATTAGGAAAAAAAGACTGTTGTTTTCTGTCCTTTATGCTTTATGCTCTAAGGAGGCCAGTCTTTTTGGGATGCATGTTAAACCCTGGAACTTCTCTGAGTGCCACTTCAGTCTCTTTCCCG
>NW_017729029.1:67228583-67239807 GCF_001723915.1 Gavialis gangeticus | reverse complement strand
TCATCGCTTCCCAGACTAGCTCCTATCCATCACTCAACATACTAGGTCCCAGCAGTGATACCCGCCCTGATCGCAACCCCCTTCAGGGCTGTCCCCAGGTCTTCGTCCCCCTGGCGTGCTGTCCTCTGTGCCCCGTTGTCTCGGCACTCCCACCTGGGTCCCGCTGCGCTTCCAGGTGCCACTTGAGCTCTCCCTGCACTCGACCAGCCTGTCGCTCCTCCGTTGTCTGGCAGTGGCCTTTGTCGGGGTGCTCCACTCTCTTTCCCGTCTGATCTGTTTCTCTTCTTTCTGCTCCTTGCTCCCTCCCTGATCTGTTGTTATGAACAGAGGCCTCCTGAGCCACTTGACATGCATGCTGCAAGGCTGACCACCCCTGTTCTAATGATACCTTTACTCTATGGCATTTGCATGTTTTTAAATTTTCCATTTACCCTCATGATAGCCATGAATGTAACTGGTCTTTCTGGTCTTTTGATTCCTGGGTGGAGCAAGAGAAACATCCTCTGTTTAGTTTTGAGAAGGTATAGCATACAGAAGCATTTGCTTTTGATGTGAATGGGGGTTACAGCTATATGGTAGTACAGTTGTCATTGTGATTATACAGGAGTTTGAACTTAATTCTTGACTGTTTGAAATAGTCCTTGACTATTATAGAAGTATAGTATTTTTTTCTATTACAGGTGTGATGTAAAACGTAAGTTCTAAACATTTGTAATTATTAAAGATCTCGTCACACTTTTACAAATGTAATGGCATCAAGCTAATTAAATTAATTGCTTTGACAATTTTTTGTGCAATCCAGATTGGTTTCTGAACTCTAGCAACTCAGAGTGTCAATGGTGCACCATATAAAGAACACTTCTCCAGCAGAAATTCATTAGAGTTGAAGTCTAATAACCATTAATTATGATCTACTTAAAAAGTGAATATGCCCCCTGCAGAGAAACTGAATAGTCTTTTCGGGTCAGCTACTTCTATAATAGTTTCTTGGAAAAAAACAGGCCTGCTGAAAGCCTACAAGAAGCTGCGGTAATTAACTGTGTAACAAGAATTTATTTTAGTTAATTTTCAGAAGTTCTCAATTGTTTATGAGGTAGGTCAGTAGAATTGAGAGATTTGGTATTTTGATCAGTCATGTAAAGAAATAGGGTACATTAAAATCTTGCCTAGAGCCCAGAATACCTATCCTAGTACTTTTTCATGCTAGACTATATTATTCATATTTCACAAACTTTTGTGTAAACTCTGTGGCAGTATCCTAAAGGTATTAACTTTTTAAACTGTAATAAATAACTGTAAAGCAATTGAAAATCCCTAACTTTATACAGTTTCAGTTCATTGCCCCAAAGCAGTCTTAAAATGATGTATTAAATGATGATTAGAAACAATTAATTATCCTACATAACTCTAAGAGCTCAAATGTAATTTCATGGTTATAATTTTCTTGTCAGGTAATAAAACGGGATGAACTTGGCAAGGATCTGTCTGACTGCTCTCTGTTCGATCTGCTGAAATATGATGATTATAACAGTGACAAGCACCTAGCTCTGGAAGAATTCTACAGAGCATTTCGTAAGTACAAGAATTAGTCTATTATTCTCTTAGTTTTCCTTTATGTATTTTGCTCTGTCTTTACATTTTTTTTCCTAATTTGAAATGTCATGGTATGGTACTTTGACAGTGAGCGTAACTTCACTGTTAGGATGTAGTGGAGCGCTTCCTGGTGGACATGAATACAAGATGCATGCGTGCTCAAGTCCTAAGTGTGACATCACTACTCCAGCACTGTAGATGATTTGGCTTATTTGGACATGTATTTATTCATTAGTATGTTCAAGCGAAAGCTACTGTAATCAGGGTGTTACAAGTGAAACTATATTAGCTAAATCTTTACTTCTTTATTGTGATTACTAACAAGTTTGACTGTTTTCACACCCTCTGCTCTGGCTGCATTTGTTCAATGGAGTTTTCTAACGGACTCTGCACAGGACTCATGACAAGATAATATGTTAAAGAAGGCTATTTTCTGACATCTTGGAAAGTTATCACATTTTCAGGATTTGGGTACTGGCGGAAGTGGCAGCAAGGATGATGAGGGATTAGGGTACCCAGTCAAGATTTAATGTCTTGATTACAGAAGCAAACACTCCTCCCCTATGTAGGTACTAGGAAAGGATCAGAGGCTGAGTTTTAGCATATTCTTGTTACACTAAGTAAATAAATAAATAAATAAAGGCAGTGAACTTAAAATGACAAATATGTAATGTAACCAGGATGCAATAAATGTAAAGGTTAGAAACTCAAACTCAAATGTCACTTGTCCTCGCTCTCCTATTTGCTTCTAAAGAGAGATTGTAGTTTGGCTCTTTAAAGGTTGGCTTTATTTATTTTTCTTTTAATGCAAAGTGAAAGCAAGAAAATGAGAGATTCCTTATGGGCCCTCCTGGAGAAACCATCTAGCCACAGCGTACCCAAATCCTGGGCACCAGCAACAGCTGCTTAGAATTTTCCACTCTAGATTACCCATGATTTAACCCATGATTAGCCAGAGAACAGTCTGATGTCTCAGTCTGATCTCTTTTCCCATCTGTCAAAATAGGAACTTGATAGAATGCAATGGATTGTGACTTTTAAAATGTGTTTTCATATGGATATCTGTCTGCTAAGAACATGCCTGAGATCAACAACTTAACATGCTGTAGACCACTAGATTTCTGCAAATCAGTAGTGATGTGGTTAGCTCCCTCTTGCTAAGTAAAAAGTGTAAATAAGTAGGCAA
Organism: Gavialis gangeticus; assembly: GCF_001723915.1. Classification (NCBI taxonomy): domain Eukaryota; kingdom Metazoa; phylum Chordata; order Crocodylia; family Gavialidae; genus Gavialis; species Gavialis gangeticus. Next base: position 67,237,028 of record NW_017729029.1, on the reverse strand, counting down.
AATGTTGGCCTCAAAAATTACAAGAGTCATGGAGCAAGGATTTCACTCTCTATATTCTCTTGTTTGTCCCCTAGTATTCTGTGTAGCGCACTTGTTGATATAATTATGATCTAGGTACAATATTTTCAAAAAAATAACAGTTTCTAAAAAGTTTTCTCAGGCTACAGAAAGACTACAAGCATCACAAGTACCCACTCATGCCAAGCTACTTAAATATTTTAAGTGGTTTTGTGGTGTGTTACTTGCACTATAAACTCTTAATTGAAAGGTAGTTTGTTTTTTCATGTTTTTATAGTGCTTAGAATATGAGGTCATGATTTAGAGCAATATTCCTCAGGCTACCATGATACAAGTAATAATAAACAATAGCACTCTTTTCTGTTTACCTGTTATAACAAAAGGAGTCTTATGTTAGATAAGGCACCTTTTAAATCTACTCTGGAGGGTGATCATCCTTGTAAGCTCCATTACTGTTTTTGAAGAGTATTTGTGTACATAAAACTTCGAACAATAAAAGCTTCTTTGTATAGATGAGGTCAAATAGGAAGGTAGAATAAGAATTATGATTATATTCATGATTTGTTAATTCATGTATAAAAAAACTCAAATAAGCCATTCTCAAGATGTAGTCAATTCCCTTTACTTATTGCATAATAAAAAGGCCACAGGCCACAGACAGATATTTATTTCTACTGATAAGAATTTTTCTGAATGTCACTCTGCCCTTAGGGGAGTCCATTACCTGATAGTCATTTCCCTTCACTACCTGGAAATGGGACAGCCTGTCAATAGGCAGTCCCCTGCTTTTAAATTGCCTCATGTGGAGATGGTCTGCTATGGGGTAATTAAAAGCTAGAGGCATGGGAAAACAGGCCTGGGGACACAGCTTCTCTGCCCCAGGTTTTGTCTTCCTGGATTTTAAATCATGGCATTTACAACCTACAGGGCCATGAACTGGGGGATTGGGGGTGGTGGGAGAGGAGAGGGAAGAGATGCTATTTAAAGCTCATGCGTGCATCCACGCATGCAGGCATGTACGCTTGCAGCAGCTCAAAGAGGAGCAGCACAAATTTCAGCTGGGGATTTTTGCCTCAGCACATATGCCTGGACATGCACTTTGATGTGGGGCAAGCTGTACCACTTGGGGCAAAATAACCCTGCCCAGCTCCTCTCAGATCTGCAGCCAGGGGGAGCTAGAGCCTGGGGCCAGTACTTGTGCTGGCCCCAGCAATATAAAAACCTACCCTTGCAAGCAGCTCAGGGCTACTTGCCCTCAGGAGCTTTTGAGGCCTGGCCACTTGGTATCTGGGGACACTACCCCTTGTGCCAGGTGACCTGCTGAAGCAGCCCTAACCTGGAGTGGTCCCTTACTCTCTGCAGCAGTTTGGCAGTGGGGGCTGCTGCCTGGCTGTGACTTGCTGCCACCTGCAACATCATCTGCCCCTTAGGATCTGCGGACCCAAGGCTGCACCCCATTTGAGATGCTGCAAGAGGTACATGTGCACTCGTCTGGACATGTCCCATGAAGCTAAGAACTGGGGCAGGATAGCTTTCCCCCAGCCCTGCAGGCTTTGCTAACTCTACATGCATCTCAGTGGCATGGGCAGTGTTTAAAACTCAGGGTCTGGTCCCTTTGCAGACCAGACAGAGAGGGGAGTATACAAATGTTTAGTTCTGAGAGACTTTCTTCCAGTAGGGGCATGTTTCCCTTGGGAAGAACTGAGTTAGGTGCATGGATGCTTGTCATTTCTGCTGGGAGAAGAGTGATTCTCCTGCCTGTGCATAGCCATTGTCTCAAATGCTTGTGTTTGTTCCATATTAACTTCCTGCTTTGCACACCCTTCTGATTATTCAGGCTCCTCTTTGGGTAATTTTTTGGGTGTTTATATTGAACTAAATATCCCCTTTTCCATGTCTTCTGGTGCATCCTGGATATCATATGACCAAAATACCTTCTGGGAAATGTAATTCAAATGCACAGAAAATAACATAGAAGCATAACTTATTTAAACCAAAGCTGTTATGAGTTACTAGACTCCTCTGGTGGACTTGGCTCAATACCAAAACTGAGCTGAAATGAACCATTTTGACTTTGTTCAATATGCTGTGCTAGAAAGAAACAATTGATTTAGGAATGCTGAAATATTTAATTTCAGTCAAAAATGTCAAATAACACATTTTGATACAACTGAATCAATTTTTCAGAATGTTGTATTACATGAAGAAAATAAGTGTTTCTACCTTATATTACATCACAATTTGAAAAAAAAGGAAGAATTTAAAATTTCAATTGATTCTGCTTCAAAAATGGCTAAAACATGTACTAAACAATCAAAATGAGAGCGAGAACTTTGTGGTATGTCATTCCACAATTTTAAGATTATAATGGCTTTGTCAACAAAACATGCTTTTATCTTTTTGTATAATATACTTCTTTCTAAAATAAAGAACTGTAAAGACGACAACTACATATGCAACAATGGCCAGATGCAGAAATTCAGTTTCTACCAAGAGAATCATTGTTCTCCCAGGAGAAACCCAAAATGTACAGACATTTCAGGCTTTTTCTCCCAGGGAGAAAAATAACCCAGGAACAGCAGGATTAAATCACTCCTTGGAGAGCTTCTCCCAGGAGACTGAGGGTACCTGTACATGTGCTGAAAGGCTGCTCCAATGTGCTGTAATTACAGTGCATCAAAGCAGACTTGATTAACTGTATCTGCTAGAGTATGCTAATTAGTGTGCTCCAGCCAGCCTCCACGTCTTGTGTATCGGCATCAAAATGGCAGTGGGGACACTTTAACTAAAGCTCATTCAACATGCTTGAGATAAAGTGCCCCTGCTGCCATTTTGAAGTACAGGGAAGCTGATGCACAAGATGTTGCAGGCACCCTAATTACAGTGGCTCTTAGAGCTGTTCTAAAGCAACTGCCCTGCCCCACCGCACTTGGAGCACGTGTAAAAATGCCCTGCATGTCTGTATACTTCCTTCCATCTTAACTCCTTGTAGAGACCAATGGATCTCGGGGAACAGCCCCCATTTTCCTGAGACTGGGGTCACCTCAGTCTTAAGAAGGTGTGGGGTGGCAGCTGCCCACCCTCTTGTAGATGGTCAGGCAAGGGGAGCAGCAGCCACCACTCCCTGCCTCTTCCCCAAACTGGGCAGTCCCCAGTTTTGGAAAGAGAGAGGCTCCCATGAGCTACCTCTTGGCACACTGTTGCCCAGCTGAGCATCAGGCCAGTGATTTTAAAACCTGGTGGCTAGAAGCAGAGCTTGAGAATCTAAGTTCTAGCCACTAAGTTTTAAATCTCTACCCCACGACTCAGTTGGGCAGTGGGGCAGCAAAGGTGAGCTGATGGAAACTAGGTATAGAAGACTTTCTTAGAGCCCCACTCTTGGCCATCAGCTTTTAAATTTCCAGAGTGGGGAAAGCCTCTGCATGCCCTACTTCTGTTCCCTCTGGCTTTTAAATTGCAATTCCAACCACTAAGACTAGTGGAGTGTCCAAGGCAGGTGGGTGGGGAAAGCAAAGGGAAGCCAGAGGTGCTTGGAGCCTTCCCTATAGGATTGCCCTGGAGTCTCCAGGAATTAGGGATAAATCACCAGGAGACTGCTGAGAGTCACCTGCGAGATAAATGATAGGGCATTCATTAAAATAAATATTAAATGTTGAATCTGATTTATACAGTTGTCCAGTGGTTTTTTAGAATGTAATATTAATGTGCATTTGTCTTTCTGATGTAAAGTCATTAATGCCATTACATCATGTGATGAAACCTCTCAGAATAGATTCAAACAAAGGTGGGAACCCTATTTCCCTAGCCTTGCTACTGGCTTATGGCTCCTCTAGCTTCCCCTTGCTGCTCACACCACCCAGCTGACTTGGAGGAGTGCAGGGCAAGGCAGGCAGTGGCAAAGCATGGGTGCCTTGCCACTGCAGCAAATGTCTCTGCCTCACCCTGCACTGCTTTGGATCAGCTCCTGAAGCCTTGCTGCAGTGGCTGAGTGCCCCCCGCCCTTCCCTCTTCTATCCTGTGGATCATCCAGGAGGTGCACGATGAGTGCAAGGAACAAGACTATTCTCATGTGGAAGAAAACTGGGAGGCTTCTGGTAGAAATGAATGTGTACAGTCTTTATATGCAACTAATTAAAGGGCTCTTACAGGAGTTAATATTATTGTTTGAACCCCTGACCTTTGGAACCTCAGCACAAATCTCTTCTGTTTGAGCTAACAGAGAGCTTTTTGTTTTGTTTTGAGCTTATTACATAATTTTTTCATGCATTACTTTACAATGTTAGAACAGTGGATATGAGGATTGGGCCTGTCTTCATAGGTCTCAGAAGGGCTATCTGCTGAATAGAACAATTGGTGCAAACAATAGTGACAAGGCTGTTCATTCAGAAAGGCAGTTGTGTAGGACTTGGCTCTGACACTGTAAAGAAATGGGTTCCATTGCAAGCTCTGTTTGAAGGGACCTATGCGAAATCGCAATTAACATTTTGTGTAATTGGGGTAGTGATACTTGCCTGCTGCAATGTTAGGGAATAAGGTCCTGCTTGTTAAGAAGGACTCTGATATGTATATTAATATAATAGGGCGCTGACAGATGTGAAATATATATATATACATGCTTTACCGGAAGCAGCAGCACATTTGTTTTATTTGGCTCCACATTGTCTGTATAGATCAGGTGCTTCAGCCAGGATTTTTTGGCACTGATTCAATCAGTTATTAGGTACAAGTACCAAAAAAGCCCTGCTGAAGCACCCACTCTATATAGATATTTGGGGAGCTGGGTCTAACTGACCTGATGCCTCTCCTGGGCATGTGCTGGACTCAGCATAGGGGTGCACAGAGTTTAAAGTAAAGCACCATTTGGGGGTTGGTTTGTTTGTTTACGTCTGTAAGCAGCCATAGTGATTAATGGACCAGATGGCCTAAAAAACCCAGTTACTCATTTTTAATCTGAGTACTTTCCCTGAGATTTCAAGGTACTTTAAGAGTTTCTTAATTGTCAAAGACAGCTGAAACGTGGAATATCTCATGTATATGTCAGCTAGGAAGGAGTATAAAAGTATTGCTCAGGCATGCAGGGATGAAATCAGGAAAGCCAAAGCACAACTGGAGTTGCAGGTAGCAAGGGTCATGAAGGCTAGCAAGAAGGATTTCTATAAGTATGTCAACAACGAGTGGAGAATCAGGGAAAATGTAGGTCCTTTACTAAATGGGGGAGGCAGCCTAGTGACAGAGTATGCAGAAAAGGCTGAAATACTCTGTGCCTTTTTTACCTTGGTCTTCATAGGCATGGTCAGCTCCCAGACTATTGCACCAGGCAACACAGTTTGGGTAGAAGTGAGCAACCCTCAGTGGTGAAAGAACAGGTTAGGGACTATTTAGAAAAGCCCAACGTGTACAAGTCCATGGGGCCAGGTGGGATATACCTAAGGGTGATGAGGGAACTAGCTGGTGTGATTGCAGAGCTGCTGGCAATCATCCTTAAACTCAAAGTGATTGGGAGAATACTGGGAGTTTGGAAAAGGGCAAATATAGTGCTCATCTTTAAAAAAAGGAAGAAGGAGGATCCAGGGAACAACAGACCACTTAGCCTTACCTCAGTCCCTAGAAAAATCCTGGAGCAGATCCTCAAGGAATCAAGTTCTAAGCACTTGAAGGATAAGGTGATTACTTAGGAACAGTCTGCATGGATTTGCCAAGGGCAAGTCATGCCTGACTAACCTGATTGCCTTCTGTGATGAGATGACTGGCTCTATGGATGTGGGGAGGTGAGTGGACATGATATACCTTGACTTTAGCAAGACTTTTGATACAGCCTCCCACAGCATTCTTTCAGGCAAGTTAAAGAAGTATGGGCTAGATGAATGAACTTTAAGGTAAATAGAAAACTAATCATTGGGCTCAGAGGGTAGTAGTCAATAGTTCAATGCCTAGTTGGCAGCAGGTATCAAGTGGAGTGTCCTGGGTCCGGTTTTGTTAAATAATTTCATCAGTGATCTAGAAGATGAGATAGGGTGAACCCTCAGCAAGTTGGATGATGCCAAGTTGGAGGGAGTAGTAGATATGCTGGAGGGTAGGGCTAGGGTTCAGAGAGACCTTGAGAAATTAGAAGATTGGACCAAAAAATATCTCATGAGATGCAATAAGGACAAGTGCCGAGTCTTACACTTAGGACAGAACAGTCCCATGCAGTGGTACAGGCTGGGGACTGACTGGCTAAGCAGCAGCTCTGCAGAAAATGACCTGGGGATTACAGTGAATATGAGCTGAATGTGCACTAACAGTGTGCCCTTGTTGCAAAGATTGCTAATGGCACACTGGGCTGCATTAGTAGGAGTGTTACTAGAAGATCAAGGGAATTGATTTTTCCCCTCTATTTGGCACTGATTAGGCCACATCTGGAGTACCACATCCAGTTTCGGGCCCCCACTGCAGAAAGGATGTGGACAAGTTGGAGAGAGTGCATCAGAGGCTGACAAAAATGGATAGGGGGTTGGAGCACATGGCTTCTGAGGAGAGGTTGAAGGAACTGGACTTATTCAGCCTGAAAAAGAGAAGATTAAGATGGGAATTAATAGCAGCTTTCAACTACCTGAAGGGTGGTTCTGAAAAGGATGGAACTAGACTGTTCTCAGTTGTGGAAGATGACAGAACAAGGAGCAATGGTCTCAAGTCGCAGCAAGAGAAGTTTAGGTTAGGTATTAGGAAAAACCTTCTCACTAAAAGGCTAGTAAAACACTAAAACAACTTACCCAAAGAGACTGTAGACTCTCCATCCTTGGAGGTTTTTAAGATGTGGCTAAAGAAAGCCTTGGCTGGGATGGTCTAGTTGGGGCTGATCTTTGTTTAAGCAGGGGGTTGGACTACATGACCTCCTGAAGTCCCTTCCAACCTGTTTTCTATGATTCTGTATTCCAGTGTACTTAGAAGTCTATAGAATTATGTAAGCATCTATAATATTTGATATGGTCAAAAATTGTGGCAGCAAGTACAAAATGTCACCCTTTTCCCATTTAAATTTTGTAGTAGTATCTCTAGTAAATAGCACACAGATGTATCAATATGATGAAGAATTATGAGAAAGCCTTTGGGAAATTTTGTATAAGCAGTGTGATAGTAAAGAGGTGAGTTTAATAACTGAGCCTGGTGATTTCATGTAAATTTTTTACCCTTAACTGAGAATGTTATTTGAGCTCATGTGCTTGGGATTCAACACCTATTTCATTAATCTGTTATACAACCTAGACCCCTTAAACTTAATTTTATAAAAGATTAGGTGATTAAGTTTCATTTCAATGTGCAGTCAGGGACAGGAATGTGATACCTATAGGATTAATTATCACTATTTTTTCATTAGTATTTCCTAGTAAGATTTTTTTCCCCCAGTGATATAATTAGAGCCTTGGCTGTCATTTAAAGATTGTAAATTCAGACAGAATCAAGCATGACTGTAAATTATATTGTGAATTTTATGTAATGGCTCCTGACAGACAACAGGACTTTTTTTTATCTTTCTTCTACTAATACAAACTAAACCATCTTTTGAGAGAGATTATAATACATATTTTAATATGTGAAATGATGACAGATTTTCTTGACATTCTATGAGTAGTTGTAGATGTTAACATATATATGCTCAGTTGTCTGTAGAAAATTGCTTTGACAATCTCTTTCCCTGATAACATATATTTGAAATAAATAGGACAGCTGAATGTGTGTAATCTGAAATAAAAATTAAATAATGTTAGACTTATTATCAAGTAAAACAACCTGGGAATGAATTTCTAAAATAATTTCCCACTTCAAATGGTGGAAGCAAGATTTATTGGTATCTATTAAATTAGGCTGGACAAAATGCTAAGAAATTTACTGTATGAGAAATACTTTCATTAATTATGCTTCAGATGGAATAGAAGAAGAAAAGAACAAGAATCAATCTCCAATATATAGAAACTGTTTAAATAAGCATTGTGATAAGTACCTCAACTAAAATACACATACACTAATGCCAAGTATAAAAGAGATCTTTCCAGGAAGAAATATAGGGCTATAATTAAAGGTTGAAGTAGAGTGGGAAAATTTCTCAAGAGTAACACAGTAAATACTAGAATGGAGAGGAAGTAACCTTGCATCAGAAATAAAGCAGATTAAGTGGAATTTAAAGACGCTAGAAAACAAGTGATGTATAAGCTGTTTGATCTATGAGGCCATATTTACTGTCAAATCAAGGGGTTAGTTTTTAGAAATTACTTGTGTGTTTATACATTTAGACCAGGGATTTTCAACCTTTTTTGAGCAGTGTACCCCTGGCAGCCAGTCAAGGAGCAGGGTGGGTCAGGGTATCAGCAGCCAATCATGGAGCGGGAGGGGGAGGGGGTGGCTGCACATGGAGTGGCGGCACAGGGTGGTGAATGGTGACTGCCACGT
>NW_017729029.1:67222146-67228393 GCF_001723915.1 Gavialis gangeticus | reverse complement strand
CATCAGGCCAACTGGGTGGCGCCTGTTCAGCCCACAGAGAGATGCGACTGTCCTCGCCCCACCCCAGCCTTGCTCCTGTGAGGTGCAGCTGTGGGGTGGCAGTGCTCCCTCCCCACCCAGTCACGTGTACCTCCTGGGACCTTTCAAAGAAGCCCTGGGAGTACACATACCCTCATTTGACAACCCCTGATTTACACAAAAAATTCTAAGCGACTGCATACTGTTTCTATCGTGCATAATTTAAGTGATTGAAGTAAAAGTGTTTGACCCAAAATAAAAGGTGTTAGGGAATTTGAAGACTTGTTTGGAATGATTTATGGATAAAGGATAGGATAAGGAGGGCTCAAGCATTGTATAACTTGAAGATAGCAAGTGCTCTTTACTTCAACCTTTCCATCAAAAAAGAATTCTGTTTTGTCAAAAAAGAATTCTGTTTTGTATACCAGGGATTCTGATGGAATATATATTAGTATTTTTTTTTGGTCAATTTTTGATCAAATCATTATCAAATCACATTATTTGATCAGATCAATATCATTATGAATGTTCTTCCTTCCTTTCTTTTCTCAGAAAAAATATGGCTTAGCTTGTGATTTATGTAGAAATAGCACATTACTGCCTAGTTGATAACAAATGCAGGAAATATTTCCTTTGACTATGGCCCCTCATAGTTAGATCAGTTTTAAGTGAATAATTTTGTATAGTTATCTGTTCTGTATTATGGTACTGTGTTGTTAAAGCTTTGGTACCAATCACTCAAGAAAGGTAAACAAAATAAAGTGTGAAAAATGACTACTATTTTTGACAGTAAAGGAAGGCAACTGAATTACGATCTGAGATGGGATTAGTAAACATGGATGTTGTCTAGTATACTGCTACTTGCATCTATTGTGGGTATGGAAGAAATGATCCTGTTTGTCTGGGGATAATTTCCTGATGCTGAAACTTGTATACCAGCTCACTGCTCAGTGATATGTAACATGTTCCCCCTATAAGATGTGTGTCTAGTGATGTATATTTACTGTTTCAACAAATCAATGTCTCAAATACTGTAGTAAAAACAAAAACCTCTGAATCCATATGGAAAGGTAATAGGATATGCAAAACAGGTATGCAGATGCACAAGGTTCTTTCAGGCTAGAATAGGGATAATGGGTATCGGAGTCTACTGTAGTTTAGCATTAATTACAGGAGTGAACAGAATGATTCCTAATGGGTGTACCATGATGTACTAGTGTGCTGCAAGAGCAACAGGAGCATACCTTGAGATTCCTCTGCATAATCTGTACCTGCCCGAACTACTTCAGCAGTGCCAGCGGCTGCTCCTTTGGAGGCTGCCAACTCTGCTGCCTTTGCCCAACCTTCCCTATCCCCAAGCAGCCCCTGTGCTGCACCCCCCTCCCCACACTCCCAGCAGCACTCTGCTGAGAATGTGCAGGTGGGTAGACGCACAGATAAAGCAGCATTTTACAGGCTGAGGTCTGGCTCACCATTCCTCCCCCCCCAGCAATCCTGCGGTGAGAGCTGGCGGAGGGGGTGGTAACTGAAGTGGTGAGACCCAGCAGAGAAGCCTCAGTAGTGGGGCCTGCTCTTCCCTCAGAGAGACAGACCAGGGGCTGGCAGGGAACTGACAATGGAAAGAGCAAGCCACAGCAGAATGAGCAACTTTTTCAACTTTTTTAACCCCCATATCTTTTCTGAATTTAGAACCAGCTCAGTAATTTTCAGCTGGGGTTCCATGAAATTCTGAAAAAAAGTTTGGGAGTTATTTATTTAACAGTACATCTCTGAACTGGTATGATTTCCACTGGCAGGGGAATGGAATATGTTAATATGTTATATATTTTGGGGGAACACACACACACAGAGAAAAAAAAAAGTGTGGCCTGGATATCACAAGTCTGAGAAACACCGGTCTTATCAGGAAGCAACCTGGAGAGAAGTAAGTCATTATGTTCTTTTAAATACTAGGTTTGGATAGGGCAGACAAATTGGGCCTCTGACAGAACCCTAGCTTGACATCTAATTATTATGGCCTCTGTTTTTGAAAACATGTTTATAAACTTAAAGTCATAAATGATGCCATTGGATTCAGAGTTGCCTTGAACATAGATTGTATATGGTTGTGGGGCATGTGGGTGTTGTGCACATAGTAGACATCTGATAGTGTTAGCATTTTTATGGATAACAACTTTTTTGGTGCAGATACAGTTTATATTTTCAGGCCTTTATTTTGAATAGTGTCAACTTACAAAGGTATACGAGGAATCAGTCCCCATAATATAATGGCATAAAAAGGCAAAATTAACCTGAATATTGGAGGTGGGAGTAAATTTCCTGGTAAGATTTTTAGGAACATATTGCTGGAAAGGACCTTAATAGTCTATAATCCCATCTATAAACTTGACAAGCTCTATCATAAAGGGAACAAGATTTTAGTTCTCATTTCTCCTATTTGGAAATTACTCCAAAATCTAAATTCCTAAGTGGTTGGAAACATACTTACAAATTTTCCCCACAAATGTTTTCCCATCTGTTTTATTTCCATTTGTTTTTATGCTAACATTAGCTTACATAGCTTTTTTCCTTACCCAGCACTTGTCTCTTAATGTAGTTATACAAATAAGTCAAATCGTTTTGCAAGTTTTGATTTGCTAAGAGGAACCAAGAGCCTTTACTCTGCTGTAGTAAGATACGTTTTCTACTCCACAAATAGGTGCAGAGAGAGACTACAAGTATTGTCAGGTTTGAACAAGTGTGTCCAAAAGTGCACTTTTGCACTTAACTGCAGCTAAGATAAAGTTACTCCAGTGCCTTGTACAGTGGCATTAATGGTGAAAAACATATGCAAAGCCAGTGAAGATGAGACCAAGGATGAAAGCCTATGGATGATCTATGGGTGTCCAGCAGAAAGGTTGTGTGTACAGAAGTTCCTTTTGTATTACCCCATTTTTGAAGGTAGATAACTAAACCTTTCAAAATGTTGTGTTACTTATTATTATCTTTGTGTGTGTGTATATATAATTTTATTTTTAAAGATCTGAGCATGGAATAATGACATAAACAAAATCTTCCTTTCATCCTTCTATTTTACTGATTTAAAAGGGATTTATAACACATTGTTTTTCACTGCTCAATTGCCAGCCTGTAGCTTAGAAAAAGTCAAATAATGGTTATCTCATGGTTTTTAACCTTCAGCTATAAAAATCTTGACTAAATTGTGGGTGTATGTTCATCTCCCTGTCATTAATATAAACTCAAAGGTTTTTATATGGGTATTTCTTTACCTTATGAACAAATAATATATTGTTTCTGTCTCAAAAAGAGCTGATGAAACTCTAAGATGATGGAATTAACCAAACTGTAGAAAAATTAAGTACAAGCTTCAGATTCTGTAATGAAGAATGTTCACAATTTTGTACTTTTCAAGGATTTTCTGACTTTGAATGATGTTATCCAGGCTCTCAGGGTAATCCTATATTTACTAGAAATAATGCTTTTTGTTTGCTTTTTCTTATTTTGTGAAACAAATTATTTTATGTTAATATAGTTTTCTCTTAACGTAGCTTCTGAAATAAAAATTAGCATGTACCTCATGTGGACTTCACAATGGCTTACAACTCTAAGGGCATACTAGAAGCAAAGAGTAATAAATTATTCTATTTTATCATGTAACAGATGCAGTTGTATAAGTAGACACTTCCTTTTATGCCAGCAGTAGAAAGACCTTCAATAATGTAAAAAAATTCTGAATACAACTGAATCAATGCAATGAATGCAAACAACTTTATCATAAATTATAAAACTAACCAATGGGCAATCCATATAAAATAGAGAAAAAATATTCTAGTGTTTTCCACAATGAGCTACCATTACTACTACAGAACTATGTCTCAGGGTAACTTTAAGCTGAATAAAGACATATATTGAAAGGTTATTTGGGGTCTGGGGTTTTTATTTACTGCTACTGACTGCAAGACAGTGGGCAAATACATACATGCTAATGCTGAAGCCTAAGCAGGTGTCTACACTTATGGGAATGCAGGAACAGATTTGCTGCTCCTAGCAGCAGTCTGCACCTGCCCCCTCTGGCCCTGCACCATCTCCCTGCAGCTCCCCCTGGGAGCTAACCCAAGGGCTGGCAGGGAGCACAGGGCCAGGATACAGCTTTCTCCTGGTGAGGCTGGGAGATTGCTCCCTGCCCCTGGGAACTGCCTGCTTCTGGGGTGGGTTCCAGTGGTGGAGCCCAGGTTGGGACAATGCCCCCTGCCCCAGCAGCAGGGAGCTCCCATCCCCAGCCATCCGATTGGGGGCAGAGGGCTTAGAAGGAGCTGCAGGAGAGGGACATGTCCCTGCCCTGATCCACTGGTGGGGCAGCTAGCAGCAAGCCCCCAGCTGGGTGGGGTATCCCCAGCTGGGGGCTCACTGCTAGCTGCCCCACAAGTGGATCAGGACAGAGGATTGAGACCTGCCCCTCCCCTGCAGCTCTTTTCAAGCCCTGCTCCTTGATTTCCCAAGCAGGGCACAGGGCTGGGACCTGTCTCTGACCAGGAAAGTTCCTGGCCAGCCCTGGGTTGTGCAGGGAAATTTGCATGTGCAGCCTGGAGCTGGCTGGGGACTGTCTTAAATGTGACAGTCCCCAGCCACATTTGGGTTGCACATACAGATTTCCCCACACAACCTGCTGCTGGCTGGGAACTGTCTCAGTCAGGAGCAAGTCCAAGCCAGCTCCAGGCTAGGCAGGGAACTCTCCCTGTGCCGGGAGCTCCCAATCCCAGCTCCACAATTGTGGAGTTGGGAACAGGCTTGTTCCCAGCTCTGTGATTGCAGATTTGGGGCTGGGAGCTCCCAGCCTGTTCTCAGGTCCTGCCCTGCAACCACAGAGCTGGGGTTGGGACCAAGCTTCTATCCTCCACTCCATGGCTGGGGAGCAGGGACTGGGAGCTCCCTGCTTCTGGGGCAGGGGGATATTGTCCCCACCCAAGCTCCAGTGGCAGATTCCACCCCAGCAGTAAGCAGCTTCCAGGGGCAGGGAGCAATCTCCCACTTACTGCTACCCAGCTAACCAGGAGCTAGTTTGCTCCTGTTAGGCTGTCTACACATTCCGTACTGTGCAATAACTAATCATGAGTACATTTGCTACTTACAGGTAGCTAATGTACTTGTGATTAGAGCAAGTTACTTGTATTTACAGGTAGCAAATTTACTTGCTAGTAGAGCAAGTTATTGCACGCATAGATGCACATGTAAGCATCTGCACATGTAGATGGTGATGCTTACTACATAGTAATTTGCACTAATTTCAATTAAAGCACCTTGTGTAGACATGCCCAGTAACTCAGAAATTAGTTCTAATCACCACCAAGTCCACTTGACTTGAGAGAGACTTGGACACCTATCATTGGTGTTCAACCTCCCATTGTCCCTCAGGCTTGGCAGCCTTAGGGTGCCCTGGGATCCTCTGTACCTGGCTAGAAGCTCTTTCTTGGCCACCATTATCCATGCCTTGGAACCTCAAGGCTAGGTTATTGAAATGTGCTCTACGCAGAGCTGCTGCTGAAAAATGCCAGGGAGCTGCAGCTGGTGCAGAGTGTGGTGGCCTGTCTTTGGGCAGGGATGGAGCACTCAGGACCATCCCGGGGGAGGGGGGGGGGCAATCAGGGTGACTACCCCAGGCCCCACGCTTTGGAAGGCCTCACGGAGCTAGGTGGAGTGGAGCAATGACTCCGCATTGCCACTGGCTTCACATCCAGCTGCTGTTACCTCTCAGTTCCATGTTCTTGGGGAACACTGGCACAGGGTGCAGCCTATCTGACTCAAAGAATTCCCCCCCACCACCTGAACAAGAACTGTTTTTGAAAGATGCAGTGGGAGATACACCTTAAGCCCTCCAGATAAGGATGACAAGAATGAAGAACTCCCCTGGTCTCATTTTCATCTGAGATAGAACCAGATGACAACTCATTTACATGGGAACAGAAAGCCTGAAGCAAAGACCTTAGTGAATTCTGGGATCAGAGAAGCAGGGGAGCACCACATGATGGGGAATCTGTGCTCCAAATGCTAATCAATCCACATTTACACACACCCAGCTCAGCATTTATCAGACCAATTCTAATCTGGAGTTACAAAGGAATCCCCCCACCCCCCGTTACCTCTCAGCTCTGTGTTCTTGGGGAACCCTGATGCAGGATGAGCCTGTCTGACTCACAAAGACCCCCCCCCCTTCTGTCCTCTATCTAAATAA
>NW_017729029.1:67213383-67217146 GCF_001723915.1 Gavialis gangeticus | reverse complement strand
GCAGATTCCACCCCAGCAGTAAGCAGCTCCCAGGGGCAGGGAGCAATCTCCCACTTACTTTTACCCAGCTAACCAGGAGCTAGTTTGCTCCTGTTAGGCTGTCTACACATTCCGTACTGTGCAGTAACTAATCATGAGTACATTTGCTACTTACAGGTAGCTAATGTACTTGTGATTAGAGCAAGTTACTTGTATTTACAGGTAGCAAATTTACTTGCTAGTAGAGCAAGTTATTGCACGCATAGATGCACATGTAAGCATCTGCACATGTAGATGGTGATGCTTACTACATAGTAATTTGCACTAATTTCAATTAAAGCACCTTGTGTAGACATGCCCAGTAACTCAGAAATTAGTTCTAATCACCACGAAGTCCACTTGACTTGAGAGAGACTTGGACACCTATCATTTGGGTTCAACCTCCCATTGTCCCTCAGGCTTGGCAGCCTTAGGGTGCCCTGGGATCCTCTGTACCTGGCTAGAAGCTCTTTCTTGGCCACCATTATCCATGCCTTGGAACCTCAAGGCTAGGTTATTGAAATGTGCTCTATGCAGAGCTGCTGCTGAAAAATGCCAGGGAGCTGCAGCTGGTGCAGAGTGTGGTGGCCTGTCTTTGGGCAGGGATGGAGCACTCAGGACCATCCCGGGGGAGGGGGGGGGGCAATCAGGGTGACTACCCCAGGCCCCACGCTTTGGAAGGCCTCACGGAGCTAGGTGGAGTGGAGCAATGACTCCGCATTGCCACTGGCTTCACATCCAGCTGCTGTTACCTCTCAGTTCCATGTTCTTGGGGAACACTGGCACAGGGTGCAGCCTATCTGACTCAAAGAATTCCCCCCCACCACCTGAACAAGAACTGTTTTTGAAAGATGCAGTGGGAGATACACCTTAAGCCCTCCAGATAAGGATGACAAGAATGAAGAACTCCCCTGGTCTCATTTTCATCTGAGATAGAACCAGATGACAACTCATTTACATGGGAACAGAAAGCCTGAAGCAAAGACCTCAGTGAATTCTGGGATCAGAGAAGCAGGGGAGCACCACATGATGGGGAATCTGTGCTCCAAATGCTAATCAATCCACATTTACACACACCCAGCTCAGCATTTATCAGACCAATTCTAATCTGGAGTTACAAAGGAATCCCCCCACCCCCCGTTACCTCTCAGCTCTGTGTTCTTGGGGAACCCTGATGCAGGATGAGCCTGTCTGACTCACAAAGACCCCCCCCCCTTCTGTCCTCTATCTAAATAAAACTGATTAAAATGCAGTGGGAGACATACCCAAAGCCCTCCATATAAGGGAGCAACTGCCCTAGGTCTCATTTGCATCCAAGATAGAACCAGATGACCATTCATTTACATGGGAGATAGAGAACAGAAAGCCCAAAGCAAAGACTGCAGTGAATTCTGCTGTCAGAGAAGCAGAGGAACACTGCATGATAGGGAATCTGTGCTCCAAATGCTAATCAACCCACATTTACACACACCCAGCTCAGCATTTATCAGACCAGTTCTAAACTGGATTTACAAAGGACTTTCCCCCACAACACACACACCAGAACTAAGCAGAAGTAAAGTTTAATAGGCATCTCAGGCTGTACATTCCCTGGTCCCACTATGGGAGGCTTATTTAAACTTCATTGGCTAAAACTCAGTTGCCAGGTTAGGGAATGCTGAGGCAAGAGGGGGTATGGGCAACATTTGAACAATGGTTAAGGGTTCATCACAGCATCCAACCCATTGGAGCCTTGACCACAAGTGTTGTCATGCTTTTCCCGGGACGACTGGTGGAAGTCATCCCCCCACCCCCAAAGGTTATGAACACTCCAATAATTGCCTTAAGTCTGTTAGAAGACTATAGTAAGATCTGGAAAAGTCATGCTAAGTTGAGGCTTGTTCACAACAAGTCAAAATCCAAAACCCTGATGCTGCAAGCTATCTATTGTTTCTAAAGAAACCATGAGATATCTCATCTGTATATCTGCTATCCATAGGAATTTCAAGCTGGCTCCTAAGTGTCTGGTTACTCCCTAACCTTATGTTTTCCTGATTATCAATCAGTTTTTTTTTAAATGTTCCAAACCAGATAACCCCTTGTCAAGAGAAAAAAAAAATGATTTACACTATTGAAAATGCTTGGAAGAAGCTGAACTGAGGGTATAAAAATCTGTATATAAAAAAAAAAAAAAAAAAGGCAGCAAAATGTGTGTGCTTCAAGAGGAGAACTCTGTCTCTCACACCACCTGCTTTATTCTTGAGAAGCTGGAAGAAACAGATCATCTCCCTTCAAGGATTATGCTAAAACTTTACCTGTCAGCATTGAAACCCGAGTGCCTTGGACTGGTGAGAACGCAGCTCTTGCTCTCTTTTCTCTCTAAGCATAGATTTCTGAACCTGAACTGTATTAGTTAAGCTTGAGCTAAGTTTCCCCAAATACTTAGTGAAACCAGGGCAGTATTGTAATTGTTTGTGTTTGTTTTCCTTTGCTTGTCTATTACTATTAGTACCATTATATATTTCATATACTTAGTAATAAAAAACTTTTGTAGTCAAACGTGGTAACTGGGTGTATTTTCCATTCTTTACTTTTCCTTCCCCGCTTGCTCTGCAGCAATGCTTCTTTTACCTAAGTTGAAGGTCCCTGTGAAGCCCAGAAATACTGTGGGGTCTGCTCATCAAGAGGCTACCACTACTAGGACAGTTAAGACAAAAGATTGGGACGTGCTGAGTTTAAAACACATAAGGAGAGCCGCTTGTACAGGCTGATTGACCCAGTTTGGCTCAGACGTGCCCTAATGAACTAAATGATGGCCCATGAGGGTGTCAGCTGGACACCCAGATGGATTCAGAGGTATTCTGTTTAACTGTGTGTTTGTGTCTGACTGTAGTATTGTTATCTTAATGAACTGATTCTTGGCATGTGAGGGTGTCAGCCTGTCCATGCTGATCAACCCGGCCGGGTCAGGCATGTCACATTAATCTGTCTGTTTGTGTGCATGACTGCTTTGGTGACTGGAGGAACCCAGCCCCATTGAACTGAGTCCTGCAAGATAGTTCTATTAGGGGTGAGGACTTGCAGAAGGGAGAGATACAGCTCCATATAGAAACACAAGTAACACAAGCAGCACATTGATAGAATTACAAAGACCCTAGAAATGTATCCCTAAGAAATGAGCACACCCCAAAGTGATGGGCAATTCTGGTAACACTGCTCAGCAACTCCCCCCCCCCCGCTGCTGCTGAATCCGCCGCCAGCTTCTTTGCATCCAGGCGTGGGGCCTGACAGAGGCTGATTTGCCCCAGGCCCCACACCCTGCTCGGGTTGTCTCTGGGGACACAAAGAACATATAATTCCAGTCATTCAGTATCTACATTTGCTCTCAATAGCTTTCTTGGTGCAATTCAAGGTGCTAAACCACCTGGGCCCTATATACATAAGAGACTACTTTCTCCTTTACTACCCATCACAATCCTAAAGTCAGCTGATTCTTCCCCTTTAAAAGTAAATTTTGTGGGTTTTTTTACAAAAAAAAAATTGTAGTAGTGAGGAATTTAACAGTATTGATGGATTAAATTGTTTATCTTCATTGTAAAATCTTCAGAAAGATTAAGTGCAATAGAAACTTCTTGGCTAGGTACAGACATTCAACAAGCCCAAGGCAGAATCAATCAAAATGATGCAGTTCTGTAAGTGGTGTAGTTTAGATTAGTAGTGAACAGAACACACTCCCCTTTGGTGGAGGGAGGAAATCTTAGACAGG
>NW_017729029.1:67202805-67208383 GCF_001723915.1 Gavialis gangeticus | reverse complement strand
TTCTGTAAGTGGTGTAGTTTAGATTAGTAGTGAACAGAACACACTCCCCTTTGGTGGAGGGAGGAAATCTTAGACAGGGTTTCACCATTTTTAAACTAGTCTGTATGCTGACCTTCTGTTCTGTTACGGTTATAGACTGGTTTTGTGTGCTGAACTTCTGTTATGTTCTGGGTATAAACTGGTTTGAGATCATT
Organism: Gavialis gangeticus; assembly: GCF_001723915.1. NCBI lineage: Eukaryota > Metazoa > Chordata > Crocodylia > Gavialidae > Gavialis > Gavialis gangeticus. Next base: position 67,208,189 of record NW_017729029.1, on the reverse strand, counting down.
TATACCAGTAAAAGTGTAATGCCTGTACTTGGCCCATCAGCCTCAGTATCTGGCAAATACTCAGTTCTCAAACTTATGAAACTTGATGTTTAGATGTTTTGATTTCACATGCAAATGTATACTTAGCACAGCTGTGAAGAGTAGAGGGAAAGGGAAGGTGGTTTTAAATTCATCTGAGTTACTTTATCTGCTTACAACTCTCAGCTGGTTTCAGTTCCTGGTGTAATTTTTTTAAGCATTCAAGAATTTGGTAAGGTAACATGCTCTGTCATTCTCATTTTCAAGCTCCAAATGTATCCCTTTCTGTCTGAGGAATCCTTTACTGCTTTTCCAGAGTTATTTTGCAGCTTCATTCCAGCTTCAGCCATGCAAAGCAGGTGAAGCTGAGACCAAAGATGAAAGCCTATAGATGCTCTGTACTGCCTTTTCTCGCCCACTTTTGAAGGAACAGTAGAACCCCGACTTACACACATATTGCATTCCTGAGAAACCTCGCGTATGTCAAATTTGCATGACTTGAGATGAATTTTCCTGTAGGAAATAATAGAAAAGTGAGGGGTTGTGTTCCTTGGACTTCACATTTATGACTCCACAGGTACCAAAATAAAACTTTTTTCAACCAGTACTTTATTTATTATGTTACAAAAACATATTGTTTGGGCTCTCCCCCAAAAGTGGAGGGCTGAGAGTCGGTTGATTGAGTCAAGATAGCGCTGCTTCTCCCTGTAAAGCTCTGTGTAGCAGGCATTGGTTTGAACACATCAACCACTTAATGAAGTGTAAGGGGTTAAGAGAGCTCTTAACTGAGCATGTTAAGAGGAGATGCTGCTACCGCAATGGCGACACTAAGGCTGAGTGAGCCTCCAGAATCCTGCTTAGGAACCCAAGCTGTGCATAACTCCATTTAACTCAGTCTGCACAAGGCATGTCTTGGGGTGTATTTTTCTGCTTGGGTGTTAATATTAATCCACGTAAACATGGGACATGGGTAAGTCGAATACGTGTAAAATGGGGGTCTACTGTAGATGACAACATTCTTTGAAATTGTGTTGCTCATTATTATCTGCATGAAAATGACCGTGAAAGTTCAGTGGATTAGGCAAGGGAACATGCTGCCTCACCTAAAAGTGCTATCAGAAAAGGGATTTTCCCATTGTTTGTTAACTTATTTATACATATTTCTCATTGCCTCTGAGCAGTGGATAGCATAGAGAGTCTATTTATATGAATGAGTAAAAAAAAACGGTTTTATCATTAGAATATTAAAATTCATTATGGACAGGAAAAAAAACAGTAAAAAAACCCTTTCAGTACTGTCAAGGCTACTTATTTTTATTAAGTATTTATGATGGTGACAGCATCCACAATGATATGTTTGAAGATGGTATTTTGGGAGAAGCACTTAGTACCCTGACAGGAATTTTAGAAGTGCCTAAGATGCACAGAACAGGGCATAGTAAAAATTCCAGTTATGTTAAGTTTTTGACCTCTTCTGCTGTGGAAGTTTGATAGATTTGCTAAATGTCTTTAAATATCTAATGCATGCAATGCAAGCAAAATCAACAGTTCAAAAAAAAATTCTTCAATTGTGAGAAACAATATAAGAGGAAGCCCTTTTAGCAAGAGTTTACGGTTCATAGGGAAAAGTGCAATGGCAAAATGTACACCTTTTGGGAAATTCCATTACGAACTTCTTTGCAAAAAGTAATAAGCACATTCTGGGGTATTACTATGCTATTCATCCATACTAAAGGGTCAAAAGGTATATCTTTTTTCCCTTTAGTATTACGATCCCGTAATATGCTTTGTTATTCCAAGTCATTTCTTGCAACTCACTTCTTGCCTACATCAAAGTTTCTATTCCTGAGAAGAGAGTGCTGCTGGCCAATGGAGAAAATAGAAAGAAATAAAATAAAATTAATTTTGGAAATAGGCGTAGTGTAGACTTCTTTAAAGAGAATGTAGGTGAATATGTAGAGTGCAAACAAACTATAAAGTTAGCATATTACACTTGGATTCAAAATGAGAAAAATAGAAAAGCGTATATTAGTACAACAGTCTAAATAAAAAATAATGTAAAGGTTATTACAGTGTTTGCCCTTTTACTATGATTAATATTTTATTTTATAATTTGTGAAGATATAATAATTTGCTTGGTTCCCAGTGGCCTAAAAGTACTATACAGTTTAAATGGCCCCAGTTACGCCTTTTTAGATTCATGATTGGAAAAGACCTTCATAACCCTCTTACATGGAAGAATATAGATACAAGTCCCTTCAGCAGCAGTGCTATCTCAATGTCTTCTAGAAGGGCTTGGGTCTTCTGAGGGCTCCAGAGAGCCAGCAGGAGTTAGATGGGAGTGATCAATGAGAATTCAATGCCCATCAACTCCAGATAAGGCACTCGTTTCCTCTTCTGCCGAAGATGGGTCACTGAGCAGTCAAGAAGGCTGAAGGGCAGCAAGAAAGACCAGCCTAATTTTGTAGCCTAATTGTTGTAGCAGAGGGAGTGAAAGGAGCTGGGGTCCCTCTCCCCTATGGTCCCTCTTTCTATTGGTCATTTTATGTTTTATTTTTATTGTTTGTTTGTTTTGGTTTTTTGGAGGGGTGGAGGTTGGAGGGGGAGTAGTTTGTTTGTTTTAAATAAACCAATGACTCTCCAATGCAAAATTCCTCAAGAACGCTTGCAGCAATTGGTCCTGTTTTCTAAAGCCAGTAGAAGATATTCTGTGTTTTTCCTGTCTGTTTTCTCCCTTTTTCTCTTCTGAGTTTCTCTTCTGCTCCAAAGACTATCAGTTTTTCTTTTTTTAATAACTATTATTTCTCTTTCTTTGTTTCATGGCTCCTCCTCAGACCCAATCTGCATATAGGGGAAGCATCAAAATGTTGGATTTGTGGTTCCTGTGTTCTTATGCCCTTGTCAAAGGGGGACAACTTTTTTGGAAGGCACGTCACACCTTAGCCCCATACACTCCCATCCCCTTCTTCTTCCCAGTCAGCTGCTTTACTTAATGCTCTGTGTCCTATCTAACATTGTGCTGCTTGTCCCCATCCCTGGTCAGCTACATACCATTTGTGACATACGTGCCACAGGTTAGTCACTCTTGCCCTAGTGAAATGCCACTAGATAAGAGGATTAGTCTAAGGAACTGATTCCAGATCCTGTACATGTCAGCTGCTCCTTTTAATAATATTTTTAACAGGTCCCCAGAGCAGCAGAATGAAAATCTGTGGTTTAGGAAAAGACAGAGGCTGCTTTTCGTGCAGTTGCATATAGAAGAATGGATCCATCCCAGTACTTGATCCTGTCTCAGTGCTTCCTGAACTAGTTTGGATTACCCTGGTTGAACCTGACTCCTTTCTTTCTTTTAGGGACAAAGGGGCTTTCAAAGTTCAGTTCATTTTGGAAATGTAAAGCTGGAAACATTGGAGAGGTCAGAATTCACAGTTTGAGGTTTATTTACATTAGCTCAATATACTAATAAATTATATTGTGCAAGTGTGCCTGCAATATTTCAACATCCCATTACAAAAGAATAACATAAAATAGAATTAGAATAAAATAAAAGGCTCATCTTAATACTTTTGTCATGCAGAGACTTCCATTTCACTGGCAGCATTACAGATTTAGATTTAAGTTTTAAAAAATGAGTACATTTATCAATTGGTTAATGATAGAATTTACTTTAATCTGGTGAGTGACAAACTATAAATTATGAGTTATTTTCTGAACTCTCCTACAAAGTATCTTCTTTCAGAAATAGGTCTGAAGGAAGCTTTTACTTAAAGAAAGATCTCTTCCACCTTTTTAAAATGTTAATTAATGTATATTAACGATGACTGCAGATAAACATATTTGACTGTGTGCTCTATTTTGGAACATACAATGTTTAAGAAGATTTCATTATGACAGCCATTCTGACTCATTCATACACTGGGAAAGTCTCAACTAAGAATAAAAAAATCATTTTCTGCAATGCTATGTGGTGTGAAATCTAAATGCAGTTTTTACTGAACCAAGCCCTAGGAACTATTATAAAGCCTTGAACAGTAGGTCTCTCTAGTTTTTTTCCAATATGTTTTAAAGTGGGCATACATAACATTTATAAGGTATTTTATAGCACATGGATCTCTATCACCCCAATGTTTGCATGATGATGGACATCAGATTTTTTTGTTTGCACAAAGCTGTTGTGGTCTCTACTGTAGTCATTGATTAAAATGTCAAAAAAATTCTGGGTTTAATCCTACTATACATTTCTCTGCTTAGCTTAGGGAATGACTGAGGAGGAGTCGTTTTTATTCAGCATTGACTCTTTAATATATAGCACAGTGTGTTTTTATATTACACACTCTGTGTGTATTGAGGGGTGAAAGTACCAAGTATTCTTGTCTGCTATAGTTATTTTTATGGTTTCAGTTCCTGTTTGTTTGTTTTTTTAACACTGTTATGCTGATCACTCCTGATCATTACTGGTTCTCTGACTGCTTTAAAAGAAATATTTAATTATATATGAATCTGTGCATTGTAAATCTGTGAGAGAGAGGAGTAGAAGGGGAGCATGTTTTACTAAACTGCATATATACAAGGACAATTCTCTTATCCAAACTTTCGCCACTCAAAATTCTTGGATAATCCAAGGTCAGTCATATCCTTTCTGCACATCGTATTATACATTGCATTTTGATTTATCCAAAATATGTAAATCCAGAAATTTTTCACATTCGTTTCAAAACCTCACAGAAAACGTCAGTTGTTCTGTGCTCAATTCCAAGGTATAGGCTTAAGGAACCACTGGCAAGTTATCATGCACTGTAGCAAGCCATGACCTGAGGCAGCCAAGTAATCCACTAGTGGCCGTCTGAATCCTGCCTTGCTCACCCCCTCTGCCCTCTCAGGGTCCCACACTGTTGTCTTTCCTGCCATGCTGTGATGTTACAGTTGGACTGGGGAGCTGCCCTTAGAGTCCGAGGCAGGGTTCACTTCAGGTCCTAGAACCTAATCTGGGTGGAAGCCCCTTGACCTCAAGTGCTTGAGGTCCACTGTCCCAGGACCCTAGGTTCCTATGCCCCAGGTCCAACCTTGCCTTCATGGGCTTTGGGCCCCCTCAGCCCCAGCCTCACCCTTCACAGGCTCTAGCTTTGTGCTACAGTCCTTCAGCTGATAATAACGCTCCCCCAAGTGCTGCTTGTGGCCTCCAGTCTTCTTGGGACCCATGACTGGACCTTGACCCACCTAGTCTTTGCCCACATATGCTGCTTGCCCCTCTATGTCTTTGAAGGGGTTTGGGACCTGAGCTGCTGCTGACACCCTTCCTTGTTGTCTCCTCTCCCCTACTGCCAAAATATGGTCCTCTGGTTCAAAGAAAAGACCCTCCACTTCCA
>NW_017729029.1:67141571-67197805 GCF_001723915.1 Gavialis gangeticus | reverse complement strand
GCTGACACCCTTCCTTGTTGTCTCCTCTCCCCTACTGCCAGAATATGGTCCTCTGGTTCAAAGAAAAGACCCTCCACTCCCAAACAAAAGGTTTCTCCCCAGCTCTGAGTCAATCTCCTGCTATGGTAATGAGCTACAACATAAGACCAAATTACTTGGGTCAGCTGCCTAATGATGCAGGGGCTTCCTTCCAGCTCCCCACAGAGTAGAGTCCCTCCTCCTTAACCCGCCTCTCCTGAGGTTTCAGCCTGATTTTATAAAATATCTAGCTCCCTTTTAAGGTCACCTGACCCACTGCTTTTGCCCCAGGCATGTCAATTATTGGCCACGCATAGGGTGGGCAACCATTTTGTTAAAAGGTCTTCTGCCACCGTTAGTCCTTCCAGGGGGCTGGAGCAGGCCAGCTGCTCCCTGGCTCACTCTCTCCTTCAGTGATGGGGTGGGGGCTGCATTACATACGCCTAGACTACCAAATGCTCAAGAACTAAATTAGTCATTAATTTATGTGGAAAATTCCTTGAAAGGTGGATGGCATCATGCACAGGTTTTAAAGTTTCAAATAAAGGCTAAATAAGTATAGTAAATATTGCAATATTGTACTATACAACATTTAGAAAGAGAATGGTATATATACGAAACAATATAGGAGAGGAGAAGAAATGTATTCATGGAGTGGAGAGTTCCTAAATATTCAGATTAAAGAAATAGTCAGTCTAGAATGGAATAGACACTGGGGAAATTCCCCTGGATGTAGGGGATAATGGGGAGTAGAAATGCAGTATTGTGAGGATTCCTGATAGCTGGAATGTTTGACTCAAATCTTAAGCTTTAAAGCCGCCTAAGGCTGTCTATCTGGATTCAAGGTCTGTATTGTTATTTTTAGGAATAAAGATATTCCTACCTGATGTAATTAAGTGAAGGGGGTGGGGGATCAAACGAGCAATACTGTCTCCAGATCCGCTTAATACATATTTTCTCTACAGATTTAGAAATAGTCATGTAGGTGGGGTCTAATTGTCCAAAGATTTACAGATATAGCCTGATTATGGAGAGTGCTTAATTACATGCTTAACTTTAAGCATATGCTCAAATTCCCTTGACTTTAAGGTATTTTCTTAATTTCCTCCATTGAACTCAGAAGTCACTGAGCTCAAAAAACTCACAAAAAAAAATGCTCACAAAACAGAATGATTGTGAACATGTTGGAGGATGGAAGCAGAACTCAGAAGGATCTTGATGGATTGGGAAAAAGGCTGACTGGAGCTAACAGAGTGAATTTCAGTGCAAGGTGCTGTATCTCAGGAAGAATAATTAGAAATAAAAATACAGAATGGATGATACCTGGCTGGATGAAGCACCATGGAGAAGGATTTGGGAGTCCTGGTAGATCACGCACTCAGTACAAGTCTTCAGTGTAATACAGCTGCACAAAACTCAACGTGGTTTGGGATGCATCAGTAGAACTATTAGGTGCAAGATGCAAAAGGTGATAGTGCCTCTGTGCTTGGCAGTGGTTAGGCCTCATCTGGAGTACTGTGTGCAGTTCTAAGTTTCACATTTTAAAAAGGATGTGGAGAAGTTAGAGAGGGTCCAGAGGCTGGCAACAGAGATGATAAAGGGCTTGGAAAGCAAATCTTAAGAAGAGAGGCTGAAGGAGCTAGGCATGTTTAGCTTGCAGAAAAGGTATTTAAGAGGGAACATGATAGTAGTTCAAATACTTGAAGGACTACCATAAATAAGAGGGAAAGCAGCCTTTCTTTCTTGCTGCAGAGAGTAGGATGTGACCCCATGCCTTGAAGTTGCAGCAAAATAGATTTAGACTGAATATTAGGAAAACATTTCTAATGAGGCAGCAGAATAGACTACCTAAGAAAGTAGTGGTCTCTCCATCACTTGGGAGGTGTTCAAGAAGAGGTTGGACAGCTATTGGTTGGAGATGATATAGGCATAGTGATGCCTATGTTCTACTATTGGTATTTCCCAGGCTCCTGGGCATTACTAGTTGCCCCCTTCCCCCTTTGTGCTACATATGCCAAGGTGTTTTAAACTTTCTTCAGAGGCATTATGTGTTGGCTGCAGCCAAGCCTGGGAATTTTCCCTGGGGTATGCCAGTGCTCCTACTGGGTCTTAAAGCTGGAGGTTGTTGGCTAGATGGTCTTGAGCCTCTGCTCAGGATCAGACCAACCACCGTATTTGGGGTCAGGAAAGATTTTTACCCCATGGTCAGATAGGACTGCTGCTCCTACTCACTTGGCTTCTACCTTTCAGACTCTTGCAGAGAGTTGCTGCTCAGCCACACTTTCCAGTTCATGGAGAACTGTAGTGTCACTCCTGTGTCACCACTCTCTACCTTTTGTTGAACCAGAAATACTGACATTCCATTTTCAGCCCTTCTTTAGCCTGTCTGTAAATGAGACGATTTAATACTGGACAACTATATTATATGCATTGTTTTTCCTTGCTTGACAGAGCTACAAGAGAAAATGGTTTTCACAAAGTCTCATTATTATAAAAATCTTGATAATTCCAATGGTTCTAAATATTTAGACATCCTATTATGGTTCTGGGAAAGGAGTATTAAGATTTAAAAGGCAAATCAAGCTACATAGTAAATAAAATGGGGAAATTATTATATTTTTTAAAACTAAACCATCATGAATTAAATTATGAGTTAGAAGTGTTGTCAACTCTTCTCTTAAAATTCCCATTTCATTATTGATTAGTTCCAGAAATACCTTGTAGATTGAAGTGCTGCATTTTAAATGTTTCATCTGTGGTAACTGCAAGTATGCAATATTGATGTTCAGCATCTGTATTTGCAGTAAACATAAGAGGCATTAAATTTGGATCTATACAAGTAAAATTGCTTGAAAATGTTTATGCTAAACTCTTACCATTTAAATAAAATGTTTTTGCTCAAACTAGCCATGTGAAAACACAATAAACATGCATTGGAATTGATTTTTGCATAAAATCACTTTTCCAGTTAGATAATGACACTAAGATGTGGGCAGTTGTGGGCACGGTAGAAGGGAAGAATAGGCTGCAATCAGACCTGGACAGGTTACAGGCATGGGCGGATGAGAATAGGATGGGATTCAACACTGACGAGTGCAAGGTGATGCACCTGGGGAGGAAGAACCAGCACCATACCTACAGGCTGGGGAACTCCCTTCTTGTCAGTACAGAGGCAGAAAAGGATCTTGCAGTCATTATTGATGCCAATATGAACATGGGCCGGCAGTGTGGGGACGCAGTCAGGAAGGCCAACCGCACACTGTCATGCATCCACAGATGCATCTTGAGCAGGTCCAAGAAGGTGATACTCCCCCTTTCTGTGACACTCGTCAGGCTGCAGTTGGAGTACTGCGTCCAGTTCTGGGCACTGCACTTCAGGAGGGATGTGGACAGCATGGAGAGGGTCCAGAGGAGGGTCACTCGCATGATCAGGAGTCAGCAGGGCAGGCCCTATGAGGAGAGACTACGGGACCTGAACCTGTTCAGCCTCCACAAGAGAAGGCTGAGGGGGGATCTAGTGGCCATTTACAAACTAGTCAGAGGGGACAAGCAGGCATTGGGGGAGTCCCTGCCCCCCTGAGCACTACCAGGAGTGACTAGAAATAACTGTCACGAGCTAGCAGAGGGTAAATTCAGATTAGACATCAGAAGGCGCTACTTCACGGTCAGGGCAGCTAGGATCTGGAACCAACTTCCAAGAGAAATGGTGCTGGCGCCTACCCTGGGGGTCTTTAAAAGGAGGCTGGATGATCACCTTGCCGGGGTCATTTGACCCCAGTACTCTTTCCTGCAATGACAGGGGGTCAGACTTGATGATCTGCTCTGGTCCCTTCCAACCCTACCAACTATGATACTATGATAAATACACCAAGATCTTTTACGATAGATTAGGTCAAAAGTAATTATCACAAACTAACACATGCACATGATTTACAGGCTCAGCCATGTTTTTAAATTAATCTGGTTTATATTAAATATATCTTTAGACGAGGAAAGAAGTCCAGCAACATTATGAGCAGTTATGATGTTGGACTTGTTAAATTCTATCAGTATTATTCTGTGAATGGTCATACCTACTGGCCATTCTTGTCCATATCCAACCCTTTCTTATAGTCAGAAATTTCACTGACTTTAAAAGGCTATCTAGCCAGCAGCAAAATTTTGTTCTATATTTTATGTTGGTATAAGATACTGCAGAGTACTTTTTTTCTTTTATTAAGAAAGATGCATTGCAAACAGGTGGTTCAGATATACTAAATTAACCTGCAGAAATGTAATTTAGTAAAAAGTCATTAATTCCTCAGTTCATTTATAGCGAAGGCCTGGAAGTATCTAGAAAGCATAGCAGAAAGGTTCACAACTTTCAGAATTATCTCATGGTCTTTAGAATATTTCCTATTGACTGGAATGTTTAATCACGTTGTCACTGAAAATGCAAAGAAAAATATTTTTCACACCATGATATACTGATTGAGAATTAAATTTCAGTGTTAATATTGCATAATTGCTTTTATTACAGACCATTTAGAGAGAGAAATATTTAGACATTTAAAAGTTTTAGAAGTTCTTTTGAATGTCATTTTAAGTTCTTAGCAAAACAACAGAATAATAACTTAAGTGTAATAATATGATAATTTAACCCAAATATTTTCCAGACTGCTGTTTAATTAAGTACCTAGAATACTGCCTCGATATTTAAGAGTTAAGTAGATATAGATAAGGCTTCATCTGAATTAAAATAGTGACATAATTTGTACATTTAATTGAGTTCCTTATTTTGGTCCGCTAGGTTTTTGTTTTTTTGTGTGTGGTGGTTAGGGATATGAATTACTCATAAGAACAGGAAATTTTACAGACGTCACTGTTTCTGTCCTTGGCTGCCAAGTGATTTGAAAGTCCTGTAGGAATAAGAAGCTGCAAACATCCATTGCAAGGTAGGTAGTTCTTGTATCAACAGAAAACAAATTTGGGGTATGTATATACTGGAGTATGCAGTGAAGTGTAGAAATAGCCAAGCAAGCAGTCTATCTGCTTTGCCAGTCTTCTAGTGGCAATCTGCTTGCCTTATCACAGAGATCAGCATCGGCTTGTTTATTCTTCTTCTCAGTGAATTAGCCTGTGCTGAGGTCTGCTGTATCATGGGTAGATTGCTACTGGTATGTGAGCTGGCTGGTTTAAATAGATTACAGCATGGTCCCTATGGTCCCTTGAAGAAACAGGAACTGGATTCAGTAGTCTCTCATCTCTACATTTTCTTTTGTCTATAAATAACTGTAAAAATCAGTGGTAATGTGTGTTTCTAACTTCTAGTGACTCATCCACAGAGAGAAATTAACTCACTACTACTGTTAAGAGTTATCTTATTGTTCATTTTTAGAGGTCTCTTCTATGGATTTAGAGTCTAATTTCTGCAGGGCCACTATGACTACACATTAGATTATTTGATGATTTAATTTCTTAGGAAATTGTTTTTAAAAACAAACAATGACATTTAGGTTAAAATCTTATATACATTTTGATATACTCGTTTTTAATTATGTTCTGCAGTTTCCCATCCTCATTCAATGAGCAGTGCTCTGGATATTGAAATAAGCTTTTGTATGTCGGGTCTCTGCCTCATCTAGGGAAGTTAAAAGGGATGCACAGAATAATGCAGGGAATTACTACAAGGCAAATGAGGACCTTGTGTTTAACACAATTGAATGCCACTCCAGAGAATTGGATCTCCCCTTGCCTCTGCAACAGAGTTTCTGAGTGGCACAATGCAGTATTGTTTCTTAAACCAGGTTTTCCTCAGTTTAAGGATTCCAACATGGGACCTAGGGTTCTGAACTACGGAAGTGCTGAGCACTTAGAGCAGTAAGTAGTCAGTGCAAGCCATGCTTCAGACAAAGTACCATAGGTTGCTAAGCAAACTGAAAGCTCAGACCTTGTGTGTCTCAAGGTAAAAAGCCAGATGTTCACAATTTTGGGGTCTCATTCTCTGTACCTCAGTTCCCTGATGTCCAGAGCCCCTCTCTTTCATTATTCCAACCCAGGGTATGCAGTCTTCATCCTTACCTGGAATGAGTTGGGGACTGGATGAAGATGAAGCTACACCTGTCTCCCATAGTGCAGTTGTTACTGTGCCATCATTTAATACTCGCTTTAGAATGTACTAAATGGTGGTGCAGTAACAGCTATCCAGGCGGTGCACATTTATTTTTAGCAGCTACATCACTGTAGTGACATGCTATAGCGAGGTAGCTCGTCGCTATGGCAATGTAGCGTTGGCATCACGGTTTGTGCCCACCAACATTATGTCTCCATAGTGTATCGCTATGGCGATGTAGTGTCATGTGTAGACACACACACTGAGCAGATGGCAAGCTGGGAGGGCAGGACTAAGAGTGACTAAAACTGAAGATAAGATGTTGGGGCTGAATTGATAACACATAATACATATTGTATAATGTGATTACAGTAGATGCCATTAAAATGTCATTTCAAAATTTAAAAAGCTGGGCTTTTGAATATCACCAGAACTTACCTATTTCTTAAAGTTTTCTTTTTTGAGGGACAACGAGAGCAAGTGAGTGCACAAAACTGCTTTGCAAAACATTTTCTTAGAACTGCATACCTCAATAGGGGATGATGCCACTGAAGTTTCTGAACAGCTCTGTTGCATCTTGTAATCCTGCTTCATTTACAGTACCCCAAGCATCCCATCCCATTTTTAAGAGAATCATTCCTATTTTCTGGTCAAAAAATTGTTATATGGTCTGTAGTAGGATGGGTGGATTGATATGTACCAATATTTTGTTCATGGCTCCACTGGAATAATGTAGTGGTTTCTAAAAACAAAACAAGCAAACAAAAATAACACAGCTGTTTTTTTCCCTGACTCTGTTTGGTTTCATTCAGAAGGGCTGCCATTATAAACTCTATTATATTAATTCCCAGCTTGGCCATATGATTTACTCTGACTTTATGACTCCTATGGGAAGATTAAGTCTAGGAGCACCCTTTGTTGCTTTTATTTTAGGGTTACAGGTATGCATTACTTTAAACAAGGATGAAATGGACTTCTATTTCTTCTTTTAAAAAAGGAATTATTTATTAAAATGTGCTATTGCATGCACACAATGAAAAGGCTCAATTTTCTTTTCACTTGGGAGTTATCTTTTGAAAGAGTAGGGAGCAGTTAAGGAATTCCAAAATTCTAAAGAACCAGGCTAGAAGTTTTGAATTATTAGCAAGCCATTCATTTAAAACTGGTAATGATTCTTTTATCCCTTTAATTTTCTCTTTGTTATTCAGATTCAATCACTGCTTTAACCTTAATACTCTTTTTTGTGCATTTTCCTCCCAATTTTGTTCATGGGAGTTATGAAAAATGTAGGCTTCCTGTCACTCTTTCAATAAGAGATACTCTCATCCCGCATGTGAAGAATGGTTTTTCATGTATTTTCAACTACGGTTTTTTAATATGCAGGCACCACCCTTGCCTTGGTGTAGAAGATGATGACAACAGAGGGATTATTGGGATGACTGGGGAAATATGTTCATTCTTTTGGATGCTGTTTGAACTTATGAACTCTTTCAGGCTGCAAACTCCAAAAGCTGGTATTCGGCTTCTTTCTACCTTTTGCCTTCCATCTTCAACTGAAATTTTAAAAGGGGTTCAGTATAGCTTCTACACAGAATTAGGTTGCCAGTGGAGGGAATGCTGCTTTATTAACATGAATACCTCATAGAAATATCTTATTACCTGTTGGAAGCTGATGGGTGTACAAAGACAATAGACATGTATTTGCCCCTTTTTGTCCTCTTCAGCAGCTTAAGCTAAGGGGGAGTTATCTGCACCAAGACCCAATGAAGCTCAGAAAAATACTGTCTTGCTGAGCACAGCAGAAAGGTTAACTACTTGTCTTTCCAGCAGAAAGGCTAACTACTGTAAGGAACACAGTGTTTAGGACATTTGTTTTTCAAAATATGCACAAGCTGGTGCTTTTTATTCTTTATACAGAAAATAATGGTGTCTTTATAAGCTTTGTGCATATTTTTTTCTATATCTGATGTCTGTTTATTAACACCTATGACATACATTCTGAACACTTCAACAATAAACCAGATGTTTTGTACCGTTGGTGGCTGCTAGAAAAAGCAGTTTGAAGTTGTGATAAGTGTCTGGGACTAGGCTCTACAGAAAGTCGGATCATCAGTCCCAGGTGTCTTTACCCCATGACCAAAAGGTAGTCCTTATATCCAGTTTGGACTTAAAAGGCTTAAAACTTCTGCAGATCCATTAGCTGAATCTCTGACAGCAGTCTGGTGAGTGACCTATTAGATATTATGATGCATATTCTGCCAAGTATTTAATGCACCAATAAAAAAAAGTGTGTGTACCAATATAACTGGAGATATTGCATCTGTAGCTATAACTTTATTGTGTCAAGGATCTATGGTTTGAAAATTACTTAATTATATATAACTTTATAGGTATTTCAATTCTGAACAAAATAACATTTATTTTATTACTATTATTTTTATCCTTGATGTTTGGGGCGGGGCTTAGATTGCATTGCAATAGTTCTCCTTAGGAGGGAAATTCATTTGTTAAATTGAAGATCTGGAAGGCAGGCAAGCAGGCAGACTGACATTATAACCAATTGAGAGATATGTGGGGTAATCATAAAAAGCAAAAGCAAAAAAAGCCCAAACAAAACACCCCCACAAAACACACACACACACATATCCAAGGGAAACTAAGCGGTGTACACTGTATTATCTAGACTTCAGGTCTGAATAACGTAACTGAGAACTTTCAAGAGTGCATGGGTTGATATAATGGAATCATCAGGCAGTAGAATACAGAGGTTAAGAGGTGAGGTTCAAATAGTGGGATTGAGAAAAAATAAATTGGTGGGAACAAGGACAAACAGTAGATGCAGGGAAGAGAACAAATGCACTGGTGAGAGAAAGGTGAAATGTCAGAATACTAAAAGCAATGCAGGGCAGGACAATAAGATTTATTATTGGGGGAAAGGAAAGTGCAGAAAAGGTAAAAGACAAATGAGAAGGATGTATAGTTGCAAGGTGAAAATAAATGTCCGAAAGGTTATGCATTTAATAGATAGATATTTTCTTTCTCTTTCTTGTTCCCCCTCACCCCCTCCTATTTCCCTACACACATGCATGTACCTCTATGTGAGCATTCTTTTAGTTGAATGTGTTTACAAGGGGATCCTTGTCCTGAGTGTATTTTTGCCTCATCCTTTCTATAAAGCATCTTTGTCATGGATGTTATGTGTGGTGTGTACTTGTTTCTTGGTTTATGCTTCTTCCTTTTCTTTCTTAAGATACTTGTCCTTTGCAGGTATTTTTGACAAGCAATTTTTTTGTCTTTTCAGTGTTACAGATTGCATTGAATTATAGGTATTCTTGAAAACATTTTTCTGAAGAGAAAACACATGGTTTTTAACAAGGGTTTTCTCCATTCTGATATATTACACTTTGGATGAGCTGGTGATGCTTGGCCTGCTCCCACTTGATAGCTGAGCTCTGTTCTCATCTGGAATCCATTAGACTGCCCCCATCACTTGTATGAGACTAATAGCTCTTCATCACTTCCCTGGTGTACAACCAAGCATTGCTTGTAGTCAGAGGTAAACACACACAGACTTCAGGATCAACCTCCTCCCTTAGGTATGCCAAACCTATACGGGAGAGCAAGAGAATGACAACCCCCACCTCTTCCAAATACCCGCCTATCGCCTTCCCCCAACTCTGCCCACAGAGGCACCATTTTACAGAATCCTTTCTACTTAACAGTTACGTCTGTCTCCATCGTTTTCCATTCAGCATGTAGACTGTCACACACACATTCACAGCAGTTTAGAGCTGGAAGGAACTCAGAAATATTATAATTAACTGCACCCTCAAATCATTTCTTCTTCCAGCCTCCTTTTTCCACTTTGCAGAGGCTTAAGACTTAGTTGAAAAAGCAACAATACAAGAAGAAAAAAAAAAGCAATGGTCTAAGAAATTGAGCTCAATCTTATCCATGTTCACCCAGCCTGCCAACCTATAGGTCCTCTTCCCTGCTGTTTCTAAGAAGGCCTGTTTGCTGAGATAGGGTGATGAAGCAAAAGCCTTTGAAACAGCTTCAAAATAATACAAGGGAACTCAAGATGTTTTGAAAGTTTCAAGACATTTCAAGTTTCAAAGCCAGGTTACTGGCTTCAGCACTGGTTCCAGCCAGCAGCACCCGGTTCCTGTCATACAGCAGGCAGATCGGGGGCTTGCCCGCACCCCCAGGAGGGCTGCTGGGGCTGTGTCGGGGTCCCCCTGGGGGTGCATGCCCCTGATCTGCCTACCCGATGACAGATCGGCACTGGGTGCACCCCACACCCAGCACTGGGAAGATCACTGTTGCCACGCACAGATTGGATGCCCATCGGCACCCATGGGAGGGCTGCAGGGGCTGTGCTGGAGTCCTCCCGGGGGTGCATGTTGTCATCATCTGTCATCTGGCAGGCAGATCGGTGGCATGCACCCCTGGGAGGACTCTGGCACAGCTCCCACAGCCCCCCTGGGGGTGCAGGTGAGTCCCCAATCTGCCTGCCTGCCACCTTTTATGATTCCTTGTTGTACCCTATGGGCGAAACAGCATCAAAACACCAAAACATTTTCTACAAAACAAAATGGAACAGTGATTTTTGAAATGAAACAAAACTTGAAATAAAATACTGTTCCATGGAAATGCCAAAACAGAAGTCGAAGCAGAACGATGCTGTTTCACACATCCCTAGTATGTATATTGGGCAGCTTTGTTATCTTTGTGGGATTAGCATGTGCAACTCCTTCCAGGTTTATTTCCACCATAAAAACATGCGGAGCATGTCAAGGAAAAAACTAGTGTGTCTAGATCAATTACTAATCATTCATTAATAAACTAAAAAAAAATGTTCCCTGTTGTGCACAAGGACTGACATAAAGGGATTAAGTTGATATGAAATATACTACATTGTGGTAGCATTTTTTAAATTAATCCTGTAATCTGCAGGGCCTCCAATTCACAAAAATCTCTTACATGACCTATATATGCTGAGTTAGGTTCTGCACAGCCAGGTTATTGGTAGTGGTGATTTTTGTCTGGTATCTAATAAAGAGTATTTTCTTTCACTCTCTTTATAACCTTGCTTTCACTGTGCATTCATGACATATAGAACATACAGTAGCATGGAAGCATCACATGAAAGCACCAAGATATTTAGGATGATATGAGGGAAAGGAAAGAAGTGCAATGAGGATGGGGAGATTTGACTTCACATCAAATTCAAAGGCAGGTTTCAGAGGTTAGGGACAGACATTCAAAAGACCCCAGCTTAAATTGATTCAATCTTTGCAGCTTAGTCTAACCTGCATTGAACTGATCTGCAAGTGAACAAACATTCACTTTTAATTCTGGAAATGCAGGCACATGCCTGCAGTGGCTCAGACTAGAAGCTGGGGGTACTAGAGCAGCTCTCTCCCCCCTCCCTTTCTCAGCAGCTGTAAGACTGGAGGGATGCTAACCTGGGGGGGTGTGGCCAGGCCCTGGCAGGCTGCTAAGTATAATGGGGGGGGCTGGGTTTAAACCCCCACCCTGGCCTGCAGGGGCCCAAACCAAGCTGTACCTGGGGGAAGAAGGGGGAAGCAGCTCTTGCCAGGCTTGTCCCCAGGGCCAGGCACTGGCTGGGTGGTGCCTAAGATGAAAGAGGACAGAGAGGGACTAAACTCCCTTGTTGCCCCTCTCAGGCACGGGGACCCCAGCTGAGCTCTGCCCAGCTTTCTCCCTGCTCTCTACTTGCATGGTGGGGGGGCGGGCCTGGCCAGAGCCAGCCAGCATGGCCCTGCCATCTGCCTGGGGCTGAGGTTGCAGGGCTGATTCAGGCTGTCCTGCAGGCACTGCTGAGGGTAGATGCACAGGGGCCAACCTGGGCTGGGGTACAGCGGCCAGGCTGGGGGATATGGGTGGTGGCTGGCTGAGCAGTGGGCTGCATGGACTGTCTCAGAGGCACTGGCAGGTGCACAGCCCAACAGTCACCCACCACAGGGGCTTGCAGCCCCCATCGCACTTCTCTCCTGTGCAGCACCCGCTGGCTACATCCACACCACAGGCTGTGCACTGGCCAGGACCATCAAGGATCTTCTGCCTTTCTTGCCTCCAACTGCCGCTGCCACCAACACGCAGCTCTGGGTAAGCAGGTGGAAGCTTTAGCTCAGTGGCTTCTGCCTGGTGAATAGAGCTCTGGCTCTTTACACGTGCCGCCGCTGCAGGGGCTGCTCATTGCGCCAAGCGGGCAGAGTGAGTGGAGGGTAGCTAGCGCTGGAGCTAGAGCTCCAGGTACTGGGCAAAAGATGCCGGGCTAAAGTTTCCACCCGTACAGAGTGGTGCTGGCAGCAGGGTAGGACCAGGAACCACAGCTGGAGGTGAGGGGAACAGAATATCCCTGTCAAACAAATCTGTACACAGCTTCCCTTCATCTCCAGCAGCTACTCCCCCTCCCACTCCTTCTCCTGTGCCTGAGCTTTAGCCCTGCTCTAAGCAGAAACCGCCCAGCTAAAGCTACCCTGCTCTCACCTCACCACCTAGAGTGGCATGGCAGGAGTGGGAATGAGAGCATGAGGGGGAGTAGCTGCTGGATGTGAGGGGAATCTGCATGCAGGCTGAGTTTGGCAGGGCTGTTCTGCTTCCCTCACCTCCACCTGTGGTTCCTGCACCTGCCCCACCATGCAGTGCCACTCTGCATGGGTGGAAGCTTTATCCTGGTGGCTTCTGCCCACTACCTGGAGCTCTGGCTGCCTTCTGCCCATTCTGCCTTCCCGTGCTGTTGGGGTGGGTGGAAAGCAGTTGGAGCCAGACCTCCACATACTGGGCAGAAGCTGTGGGGCTAAAGCTTCCACCCACTCACCCAGAGCCATGTGGTGGCAGCCTGCTACTCAGCCAGCCACTCATGCTCCCCAGACTGAGCCAAGGTCCCAGCTCCCATGGCCCAGCCTGGGCCGGCCCCTGTGTGGCCGCCCTCAGCAGTGCCTGCTGGTCAGCTCTGGTCAGCTCAGCTCAGCCCCACAGCCCCAGGCTCACAACTGTGGATGAGGCAGGTGGATGGTAATGCCAGAGTGGCTGGCACTGACCATGCCCCTGTTTCTGCCACTGGAGTGGGGAGGGGGACAAATGTCTGATGGCCAGCTACACCCTGGCCAGTGAGACCCCAGCTGTGGTCCCCTGATGGGAGAGGGGGGAGGGGAATAAACCCTTTCACTGCTCCCTTTACCTCAAGGGGCCATGCTGGCTGGCATCTGGCCACACTGTCACCCCCAGCTACAGAGCAGAGAAGTGGGGCCAGCCCAGCCCAGGACTGCAGAGCATGCTAGGCGACTCTGTTTTTACTTAAACCAGGAAAGCGTCTGGGACAGAAGTTCCATTAACTTGTTTAACCCAAATCAGTTAAGTCTGATACTGCATTCAACCAGGATTATCTTAAATCAATTTTGGCCACTTTTAAACTGGCTTATGTGCACTGAACTTCTGTTCTGCTACAGATTTAAATGAGTTTCTGATCACTTAAACTGGTTTATGTATAATTTCTGTCCCTAGCCAGAAAGTAGGAGTATGCTGTGCTCTAGCCACCTTTTTCAGCCCAGCCAGGTCATGGCTGGAGCAGAAAATAAGGGGGGGAGGGGGCAGGCTGCAGTAGGGAGCAGGGTGGGGGGCAGGTATAGGCATGGAATGGAGGCAAAGTACAGGTGTTCTTTTCCAGTCTTCCCTGTGCCCATCTTGCTCTGTGTCTCCTTCCCCACCAATGACTATTCCAGCCTGAGGCAGGTGACAGCTCTGCTCCATGTTTGTCCCTGAGCTTGGGGCGAAAGCCAAAACTGAGCCAGTGCCTGCATGGGCTGTACTTGACTCCAAGAGGAGACTTCATTTCCCCCAGTGCTGATGGGGGGGGCACACGTCTTGGATTTGATTACATATAGTAGTTAAAAACTCTACTTTGCACCAAATGAACATGAAGATTTTATTAAAAATCATTAAAGGCAGATTTAACATAACCATTTATTTTATTGCTATTGGTTAATGTTGAAAATGAAATAAAACAACCCTGCTACTGTGACTGTTTGCTTGCTAACAATAGCATATTCCCATTAATATTAAAAATAAATGATCTTCTCTTTCAGTATAAAACCTCTTCATGTCTAGCATATCTAGTTTACATTTTAATTAGCAACTATGTCAGTATTGCTGTAGTGAGACCTATTGCCTTCAACTTTTTTCTGCAGACTAAATTTTTCTTTGGTGAATTAAAACAAAGAACAGCACAAGTATGATGTGTTAAATATTACAGAAATACGAGGGATTTAAGATTGTCTTCACTTTTTTAGGCACACATGCTAATTAGTCTAATAAATGTCACATACCCACTCCGCTGTCTGTGTTAGATTTAGTCTTAAATTCATTTGTGTTTAATGAATTAAAGACCCAGAAATTCTTAAAACAAGTGGCATCTCCTTGCACTCTTTTCATTTACTATTACTATAGAGGTAACTATTTTAAAGTATTCATCACTGCATGATGGGTGAAGGAATGTGCTTGGTGAATAGCGATTGAATGGATGCATAAATATGACTGAGTGAGCGAGCATTCCTTGTTGTGGCTGTCATATCATCACATATCATGACAGGCATAGCCACTGAGAGTAGCTTATTGCCCATGCACCCTGAAGAGGATATTTTCCTAGACAGTGATGAGGCCCGGTAGATGGAAAAGCTGGTCATTTCTTCTAAACCACTAAGATCCTAACAAACTTGAAATTGTTTAGTATGAAGATATGTTACGAATAATGTGTGTGAGAGAGGGGAAATAACAGGTAACAAAGAGACTGTAAAAGCTTCATTTTCTTTAAGTGGGCTAGTTCCAAATATCCTGTAGACATGACACTTATTACCATTTTATTGACTACATAAATGCTATTATTTAATAGCATTGAATGCTAAGTAAACATTTGCATGTTCTACGTATAAGTACATAACCCTATAAACACCAAATACAGAACAGAATTCAGACCAGGATTATTTATAAAAATTTCATTTGATCCATAAGATTGTGGTATGAGAACTCATGTAACTACAGCATCCGATGTACCCTGACATTAATGAAGTTTGAAGAAAAATACTGTAGATTCATTAAACACTACAAATATTAATTATTGAACAAATGAAAGGTGAAAACAAATCTTTCAGGGTGCCTATAGATGTGCTCCAATGTATTCTAATTCCAATTCAATTAATCATGTTTTAAGCATCCCACATTTCAAAATGGCCATGGGGGCACTTTAACTAAAACTCATTCAACAAGTTTTAGTTAAAGTGCCCCCATGGCCATTTTGAAACGTGGGGCATGGTGTTTTAATGACGGCAAGGTGTTTTAATTTGTGGCTCTCTAGCAACCTATTTTAAGTGCCCACCCCTGCACGTCTATGCTTAGGGGTGGATGCTTTAATTAGAGTGGTTGCTGGAGAGCTGCTTTAATTAAAACACCTCATTGTCACGTGTATTGCTGCAGTTGGCTCTGCTGTGTGAGAGCCAACTCCTTGCTGCCATCAGTGGTTCATTTCTAGGCTTTAGTTCCCTACCCTCTCCCAGTGTAGATTTTGCAAAGAAGGTTGAAATTTCGCAGAAGCATTATTACTTTTTTCAGTCTTGGCCCTTGTTTAACAAAGTTTTCTGTTTAGGAAGAAAGGTGGTTATCACTGTAAAATAACATCCTTCCCTCCCCCCCACTGCATTGCAGTAGCCATCCTTAATAACTTGCTAATCTCCTGTGGTAACATGTTTCATGATTAATTCAATTAGGCTTCTCACATACTATAAATAAAGTGTTATGCTATGCAGGATCAGGGCTTTTATATTTGCCAGCTGAGGATGTTAGCAAGTGGGAAAACAGTTTATTATATACTGGCCTAAATTAATAAAAAATAATACATCAAAAATCTCTTCACCCTGCAATCCAAATTTATGTGAAAAACATGTTCCCAAATTTGGTTTTAACCTTTACTTTAAGCATGTGTCCTCAGTCTCAGAGCAGGGCAGGCCAAGGAGGGTCCTGTATCCTGGATTTATAATTGTTGGGTTGGTAGGAGCCCTGAAAAAAATCAACAGATTATCCTAGGTTTGTGCTAAGGACTTTGAGTCGTGTTAGGAGCAAAAGAGCTGGCAGTAGCAGCTGCTTGCCAGCCAGCTGCAATCAACCAAAATGCTTCCACCCTTCATTAGGTAGAATGGTAGGGAAAATTAGCTCTTCTGTGCACAGAGATTAGTCTATCAGTTGCAAGGTTCTGGAACTGCAAGTGGAAAAAGAAATGGCACCCAATGATGTGCTCCAGATTTTTTCCCCACACAATGAAAGTATTGGGGGGGCAGTGGGGAGGCATGCAAAGAAGTATTGTGTAAATAACAGCTCTGGCACACCTTTTCCTCCTTTTGCATGCAATGGATTTCAGGAAGTATATCCAGATATACCATGAAACCTTGCTGACTTTGAAGGGGTCTCCTGCAAGATACTCTAAGTATTCCTGTAGTAAGCATAGGGAAATATAAGTAACCATTAAGCCCATTGTTGCTGGTTTTTCTGTTTAAGTCAGAGTTTTCCAGATATGTGTTATGCCTTTGGACTTCTTAGTTCACATGTTTTGACTCTTTCTTTTTTTTTGGTTGCAAATTTAATACAAATTCTGTAGTTAGTTGCCTTATAAACTAGCTTCTTTAAAAAACAAACAACTCCCCCCCATATTTCAGTTCCTCAGAAAACTTTTTGTGCCAATAAATCAACAAATCATCAATGTTAAAATGGAAATTTATTATCATGTCAGCCTAACAATCTGCTTGTTTTCTTACTATCACATTAAATACTGGAAAACTTATGTTGGGTTACCAATTGAAATATGCATATGGATATTATTTCTTGTGTTTTCTCTTAAGTCATGTGTCCTCTCCTGTGCAGTATACCAGACTTCATCCATGTGTAATTTGTGTATATGTAACATTTTCCTGGCATCTGGCTGTTTCATTCTCAATATCAGCCAACAAAATATGTTGAGGGGGGAACAAAGCAAAATAATAATTTTAAAAGGTGTTGTCAGTTATATTTTGGTAACATTTAATGTGTCTGCTGCTGTTGAACACTAGAAAGAAAACACTATTGCATGTTTGTTTAATATTAGTACCTAGTGCATGAGCTTTAAAGGTGCTGAATAATATCAACTCAAGCTGATTCTCTGGGACTTGAAGCCATTTAGCATCTTGCAACATTGGACCCATAACAATCAGTGCTAATACTCAGTAAGTAATCTAATTTTTTATTGCTTCAGGCTTGCACTGGAAAGAATTACCTTGGTTTAAAATGGCTTATTTCCCACCAAACCTTTTTAGAATGCAATAAAGAGCAATAAGGAAATGATATCACTAGGTTTAATAACATTAATTTAGAAGCTTATTAACTGATAATAGTACCTTTTGGTGTATAACTTACTTTTTTATTAGTATATTTATATTATAAATCACAGGAATAACACATCATATTCTTACTTCCTAAGACAACTTTTGGAAAGACATTCATACTTTTGTTGTAGAAGATAGGGAGGTAGGTTTTTCATTTTAGTATTTTTTGTAGTTAAAAGAATCCCAAGAGCCTAGCATTATGTCCATGGAACACCCTAAAATAAGCGTCCTGTCTGTTTGTTGTGGTGTTTTTGTTTTCCCTTCCATACCACTACTTCATCTACCTAAACCAAATCCTTGGGGGGAGAAAGTATATTGTTAATGTTATGTCTTTATAAATTGTATGGGCCTTGTTTGTACAACAGGGTAGTAACTATTCCTAGAAATTTAATTAAAAGCAATAATCTTGAAGCTTAACTTAACTTAATATTAATTTTTAGACATCTTAGTTAAATATTTCATGTAGGAATTAATGCAGTTTTAGTCCATCATTTTCTGAAGCCATTTTTATTACTTGTATTACCATACTTGTTTCAGTAGTGTATAGCCTGCTGGCACCAAATGCTGCAGTCTGTTATCCAGCTTCCAGTGTAAAATATTGAGGTTCTGATCAGGCAGATTATATATTTACTTTTACACTTGTCGTTCATTTCTTGGTATTTTTAAAGAACATAAATAGACCATGAATGTTTGAAAATGGCCATTAAATTTGTCGTAGTGCCAGATCTGACAGACATTTAAAGTAGAGAGACTGCAATGTCTTCAAATCTGCAAGCTACAATAATTTACATTCACGTGCTGAAGTTTAGCTGGAAATGACTAAAATGTGATGGCAAATGTTGCATTCTTATTATTAAAGCAACTGGATATATAATAAGCAGTCTTATATGAGCAACAAGTAATGAACTAATCGTATTTGTTTGCATTTACATCTAGGTTACATAAACTTTTTAGTTATAATGTAAGATACAAAATATGATAATAAATAAGTTGAAATTTTCTGGAATATGTGCAAGATTTCCACAGTAAGGTAATACTTGGAAGAAAGTAGTCATGACATTAGGTTAAGTATTTGTTTGAATTACATGTCTGCATGGTTATTACATTAAAAAACAAACAAACAAAAAAACCTATACTACTTCAGATTTGCATTGCAATTTTGAATATCATATCAATTTTTGATCAGTTATAAAATCCCCTGATTCCTAATAAATACTTTGTAGCTGTCCATGAATCGGGTAATTACATTAGCCTCTAGCAACTGTAGTAATTTGCATTACCCATGGAGAATCTATAAGGTAATTCTTTGCTTAAGGCATCCAATTGTAGAAGTTATTTTCCTGTGCACATTTTTTATTAGTGCAGGCAATTATTCCTTCCCAGCCTTGCTTCTTGGAGACAGTTTCCACAACCCAACTAATTTTATTCCAAAGGAGAATACATGGAAGTGAGCTAAGCATAACTCTTAATCTTTTTGGGCTGCTCGTGGTAATGTTGGACTTGTTTTTTGATGACTTATTTAATCATCCCCAAGCTAGCATCAAACCAGTTGTCCCTGGTACTGCTATCAATGCAGGTGAAATAGAACAAAATTCAGTCTGGGTTGCAAAACCCATTTGAAACACTGAGTAAATACTTGGGCCATTAGTTAGTCTGCACTTAGCTGAGTGCTGTGGTTTAGCAGTTCTGGAGCTAAGTAGTTTAAAACTGCAGTCACTACATAATAGATCTGAGCTCTCTCTATATAAGGATGTGTGATTTTAACTGCACAGATGTTGTAATATCAGTATGTCTTAATTTGTCCATGAGAAATGTAGCTTGATTATTGGTTAAGTACTCCAGAGTTGTGCTAGGTGCCAAGACAGACAAACAAAAGACATGCAATATTTATTTAATATAGAGTCCTAACTGAATCATCACAGTACCTAAGAGCCCAATCATAAGTGGAATTTCATTGTTCCATGCTCTGCAAATAAACAGAAGAGTGAATAATCCAAAATAAATCAGTCGATACAATATTTTGAATGGGTAGAATTTGGGTAACCATGACAGCAAAAAAAAAGTTTGTTTGTTATTT
Organism: Gavialis gangeticus; assembly: GCF_001723915.1. Taxonomy (NCBI): domain Eukaryota; kingdom Metazoa; phylum Chordata; order Crocodylia; family Gavialidae; genus Gavialis; species Gavialis gangeticus. The sequence continues at coordinate 67,178,187 of NW_017729029.1, read as the reverse complement.
CAAGTATATTTTATTTAAGAGAAATAATGTTAAATAATCTATCTCCCTAACATTATTCAAATAACCTATGGCAGGGGGTGCTCAACTTTTGGCCTGCAGGCCAGATCCAGCCCATGGCACTAGGTTATCTTGCCTCTGGAGCTCCACATATGACACCATTCCCGCTGCCAAATTTCCAGACCCATGGGGAGCCCCAGGACCTGGGCAATGAATGGGGCAGCCAATCCTAGTGTGGGGGAAGAGGTGGTGCCAGGCCTCTGGGACCCAATCCTAGCATGCAGGGTAGAGAGGGGGCAGTTCCATGGCCCTGGGCCAAATCCAGCTTGCAGACTGGTCCCATGCCATTCACCTGGCCTGCAGGACCAAAAGGTTGAACACTATTGATCTATGTTAGTAGGGTTCGGATTCATCCGACTATATTGTTATATCTTAATCAGTCTATTAATGCTTAAAAGAATAAGTGCATTTCTTTTGAGTCAGTGAAGTGGTACTAGAGATTAATGTGGTCCTTTGATGAAAAGTGTAACCAGTAAATGTTATAGGAAATGGAAGTAATGTTGGATGATTGTCACCATGGACCTAGGAGTATCAGTTGCTAGGACAGGACTCCAAGGTAACAATGAGCAATATTCCCTGGGGGGTATGAAACCACAAAGTATTATTGAGCTCATTGGAATGCTATTGATTCACTCAAGGTGAAGAGCTGGCCTAATCTGGGACTAGGTAAAGTGAGCTTTTTCAGACCACTTTCAGATAGAAAATAGTATAAACAAAATCTGATGGAACCCATATCTATATCACATGATATTCAGGAAATTAAACATTTTCTTACCAGAATTCTGGTATGTGTGACTCATCTTTATTACACCTTCTATTAATGAAGTGTTAATATTACAGTTCTCTCACTTCTGCAGTCTGAGAATTGAATGTCAGCTTTAACCATCAATTAACTGTTAGGTGTTAGCGCAGATTCTTAGTCCCGTGGCAGTCACACCAGCCATTGTTGTTAAAATAATAATTGTAAGGAAGTCGCTGAACGATTCTTCAGATTTTTGGCAATATTTTCTTGTTTAGTTCAGTTTATTTTAATTTATGTTTTTTGGTCATACAAGGTGCTAACCTGAAGTCACATGCTTCATTATTGACTTTGTGGTTGATGGAGTACTTTGGTTTCTCCACATTTACAATCAAAGGGGCTGCTTTCTCATACACCCCTTGGGGAATTATTGTTGGTCACAGCAACTGAATTAACCATTTAACCATATGACCTGGAATTTCTGGTGGAAAGGGGGCAAAAACTTGATAAAGTTTCCTTCACAATTTCTACTAATTCTTCAGTCTAAAACAGGGTTTATAGAAACAAATTACTTAGGGAAACCATGTGCTTTCACATGGATATTGTGTCTCTTGGTTCCTTGTGAGAAAGGCTTTAATGGTGAATCCTGAGGGTTTGGAACAGGTCCCCCCCAGAGGTGGTATAGACACCCACCCTGGCAATCTTCAAAATATGTCTCGATGCCCATCTTGCTGGGGTCATCTGATCCCAACAGTCTTTCTTGCCCAAGTGCAGGGGGACTGGACCCAATGATCTGTAAGGTCCCTTCCAGCCCCTAACATCTATGAAACTATAATGTCTGGAAATTTCTGTAATTCTGAGGGGGTAACAAGAAGGAGAGGGAGTATTGCATAAGAACGTCATTTTCCAAGAAAAATATATAGTTAAAAAGAATATGCATTCATGGGATCCTTTCCTCCCTTGTTATACTCCTTTAAATACTTTCTTCAAAAGAAAAAAAAGACAAGCAGATTTTTGCACCACAGCAGTAATCTTGGTACAAAACCTCCCAAAGCTAAACATTTATCCATTTGATGGGTTTATTCCATGTGAGTGGTTTGAATCTCTGACAGAACCTTGTCATAGCTTTAAACCATTCACTGTTTTGCTGAAAGTGCTGCGGCATTAGCCATCATCCTTTTATCTAAAAACGATTGTCTAGACAGGTCTTTCTTCAGAGTCCATAGCTATTGTACCATTCTCCATCAGAGAGGTTACTGTTAACTGAAAGTCATTGCTCCCCTCCCAGCAGGGGCTCAGCTTACTGTTTCTGCAGTGCTCCTAACTCCTGTCACTCCAAACAACAAGAGCTTCGACTTTGGAACAAAACATGGCTTTCTGGAAAATATGATAGAGAACAGCAGTGCAACAGGAAGCTGGGTTCATGCTAGTATATCAACATAATTTGTTTTAAATTCCTTAATGATATTGCAATATTTGCATTTAAAAAATTCAAATATTTTTAATTGACTTTGTACTTCCCCAAGCTGTTTACAGTCAGCCAGTTCTAATTTGACTTACTATAGGCTTTCAGCTCGACCATTTTCTGCTGGGAGTGGAGTTCTCAATGCTGTAAGAAGGTGATTTTGCCTTTGTAGATGGCGTCAGGGATACCAGCATTAGAATATTTTGCCTCCTTATGATATCTTCAATGTAAAAAAAAATGTCAAAATGGGTGCAAAAGAGTCACAAAAACTATTAGGGGCTAGTTAAAAATGCTGTGCTTGTGAGAGACTTAAGTTTTTAGCTTATTGAAAAGAAAATATAATAGTAATTTGGTTACAGTATATTAGTAGGTACTAATGTATCTATTCCTTTCATTTGGGAGAGATATTAAACAAAATGTTAGGCTCCAACATCTCATCCAACTATCCAGTTGTTCCAGTAAAAGATATCACCTAAACATTTTGTTTCTTGCATGTTTTCTGGGCTATCATAGCTGAAACAACTCAGAATTACTACTTCTTTTAGAGTAGGTTAAGCCACGCCCTCTCATAGTTTCATAGTTGGTTTCATAGTTGGTAGGGTCAGAAGGGACCTGAGCAGATCATCAAGTCTGACCCCCTGCCATGGGCAGGAAAGAATGCTGGGGTCAAACAACTCTGCCTAGGTGATTATGTAGCCCCCTCTTGAAGACCCCCAGGGTAGGAGCAAGCACCACTTCCCTTGGAAGCTGGTTCCAGATTCTAGCTGACCTGACTGTGAAGTACTGTCTTCTGATATCTAGCCTGAATCTACTCTCCATCAACTTATGTCCATTATTCCTTGTTACTCCCGGTAGTGCTCAGAGGAACAGGGACTCTCCCATAGCCTGCTGGTCCCCCTTGGCCAGTTTGTAGATGGCCACCAGATCCCCTCTCAGCCTTCTCTTGTGGAGGCTGAACAGGTTCAGGTCCCATAGCCTCTGCTCATAGGGCCTGCCCTACTGCCCCCTGATCATGGGAGTGGCCCTTCTCTGGACCCTCTCGATGCTGTCCACATCCTCTCTTTGGAACATTGCTTCCTTTTTTTCTTTCTTCAGAAGGGCTTTATTGTGTCCTGGAAGAGCATTAGATCAGTGGACTCCTGAAGAGGCAACTCACCTATGTGAGGGTGGGTTTACAAAAAAACATTTTCTCCAGTTAAGCAGTCTCTAAAGTAATGTCAGAGGAACTCATTGTCCAGTGCATTTGAGAATTAATCACCCTTTTATAAGGCTTTCCAGCAGGAGTTGGGCAACTTTTTACTTATATAGGCCACAGTTTGAAATCCAGCCTGTGCCACTCCAGCTGCAATGAACAGAAGCTGCAGTGAGGAAGAGCAGCCTTCTACCCAAGGTGGAACAACTGGCTAGAGGTGATCCATGTGCCATAAGCAAAATGTGGACCAGATCAAAAACCTGGGGATTGGCATGCCCTTAGTAAAATGTGGACTGCATCAGACCTTTATGGGCTGGATCCAATCCTTTTGTGGGCCTTATCTAACCCCCAGATTTTAGGTTGCCAGCCCCTACTTTACAGGCATTCTGTAGTCTAAGACAGCCCTCCTTCAGGTTTTTCCCAAGAAAAGGATTAGTTGGGACACACACAATAGAGAGAGCCTTAAAAAAATTAGCAATAGATAATGTGTAAAGAGATGGAATCACTTATTACATTTAGTCAATGTATTCTCTATAACCAAGAGGGCTGGAAAGAGATTAAAAAGATGAAACTGATATAATTTACCTCCAGGAGGTGGGGCTCTAAGCATATGCCTTCCCTGTATTTTAATCTCTCCTCATTCATATGAAACATAAATGCTTATGAATGATATAAAATTGGGAATTGTCTGTGTGGATATTATTTATAAATGTTACTTGCAACTAGCGTCAGTAAGCATTTTTAACTTGGATATAAAACTTCATAAGGCCCAGAATAGGGATTAGTAACATATGACCCATAGGCTGGATACAGTCCATGAAGCCTTTGGATTTGCCCCAGATGTGGGGCATCTGCAGCAGTGTGTTTTCCTGTGCCACCATAGAGAGAAATGGTATTAGCACCTACTCGCCCACTTCTGACCTAAGCTGGGTAATTTTAATTCACAACATTCAGAGATCATGGATTGCTGGACCAGAACATTCAGAATTTGTAAATATATTGGATTGTTTTTGGAACATGTTTAGTCACCTTTTTTGGGAAGGTTGACTGATTGTGCCAAGTACAATTATAGAATGATGACTAAATGAAAATGTGACTGTCACTTAAACTTCATGGTCTTTATTAGCTATGAGTTGATGGAAGTTTACTGTATTTACTCAGATAAAAAATGAGGTTCCCCCCTACCAATCATCATCATGGGGGAGTGTATGTGTGTGTGTGGGGGGGAGGGCAAGCCCCTTGTTTTATATTTGCAGCTATTATTGTTTTATATTAAGTAAACTGTCTATTGTTAAACTGTTGCCAGAAGCAACATGTGCTCAATAATGGAAACCAACTACCAAGCTGATTGAATGCAGCCCATGCTGGGTATGCCTATAAATACCTAGCCCTTGTTGAGAAACATACATATAGGTCCTTTTTTTTTTTAGTTGCAAATTGTATCAAAAATGGACATCACTGTACCCTTACAAAGCTTCACATATTGAACTTCCTTGTTTTACCAAAACTTCGTATTGCAAAAACAACTACATATCCAAAAATATACAACTACATACATTAAACCTTCAAATAACACGCATCCATTTCCCACAAGAAACCTTTACAGAACTCTTTTCCCCTACAGAACCCCATGAAAAACTGTTACCTCAGTAGCACCTCTGTAACTCTCTGCCTCTCCCATCGGTCCTCTCTGTTGTTTCAGTGAAACAAGCATGTCTGGTCCTTTTTCCTCTGCTTCTTCTCCACCTCTTCTCTGATCTCATCCTTTTCCCAATCAGTGCAGTATTCCAGTTCCAGCCCCAGCTTCAGGCACTCTTTCAGTAGAAGCCACCCCCTTAAACACCCAGAGTTCATGCTTCTCATAAACTAGTGGTACAGTATAAAGAGATTTGTAAGAGAGAAGAACACGTTTATCTTGGATGTCCCAAAGTCTTTCCATCATAGGGTTTTGCTGTTTCCAAAGCCTTGTATTGTAGGTGCCCCAAACCCAGAGGTTTCTTACTTTTCAAAAATGAGTTTTAATACGTGCTAAGTCCTTAGTAACATTTCCTCTAGTCCCTTTGGGCATGAGTCCATATAGTACCATCGTCCATACTAGTAACAGGTTTAACTTGGTGACACTCAGAAAGCAGTGGATCCTTTTCCACATGCCTTTACATATGTACACTCCCAAAACGCATCCCATATTTTTTTTCTTCCCCGCACCTCTCTTTTGGGTACTAGCAAGATATTTTTTACAACCAGCCACACTAGGTCAGCACGTTCCCCTTCTAGTTGTTTACCCACCACTGCTTCCCACACCTTTTTCCTGATGAAATTAATTGCAGTTGCTATGTCCATGGACTCCTTAAAGAGGTCTGAAGTACTCCCCATGTCCTCAAAACTGAAGCTATGTGAAATTGGATGACTGCTTTCCCCTCTCCCTCCATTACTATCTTGCATACTGCACTTACATATTTTGCATAGATGAACAATCCCGAGTCCGGCAAGTCTCTTGCTATGTACATTTCAGATCCACCCAAAGTTTCTCTTTTGGCCTTCTGGAATAATACACACTTCCTTCTGTACTTTTGCTATCTGCTGCCATGTTGATGGGAATACAACTTCTGTATATTGTATAATTGGTAGTAGCAATAACTAAAGTATTTGCCATAGCCTTGCCATCACTTTTTCCCATGCTACATTACCTTTCCCCTCGGCATCCATCAGGTTCCCTAGCACTCTGATTTGTCTCTCATATTTGAAGGCCAAGCTTCTACAAGTCTCTTCAGTTCCCCACTCCCCTTATGTTGCTTTTTGATTTATTTAATTTAACCCCCTCACTTCTTCAACTTTAATGTGTACTTTAGTACCCTTTCCATTGAAAGTCTATCTCTAACTACTACATTTATATCATTCATGTATAATACACATTTTACCTCTTCCCCCTCCTGGTATCTTTACTTCACTTATGACCTTATTTGTTCTTATCCTTTGTGGTAACACTTCCATGCTGCCCACAAATAGTAGTGATGACAGGGGCACCCTTATCTCACCCCTGTATGGATTTTAAAAGCCTAGCTTAGATGAACATTAATTTAGATTTGACTCTCTGCTACTCTGTACAATAACCTTATCCAACATATAAATTTCTCTGGGAATCCAATTTTTCATAGCACTTCGAATATGTAATCATATACTCTGTCATTGCCTTTTCTAAATCTAGATGTACTATAACTGTATTTGTTTTCCTCACTTGAATATGGGACGATACTTCTCTGATCACTCTGACTGCTTTGCAGATCCATCTATCTGGCACTGCTCATACTTGGTCTTCGTGTATTATCTTCTGAAAGTTTTCCCACATATTCAAAGCCAGTGTCTTGGTCATTAGCTTATAGTCCATATTAAGGAGTTCCTTCTACCCTTTCTTTAAAAGTAAGATCACAAGGGCTAGGGACATAAACTGGTTTAAGTGATCAGAAACTGGTTTAAGTGATCAGAAACTGTAACAGAACAGATGTTCAGTGCACATAAACCAGTTTGAGAATGGCTGAAACTGCTTTGAGATAAACCTGATTGAATCAGGTTTATCAGACTTAACTGGTTTGGTTCAAGCCAGTTTATGCAATGTCTGCCCCAGACCCCTTGCTGGTTTAAGATAAACCAGACCCCTCCAGCAACCTGACATGCTCTCAGGCTGAGCGAGGCTCCCTGCTCCCCAGCAGGGCTGGCCCCTCCCATCTGCTCCCTGGCTGGAGCTTCAGAGACTGTGGGCTGCTCCCCCTCCCCAACGTCCTGCTAAGTAAGAATTCCTCCTTCCCCTCTGCCTTGTGGAGAGGTGTCTGTGTATTAGCTATCAGACCACATGCTGGCTATGGTCCATGCTGAATCAACAGGTAGAATCAGCAGGCAGAATCAACAAGTAGCTGGTAATGTCTCTCTGTTGTTTTCTTAATCGGGTGATAAACACTTATCAATTCCCTGCTGGACTAATCAGAGCCTGGCCACACTCCCCTCTGCTCCCTGCTGTGGAAGGAAGGGAGGGCTGCTCTAGCACCCCCCCTCCCTCGGCTTCTAGCCTTAGACACTGCAGGTGTGTACCTGCATTTCTGGGATGTCTGTCTGGTTACAAAACTGATTTAGCCTACTTAGCTTAGACTAACCTGCAAAGATTGAATCAATTCAGGCTCCGGCTTTTTGAATGTCTGTCCCTAGCCAATGCTTCTTGTAAAATCTTTCCCTGCCTCTTCTGTTTCTGCTATTTCTTTGAACATTTTCATTATATCCTTCCCTTCCCATGCCTAAAATTTCTCATAAAATTCCATAGGCAGCCCATCTGCTTATGGTGATTTCTCCCTCTTAAAAGTTTTTAAACACTCCTCTGCTTCCCTTAAGCTTATCTCTTCTTCGATCTTCTTTGCTTCCTCTGTCTCTACTTTCTCTTGAGTCTCTTCCAAGAAATCCTTCATCTTCATGTCTGTTTACTTCTTCAGGCATAGCTCTTTGTAAAGACTTTTCATCACCTCCAGTACCACCTCCTGCTTTTCCACCTGGGCACCACCACCTTTTCGCACTGCTTTCGGTTCTCCTTTTGCAATCTTCATTCTAACTGAAAAATATCATAAGTACTCTATTTTCTTCCACCCAGGGTTCTTAGGCTAAGTACATTTTCTCTAGGTTTCTAACTTTTGCTTGTTTTTTCTAGCTCTTCTCTTACCTGTCTTCCTCCTGCAACTTCCTTTAGCAGCTTCTGCATCTTTCTTTGTTGTTCTCTTACCTCTTTTATTCGTTTCCCCATGCATCTCCATTCTTGCTTCCTGGAGAATTCTACCATCCTCCTTTTCACCATCATTCATCATATGCTAGTACACTTAAAATGTTTATTCAGAGTTCTCCATCCTTATACTGTCTCATGTATGCTTGACACATCTCCTCAGCTTGTAGCAGTCACATATTTAACTTCCACACTCCCCTTCCTCTTACAAGGCTCTTACCAAGACTCAGTTCTGCCTTCAACATCTGTTGGGCACTAAATGCCATAATTATGTTTTCTTTCTTCTTTATCTCTCTTTCTTTTGATACAAACACACAGCTCTTGATTGTTTCTTTCCCCTGGGGACAGTTATAATGAAAACTTTCTCCCCTGCCCACACATCTCTTAGTGACTCTTCTTTTATTATATTTGTTAACAGTCTGCATGAGCTGTCTAAAACTCTGTTTCCTCCTTCCCCTGTTCTATAACCCACTTTGATTATACAGTTGAAATCTCCCACTATTATGCATGGTCTCTCTTTTGCCACATAAAACACTAGCTTTCTAAGCAGTGCATTTGTTCCTTCTATGGTTGTACAATTTCTAATTCTGTTTCCGTGATTGATAGTATAAATCATTGCAGTCTGCCACTGATGACTTCTTCTACCTGCTTTGCTCTCAGGTCTGGGTTTCCGGATAATATTGCTACCCCTGCCACTTTGTTCTCATTTGTCCACCAAGATGTTCACCATCTCCACCTTTTCTCAAAGTATTTATAATCCCTCTCTCCTGGTATACCACATTCTTGTAGGCAGATCATGTCTGCCCTTACTTGGTTCAACATTGGTTCAATGTTCCAATCTTTTCCTTGTTAAGATACTCCTGAGGTTAAGCAAAACTATTGTCAATGCCATTTATGCTTGTTTTCAAAAGAGTTTCGGTCTATTTAAGATTTGTCCCTGCTTGTTTTGAGCTGAGGGCACCTGTCCCTTTAAACTTTATCTGTGCTACTGCTCAGGGTGGTCAAATCCTCCCCCTTCCTTGCTTGCATTCCTGTAGCTTTTGCAAGCTGCTGATCAGTTTTGCATTTAGGAAGGCTTGCATATTCCCTCCTTTTCACCAGTTCCCACCTTCTGGTCTCCACTCTGGGCTGGAGGCCAGAGGTGGTAGCAGCAGGAAACTGTTCTTCAGCTCTTCTTCCAACTCACCTCCTTCATTATCAGATTTCTTCTTCCTGGTCTTCAGCCCCTACAGTGTCTTTTTTGGCCTATGTCTCTGTTTTTTTTCTCTTGCTCCATCTCCACTTCTTTTGCCTGTATAGTATCTTCTTTCTTCCCCCCCTCCATGTCTGAGCTATTTGCTGCTTCCACCTTCCCATCCAATCTATCACTTATCTCCTCCTGTGCTACCTCAGTCACAGAAATGTTGCCCCTCTCCTTCTCTGTTCCACCCTCCTGTGGGTTTTCTTCCACCATTTCTCCTTCTCTCCTCCACTCTCCTCCTCTGTTCCTCAGGATGCAAGTAAGAAACATTTATTAGCATGTGTTAAAACTAGTTTTTGAAAAGTAATAAACCTCTGGGTTTGGGGCACCTACAATACCAGGTGTTGGGAACAGCAAAACCCTATGATGCAAAGGCTTTGGGGCACCTATGATACAAGTGTCCCTCTCCCTTACAAATAGTGCATTTTAGGGTCTCCTGGCACTCTGCTGCTCTATGTCCCCCCTCTTCACATCTGTATCACACTGTGAGAGGATAGTGTGCAGACAGCGGTTCTACCTTTCTGCACTTGTTGCACTGTTTTGGTTGCCCATGGTACAGTATAAAAACCAGTTGTGTCCTGATCTGGATCACTGATGAGAGGTGTGGCACCCTTTGGTGACTGGTGCCTCTTGAGTCTGGGGGGCACCCGCAGAAGTTGGCAGTGGGGATGGAGCCGGCGAGCACCTTCAGACGCTGCTGACAGCTTTGGTGGTGGGATGGAGCTGGCGAGCACCCCCAAATGCTGTCAGTGGCAGGGATCACCCTGTCAGGGGGGACATGTGCCCCCCTGTACTGCCCCTACCAGTCACCTATGGCAGCATCCCACCTGGGCTCCACTCATCTGCTTGTAGCACTACTCCTAGCCTTCAAGACCCCATCCACGTACCGTATTTGTTCCTTACTTTCTCTACCAGCATTAGCCTTTGGACATTTTTCCATGCATCTTTCATTGCCTTCTGCCTCTAGTAAATCCATGTATATTCAATTATAATTACACTTTCTCTTGATTTTTTTTTTTCCCCCTGCTATGAACTTTATCCCTCTTAAATTTTGCCTCTCACATTTCTCTGCATATTTATTCCAAAAGTTCTCATACCCTTGTTTCATAGTTTCTAGAGTCAGAAGGGACCTGAGAAGATCATCTAGTCCAGCCCCCTGCCGTGGCAGGAAAGAGTACTGGGGTCAAACGACCCCAGCAAGGTGTTCATCTAACCTCTTCTTAAAAACCCCCAGGGTAGGAGCCTGCACCACATCCCTTGGAAGTTGGTTCCAGACCCTAGCTGCCCTGACCGTGAAGTCGCGCCTTCTGATGTCTAACCTAAATCTACCCTCTGCCAGTTTATGACTGTTGTTCCTGGTCACTCCTGGCTGTGCTCGGGAGAACAGTGACTCCCCCAATGCCTTCTGATCCCCCCTGACCAGTTTGTAACAGGCCACAAGATCTCCCCTCAGCCTTCTCTTGTGGAGGCTGAACAGGTTCAGGTCCCGTAGCCTCTCCTCATAGGGCCTGCCCTGCTGTCCCCTGATCATGCAAGTGGCCCTCCTCTGGACCCTCTCCATGCTGTCCATGTCCCTCTTGAAGTGTGGCGCCCAGAACTGGACGCAGTACTCCAACTGTGGCCTGACCAGTGTCGCATAGAGGGGGAGGATCACGTCTTTGGACCTGCTCGAGATGCATCTGTGGATTCATGACAAGGTGCGGTTGGCCTTCCTAACTGCCTCCCCACACTGCCGGCCCATGTTCATCTCGGAGTCAATGATGACTCCAAGATCCTTTTCCGCCTCCATGCTGACAAGAGAGGAGTTCCCTAACCTGTAGGTATGGTGCTGGTTGTTCCTCCCCAGGTGCATCACCTTGCAGTTGTCAGTGTTGAATCCCATCCTATTCTCATCCGCCCACCCTTGTAACCTGTCTAGGTCTGATTGTAGCCTGTTGCTTCCTTCTAGTGTGCCCACGTCCCCCCACATCTTAGTGTCATCAGCAATCCTGATCCATTTTGTTTGGATACTTGTGTATATGTTCATGTCTTAGAACTAAGATTATTGAAAAATAAAAGATAGTTCAGTGATTTCAGTTAATTCAGGTATCTAATGGTAATTTTACTAAATCAGGAGGTTGATGTATTTTACCTTTTACCTTTATTTTTCTTAATGCTGAATCATCTTTAATATTTTGTAAGCAATAAAATAAAAATATGCTGAACTCCATATATATGTAAAATGAATAAACTTTCTGGCATTAGCATGAATTGTAAGCCTGTGTTTCTCCTTGAAATAAATATTGGCTAACATCATCCATAAATGATTCTTTATAAATACCCATTGCACCACCATTAAAATCAAAGTTCTCTTGCAGACAGGTTTGTTTTTCTTTTACAGTTTGAATTAACTTTCCCTGTAGAATTGGCTTGTACAAAATATCTTACTAACCTGCAATGTTTAATATCAAACTTTGTGCCAACAGAAAAATGACTTTCAAGTGACTTGTCTTCAGAATAAAAGATGAATGCATTGTAATTATATCTATATTCCTTGTTTATTACAGGCTTTTGTTGTGGGATGCCATACTGCTAGTTTTAAAAGGTAGAATCCTCTCCTACAGTGAACATAAGACTGGCAATTAAGGACTCCCTAATTTTAATTGGGGTTCTACCCCAACATACTCTGTGGCAGTAAGGAAGTTACACATTTTGTTTCTGTCTTGTTAAGGGAATGATAAGAATACATTGCTCTCATGGGAGTTGTGAAGATCAGTTAATGTTTTACAATACTTCAAACCTAAAAAGTGCTATATTGTGTCTCTCCCCTCCATGGCCCCCCACTTTCCTTCATTTTTATCACTCTAACTGGGATGAAGAAACTGCTACACTGTCTGGCTTCACAGTCAGTGTCAGGGGTACTTTTTCAGACAGCTGGTGAAGAGAGGCATGGCTTAGTCTTATGAGAACCTAGTTTAGCTTTCAAAAAGAGTTCTTTTGCTGGCCCAATGCCTGGAAAACAACAGCTACTCAAAAGCTAGTTCCCCCACATCTCCCACTGAGATGTTCCACTGAAAATGAGAATAATTTGTTTATGCCAAAATCCAAGCAAAGCAGATGCATCTGCTGCCTTGGACTAGCCCATTAATGACATATGAGCAGGTTACTTTCCTGTTTGTACCATTTCTAGTGTTGTTTGTTTTGCAATATCACTCTGACATTATGAAACATCTGATGTAAAACAAAATTAGTGAATTTAGTGTGGTATGGTGTATATTTAGTATAAAAAGAAATTTGACTGAGACACTATAGTGTCTTAAGATATTATTATAGTGTCTTATTGTTTCTGTATTAATGTGTTTATATTGATTACAATTTTAGGTGAGTTGGAAAACTACTTGATCAAACCATTAACTTCATTTCTCCTTCCAGATTTACTTTTGAAAAGTATTATTATTATTATTAGATTAAAGACAAAGTCTAATCTTGCCACAGTGTTTGAACAACAATTGTTATGAGTCATCAGTACTCCAAATAGATTTTTTTAATATTGGTTCTGCACCATGTTGTTTTCTTAAATAGATTCACAAAAATGGTTGTGGTTGGGAAATAAAGTCCATTTCTGCAGAAAAATTACAAATAATTTGGATTTCACCAGCCAACCAGTGAGTGTGGCATATACAAAGCTCAAATGACCTGAAAAAAAAATTATGTTCCTTCCTTGTGGTAAATGGTAAGAAGCAGCTGGTGACCTGACAAGTCCACTAGGTAGTCAGTTTTTGTAACTGAACTTAACACAAAGATCTTGAATAAACGTGCACCTAAGAACAGGCACATTTTTTTGGTGTATGTTAATCCTTTAGGAGAAAAAATCAGGTTGTTACATAGAGAATTTCAAGTCTCAAATGTTTCATTTATTTTTAAAGTGAGACTCAGTATAATCTGCAGAGCCTGGCATGCTGAAATGTAAAAAAAAGCTTGTCTTCCTCCAAAAGGGGAAAAAAAATAATCCACTTCATTTTGCATTATGGAAAAGCTTAGATTTCTGGGCCCTTAAAATATTAGTTCAATATATTAATAAATATATTCATTTTAACTTTGTTAGAGATTGAAAGGAAGAAGTGACACCCATATGAGATGTTAACAACCCAGATGCCAGTAGTGTAAAAGTTACAATGGATGTAGATCTTTATCTGTTCCTTCTCACCTTGTTTCTAGTATTTATGACATAGCATGACCTTCTACAGATGAATAGTAGATATCAGCCGTGTTTCTCAAATAACTGATAGAAATAACGTTGGTCACTAATTGCTGCCAATCCTGTTTCTTTATTTTGAAACTGTGACCTATTAATGGATGGCCCAATTGCATCATGACCTTTATACTTTTTGGAAGATAACATATTTGAAAAATGAATCCAGACTACAAAATCACATTTTGTCCATCTTCCAGGAAAAATGTGCATGTTTTTTAGATAACTGTGTTACTTGGATGATAATCTGGGTGTATTAAAGTTAGATATCAACTAAAGCAGTTCTTTTTTTAAAATAGAATAGGGAGTATTGAGGGAATAACAGATATTGAGCTTTTTCCTAGAGAGTGAGAGAACCAGTGGTTGAAAATTCATAATGTGAATATGAAAATTCCTCCCATACTCTGTTTTTCAAGGAAGACATATGTAACAGTTTGTCCTACATCTTCACATAAATATTTGGAACAAGACACCCACCAGAAATTCTCCCCAGTAGGAAGAATTAAGCTTGTATAGTGTCATTAAAAAACCCCACAGAGACACCACATTAGCAAGAATAATTTACTGTTAATTCTACATAGATAATCAGTTTCTAATCGATTGAATAATTTTGATGAGAAAGATAGGGCATAATTTTCTTATTTCTATGATTTTGTAGTTTCCTATTAGGAAATGCTAGTTTATGTTGTTTGATAGTGTAACAAATAAATTATTTTGTAGACAGGTTTGGTACCAAACTTTTATTAGTTTAGCTTTCATTTACATTTATTTCCAGGTACATTCTACTAACTACTGGTAGCTTTCATCTGTTCAAACTCTAGACACTAAGCCTTCCTTGAGCAGTGTGGTGAAGCTTTTTTTTTTCGCTACATAGAAGTGGGCAGAGAATGAGGGGAAAGGGGGGAATTAACTTAAAACAGAGTTAACATTTATACCAGATTGAAGAGACAGTAAAAGAACATGTCATATGCAATAATACTCTTTCACAAATTCTTAAACTGACACTAAAATCACTAAAAACAAGAGTAAGATGCAAAAACAATTTTCCGTCACAGCACTTGCTCTTTTTTTTTTTTTTGGTTTTCATGCACTAACCATTAAGTTTGAAGCATACTGTAGGCCATACACAAAAGGCTTCTTTTTATGGGATTAAAAGGTGATTGCTTTTAAATTACACTCTAAATAGGCAAACAAAATGAATACAGGCTTAATGCAGTCTTAATTCTAGATAGCGAGTACCAGCCTGTATAATGTTCATTAGTTTAGACTCAAAGGGGTATTTTGTGGTTGCCATGAATAAATAAATAAAACTTACATAAGTAAATGAGGAGGCTCAAATTATACAGCTGTTAATGGAATATATGATTGCAGCATGTTTTGGTTAATTAAAGATCTTCCTGCTTTTAATATTTAATCAATTACAGCGTGATACAAAATTTAGAACTTACCATTTTTATAACTTTACTTTCCAGTTGTTCTACACTTCTGGCTCTTTTTGGCAGTAATAACTGAGTACAGTTTACAGCAAAGTCATGTATGTGGAATCCTGCCATTTCCTATCCATTATTAAGATGTAGCTATAGCCCCAGGGACACTCAGCATGTGGTGCATGAGGGTTTTACTTTGGTGTTAAGGCAGCCTATGTGAATATTTCACCATGTGGAGAAGGAATCCTTGCCTGGTGTAGACCTAACGTAATGTGCTGTACTGACATTCTCTTTTATTCCAAAGGAAGTATATCCTAAAGCACTATCTAATGTACTAGAGTTCTAGGAGGAACTTTTATAAACAGGCTTAAATTAACACTGTTCCCCCTCCTCAAACGTCAAACAGGAGTGATGTGGCCTGCATCGCATTTAGGCTTCTTTGTCTCCTAGCCTAAATGGTCCATTACCCATTTACAATGGCTCAACTGGTGAAAGATTTAGCATGGGTCCAAAGTAGAGCTGAATTCACACCTCCACAGGTAGAGCAAGATACATTGGGCATTTATACACGTATCTTTTAGTTCTTGGATGCGTCAGAGATCTGCTGCTTCAGAACAGGCTTGATTAATCGCACGGGAGCTGACATGCACTGAGCTGTGATGCTTGCAGTTATATAAGCAGAAAAAACATGCGCCAGCACAGAGAAAATAGCAGTGGTGCACTTTTGAACTGAAGTACCTCTGAGGTGTTTTAGTTCAAAAGTACACCACTGCCATTTTCTTCACACTGATGCACATTTTGCCACTTATACAACTGCAAGCGCCAAGCACTTTTCAAAGCATGTGAAAATGCCCTTAATGTTCAGCTGTTCTACTACAACACCCCTGAGGCTGTTGTAAATTATGAATGGGTCCTCCCTGCCCCTAGCTGTCTCATGCATTGAAGAAATACAAAGGTGGGGTAAAGTGTGTGTCAGCCATTCCTGAAGATCATTGATCTTTATCTAAAACAGTTTTTACAGGTTTTTTAAAATTATAATATTATTGTTTTAGCCTACTTGAAGCAAAAAGTCATACTCTAGAGACATTAAGAATAACAGCCCAGGGGGCATGATAGTGACAAAAAGGTGTGGTGTGAAATTTATTTCCTGACGAGAGGGATAGTCCTGCCAAATTTCTTGTCTGAAACTTTTTTATTTACTTTCTTTTAAACTCTGCTGTTTCAGCTGGTAAATAGAGAGAATTGGAAACTGATATCACATTCTAATCAGTCCACATTTATGATCCTACACCTTTCTTACAATTATCTTTGCTGATCAGTTCTCATTTGCATTGGCTACTGAAGTTTTAATCCTACTTGATGTGAACCTAGTTGTGTCTAGTGCAGGGTTTCACACTAGTAATCAATAAGTAATAGTAAGACAATTATCTTTAGACTGTAAGCCTTTTGGGGCAAGTGGTCCCTTTCAAGGTACCTTAACAGAGTGGGACTTGATCTTTCAGTGCTTTCAGAAGTACCATAACATAGATGTTTTCTTTTTTTTTTTTTTTTTTTTTTTTTTTTTTATTTAAAAAATGTGTATCATTTTACAAGAGCAAAATAAGGAAATTATAAATGATGGGACTGAAAAAATTTCTCATGAGTCTTTCTTACAGTATGGTGGAATAAATTCATTTTGAAATGTATATGAACTCTTGGGTTTAGAAATAAAAGGGAGGATGGTGAGGTAGCGCTGTACAGTAATAATGTGATATATTTTAAATTTAGCACCTTTCGGTGAGATTAATATATGGATATAGATGTTTATAATGTTTTCAGCTAGAGAAATACTCCCAGGATTATAAGAGATGTTCCCAGATGCATATGGGAAGGAAAAGGTACTAACAGTGATAGAACCTAGATACTTACTTCTGGCCATGATAGTTGTTAGACTTGTTTCCCAAATGCACACTGACCCAACAAGAGGTGATGCTAGGGTTTGATAAGTACTGAAGGTGTTATAGAACAGCCAGCCAAAGTCAAATGGAAGAGTAAACAAAATTAAAGCTGTTACATCAGTTCTTGATTGCAAATAGGGAAAATTTAAGAAATCAGAGGAACTAGTTACTGAATTTCAGTAGACTGAGAAGACCAAGAACTTGGATATGGGAGTCACTTGGATTTTGTCTGAGGTGCAAAAACTATCCAGAACTTGTAGGGAAGAGTACCAGATCCAACTACATAAACAAACACCTGTAAAAAAAATATTTAAAATAATGTTTATGAAGAATCAAATTAGCCAACAAGACATGAAAAAAGTTAGGCTGATAAG
Organism: Gavialis gangeticus; assembly: GCF_001723915.1. Taxonomy (NCBI): domain Eukaryota; kingdom Metazoa; phylum Chordata; order Crocodylia; family Gavialidae; genus Gavialis; species Gavialis gangeticus. The sequence continues at coordinate 67,160,769 of NW_017729029.1, read as the reverse complement.
CAAAATTAGAAAAAAGGCTGATTATCCATATCTTAGAGGTCATGAAGTGTATGGCTTAAATGTGAATAGATTTTCCAAATTACATTAAAACAAATAGCAAAATTGTTTTTATCCACAATAAGATACTGTGCCACTGTAAAGTAAGAATGAGCTAGAAATCAAGGGTAATCTCAATATGGATTCCAAAACTAAATGAACGCTTTGCCTCAATTTTCATAAAGAATAAAAAGGGGGAAAATACATTGCAGACATAAAAAAAAGCCCTTTACTGGAAAAAAGTGATGTGTTACCTTGAGCCAGCTCTGCAGTGCCTGTAAAGATCAGGTACTTTAGTCGGGCTTTTTGGTGCTTTAAGTTAAAACTGGTTTAACAGGTATTATATTGGAGACAAAAATGCCCTGATAAAGCACCTGATCTTTGCTGAGTCCAACTAAGGGGGTGTGTGTGTGTGTACACACACACACACACACACACACACACATAAGTCTGTGCATTTTTAGGGGACTTTTTATGACTGGAAATCATTTTTGAGTTGCTAGGAATGAAATTTAGCCTGGTCACTTTACTAATTTTGGCACTTGGCCACCGTCTTTAAAAACAGTGGCCATAGATAACAAGGTGAATGTGTTGATTACTCGGTACCTATAAGGCTGATTTGTTTTTTTATAAATGACTTCTGTTGCAATAACCTACAAACTTCCTTTGTCTTTTGATGAGTAATGGCCCATTGTTTGGCAGCTCTCCGCTTTAAATGCAAAATAACAGCATTACTGTCTGCTTAGCATAGCAAAAAAATGTAGAAAAGGCATATGACTGCTATCTACTAATTCAGCAAGGATTTAAATACCAGGGCAAGAGAAGATCTTTTAAAGTTAAGTAGTAAGTCTGCATAAGGAAATTGGCATAAACTGGAAATTAGAAGATGTCTTCTAACCACCACTTCAGTACCTTTTGCACACTGTGGCCTTCCTATAGAAGTTGTGACCATCCAAAAAATCTAACTGTTTTCAGATAGAGTTTAAACTGTATAAATTGTGTAAAAGGTATAAACTGATTGGTTTATAAGAGGAATTATGATGTGCTTGTCTGTAACAGCAGAGGACAGGACTTGATGATCCAGGAAGTCCATTTGGTCTCATCGATTTAACCTCTCAGATAAGCGTCAGAATTAAACTCCACCCATTCACTCCCATTCCATTTATCTGGTTCCAGAAAGTATGCAATGAAGATGGGCTATAAGCAGTTCTGAATGGCTTTGGAGTATCTTTTAAGTATGTGCTTTTGTCTCAGGAGTGCATGCAACTAGCAGCTCCAAGGGTAAGGGGAGGAAGCAGAAGCCAGAGGAGGGACGGGGATCCTGGAAATCTCAGCAGCAGCAGTTGTGGAAGTGATTTGGAATAGAAGTGGCTTCAAGGATGGAACCTGTAGACTGCCCATTGGACAGATCTAATCTAACATGTAACACCTCTTCTGGATTCAGTGTCTTACTACTTGTAGTTTCTTAAGTAAATCCCTTATCTTCTAGTTTACTCCCCCAAAATATATTTATACACACCTGCCTTTGTTTTCAGCTTCTCTAAACTATATATATTACTTTTTGTATCTCTATGTTTCATGCCTTTATATGCTTTCTTAGAATGCTTTTATTTATTTATTTTTTTTGAATAGTGGGGAACTCCAGGATGCACGATACTGTAAATGTGCCAAACGTATATCTGGAGGAATTATCACTTAGCTATAATACTGTTTTGTAAACAACACATCTCTGTATGGTGTTTTTTTATTTTATTTGATAACATCAAACTGTAAGCTCAGACCTATTATATCTATATATTTTTTCATATTGCTCCTCTGTAACCAGCAATATCCCCCTTTTGTACTTTTGCTTGATAATCAGTATTCCTTAACATTTATCTAAATTGAATTTACTGGTATTTTTGCTCATTTTTCTGAGTATTTTCTACAGTTTCATTCTGACATTCAATGGGCATGTCTACGTGAGACACTATGCAGTAAACTAATTAGATGTGTAGGAAACATCTCACTATCTACACATGTACCCCTATTAGGCTGGAGTAAAATAATTTACTCCATAGCGGTAAATACAAGTCCTATCCCACCATGGAATAAAAAACTCTATAGCAGCGCTAGAGGGGTTGGCTGGGACATGAGGGTGCTTCAGTGCAGAGACTGCCTGCCAGCTAGTCTTGTCCTGAAGCACCTTTGTGACCCAGCCAGCACATTGAGTCAGGGGACGCAGCCTTGGGCTGGCAAGCTGAGCTCCCTTTCCTCCTCCCAGGGGCCCCCTGCCAGCCATGGCCACTCCACCCTGGCTTAATGTGCTGCAATTGCAGGAGCATGTGGAAAATTGGAAATATTTCATAAGGTAATAACATTCCGGCCATTACTTTATAGTTGTTTTTTCTAGTTCTTGTTTGCTTACATTGCATCAGTTCTATTTACAATGTATTTTCATTAGACACAGGGGAGTATTAGTACCATTATATGAAGTATTTGGTAATAGATGTTCTGAAATTCTGTGTACAATTCTGCTCACCCTTGGCCAATCAAACTGGAATAAGTCCAGATAAGAGCAAATAGTATGATCAAGGAAATGGGGAAAATCTTATGAGGAGACAAAAAGAACTTGGCAAAATAGTGATGATTTCTGTGTATAAATACTTTGAAGAGGATGGTAAATACCAGGGAAAGGAAAGAGTGTTTTAAGCTGAAGCACAATATTGGCCCAAGATCAAACAATTATCAACTGGCCATAAATAATCTGAACATTAGGTCTCCAGCCATCCAAGAACCAAGGTTCTGGAACAGCCTTTGAATAGGTTTTGTTGCCACCAAGTAACCTAACTAATGTTTAAGGCAAAGCTTCATTGTTTGATAAACAGGGCAATTTGAAGTGTTTGCATGCACTTGACTTGCTGACAAAAGACATCCCTTCCAGGATTATCCAATCGGATCGACTGCTGCAAAATCTAAAGATCGGTCATTAAAAAAAACCCCACAAATTGCTGCAGTTTCCTCATTGTTTATCATATACGTCCTTGTTACTGTGACTAGGGATAAACATTATACACAAACTGGTTTAAGTGATCAGAAACTGGTTTAAACCTGTAACAGAACAGATGTTCAGTGCGCATAAACCCATTTCAAAATGACCAAAATCAGTTTAAGATAAACCTTGTTGAATGTAGTATCAGATTTAATTGATTTTACTTAAACCAGTTTACGCAATGTCTGTCCCAGACCCCTTCCTGGTTTAAGTTATACCTGACTCCTCCAGCATCCTGGCATGCTCTCTGGGCTGGGCTCACTGCTACAGCCCAACTGGGTTGGCCCTGCCCCTCTGCTCTCGAGCCTGAGCCAAGACAGGCAGGGGCAGGATTCTAGCTAGACAGGTGTTCAATTCCCCTCTCTGTGTGCCACCAGCAGGGACCTGATCTGGGTCTGCCGGGTGCTCCCTGTTCACTGCTGCAGCAGGGGCCACTATGGCCCCTGATGCAGAGTGGGGCAGGGAGGAGGGTTAGTCTGCCCTCTACCCAATGGCAGCTGGGTCTGTCTGCCATCACTACTGTGTTCACTCCCTGTGGGGGGGATAAGTCCTCTGCTGTCTCTTCTGCCAGATGCTGGAGAGGAGGGGGAATAACCCCTTCCCCTGCCCCTGCAAGGGGCCCTGAGGGCTGGCATCTGACTATGACCCCACCCGGCTCTTGCAGTGGGAGGGGACAGGGCCCTTGGTGGGGGCAGCAGTCCCTGTCATAATGTCAGGGACTGCGAGACCCTTTCTGATGGGGAGGGAGCCCTCTGTGGGGGTGGCAGAGCTGTAGTTAACTGCACACAGCAGCACCAGGGCCACCACCACCATGGCCCACAGCAGTTTTCCTTGCCCCACAGCATGGCCCCCCCATTCCCATCAGTCACTCCCCACTCACTACTCCATTAGCTGGGCATATGCACATCCAGATGCTGCTGGCTGGGCAAATCTGGCCAGTGGTGGGGCTTTGTCTAGCCCCCAGTGGGTCCCTCAGTTCTGTTGGGCCAAGGAACAACTCCCTGGGCATGCAGCTGGGTTGGGGCTGCTCCATGGCAGAACTGCCTTTCTAGACAGCCTGGCCACAGCAGCTCGTTTGCTATTGCCACTGGCCCTAGCCCCATGATACAGCTGGAGACCAGCACACACAGCCCCAACCTGGTGCACCATGTGCCAATTCCAGGCTCACCCATCTGGGCTGAGCAGTGGTGACACAAGACAGAAACTGCTGCTCATCGCAGGGGGAAAAGTGGCTTCTCCCCCTCCCACTGCTGGCACTTCCAAGTGCAGCTGCCAGGAGCCAGCACCAGGCTTTCCTGCATCTCCACTGCATCACTGCCTTTGGGCTGCTCCGCAGGACAGTGGTAACAACAGAGCAGACACAGGGTAGCCTGCTGCCAGCTTTGGGTTGCTATAGCAGGAAGCACTGGCAGCAGGATGGCAAGGGGCCACCTTTGCCCCTGCACTGAGCAGCAGTTTCTCTCTCCTGCCACTGTTGCTCAGCCCGTATGGGTGAGCCTGGAGCTGTTGCAAGGAGCATAGGGTTGGGGCTACACATGCTGGTGCCCACCTGCACTGGGGGTTGGGGCCGGTGGCAGCAGCAAAGGAGCTGCTGTTGCTGGGCTGCCTAGAAAGGCAGTCCCACCACACAGCAGTCCCAGCCCAGCTGCATGGCCAGTGGGTGGTGCGATGGCCCAGCAGGTGGTTACTTTAAATGGAAATATCTGTGACTATGTATACTATAGTTTCTAAAATCAAATATTCTAATTAATTTATACAGTGTTCTTAAAAAGATTTTCTACTTGATGACATTTATTACTGCATGTCACATGGTAATTTCTGTTACAAAAAGTATCAATCGTATATGTATATCTCCACTGGGCAATATATTAAGCTCTCATTTATGGACGTGGCATTTGGAAAAGAGCGAATTGATATATTTTTTTTCTTGTCTAAGTAGAAGATTAATATTTCTATTCCAGAGAAAAGTGTAGCATTGAATTTTAGGCATTAACGATAACACAACAACACTTGACTTCCTAAAGCTCTTCAAGCTTATTTGATGTCCGCTACTTGAAACACTTTAGACAAAATGTAGTATCATTTTAATTGTTTCTGTTATTGAATATTGCAGTTAGTGGGCTAAAAGGAGCCAATAAAGGACCTCTGTAGGCAGTTTTCTGTAGCTGTTTTACCATAATCTGGGGCAGATCTGTATATGAAAGATTTAGTCATAGAAGAAAAGAGGTACATAACATTTTTAGAATCATTTCATTTATTTAAAAAAGTTAAAATTTTACTAACTGTCTAGAATTTGGCAGAGAAATGGTTAGCTTGGAAGGTGTTGTGAAGAACTCCTATATATGGAGAGTATCAGCCCAAACTATTCAAATTATTCACATCTTTTTATCTTTAATCCACATTCCCCATAAAATTAACCTTTTAGAATAATACATTTTACCAATCATGTTGAATAGGTTAAAGGTAGATTAAGCATTAGTTATTAATCACATTTTATTTCACTCTTTGAAAATACCAGAATGATTGAAAAAAATGTTCAGAAGATGAAATACGTGAGATTTAGGGTGTAAGTAGCCTACAGTCACTACAGCTCATGTAGAGAACCCCAGTTGGCTTTAAACTAGCTAGCTCATGCTCCTAGTAGGGTAGCCATAGTAGCTCCAGCTACCAGTATCTGCTCTATCTAGTTTAAATCAGTCTTGGGTATTGGTTACATAAACTGCAGTCACAACAATTCTGTAGATGTACCCTGACATTATTGCATGGTTTCTGCAGAAATGAATAAGGACTTTGCAGCATAGGATATATTGCTATCAAAAAGGGACAAAAAGTAGCAGAAAAGTTTCCCTGTGGGTCATGGGAGATCCACAGACATTGTGGGTTTGCTTTTACCCTGGATTATATGGTTCTTTTCTAGTGCTTTCAGCTAAATGTTTTCAGACTCTTCTCTTTACCTCTTGAGATATGTGGATGTGGCTGTAGGTAGAAGAGAACAGATCTGGAAAGAGAAATCATGCTGTGCATGATACACTCCAAATTTGTTTGTATTCTTTTCCTGGTTCAAAACAACAGTATGCATGCTGTAAATTATACCCCTTAGATTAGATGTTGGCAACGTTGTCTGGTGACAGGCTCAGGTCTGAGGTAGGCTGGCATAGGACCCAACTGCTTTCAGTGTTTCTTCCTGCTGCCCAGCCACAGTGTGGCACAAGGAGAGATCCCTTTCCTCTGAAACCCGCTTCACCCATCTGTGGTTGTGGTGGATAGAGCCCGAGCTCCACTGAATCTCCTGTTGCTTGGTGCAGTGTGGTATGTGCTGAGCATCTCATCGTTGACTGCCATTGAAGCCATGCCTTCATGGGCCAGACCCAAGGGTTCTGTGGGATGGATCCAGTGCACAGGCTGCAAATTACCATCCCTGGTCTTAGATTGATTAACCCAGCAGTCAAACCACAATTTTTACCAATCCAAATTCCAAACACTCGGTCTTTTCTGAAACTAGGCCCAGAATCTCACTAAGGCTATGGTATAATAACAGATCATGAACTTCTGGTTGAATTAGAGATGATTTAAAGAAGGAACAAGAGAAATGGGTCAGTTTTGTCAAAGAGTAACCAAAAGATAGAGGTTTAAGTAACTTTTACAAGAAAAATAATATGAAGAAGAACAACACTTTCTGTTTGTAGAATGCAGATCCTAATCCAGTTCAGGCTGGTACTTACAGTACCAGCTACTGGTGTATTGGTTTTCTAGTTGATGTTCTTGATCCCATTCATAGTGAGCAGGTGTACACATTAAATTTAAAATAAGTGTTAATTGACAATAATTTGCATCTTTGTTGGTGTTCTTAATAGGTGGTCATGGATTCTGTAAGGACATGTTGGGTCTGAACTTCTCTCTGAGTGCTTTTAGAGGTTACAGTTTGCACATGCTAAATCAATGCAGTGTTTAGAGTTAGGGTATGCTATGAGCAGTATCACATTAAAAGTTAATACCTGTGTAATGTTTACTGCTCTGAGTTGCCACTAGAGGATTGGATGAGAAGGGATGTGGCTAGGGATTTCCAAGCTCGCCTACTCTTCAGCTTTCTGGTGGCTCCCCCTCCCTTCCTTTCCCTCCTTATCTCATCCCTAGCCCCTGGGGCTTGCCCCCAGCCCCTTGGGCTCAACACTTAGCTCCCAGTAACTTACTTGCCTACAGCTCCTGGCTCTCCTCTGCTCTCTGTCACTCTAGGGCAGTAGAGTTCTGAAGGATAGATCATGCTGTTGCCAAGAACCCTGTTGCCAACTACTCTGACATCTGCTGGGAGGATCAGTCAGCCAGAAATAATCCCTTATGTAGGTTCTTAACCTGCATACAGGACCTTCACCTAATACAGAAGGTATATAATCCCACTAGGGGGAACACCTTGCTGGACTTGGTGCTGGCTATGTGGGACGCCCTGGTGGGGGATCTACAGGTACAAGGCAACCTAGGGCATAGTGACCATCAATTGATTGAATTCACTATCTGGCAAAGGGTAGGAAAAGTAACCAGCAGGGCAGAAGTGCTGGACTTCAGAAAAGATGACTTCACTATGCTTAGGAGATGACTTCACTATGATTAGGAGATTAGTTAGTGGGGCATTAAAGCTCAAGAGCATTGACAAAATGGGGGTCCAAGAAGGGTGGCCGTTCCTCAAGGAAGTGATCTTTTGGCCCTTTTCCAATCCTCTGGGACTTGTCCTGAGCACCATGAGTGCTCAACAGTTGTGCCAGCAGGTCTACTATGACTCCAGCTAATTCCCTAAGTACCCTAGGGTGAAGATCATCGGGGCCTGTTGACCTTTGGGCCTCTTTTTTCCTCACCAGGCTCTCCTGGGTTTCCCTGCTCAGCCAAGAGAGTTTCTTTGCTTTTTTGCCCCCCTTTTTGTGGACAGGGATAGTCTTTTTTTGTGCCTGCAGGATTAGTCCCTTGAGAAATGCCCACCCTTCCTGGACTCCCATCTCTGTGAGGCTATTACCAGTCAGTCCCTCCCTAACTAATTTCCTGAGTTTACCAAAGTTGGCCTATCTGAAGTCCAGCACTTCTGCCCTACTAGTTACCTTCACCACCTTTTGCCAGATAGTGAACTCTATGAATAAGTGATCACTATCCCCTAGGTTACCTTGTACCTGCATATCTTAAAAGGATTTAACATGTTGGAAGGGTAACATGTAACAGCAGCCTTATATCTGGTTATGGTTCTTCCTGTTCAGAGCTGGGACACAGAAATCCTGCAGGATAGAGGAGGTCAGTCCTGGCATACTCATAACCATTCAGCTCCTCATGTAATCATTTGCACAAGTATTAAGTGATTAAAATTGATATCAAATCAATATCATAGCAATTTGCACTCGCTGTTGGTGCAAATGACTACACAAGATAAAGGACAGTGGTGTAAAATCCTATTATTATAGCATCTCTTTCTTCCTGGATAAAGACAGAAAAACCTCCATTTTGGAGCTGTTGGTGCTACTTGTAACAATTACTGAAAATTCATTTTAAAAACATAATCAAAGTTTTGTTAACTTTTAACTTGCAAAATGAGTCTGTTCAGCTTTGAGTTGAAATTAGTATGGAGGTTGAAGTTATTTCCTATTTTCTCCTGATTATTCTGTTCAATTACATTGTTTTCATTGTGCATTACACTGATGGAAAGGCAGTTATTAAAGCTTTGTTCCACGAACCATGCATTTTTTTCCTTGCATGTGAAATGAAAAATGCAAATACCAGAAGCAATAACAAAATGGCAAAAGCTTTACTTCCCATAAAATGTGAGGTTGAAAGGCCTCCAGAGCACTTGTTTTGCTAATAACAGTTTTGAATTATTTACTTGCTTTTGCATCAAATAGATGTGTTGTGAAATTATGCGATAAAGGCGCATTTAAATTAAAGGTTAAACTACTTTTCCTTTAAAGGCTATGTGCTATATAGTTATTGTTATTTTTCATTCATGCTGAACTTCTTAGTTAAAACAGTTTTCATTAATGTTGTTCTTTTCTTCTTTACTTCTAAAAACTAACTTTGTGTTATACTTGGGAATACAGTTGTTTTGAAATGTCATAGATTGCATCATAAGCAATTGCCACTCAAATTATAAATTTGTTTAAATTTTTTTAACTGATGTGCATTTCAGAAGTTCTGCATTCCTGCCAAGGGAAGCATTACGTTTCCTTGGTGATTTGATTCTAACTATGGATAAATGATGAAAAAACCCCCAGCTGTTCTAACCTCTTTCTTTCATTTCTTATAGTGATTCAGTTTTCCTCTTAAAATCTGTCTGCATATAGAAGAATGGACTGCTAACTTTGAGATTCCTACATCTGAATGCATTGAACATGATACCCTATAATGAAATATGACTTATGTCGCATTTTGAGTAGGGTGTCTCATAATATGTGTCATAGTATGACTTGTAGATCATTTGGAAAAATGGTTGCCAGCAAATGCATATTGGACTTGATAGCTTGGGAGGCACGTTCTAGACCTTTGTCCCTCTATGCCAATTTCCTGATATTGCATATTTTGGGGCATATGCCTTAGTAATATCCCTCCCCCCTTTGCATATAAATGGAAAGTCACTGAGGATGTAATTAAATAGGATTCTTTCTTCTGAGAAACTCCCATCCTCATTGGTGTTTTTGGGTGTAAAGTTCAGTTTAGAGAAAGTTGAGACCATTGCCTTTTTCACTTGTGTTCACTCTCTTAGGAACTGTAGCAGCCACCTCTTCATTTCTTTGTGCAATTACATGTAGGTACAAGGGAGACAGGTAGGTTTCCATAGACATAAAATGAAGTGAGCAAAATAGGTAAAAACAGTAGTATTTTGTGTCAGGGTTTTCACTGCATTATACAGATGTAGATTTATTGGTTTAGTTCTGATGGAGAAAATCCCTCAGCTCTGTCTGATATGACGCATTTATTAAAAAAGCATTTTTAAACATAGGCGGCACTTAGCATGCTTACAGCCTGTTTCAAATACCAAGACTTATGTTAATTAGTTTGATAAATATGGTACAGCACAATATAATACAAGAGTAGGAAAGTAAAATGTATCATTTATCCATATTCAGTTAAAATATTCTGCAGTTGTTAGCCTATGCTTCTACTGACTTGTGTTGGGGGGAGGCAAGAGGAACTAAAAACATCTCAGCCTAGTCTTTGGCAATCCAAATGTGTGCTGAAGATGACTATGTTGAGGTATATATTTATATATTGATTTTGGTATTGATAGATATTGAATATGTAAATACTCTTAATGGTATATTTTGTAGTGGTGCACTGATACATCAGTCCATATCATATTTAGGCTAGATAGCAGGAGGTGCTACTTCACGGTCAGGGTGGCTAGGGTCTGGAACCAACTTCCAAGAGAAGTGGTGCTGGCCCCTACCCTGGGGGTCTTTAAGAGAAGGTTAGATGAACACTTTGCTGGGGTTGTTTGACCCCAGTACTCTTTCCTGCCATGGCAGGGGGTCGGACTAGATGATCTACTCAGGTCCCTTCCGACCCTAGAAACAATGAAACTATATCAGTACTGATAAAAGGGATATTGACATTATTGGCAATGAGATTTTCTTAGCTGATGTGGCCCATGATGTCACTAATAAATGACCCATGTATGCACACAGCCACAGCATGCACACAGCCAATCCAACAGCCCAGAGGGCAGTATCCAGCTGCTAAGTCTGTTGGGGGGAAGGGAAATGGGGGCAGATTGAGGCCCCTGTAGTGAAGGAGGGAGTGGGGCTGGGACAGGGGCAGGGGCAGGGGCAGGGACAGGCACTGCCTGAGCAGGATGGGGTGTGGAATGGAGCCGTGAGCAGCTTGTCTGGTGGGTGATGGGGGGGGGCGAGCGATGGCTCCTGTCACTGTGTGCCCCTCTGGGGGAGGGATGGAGGACATGACCCCCAGATCTGCGTACACAGTGAGAGCAGGCTGCTGCTGTGGGCTGCAGCTGGGGGCAGCATCAGGCTCTTCCTGGCAGGAAGGTTGGGCCAGGGCTGTGCTTGGAGCAAGTGATGGCAGCACTAGGAGGGGCTTATGGGGGGACTATGGCAAATTCTGGGATGGCTGTAGCCCACCCTATACCCCCCCCTCCCCAAGCTGGCACTGCCACCTGCCCCAAGTGCAGCCCCAGCCCATCCCCCCCTGCTGGAAGAGCCCAGTGCTGCCCCCAGCCACAGCCTACAGTGGCAGCCCACCCTTACCCTGTGCATAGCTATGGGAGGCACATGCCTCCCTTTGCCTCCCTCATGGGTGCATCCAGCAGTGAGAGCTGACCCCAGCCCTGCAACCCCTGGTTGAGCCATTCATTGCTGTGTCCCATGCCCCACCCCAGCTGGGCAGCACCTGCCCCCACCCTCCCTCACTGGGGGCCTCAATCTGAACCCCCTTGCCTCTTCCCTCCCCTCCCTTTCTTATCCCCAACAGACATATCAGCCGGCCACTGCTCTCCAAGCTGCTGGTCTTACATATTGGCAATCAGATCGGTATCAGCGGATATGGCTCATTAATAATTGGCCATTGGTTTCAGACCAAAAAATCTTTATTGGTGCACCCCTAATATTTTGGACATTTCATAAAATGGATAATGAGCTGTTCTGTTATAGTTTTCCAGTTGGGAGAAGTTGTTGTTTTTTAGTGCCAGTGATCAAATTTGTTCTGGAGTGATTTCAGCAGTCATGTTTAAAAACTCAAATATAAAAATACTACTATACTTTCACTTCTTTTATGTGTTCTCCATATTTAGTATGTTATGTATGGGAAAACTAGAAAGGAAAGTGATTTTAAATGTCATGTTTTTGTTGAAACTTTTGCCTTACACTGCTCTGTTACAAGGTAGACTCTTTGTGGTGTTACTAAGATATATCATGGTGTTTGTTTAGCATCTATCTTATTCCTGATATGCCAGAGAGAGATGTTAAACATCTGCTGCTGTCATTAACTCAACTGTAGTTTTCAGTAGTGAGCACATCTGAAAAACAGGCCCATAGAAACAGAAAACACTTGAAAATCCAGTAGGGATTTTGCCTCTTTTTTTTCTTTTTTTTTTTTTTTTGTAAGTACTTGCATATTATGAGCATCATGAAAAAAGTGGATTTTTAGGAGACTTGATAGACTGGTAGAGAGAAGATTCTGTGCTTTAGGATTGTGTATGTAATAAATATATGACCAGGGACCTAATAATATAACGTTCTCTTACTGCAGCAATATGTTGTTATTTTAATTTTCATTCTTAATAAGATGTTTGTTTAGGGACCACAGGTAGCCCATTTAAATCACCTGCGAGTTATCCTCTGTCCATATTGTAAAATATTTCCAAATATTTATCACTGAAATAATATTTTTCCACATCAGTGTATTTTACAAATATATAAATGAGTCCTAATGATGTGCCTGGAAAAGAGCTAAGTAATTGCTTTTCGTATTTTACAGACAGCTAAATAAGTAAGACAGCTAAGTAACACAAAAGGAAAAAGTGACCTGTCAATAATAATAGATAGTGTCAGAATTGGAGTTCAGTATTCCTGTTTCCAATTCCTCTGTTCAAACTACCATATTTTTCATACCCCTCTCTCTGTTAAAAAAAAAAAAAAAAAAAAAAAAAAAGTGTGTATGCATGTACGTATTATATGTTCCAAACTGATTCTGTAGATAATATTTTTTTAACTAGCTAACAATAACGATATACTATCTCACTCACCATATGAAAGATATGTCTTCATTTTTTTTCCAATTTGCAAACCTATTTGATTTTCAAATATCAGTAATTCTCTATTTCTTAGAAATCTCTGAGGCTGTTTTTCCTTTTCAAAAACTCTACTCTGTTATTCTGGTCTTTCATATCTAAATTATTGAGGCTCTCCAGTTCTGTTGGATCCTAAGTTATTTTTTGCCATTAATGTGACATACTTTTGCAAAAAAGTCATCAGGACATAGCATGACCTAACCTATGTAAATTATAACCCAACTCAGTGGGCATGTCTACACATGCTATTACTATGCATGAATAAACTCTGGAGCTTATTGCAAGTATTTATAACTCCTGTTGCAGAGTTACTTAATCTACTCTGGCCTTATAGGGATGCATGTGTAGATGTGTGACATTTACTGTGTAGCTAATTAGTCAACTGCACAGTAAATGTCTTGTATAGATGCACCCTGTTTCTCCCACTTTTTGAAATATAATTAAAGCATATATTTCATTTAAACTATAGAATGTTTCAATGGAATAATGTTTCAGTGCTTTCCTAAATTATGTCATAGATGTTTCAGCTCTTTCTTGGTGGGCACAGTGATTTGTATATGTTCTCTATAATGCATTTTAATTTCTTTTGCATTTGGAAGAGTTTTGTGCATGCACTGTTTCTTATTGTGTTCAAACATCATTATATGGAAAAGGAAATGTTTTACTCACAGAAGAAATCTGGTAAAAATTAATTAGCAGTGCCCTTGCAGTGCATAATTTGCAATCATATTTTCCTGATGGATTGTAAGTTATACATACAGACCTACCAAATTTATGGCAGAAGTGGGGTGTGCATTGGCTCCTTTAATCTTGCATGTTCCCCTGCACATGCCCCTCTCCCCCCCGGTCCCTTATTGGCAGGGAGGTCCCACTGCTCGCTGCTACTCACTCTCTGCTCACTCCTGATTGGCAAGGAGGTGAAATCCTCCATTTTAAATATTGCACCATTTTTGCCTCCCTCCACTGATTGGTGAAGGGACTCCAGCAGCCCTGGTGCTTGCCACTGATCACTGGGGAGGTAAAAATGGTGCTATATTTAAAACTGCAGTTTTTGCCTCCCCATCAATCATGAGTGACTGGGGAGTGGCCAGCTGTGAGCAGCAGGTCCCCTCTGCTAATCAGTAGGGAGGGTGGCATGCAGGGGAACCTGCAAGATTAAAAGAGCTGCCATGCACCCCACTTCCACTGCAAATTTGGTAGGTCCCTAGTTATACACATTCCTCTGAGGTTGAGATTGCATGTTACTACAATGTTAAGTGTGTTTAACATGCAAATAATTGCATATTGAAACTCATTAAAAAGTGATAAGTGCCCTCTAGATGTCATAAAGTTATGCCACTTTGGGTGACAATTATCTTTTAGCTGTACTATCCAGCTAGAGTTAAGTTACTTCTGGCAGTTCAAGTGAAATAAAACCACCAATTTGTGGTCCTCTAGTACCCCAGGAGGCACCACTCCTAGATGGACTAGATATCATCCAGGACACTGCAGCACTAGACTGACAGCTGGGGACTTCCAAGAAGCAGGTGAGCAGGAAGGAAAGGGAAAGAGGTGAAGGTGGTAAAGGGAGACAGTGGAAGAGGGGCATGGGTAAAGGAGGCAGGCATAGAGGAAGAGGCAGGAGTGGGAGAGCTTCTGGGCTGCTGCAAGATGGGGGCAGGTGGGCCTGGCAGCTCCCTGTGCCCCAGTTCAAGCCCACAGTGCTCCTGCCAGGCCCCAAAGCTGCCCAGCAGCTCCCCACGGGGGAGGGAGTGCAGGCAGCCACTGGGCAGCCATGAGTGTGCCTAGCAGGTCCTCACAGGTCCAGAAGAGTGCCAGCCCTGCAGCAATCCAACAAATCCCTGCTTCCCTCTTGCCATCTATCATAGGGAGCTGCAGGGCAGCTGTGGAGCCCAGGAGGGGCTGGATCCAGGCATGTGGAGCTGGCACAGACTTCCAGAAGCCTGGGAAAAGGCAGGAAGGGGGAACTGTTTCCCCCTGCTGCTGTCCATTGCTGCTGCTCTTGAGATGATTGTTTGGGTCAGCAGGCAATGGGTGTGGAGGAGCAGGGTGGCAGGAGTGGAGAGATTGACTGAGGGTGTGGGAACGATCTGGAGGTCAATATGTGGTAATTCAGGGGGTGGAGAGGGCAATGGGGGGGTTTTTTAAAGTGGCGTCGGTGGGTTCCTTTTCCCACCCCCCAGCCTATAATGTGGTAGAGAACCAGCAAGCAGGGCAGACTTATCTTAGCCATGCCCTGGCTTGCCAGCCCTCTAGTGGCAGATCTGAGCAGTGCCCACTGAGAGGATATTAACTCTTAACTGTGTGACTGCTTGCAGCACTTGCTATCTTTAACACAGTCGAATATTCCTTAGAGTTAGTACATGCTAATGGTAATGTATAATCTCACCCTGAGAGTTAGAAGGAGGACATTTCCATCTTTATGTACAGTGTCATCCTGATCAATAAATCATGTTTCCATTGATGTTAAAAAGGAAAGAAAGCATAGTTGCAATGAGCAGATTTGTCACTTGAGAAATCTCCATGTGTTCCTTTGTCATCATCTGAATGCAGACACATATCAGATGTGCAAGTAAATATTCAGATGAGAAGATGATGGGACCAGATGTACATGACAAGTGTTCTATCCCTGGTCAATTGATATCTCTTATTAAGTAAGACATTATTTCTATTTCAAAGACATTTATCAGCCTTTCTAGAAATTTCCATCTCTGTTTTCAGAATGTAATGTTCATGTACTCATCTTCCCTGAAAAATGTTAAATTAAACAGAAATAGTCTTCTTTTGGGTTATTTGATTTCTATAATACTGGTTCTGACAAGGTATTCATTCTGTTATTGTTTTACGTTGGCCCCTGCTGGGATTTTAGCCATATGACCTTCAGCTTCTTTATATGATTCCCCTAGAGCAGGAGTTGGGCAACATTTTCCTGCCCCTTTTGACTCAGCCCATGCTCCAAGCAACAGATGTCTGGCTCCTGGAGGGCCAAAGCCACCTGCACTTACTCTCACCACTGATCCCAGGCCACCCAAAAGCACTGTGGAGTGGCAAATTCTGTGGCAAACATGACTTTAGTAAGTCACGTGTAAGTCATTTAGTAAGTGCAAGCATGAGAGAACAGGAGGGCTGTGGAGGGAATGGGTGGTTGTTGCAGGCAGATGCTGCCTTAGATTGGATTTGACCTTTCAGTCCATAGGTTGCCAATCCCTGCATTTGAGCAAATACTTGCAAATGGTTTAAAAGTTAAAAAAAAAAAAAAATGTAAAAAAAGGTTTGTTGCAGTCCTGTCAAAATGGCACTTCAGCTTTTTCTTTAATATTTACAGTCAGGTCTCAGCAATCGAATTTTGCATCCCATGTTATTTGAGCAATCTCTAGCTTTGGACCTTTAACCTTGGCTCCCCACATATCTTTTCCGTTCTCGTGCCTACCACTATGTTTCTGACCATACTAGCATAATTTATTACTTTGGCTCTGTTTATGTTTTGTCTCAGAAGGAAAGCAAACTTGCCTTTGCCTTTATAGTATAGTTAGTGAATAAAAAGATCCATTTTGGTTTAAGAGCAGATTGAAGCACCATGTTGATCAGGCAATTAAACAACTTCATGTGTCCACCTTTGAATCCAGTCTGTCATCTATTAAACCTTGCTTCAGGAATTTATTTCATGTTAAATGCTTCTCTTCTTACAAGGTGATACTTGTCAATCAATTTAATTGAAATGTCATGCTGACCTTTTATTTGAAACAGTTTAAACTTCCTATGGTCGTTTGGAAGTTCTCTTCCCTTTGATTCAAATTAAAAACCTTAAATTACTAGCGTACAGAAACTGCATGTTAATTAACCTTCTAAAACTGCATGCTAATTAACCTTACAAACAATATATCTTACAGAGGTGGTTCAGTTGAGTCTGCCAGAAGATCAGAAAATAAGTATCACCGCAGCAACAGTAGGACAAAGTGCTGTCCTTAGTTGTGCCATTCAAGGAACCTTGAGACCTCCCATCATCTGGAAGAGGAACAATGTCATTCTAAATAACTTAGATTTGGAAGACATCAATGTAAGTAGTGAGCAACTCTAAAACAATCTGATAGCTCTTTATCAAACCCTTGCCATATAAAATAGAAAAGTGTTATTTAACAAGCTGGTGGTTGCTTCTGATAGGATATTATTAGCAAATGTTTTAGCCAGGTGTTTTTGAGTAATAAGAAAGGAGAGGAAGTAGGATAGTTATTTTTATATATGCAATCTTAAACTAAATGGAATTTGAATAATTTTCAAATCCCTGACTCCAATAGTTTTAGAATTATGAGTCCCAGTAACATTTGGATAATCAAGATCTACAAGATACATGGGTTTTGGTAAATTGGTTGTCTATGGGTCTTTTACAGCAGTGGCTTTTGAGCATCTCTGCTAACAAATGTAGATCTGCAAAAGATTAGAATTTTCATGCAATATTTTTCCATAAGCAATAAATGTAAGCAATAAAGAAAATATTCTACAAGGATAGCAATTCAGTAGCTCATAATTCATTTTAAATTAGTCTTTCAGAATCACAGTTTATCAGCTTGTTCATGGCATTTCTTCCTAATTTCTTATTATGACCTTCATGATAACAGTAGTGGTTGCAGTTTCACTCTTACTCCCATTAAAGTTTATGATAAACCTCCCAACGTTTTAATTGTGTCAGATTCAATGCTGAACAAAGGAAAGATGGAATTGTAACACAGGTAGACTGTGTGTACAAGTAGGCCTTCATCTTGATATGTTAGAAATGTTTTTAGAATTGAGCAAAGAAGACCGCATTTACAGATCCAACCAGTGTAGGAGGGCCATCAGGAAGGCCAAGGTTGGGGTTGGAGCTCAGGCTAGCGACCAGGATTAAGGACGACAAAAAGTCCTTCTTCAAATACATTAGGAGTAAGAAGTGGGGACTGGGTAATGTAGGGCCCATGCTAGACTCAAATGGTAATCTTGTGGCTACACCAGACAAGAAAGCCGAAATCTTTAACAAGTTCTTTGCCTCTGTTTTCTTGGACAGGGAACAGGACAGCTCTTCCACCACAGGTAGGGGAAATCTTGAGGATAGCACTGCCAGGCCTTGGGTCTTTGCAGAACTAGTTAGGGATCTTCTGGAAGGGCTGGATGTTTTTAAATCTGTGAGCCCTGATGCCCTCCACCCATGGGTGTTGAGGGAGCTGGTGGGGGTCATTGCTGTGCCATTGGCCCGGCTGTACGAGTGATCGTGGTCCACGGGCCAGGTACCCAGAGATTGGAAACTAGCTAATGTGGTCCCCATCTATAAGAAAGAGAGAAAGGAGGACCCAGGAAACTATAGGCCCATAAGCCTCATAAGTCTTGGGGAAAATCCTTGAAAAAATTATCAAGGAGCACATCTATGAGGGGCCAGCAGGGGAGATCATGCCCAGGGGAAATCAACATGGGTTCATCAAAGGCAGGTCCTGCCAGAGCAACCTGATGGACCTTTATGACCAGGTAACTAAATCCCTGGATGATGGTGTCACCATGGATGCAGTCTTTCTGGACTTTAAGAAGGCCTTTGATACTGTCTCTCACTCCATTCTCATTAAACTGAGCAACTGTGGCATTGATGCCTACACAGTTGGATGGATCAAAAATTGGCTGATGGGGTGCACTAAGAGAGTGGTGGAGGACGGGTCTTACTCGACCTGGTGGGATGTGAGCAGTGGGGTCTCCCAGGGCTTGGTGCTGGGGCCTACACTGTTCAACATCTTCATCAGCGACTTGGACGAGGGGGTGGAAAACACATTGTACAAGTTTGCCAATGACACCAAGATTTGGGGAGAGGTAGGCATGCTTGAAGGGAGAGAGAGGCTGCAATTAGACTTAAATTACAGAAGTGGGCAGATGGTAATAGGATGGGCTTCAGTGATGATAAATGCAGGGTGTTGCACCTGGGGAGAAGGAATCCACAGCATAAATACAAGCTGGGGAGCTCCCCCCTTGAAAGCACAGAGGCAGAGAGGGATCTTGGAGTCATTATTGACTCCAAGATGAACATGAGCCACCAATGCCAGACCGCAGCCAGCAAAGCCAACCGCACCTTCGCATGCATCCAAAGATGCATTTCAAGCCGGTCCAGAGAGGTGATACTTCCCCTCTACGCGACATTGGTCTGGCCTCTGTAGGAGTACTGTGTCCAGTTCTGGGCACCACACTTTAAGAAGGATGTGGCCTCCCTTGAGAGGGTTCAGAGGAAGGCCACCCGCTTGGTTGGAGGGCAACAGGGCAGGCCGTGTGAGGAGAGGCCGAGGGACCTGAATCTGTTCAGCTTCAGCAAGTGGAGGCTGAGGGGAGATTTGGTGGCTGCCTACAAACTC
>NW_017729029.1:67128600-67141436 GCF_001723915.1 Gavialis gangeticus | reverse complement strand
CCTATTCCCCACAGCAGCACCTGGGGTGATGAGGAACAATGACCAGAAGCTGCTGGAGAATAGGTTCAGGTTAGAGATTAAGAGGCACTATTTCACTGTCAGGGTAGCTAGGATCTGTAACCAACTTCCTAGGGAAGTGGTCCTCGCTCCTACCTTGGGTAAATTCAAAAAGAGGTTGGATGAACACATGTCTGGGTTCGTGTGATCCCAGCGTGTGCTCCAACCAGTGGTGGGGGGGTCAGACTAGATGATCTATTCAGGTCCCTTCTGACCCCTAACAACTATGAAACTAGGAGATCTGAAATGCATGTGACTTGTGGGTCTAAATCTGTTATTTCATTCTGAAAATTTCAGTCTTCAGCCTTAAGTCTTATGTAATTGTATTTTATCATACATGTTTAGGAACTATTTTTGTTTTAGTTGTTTTTGTAGCTATACTTATAATGCAGATTTTAAGAAAAATGATGTTACTCATAGTATACCACAAATATAAATTATACTTTACAATCCAATGAGTAGTGCCTGCCCAGTCCTAGAATGTACAATCTGATTTAGGTGTTGACATAATGCAAGATTGTAAACACATGATGATGGCTGAACATTAATAATAAACTACCAAATTGACCATTGTGCTGGTCCAAAAATATTCCAAACTGTTATTTTTTTAAATAGTTAAAGACTTGCTTCAAATTACAGTTGTGTCTCCTATGTGCAAGCTCAAATAAATAGAAACCTTTAACTGTGCAAGCTTTCAATGGTTATACTTTACAGAATTTTTTAAATCTGGATTATGTGGCCATGTTCAACTAATTTCTGACCTGCTACTTAACTCTCTAGCCCTTTTAATTCAGCCCCACAGCCTTCCTAACAAATTACTTCTAAAGCCAAGATCACCACAAAAGTAGATAGATATAAATACTGTGACTTCAGTGGAGATGCACTTGCTTATTGTAATGTTGAAATTGAGCCCCAGAATTGTTGTTGTTCCTTTAAACTTTATTTTCCTTATTTAGCTACTTTTTGTTGCTTTGATAGAACTTTTATCTTTATTTCTTCAGTCTTCTCTTGGATTTTTTGCTGTTTCTTTTGTCATTTCATACCCTGTGATCCTTGTTTCACCGGATGTTTCATCTGTTTAGTTTTATTTTTTACATTTACTGTAAGAGTTGCTACACAATCATAATTTAACATCCAGTCTGGCAAAGTAGCACAAACAAAAAACCCAGGAGGAAGAAGCACAGTAATTGGATGGGTCCACAGAGGGGAGTTTTGCTTCAAATCTGGCTATGGAAAGTGAATTTGGAACTTAGGGAGATACTCGGCTTCAGATAAGCCTATTCAAAGATAACAGTGTGCTACAGCTTATCCTATGTTTTTATTACCAATTCATTTGTTTGTACTGAGGCAGTTTTAACATTCAAGAATACCAAATCCTTGCATAATTTCATAGGATCATAGGAAAGTAGCACTGGAAGATCATGAAGTCATCTATTCTAAGTCCCTTTCCAATGAAGGAAATCAGATTGGTCAGGCACGATGAATCCAGGCTGCCTGTTCCTGATCACCTTGTTCTTCCCTAGATTCTTCACAGTGAATTCCTTGAGTACCTGTTCCATGATCTTCCTAGGGATAGAGAGGCTGGTCAGTATCTTAGGCTGACTGGTCTTTAGTTTTCTGGATCCTCTCTTTTCCCCTTCTTTGCCAATGGCTCTGAAATTACACAGCCAATTTCTTCAATACCCTAGGATACCAGTAGAATTCCTTTTTATTACCTTTTATATTCCTTGCCAGCTGCATCTCAAATTGGGCTTTAGCCTTCCTATTTTTTTCCTTGCATGCCTGTGTGATACTCTTGTATTCTTCCCTTGTTTTATTACCAAGTTTCCACTTTTTATAGGATTCCTCTTTGAGTTTTAACTCCTTGAATAGATTTCTGTCTAGCCAGGCTTATCCCTTGTTGCACTTCCTAGTCTTCTGTTGCATTTGGATAGCACTGGGATTTCAGATGTCTGTAGAGAGTAGTGTAGTTAATGTTTCCTTATAACTAACTATACAAACTACAGTAGTGTTAGCTTAGCTTTGAGAACTGAATATTAATTCACTCAGACTACCACACATATATATTTATAAATCTATTTTGTAGGGCAGTATTTGATTTGGATTCAGCCCAAATCAGGGACGGTGATTCGATTACTTGATTCAGATCACTACCTCAATTTGATTCAGCCGAATCTGAAGATTTGATGCTGATTTAGAGAATCAGCAATTTAGCTGTAGACACTGCTTTAAATATTTTTTCTACATACCTCAAGGTACCAGGCATGGCTTATGAATGCTGTGATGGTAGGGCAGATGGAGCCTCCCACAGGAGGGGGTGGGGTGGACCTGCATGCTTGTCAGAAAACTCAGAAGTGGACAGGAAGTACTTCCAGTCCACTTCTGGTCCTCAGCTGAGCACGCGGGCCCCGCCCTCCTCACACCCCTCAACCTTGGTTGATCAGCGATGGGGGGATCCTGGGTGCTCTGGCAGACCCAGGAGGCACCAGTCACCGAGCTGGGAGGTTGTGTGGGGGGGTGGCATGCACTTCCCAGGGGCTCTGGAAGCATTTCTGGTCCACTTCTGGGTCTTCTGGGGACCCCCCCAAGCCCCTGTGGAACGCTCCATCTGCCCCACCATCTCAGCATTTGTGAGCTGCCTGGTACTTTGAGGTATGTAGAAAAAACATTTAAAGCTGTGTCTATGTCTGAATCATCAAATCTTTCCAAATCTCTCTGAATCAATTTGGAAGGTTCCGCTTCAATTCAGAGAGATTAAAGGGTCTCCTGATTTGATTCAGATTCAGATATTCAGCCACCGAGTTGAACTGAATCTCCACCAAATCGAATCAGCAGCCAAAGCTTCACACAGCCCTAATATTTAGGGCTACCATCATTAGTGGTATGCTTCCTGAAATGACAGAACAACTCAAAGGAGTCAGGATTTTACTTTCTATATTTATATCAGCTATTATAAGCCCTGATTTTTTTAAACTTAGAATATAAGCAGACAAATGGGGTCAGAATGAAGATAGATAATCTTTGCATCTAATCTTAAAGCTGAAGCAGCAGTGTTAAAGAGGATGCAAGGTGTCAAGTAGCATCAATACTATTTTTGTTTACATTCAGAAGACCTGATATTTACACAGAAAAAATGGTTTGTCTATCAAGTGATTTATTTAATTTCATTTAAAATTTCTTTACTAACTACTTTATTGTATTAAGCAATACATTTTAAAATGTATGCCTACACAGTGCCACAGGTGCAACAATATACTGAATACCCAAGTAGTTTGTTTGGTATCACCAAACTAGCATTCTAGACATGCCTAGTTGGCCTTAGTTCTTCTTTCAATTCATATTATTGCTGTCCGAGTAAGTGATTCCTTTTTTTTCCTGATGTCGGGAGTTGTGGATAAAGAGCACCTGTCAGAATGATGCCTTGAAAAATTAATTGTGTCTTTATAGATTTGGTATGACTCAGACAGTAATACATTTATGCCTTGACCCATCACTGAATTGATATGACATGGCATTTCAGTAGTACTTTTAATATTAGTTTTCAAGTTTTTTGATGCAAATATCCTACATCTTGTGGATGAAGTTCATCTTTTAAATTTTGTTGATCCTACTACCTATCATTGCACTATCAAAAATAGATTGAATCAAAGTTAACAATAAATAAAGTGACATGACTTATCTTTAATTTAATATATAGCACTTCAGTTAGTTTAGCTCTTTTTTTATTTTGTATCTGATTTTCCACTCTTTTTCATTTTTTCTTCACCTTTTGTGCTCAGTTGAAGATGATCTGAGGTTTTGTTTTCATTCAAAAGGAGTACAGCATTATATCTAAATATGAGGTCTGTGATTTGTACTTTGAAAGGACCATCTATACATGGATTCTTTCATTTTCTTACACAAGGAGCTACCAGTGACCTCCATGGTATATTCACCCTATTTGACACAGCACTGGTCTATTCTTTCACCCTCTCTCCTCATTCGTCTTTTCCTAAAGGCCATAAAGGGATCCATGAAAACCTTACGCTTCTGCAGCTTGATCCTGGGGTCCTGGCACCCACAGGTGAGCAAAAATCATGTGTGCCCTTAGTTGGGCAGCACATATCATTTTTACATGTCCTGGAGCACAAGGAGTCCTGAATCTGGGAGTCTTCTCCCCAGTCCTGAAGTCCCATCATACTAGGACTTTTAAAAACCATGTGTGCATCTAAGCTGCACACATGGTTTTTCTGACATCCCTGCTACACAGGGACCTCAGGACTGGGGAGAGGTTTCTTGGTCCCAGGGACCATGTAAAAAAATCAAGTGTGCTGTTCAGGTGCACATGTAGTTTTTAAAGGTCTTGGGTGCAGTGAGCATGCAGTCAGGTATTTGTTTCCCAGTGGGGGACTTACTGCCCACCATTCCTGTCTGCCTCCAGGAATTGGCCAAATCCCTGGAGTCCAAGGACTTGTTCTACCCCCAGCCTGATTGGGTAAGGGACAACTCTGTCTCAGACCCTGGAGGTACCCCATGCTGGATCCTGACACTCAGCTGAATGTTAGGGTCTATCATGGGCCAGCCTTAACTAGACACACATTCAGTTTAAAGTGTGATACAAGCAAGACACAAACTTGTTAAATGTTATATGTGGAATAACTTTGTGGCTTGTTTACTGTACTATCGTGTCTTACATTGACTTTCTCAGGTTACTGTTTAAGGAGTGATGAACTTATTAAACATGTCTTAAATGTAATGAGTCAGAAGCCTTAAAACATCATGGAGTATTCATTTCCCCACAGAATGAGATGATTGGACCCCTGATTTTCATATTATATGTATAATCAGGGAACAATATCAGGGTAGGAGAGAATCCCAAAAGTTTCTGTAGAGGATATGGCAAACAACAAATATGTTTGGATATGGTTATCCTTCTTTTTCTTCAGCAGACTGTCTACTATGTATGTATTCAAATTTCTGTTTAAGTCAAAATATAGTGATCTTATATATGTAGCTTGTTTCTGAATGGCTTGTTTTAAAACATACACAAATGCATACTTTCTCAGCAGTAAATAATAAGCAATGAAATTAAATGCCACAACATTCCACTTAGCACAACAAACTTCAATATGAGTTTTTGACAGGGTGTATGAAGTTCACTTTATTAAACTAGATGTCACTTTTCCTTATGAATTATTTTTATGAAACACTCAAATTTGTCTGTCGCCTGGCTTTCATACTTTTTATTGATTATATGTTATGAAATTGTCAGGCTTGATTAATAATGACCTATCAAAGTGAGTACCTTTCTACATTTGACCTTATCTTTGGCATCATTCCTTTCAAATCTTAAGTATTATTTGTTCTTTTCTCTTTAATTTACTGGACTAATATCAAAACTGTTTATTTGATCTTTAAAATTGAAAATGAAAGTAATGGTTTTTATTTTAAATTCTCACTCACATACAGTCTAACTGACATACATGCCTACTTGTTTTATGAAACTATACTTTTCAAGTTTTTTAGCTCACTCATGCAAAATGCTTATACATGGCAATTTCTTGTTTGTTAATATCATAGGTATTGTGACACAACAAATTTGAACCTTTTATTGTTTAGTCTTCCCTTTTCACCTTCCTCTATTTGTACATCCACATCATATAGTATAGGACAGGGGTTGTCAACCAGTGGTACGTGAGAAGGTCCTGGGGGTATGCACCACATTTGGCTGCACACCACCCCTTGCACCACCCCACATCCAGCCACCAGGGTACCCTGTTCCAAAAAAGGTTGAAAACCCCTGGTAGAGGAAATACTGGAATAATTCACGTGACTCAGAAATATTCAATAGGAATATGACTTATAGGGTCTGGTACTTTCCTTAATTACATCCGTTCATTTATTTTTATCTGTTTGATGCTATAAACTTATAATTTTTAGAAATGTATGATTTGGTACATTTATGTTTTCATTTTACTTTATTAATTTTCCATTTTTATATACTAAATCATTAAGGCATGGGATACCCTCCTGGTATGTGTTCAGCTAAAGAGTATGGAAAAGGTGGGTACATCAGAGTGCCAGTTAAATATCCCTTATTGACTAGTGCTGTCGTGGTATCTGCAGTAATAAACATTATACAAAGGTATGCTGTATTCTGGTCATGCTGTATCCTGGGTACTAAATGATGTCATATTGGAGGAATGCTGGGGAGACGCATGAGTGTATTTTTTCCCTTGTGACATGGGATCACTGCAAGAAAGATCATGTGCTGGATCCTATCTGTATGAAATTAATCAAAGTTTTACTCGTGCTGCCAGAGGGAACAGCATCCAGCCCTATGTGCCGTATCATAAGGTCGAATCTATATTACTGTAGCTGAAAGCAGAGTCTGGTCCATTTTCTCCCAGCAAAATTGTGGTTAGGCAATTCCATATTTTTCCTAATAGATGAAACCACACAGCTACTTTTTGTAAAGTCTACTTGCATTTTAAAATTCTTGTCATGCACTAAAAATAAATCTATACCCTAGTACCATTGCTTTTAACCATACTCAGGTCTGTTTAATCTTTTCTGTTTGCCTTTTATGACTTTAGTGTGAAAAGGTCTCATGTCATTCAAAGGTTGTAATATAACATGTCTACCCTGCCCTGGAAGCATCCTTGAAAATAACCTCAGGCAACTTACATTAAACTCCCTGAAAGAGGATAGTATAAATGTTTTCTATAAGCTGCTAACAAAATGAGAAATTGTTATCATATACCTTGTTTTAAGAATATTAAAACATTTTCCTACTTTTACATATTAGTTTCTGTATATGTTACCTATATTATGCAATTAACTGATAAATTGTACAATATAGTTAAACCAGTCACATGTGCAAACTAAGTATCACATGATAAAAATGACTATCTAGCTATAAAAAGATCCTACCAGCTATAAAGTTACTGCTTGATATTGGGCATGTCTATATGTTCATTAATGTACACTAGTTAGTGTGCATTAATTTTAGTATTTGGTTAACCAAGTACTAATTCAACGTGTAGTAACTCACGCTACTACTCAGTAGTGCCAGCACATAGGGGTTTTTTTATGCCTACTGCACAGTTACCTAATAACACTGTGCAGTAACGTATCAACACAGTTTTTGACCAGCACACAGTACTGTGCAGTATTATTAGGCTACTGTGCAATAAGAATCTCATGTAGGTGTGCCCAGTGTGTAACAACTGTACAGATAGTTTCTGTCCAGTTTTAATATGAATGTATAGCTGGGCCCTTATGCTCACAGAATTAAAGGGCATTGATTTTTATTTTGGATTACTTTGATAGTCTTTTTTGGAAAACTGATTTGTTTTTCTTTACACAGTACCCCTGGACATTTTTTGAGGGGTGCTTCTTAAAAATAGGGGAAACCCTATCAAGTAGTAGTGAAATTTAACTCTATACAAATATTCCTTTTACATAACTACTGCTTAACATACTCATGATATTGGCTTCTGCCATTACTTAACTTCTTAAGTGAAAAAGAAAATGTTTCTTTTCCACACACATGCTTCACATTGTGGATTTGTTTTTGGTTTTGTTTTTGGTTTTTCCCCTCAGTAGCTATTCTCTTTGGGGAGTCTGATTAATTAACATCAATTTCTAATCGATAGAAACACTCCCTTCAGATTCAGCCATTTAGTAAAATGTTCTTTATACTCCTTCCCTCACTGAAGCTTTCTTCTAGAAAAACACACCTGTTTTTTTCAGCTTTCCTAGTTGGCCTTCTGTTCTTTTCATGCTGCATTGTTTTTTGCCTGGGACCTAAAACGTATCATATTTCTAGTTATACGTATGTGGTTGCATCTCAAAGTGTAGTCATGGACCTGGATCTTATTGTGCTGGCCACTGTGTAGAAATGGATGGAAAAGTGGCCCCTGCCTGAAAGATTTGAAAGTCTAAGAAAGGTTTCACCTCTACCTCATGTATCCCTCAGTAGACCTGATTCTCCTGTTTCATGTGATTCAGGACTAAGTTCATTCACCAGAGTGCATCTACACATGCAATTAATTTGGAGCAATAAACTCTGGCCCATATCACAGTTGAGTTTATTGCTCACGGGTGCACCATTTGAATGTGTACCTGGGACCGCAGCACGTTGAACTAGATCGGAGCAGCCCTGACTGGCAGGAGGCTCAGGGGCCAGTGTACCAGCCCAGGGCTTCTCCAGCCCGGCTCAATGTGCTGCAGAGGGACTGGCTGGGGCATGAAGGTGCTCTAGTGAGGGGCTAGTCAGCAGGCAGCCCCTGCACTGAAGCACCCTCATGCCCCAGCCAGCCGGCTCAACATCTACATATGCATTGCTGCATGTACAAAACTCCATATTTACAAGTACTAACCTGCGCCAGAGTTTATTAGTTTCCTGCAGCTGAATAGAGCTGCCTGTGTAGATGCCAAAACATTTACTGCAAAAACAATTAGATAACTCTACAGTAAACATCTCATGTAGATGTGCCCCAAAAGTGGTGCCCTGTACCGGACAGAAGTAAAATAAAGTCTCAGTTCATGAAGTCTAGCTAATCCGATGCCATTCTGATTGTTTCACTCCTCTGCTGCATTGTGTTCGCATGTACAGTAATCTCATGAAAGAATTGACCAAAACATAATGCAATAGCATAATACAATGGTGTACTGATCTCTGCTTAGGCCTCTAAGTACTGCTGCTAAACACATAAATAAAACAAAAGTGACCTGATAAAATGGACACTCAAAGTAGAGGAAGTCTGACTCCCTCCTACCTTCTTTTTTCTTGATAACTCCCATGATAATAGTAACTACAAATTTTCCAGCCAGAAACATGAACTTCTTTGTTTTTAAAGATAAAATATTTGAAACGTAGTTGTTTTCTAATTAAACTGCACTTTTCAAAACCTGCACTATTTAAAATGCACCATGGAAGAAAATAACATTCATTTTGCTAGCTGCATAAAATGGCTCAGCTATCTATTATATCAAGTAGTATTTTATCATACTGAAGTTATGAGCCTAATGAAATGTTTTGTACTATATTCAAATTGTCATTTTTTTATCCTGGTACCCATAGTCAACAAGATATAATTGTTTCCTGCTCTGGACAGTTGAAACTGCTTAGCCTCTACCTTCAATCCCCTTCCCTTAGTCACTGTGGAGGTCACCACTTTTAATATGACTACTAATCAGTATAAGTAAATAATGTAGAGTATGTATCCATGGATCTAAGAAATTTCTCTATTGCTTTAGATCTATGTAGATTCAAAGACCCAGTCATAGGAAATTCAGTACTTCTGCCATAAAGACAGTGTTCTTTTACCTTTAAAAACAAAAAATCCCACAACAATCTTTTCTCAACTGTGGAAATAAAATTAATCCAGATGCTATTAGATAAACTGACCGCTTTATAGATTCTGTTCTTTGATACGTTTTCATTATACATTGCTAGTAATATTCGTGTAGCAAGAACTACTGTGATCATCCTTGTATTTGATCAAACAAGAAAACAACAAATATATTTTCTCTAACTTTGAAGCTTCTGCAGCTTCTGGAAATATCAACATAATTAATCCCCATGATGCCTTTTTATTTTATCCTTTTATAACATCACCTAATATCTGGACTAAACCTAATTTAGATCTCTGGCCCGTCCTGTGAAGGTCTGTGCGTATGTAAATGCTAAACAGTTTATGCGGGGGCGTAATAATCCCTGTATTTATGCACAGAGCTAAACAATCTAGATAAAGGTGAAGGGCCTTTTTGTAGTTCCTTTTTGTATCAATTAGACTACTGGGAACCGGAGCTGTACTACAAGTATCAAGATCTATGCTGTTGCTGGGGCTGGGTGCATGCACTCTTAGAGGTGTGGGCAGGATGGGATTTAGTCCAGCAGAGCAGCACCTAGTGATTTGTGCCTTTTTATGGCCCTTTGCAAGAAACACACAAGTCCAGACTTCCCTAGGCAATTTGTGAATAGGAGAAGCACAAGTAGTTTTCCTGTATCCCTGAGCTGTCTCCAGTATGTTGTAATATGTAAGCGGTTTGGTCAGTGAACTCTGTTTTGTACAGGTTGTGTGATCTGTTGCTTTTCAATAGTGAATTTGTTTGACCAGTAACATTTGCATCCTTTCAGAAATGAAAACTGCTATAGCAGGGGTAGCTCACTCATCACACGTGTCACAAATACACAGCTTTGTTTGGCATGCAGCATGTCTGCCCAGAGCAGGGAAAACAGCACAGATAAGGCAGGGAGGAGAGAGCATAGCAATTGAGCAGGTAGGGAAAGGAGCAGCAGCACTGGATCAAGAAGGAAAGAGAGAGCAGAGCAAGGGAGCTGGCAGGGGAAGGGGATTGGAGTGTCATGCGGGGGGGGGCAGGGCTTACTTTGTGGAATGAAAAAGGCTGTGACCTACCACCCCGCTGTTGTGCTGTAGTTTGTTTGCATTTTCTATTTCTTCCTTTTCAAGACAAAAGTAGCTATCAAACTGTCAGGATGCAGTGGAAAGAGGTCAAAGACAAGCTGGCATAGATAGAACTGTCCTTTTATGGTTTGACATCTTGTGGACCTGGCAGTTTGAATTGACTGTTGTCTCCAGAGGTGACGGTATGAGGCTTCTTCACTGTAGCTTGTGTAATTAGGTCAGCCACACTGAATTCAATAACAGGGATAGCTGAGCCCCACCTCCTTTCCCCTGATTGGTTCTGGAGCTACTTTTAAGGAGCTTCTGCAGCATCTGGACCCTGCTGTCCTTGACTAGGTCCAACCTCTGTGAGTTCCCTGGTTCCTGCCCCAGTACTCCTAACTGTGTACCCAGCCCATCCGACTTTGGATTCTGGTTTGACATCAGCTTGCTTCCTAACATCTGATTCTAGTAAACCATCTGTCTAAGTGTTTGAACTCTTGTTTGATCTTGGCTTGCTTCCTGAACTGTGATCCTGGTTATTCCCTTAGCTTGGTGCTTGGCTTCTGGCCCACTGGCTTATAACGTTGATCTGGCCTCTGTTATTTCAAACTATGACTTACCTCTGCCTGGTCCACTCCCAGGTCTACCCACAAGATCTGATGTCCCTTTGGGCTATGACAGGAGAGAAGAAGAAGGTACTGCTTACCTCTCCAGTTCCTCATCCCACTGTTGCCATTCCTGAACCCATGAAGATTGATGTAGAGCACCATTGCCCTCCTCCAGATGAATGAGAGTGATGCTGCCAGTATAAACTGTGTCACTATGGTGGGGGCCCCAGGACACAGATGTGGTACAGCCCCCAGGGGGAAGAGGCAAGGGAGCTGAGCCAACCTAGGCCTGGTAAGAGGAAGTCAAATTGGGAAAAGTGATTACCTTCAACCTCCTATTAATGGAAACCAGTAGCAAATCTGATAATTAGAACCCTCAGTTGCTGCTGAATGTCTGCCTCCAGGTCCCTGGTCATATTTGTCATCTTCTGGTCCTAACTGCTTTACCATACTCTGGGGTAGTGGGCAGTTTTATTGATGAGACTGTGGTCTGTGCCCTCCAAATTCTGTTACAGCAGCAGCCCAAGCCAGAAACCATCAACATTGCATCTGGCCCCATGAGGTGGAAAACATGGGAAGTTCACTTTAATTTTTGCTGCCAGCACCACTGGAAACACAGAGTAGACTTCATGAAGTCCAGTGGGAATTAAATCATGATCTTATCTAGAAGAAAAACAAAAGAAGAATGTAAGTGGCAGGCAGACCAAAATCAACAGCCAGGGCCTGCCTATACTGTGGGGGAAAAGTGTAGTTGCCAACCAAACTTCTTCCACATAATCTGACAAATCAAACCAGCAGTCTCTGAACTACAGTTCCCCCAGCCACTGAAGATCCACCCATTATTCCACATGTCACTACATATAGAAAATTGTTTCCCACATCCCCAATCTTCACCACTCCCCATAATAATTCAGGGACAAAAGGAGTATCTTTGTGCAGTTCTTTCCATTGGAATGTCTCCATTGGAAACAATCACACAAAGCGTAGTGCAAGGGTGGGCAAAATATGGCCCACAGGTTGGATCCATTTCACCAATTGATTTTACTTGGCTTGCAGGTGGTGGTACCATGCGGTAGGCCCTGGATGAGCCATGCTCAGGCCCTAGCCCCTGCTGGTGGGTGGCAAGGGTGGGAGCTGCAGCCTCTGCTGATATCACAGGGGATGCTAGGCCGAAGCAGCCCTGCCTGCGTGTCTGCCCAGCACCACATGGTGGCCTGAGAGATTGCGTCGTCACTGTTCTCTCCAGCTTGCTCATTAGCTCTGTTCTCTGCTTAACCTCCAAGTTATGGGATCTGGCTTGCTCATGGACTTCACTCTGTTTGATCTCTTGGCTTCTTCACTTCACCTGCTTCTAGACCTGCTTTCTGGTTAATTTCCTGGCTTCCTGACACAGTTCAACCTCAGGTTCTGTTTGCCAATCCTGATCCTTGTTAGCACTTTGATCCTTGAGTGGCCCCAGACAGATGTAACTGCTCGTGTCGCAGCATGATACAAATAATATGTTTCATAGTTTCATAGTTTCTAGGGTCAGAAGAGACCTGAGTAGATCATCTAGTCCGACCCCCTGCCATGGCAGGAAAGAGTACTGGGGTCAAACGACCCCAGCAAGGTGTTCATCTAACCTCCTCTTAAAAACCCCCAGGGTAGGAGCCTGCACCACTTCGCTTGGAAGTTGGTTCCAGATCCTAGCCGCCCTGACCGTGAAGTAGCACCTCCTGATATCTAGCCTAAACCTACCCTCTGCCAGCTTGTGACCGTTATTCCTGGTCACTCC
>NW_017729029.1:67116949-67123600 GCF_001723915.1 Gavialis gangeticus | reverse complement strand
GCCTGCACCACCTCTCTTGGAAGTTGGTTCCAGACCCTAGCCGCCCTGACTGTGAAATATTGCCTCCTGATGTCCAACCTAAACCTACCCTCTGCCAGCTTGTGACCGTTATTCCTGGTCACTCCTGGCAGTGCTCGGGGGAACAATGACTCCCCCAATGCCTGCTGATCCCCCCCCTGACTAGTTTATAACAGGCCACTAGATCCCCCCTCAGCCTTCTCTTTTGGAGGCTGAACAGGTTCAGGTCCCGTAGCCTCTCCTCATAGGGCCTGCCCTGCTGTCCCCATGTGTGTGCATGGTTTTCAAGGTAGAATGGAGAACATGAGGCCTTGTCTGATATGATAAGGTATCAGGCTCTGTGGTTGAGGGCAGGGCAGTGGACACAATATAATTTGCTTTAGTAAGGCTTTTGACATTGTCTCCCAAAATATTCTTATTGACATGGGTATGTTTAATGGCCAGTCAAATAGACCCATGTGCACATGGTCTGAGGCACTTCAGCTAGTTCCCTACTGACAATAACAAAGTACAATTTTAAAAGGAGAGAAATGTGGCAAGAACAATACCTGCCTGTTCAAGGAAGGACGTTTCTCATAGTGGAGAAATTAAGTCAGAGATGGGATCTTTGGAATATTTCATAGATTTCATATATTGCATAGACATTAGGGGCTGGAAGGGACCTCAAGAGATCATTGGGTCCAGCCCCCCTGCCATAGGTGGGAAGTCAGCTGGGATCAAGTGACCCCTGCAAGAAATAAATCCAGCTGTTTTTGAAGAAATCCAGAGTAGGTGCTTGCACCACCTGGGGGGTGGGGAGGGGGAGTTTCTTTTAGACCCTGGACAAATGCACCATAAAGAACCTTTTTCTAATATCCAGTCTAATTGGCCGTGTTGGAGTTTATGAAAGGATACAAATATGCTCCTGCTCATAATTAGTTCAGGATGTACTTCTGGTTTGGTAAGCAAGTACACCCCTGTGGGGCAGAACTTGAGCTGCAAAACTTGAGCTCCCCAAGAATCCAACATAAAATGGTTGTAAAAGGCTAGATAAGAAACCATACTTAAACCTTCCCATGAGAACAAGTGTTTGTCTTTAATTTCTCTGGCCATAGGGAGATGACTTCTGGTCCTCAGTCAGTGGGCTAGGTTTTCTGGCTGACACAAGAAGTTTAAGGGAGCTCTTACATAAAGGGCAGAGGCAGAATCTGCTTTCTAAACCAGAACTGAGCAACCTGTGGTCTGATATGAGGTGACATGGTCTGCAGATGGAGGGAGGGCAGTGGATGTATGATATACCTTGCCTTAGTAAGGCTTTGACAATGTCTCCCAAAACATTCTCTTTAACAAACTACGGAAATACAGACTAGATGAAAATACTGTAAGGTGGCTACATTACTGTTTGAAACATGTTCAATGAGTAGTCAACAATGGCTCAATATCTGGTTGGGAAGAGGTATCAAGTGGGACTCCACAGAGATGTGTCCTGGGTCCAGTACTGTTTAATATCTTCATTAATGATTTGGATAATGCAAGTAAGTACACACTTAGGAAATTTGCTTATGACAAAGTTGGGCAGAGTTGCAAATGCTCCAGAGGTAGGTCTAGAACCTAGAATGACCTGGATAGACTGGATAAATGGTCCATAATCAAGGAGATGAGATTCAGCAAGGATGTTGGAAGTCCTGCACTTGGGATAAAATAGTTGCATTCACCGATACAGTCTGGAAATTGACTGGCTAAAATGCAGTACTGCAGAGGAGGAACTAGGGATTATGGTAGACCATAAAATGAATATAAGCAACAGTGTGCTCTTGTTGCGTAAAAATGTAAAGAAAAAAATGTCAACAGCACACTGGGTTGTATTAACAGGAATGTCACTTGCAAATCAAGAGAAATGATTCTTCCACTCTAGCATTGGTGAAGCCTCAGCATAGTCCCCACACTTCAAGAAGGATGTGGACAGATTGGAAATAGTCATCAACATAGAGTGACAAAAATTATTAGAATCCTGTAAATAATTTCTGAGGAAATTCTGAAAGAATTTGGATTATTTAGTCTGAAGAAGAGAAGACTGAGGGGGAATTTAGTAACTGTCTCAAATACCTGAAGGGTGATTACAGAGAAGTTGGAAATGAGCTTTACTTTGTGGCCATAGGGAATAGAACTAGGAGCAATGACCTCGAGTTTTGGCAGAGGAAATGTACATTGGAGACTAGGAGGAACTTTCTGACTATGAGGGTGGTCAAGCCTTGGAACTGGCTACCTAGAGAAATTGTGGAATCTCCAATCCTGAAAGTTTTCAAGTGCTGGTTAGACAGGCATTTGGCTGGGATGGTTGATCAGGAATGATCCTGCCTTGAGTAGGGGGATAGACTAGATGACCTTGTGAGATCCTTTCCATCCCTGTTTCCTATGATACTATTATCTCTGTCTGTATCTCAATATATAGTTACTGAATTCTTGTTTGCTCTTGTTTTTGCAATAGTGCTTTTTGTTATCTTTTGTAACTTAACTATTGTCAGTAGTAAAAGTGATTTCAGAGAGTTTAACATACAGGCAGGCCTCTTCTATGGAAGCAGGGATCTAAAATTTCTGAGCAAGTGACCAGACGGGGGTTGATTCTTTTGGCTCACAAAATCCCATCTGCTAAAAGCTGGCAAGATCTGGGTGAGGTGGGTAAAGCTGAGGCACTATCAGTTCTGGCATCTAGTGCCTTTTGGAGCATCTCAGGTTGTTTTTAGTGGTCAAACAACAGATGACAGAGAGGTTTGGGGCTGAAGTGAACCTTTGAAGGTGCATCCAACTACATCTGGGGGCAAGGGATGTCACAACCCCTAACAGACATGCAGTAGGATACAGGGGATTTCACCACAGATATCAACTACATCTGGCATGGCTGGATGCACAGTTTTGGGGATCTGGGATAAAAATCCTTAGATCCCATTGTGCAATAGAGTTAACATTTGCTAGGGGCCATAGTGGCATAACTTTAGTTGTAGTTCAGCCATTTATACTGTGTAGCACTTTCTTTGACTGTTGCTTCACATCTTTTTGCCTCATTTTAACCATGAGAAAAAGTCTGTGATGGCATGTACAGGGTTCTCATGAGGCTTAATATTTTTGTGTGTGGACTGTGATTTTTTAAAAAAAAATTTTTATACCCAGGATATCAAAAAAAATATCAATATTACCTGGGACTGTATAATGTAAAATAAAGGTGGCACAAGGGGACAAAAAGCCCATACTTTGTGACTTTTCATCTAGGACATGAGTTTTATTTAAAATATTTTCTAAAATTCTTAATAATCAACTAAGTATATTTTTAGGAATAGATTGTGCTCTGAAGATGTAGCTCTGTGTTGAGAGTACTGTGAAGCTGCCCTTGCTACAGGGAAGAGTTCTTGCTGTACTTATAGGGGCCTTATCAAATAAACAGGGAATATAAAGTTAATAGAACAAGGGTCAAAGATAAAGGGTATAATGTTTTTAAAGAAACACAAATCATAATAATTTGATAATGAGCAAACCTTAATATCTGATCTAGGTAAGTAAGGAATGGAGTCAGGAGAAAAAGTTAGTTTTAAATAATTCAGAAGAATTCAGCAGTTCTGTGCTGAGGAAAGGTTTGATAGAAAAGAACTGAGAAACTTGGCAAAAGAAGAAAAATGTTGTCTGGGCAGTATGGTATAGTACTGGTAAGTAGATAGGGCTGAGACTGGGCTCTGGTCATATACTAGGAAGTGCTGTTGGTCAGAATAGTTCTGATAAAATATTTTTTTATTCTTAGTTTAATTTTTACAAATCAGAATTTTATTTTCCACAAATATTTGATCTCATTGGACCCTGTGATCCACTACAGGCAGAATTTTGATGGCAATCTGTCTGGTTTTCTGTAGCTCATCTAAGAGATTGCTGACTCTCAGGGTCTAGGCTCCTGGCTTTTCAGCAGGGAACTGTCAGGGCCTCTACTCACACCTAAGAGTCCTGGCTTGTAGCTGGGCCTCTTAGCGGCCTAACCTCTACAATCCTATGATCTATGACAGGTGACCTGAAAGCCCTTTACCTGTAGCTCAAGATAGGGCTCTCATAGTTTCTTGGCACCTTGACTTCTAGGTTGGGGCTCTGTGGACTGCCTATGTCCCCCTGGAAACAGCCCACAGATTTCCCCAAGGATCCACTTGCTCCATTTCATTTAGGGAGGGGGAAAAAAAGCAAAAAACCAACATAAACACTTAAATATTTTCATTCTTTAAAATTTCCTTTCCACCAGAATTTTAGTATTACAGATCAGAATTGAAGGTATTTTTTAAATGTCAGAATTATCTGTGGAATGAAATTGTTCACTCTTTAACCAGTTCTAGTGCTAGACTGCCAGCTTCATTCAGGGAAGCAAGTATTAGAAACTCAGCCTTGTTGTTTTGAATGGCTATATGCTGAGCTCTGTTTTGAACAGTACAAGATCTTCATGAGAAACCAATACTCAAGAGAGAAGATAAACTCTTAAGTGATAATACTGTGAGTACTTTTGCTTCATATGATTTTAGTGATCTAACAGGGTCTGATTTGGGACAAACTGTTGGTGACCACTCCAAGACGGGAATCTCCTCTGGAATAGCTTGTGTGGCAGAGGGCGTAAGAAATAGGTTGCATCTCCTAGATTGGGGTAGGCAATGTTTTTGGCCAGAGTGCTGAAAAAAATGCAATGTCTACCTTGTAAGGGACTGGAGTGCCACCACTGGGCAGGGAGGAGGAGGCGGGGAAGCCTGCCCCACTGGCAGTGGTACAGTGAGAGCTGCAGAAAGGGCGTCACCCCGTCCCAAATAGCTCCTCCAGAAAGTTGTTCAGGCAGCATCTCCTCCTGAGTCTCTTGAAAGAGCCCACAGCAGCAACTTAAAAAAATGTTTTAAAACAATTTCCTCGGTACACTTCCTGATCCCGCTAAGTGACATGCATGTCAGCAGTTTTCTGTCCCTGTCCTAGATGTCTGGGTGTTGAAACATGGCAGACCAGGTGAGAGCAGACCAGGACCAGGGCATTCACAGGCTCATAGTAAATTGCATTTGATGGTAGCCAGTACAAGCAGATAAAAGAAAACTGAAACTTGTAACGAGTGTAGAAACAAACTATTATACAAATGTGTGCAGGAGGCAGGGTGATTATGGCTGGAGGTCAAATGGCTGGTTGAGCCAAGACTAACAGCAGAAGAGAATCCTAGTGACACAGCGTGGTCCAGTCCAGAAGGCGCTTTGGGACTGCAGAAGAAGCTCATCATTATAGTGGAAAGTCCCAGTGTTTCCTAGACAAAGAACATGGAGCTTGTAAAGAAGCACAACTGCAGACTTTTTTCTTTCCCGTGACTCTTTCTGCCTGCAGCATCATGTAGTATTAATAGGACAATTAAAAAGGATGTAATTTTCAGGAAGTGCTGATATCCGTTCTCCAAAAATAGGTCTCATTTTAGGCATTTGCATTTAAGCAGTCAGAAATGATGGCATCTAAAATCAGTAGTCAGCGCTCAAAATTTTGGCTTAAAGTTCAGGTTTAAGGAGGTAGCAGGCTTCCATCCATGAGGAACTAGTGGAAAGACAGGGAAGATAAGAAAATTGGTACAGAAGCTCATATATAATAATGCTATTTGGCATTTCTCTCACATTGCTATACTTTGTATAAGAATTTAGTCACTGAGGCATAGCCAACACTATTCAAAGATTATGGCTGCAGCACAAAGTCTTTGGAAAGAATTTGTATATATCTAAGTTTAAAGTTCAATATGGGAAGATACATTCCTAAAGTAACTGATATACCTTCCTAATTCTGTGTACCATGTTAGGGAAGTAAAAATATTACACTGTACATTTTGCACATACCAAAAACAAATGGAAAGAATCACACAAAAATATTCTATATGTATATTTACAGTTTTCAGCTTTAAGTCTATTTTTGCATGTTCTTTGGCAGCTTCATATGTTTCTAAACAGTCAATTAATTGTTTTCCACTGAGATGCCAGATCTTTTATTAAGAAAAACAATCTGAGAACAGGAAAAGCACTATTACTCTGTTGTTTTAACTCACTTCAGATTTTGTGTACCTCAGTGTGAGCTCTTATTCTGCTTTCCTCTTTGTATTTTGTAGATCTAGTGTTTCTAACCTTTTCTGTCCATCATAGAGGCTGCATATTCTTCCATTCTCTCTATAAACATAGATATAGTGGTTCTCAACTTCATAAAACCTGCAGCCTGAGCACCTGTTCTCTCAATCCCAAAATAGAGTTAAAATATGAAAAATTCATTATTCATTTGACTTATCTGAATACACACATTATTATAGAGCTGTTTACATATCACAGGCATTAGGGCTGGAAGGGATCTTGGAAGATCATCGAGTCCAGCCCCCCGCCCAAAGGGCAGGAAGTCAGATGGGATCATAGGATCCCAGCAAGACAAACATCCAAATTTCTCTTGAAGGCATTCAAAGTAGGTGCTTAAGCCACCTCTGATGGCAAGCTATTCCAGACCTTGGGGACTCAGACAGTAAAGAAATTCTTCCTTATGTCCAGCCTGAAACGGTCTTGCAGGAGTTTATAACCATTTGACCTTGTCATCCCTTGGGGCGCTCTGGTGAACAAACATTTCCCCAGATACTGGTGGTCA
>NW_017729029.1:67104211-67111949 GCF_001723915.1 Gavialis gangeticus | reverse complement strand
CCCCTGATAAACTTATAGGTGGCCAACAGATCACCCCTGAGCCTACACTTTTCCCGGCTGAAGAGTCCCATAGCTCTCAGCCTGTCATCGTAAGGTGTTTTCTGGTCATGCACGTGGCTCTTCTCTGGACTCTCTGAAACTTCTCCACATCCTTTTTGAATTGTGGAGCCCAAAAATGGATGCAGTACACCAGCTGCAGCCTCACCAATGCCGAGTACAATGGGAGAATGACGTCCTGGGATTTGCTTGAGAAGCATCTATGGATTTTGCTTGCTTTACTAGCTGCAGCGTCACATTACAGGTTTGTGTTCATCTTGTGGTCAATCATGACCCTCAAGTCCCTTTCATCCGTAGTGCTAGCCAGCAGAGCCTATAAGAATGCTGCAGGTTTTTCTTTCCAAGGTAGAGAACCTTGCATTTTTGGGCGTTAAACACCATCAGGTTCTCATCCACCCATTTCCTGAGCCTGTCAAGGTCAGCCTGAATCGCCTTCCTGTTCTCAGGTTTGGATGCTTTACCCTGATGTTTTGTATCATCGGCAAACTTGGCCAGTCCGCTTCTGACTCCAATGTCCACATCATTAATGAAGAAGTTGAACAATATCTGTCCAAGGACAGAGCCTTGAGGGACCCCACTGGCCACAGGGCACCATGATGATTGACTTCTGTCAACCACCACCGTCTGGGTCTGATCACAGAGCCAATTTCCCAGCCAGTGGATCATGGTGGACCCAAGCCCACAATTGGCCAGTTTCGCCAAGAGGTGATCATGGGATACCAGATCGAAGGCTTTTTTAAAGTCAAGATATACGACATCAATCTCCTCTCCCTTGTCCGGGTGATAGGTCACCTGGTCATAAAAGGAAATAAGATTGGTCGAGCAAGACCTACCCGCAACCAACCCATGCTGGCTATCCCTCAGGATGTTGCCATTGGCCAGTCCATTAAGAATGGCTTCTTTGATAATCTTTTCTAAGACCTTCCCTGGGATAGAGGTCAGGCTGATGGGCCTGTAGTTTGCTGGATCCACTTTCCTCCCTTTCTTGAAGATAGGCACCACATTGGCCTTCTTCCAATGTTCTTCTTCACCAGAGTGCCAAGAGTTCTCAAAGATCTGTGCCAGGGGCTGGGCTATGATGCTAGGCAGCTCCTAGAGTACCCTGGGGTGTAGATTGTCAGGGTTGGCTGACTTGAAGGTATCCAGCCTGTCAAGGTGTTCCTTCAAGAGATCAACATTGATGGAAGGCACGGGATCTCCCTCACCCAGGCCTCCTTGTCCTGTAATAGTTATAGCTTTCCCTATTCTGTATATGTGCTGCACATTTCCTGTTCTAGCTGAATGATTTGTGAGTACAGAACCACTCATACTTTTGTATTTTCTTAAGTTTTCCAGGTATATACTGTGCTTCTCTACATTACTGCACTACCATTTTGTTGTCATCCACATATTTAACAAGAATTGCATGAATCAGCTGCATAGGATGTCAAGAGACTTCTAATGATTTTTTCCCCTTAACTTATTATTTGTTTAAAAATAATCTCTAGAAAGTTGTGTATCCTGGATTTACCTTACAAGTAGCAGAAAGTGTTGGTGGTAAAGAAAGAGACATAGATGTTTCTTAAGGAGGGAAGTAGCTTTGTGTGCCTTTTCAGGTTCATAAGCCTTACTTTAGAACTATAGCTTTGGTATATTAAATCACAAACCACAAACATGCTTGCATCTCTAGGAAGCTGTTTAACAGATACAGTAATACTACCAAATGGTTAAGGCAAGGAATGCTAAAATAATACAGAATCCCAGGAGAGAAAATTTACATAGGGAGAATGTAATTACCCTACTTGGAATTTAGCCAGGACCAACACATATAATGTTCTGGAAAATACCCTGCAATCCTTAATGACTACAAGAGGCCAAGACCACAAGTGTTTCATCAAAGTGCCAGGGCATTGATTCAGTACTGACTCAAAAAGAACATTGCCACCCACCTATAAAATCACCAGCACCACTCCATGCAGGAGTGACATGCAGCAAATTGCTTATCCAGATCAACTCTGCTTAATTTGTGAGCTCTGACAGGATTACAGCACAAGATGGTATGTCTGGCACACTTTTCAAGTGATGGCAGTTAACATTTCTCTAAATTAAACTGCTCACTGATCTATCTACCCATGCTCCTACTACCATATATCCATTTACTTCTAAATTTTATTGATGATCTACTTTACTACTGACTGATTTCTTTTCCCTCATCCCAAGTTCTGTGCCATATGTAAATTTTATCACCTTCCTGTGTATTCCTACTGACTTGTCACTTTTATACTAAGTTAAAAGCTATCTAAATACTGTAGCACTCATTTTTCACCACCATGCATCCGGCACTGTTTTCACTCATAAATAAATAGCCTTGGCCTCCACAGCCAATGCATTTTATATGCTAAAATGACTCTTTCCCTTTGTTAGCTTCCTATAATTTTTTCATGCCTCTAATCTAAGGCTGGGCTGTGCTGGGCTATACAAAAGTTTCCCTTAAACCTAAATTAAATCATAACATTTGCCCCCAGTAATATTTTTAATTCTTCTAATAACTTTTCATTTGTGTATGCTGTCATAGTCTTTTTTAATCCATTGGTATAATGCAAATTTTCCTTTTTAAAATGCACCTGAAAGTATAGGGCAGACAAGGTTCCTTGGATGAATCTGATATCTTGTATTAAACCAACTTAAAAGTTGGAAAAAAATTAAGTTTTAAGTTGGTCTAATAAAATATATCATATTCACCCAAAGAACCTTGTCTGTCTATGTCCTTAGACCAACATGGCTACAACTTACACCCCAGAATTTATAAGTGCATTTTAATTGTTTTCATCTGTATGTATTGTCGGTTATCAAGGTCTTGATCCACAGAACAATATCAGACAAACTTTCCCTTACCTCCATTCTGGCCAGGGAAGAAGGAGGTGGGGTAGGAGGTAATCTCAAGACCTGACTGGTGTTGCATTTTCCATGGCTGTTCTCATCTTGTTTTCCCATGCCCTAGAAACATGGTAGACATTTTTTGTTTTGTTTTGATGCCTGAATACTAATGATGACAGCTGTTGATGATTACCTACCTGGGCTGGGTTTGAGTAAATGACCTGGAGATGACAGCTCTATTTCTGTTTCTTTGTTCCATGAGACAGCCAGACCTTTCTTTATTGCATGTGGCTGCAGAACCAACTTTTAAGTGTTCTTTGACTTTACAAAAGAAATTGTCCTTTGTAGTTCTTTTCTCTCACTACAAATGCTGTGCATAATCTGACAGAGAACCAAGTAAAATATAATGCTCACAATCTCAAAGGTTCAGAGAAATATGGTGCTCACTCCACTAGAGGCTGGGAAATGGGTAGGTAGAAGTAAAGTAAGGGTGGGCAAAATGTGGCTCACAGGCCAGGGGTGGCCCACCACCTAATTGAATCCAGTCTGCAGGCAGGTGCCCACCAACTGATTTTATCTGGCCCATGATTTTCTGCCTGGGGACAAGCCCTGCCCTGTGCTTATGCCCACACCTGCCTGTCCTAGTTAGTAAGCACAGTTACCTGGTGGGGCTGCTTGCTCCCAGAGTGGTTATAGACACCTAGGTACTGCTCAGCTCCTCCTCCTGCCCTTAATGCATTGCTCTGGGCAGCAAGTAGTGGGGAGAAGTGACAGCAGCTATGATGCATGCCGGGCAGGCATGAGATGGCTCCAACTCCCAGCTGTCTTCCAACCACTTGGCTGCCCATAAATGGTTGCTCATCTGCCTCTCAGCATGCATTCCCCTGGCTTCCCTGCACTACCTGTTGCCCAGAGCAGCACAGCAGGGGCAGGAGGAGGAGGCCAAGGAGCTAAAGGCAGAGGGAGCCAATCAGTACCCAGGTGGCTGCAGCTCCGCTAGCAAGCAGTGTGCATTGTCAGGGGCCAGGGTAGGCAGAAGTGTGGTGTGGGTTTCCCCCAGGTGTGGCTTGGAGCACTACAGGGGAAGCTGTGGGTTGCATGCGGAGGGGGCAGACCACACCTGTACCACACTGCCAGGGCAAGCTCAGCTGCATGCACCCTCTGCCCCCCTATACACCTAATTCTCAGGCATCTCCCAGGACATAAAACACAGGCAGCTCCCACACATACATGCATACCCAGTCCCCCCCCAACAGACACCCCACACTCTCCCACATCCTCACCGACAAAACATAAATCAGGACAAAAATTATTTTTTGAGATAAAATTAAAATATGTTATAATAGATGTTTGATTTTTAGTAAATGGTTCATTTTCTATCTATAATTTGTTAAAATGATATCTTCTGAAAGATTTTGCATGTCTAATCATTGACAGCTCACCAAAATGCATTGAAGTGGCCCTCCAGCCAAAATAACTGCCTACCCCTGGAATATTGCCTGATCAAACAGGCAGGCTGGTGAGCTTTAGGTAAAATGTTGGCTACTGTTTACCTGGGATAGGGTCTATAAGTAGTCCAGTGAGATGCTTCTTTTAAGCACAGCTCACTGTTATCACCAGAAAGAATACGATAGACTATGTAATCCCTACCCAATAGGGAAGAAGAAAACTAAATGTCTACTATAATGGTTGTGAGGATGCTACCTATAACAGAAGGTAACTGGAGTATATTCCACTCACAGTTTACATGGAGCCAGAGCAATGAGAGAAATCTGTCCCAAGAGAAGGAAC
The DNA here is from genome assembly GCF_001723915.1 of Gavialis gangeticus. NCBI lineage: Eukaryota > Metazoa > Chordata > Crocodylia > Gavialidae > Gavialis > Gavialis gangeticus. Next base: position 67,107,245 of record NW_017729029.1, on the reverse strand, counting down.
ACGGGGTATGTCAAGATGTGGCTTCCTTATATATACACAGTCCAGAAGTGTAAAAAGACCCAAAAGGAAACATGTCATTAATCCCTTTCTCTCCTTACTCTGGGTAACTGACACAGAGTTTAATAGTCAGTGCGTGATTCAGACCACCTTTTCTGGTATTGCACTGAGCATTTTTTTCTTTGCAGGAAGGACAGAATTAAGATTGGTTACAAACCTGATGACTGTATGATATGTTAGCTGGGAGGTGAGGAGTAGAGAGAGATTTTTTTTTTTAATTCGAGGTTTGGTAACATATTTTGCTCCCTCTGAAACAATTTTTGTTTGATTGTTTGGCATGTTAAAATATAATTGTTTTTTGTTTTCTTGCTTGTATCAGGTGAAAATATAATAAATTATATACACAAACACATTTGGACTCACCAATAAACTGAAAAAATCAGTTATTGGCACAGCTCTAGTAAAAAGTATCATTATTAATACCCTTTACTCATGGTATTCTAGCTTTTGGGGAGACTGGAGGAAGAGGTCTTCATCTGCTGCTAACAAAAATCAGATTGTGGTAGCTAATCTCAGGCAGGCTCAGGGTATTGAACATCTCTTTGCAAGAACAGCAGTTTCACAAGCTAGGTGAAGCCCCAGGGGTGCATAATTTGTACTTCACTGAGGACAAGGCCAATTGAAATGACCAGACCTAACTGTTTTTTTAAGAGGAAGAGATTTAAACTGCTGTGGGAAAATTCTGAAATCAATGCAATACCTCACCCCCATGCAATAGGGTTTTCTTGAAGGGAAGGTCAGATGTCAAAATTGGATCTGGAGTTGATTTCAGGCACTGAAGTGGTTTTAGTGGTCAATCTCTTCAGTTATCTCTATTGGCTCTGGAAGACCCTGTATCCAAGTCATAAAGGATTTAAGTTTAGTATGTAATAAGCCACCACATTCAACTTGCTGTCCTTTTGTATATATCATTTCTTTAAAATATTTAATTCCATAGTTTTGTTCTCTTGTATGATTAATGGTGTGGCATGCTGGCCTGGAAAATGAATGGCAGCACTGGGGAAAACTCATTCTCCTATTTTTTGATGCTGTGATGCCTGGCCCTTCCCTGCTTTCTTTATTTTATCTTTCCTGACATGCTCAATTTCTTATATGCACATTTTTTTTAGTCTCATATGTTCCAGTAATCCAACAAATATGTCTTTTTGTTATTAAATGGGTTGAAAGTTCTCAACTTTGTCCATTTCTCTCACACTAAAAAAGCTCTCTTAAAACCTTAGCACCTGTTGCTTCTGGTATCTAACAAAACAGCTCCGTGACCATCTGAATTTTCTTCACTCTAAATTATCTTGGTTCTTTGATTTTTCTGGTATTGATCCCTTGGAGCAGGGACTGGTGTTTTTCCTGTATGCAGTGCCTATCACAACAAGGCCTAATTCTCAGTGGAAGCTTAAGATGTTCCCATGATGATTTATTTATTTATATATAATTGGACATGATGGTAAATTTACAAACTAATAATAGATGTTATAAAATGGCAATATGCCCAATTTTAATTTTCTTAAATAATTCTACAGATGTTGAAAGTTTTTCAGAGTTCACTCTTAATCTTCAGCTGTAAATTAATATTAAAGCTTTCACCTGGATGATTTGAATTCAATTCCATTTAAATAAAATGTAAATTCAAATTAAAGTCTACTTTTAAAATAAAAAGTAAAAATGAAAAAAAAATATTTAAAAGTATTGTTTCAAGTCATACAAGGAAAGGCTGAGGGATCTGGGACTCTTTAGTCTGAGGAAAAGAAGGCTGATGGGACCTGGTAGCAGGTTACTGCTACACTAGGGGAGTACATCAAAGGCTCAGTGAGCGACTGTTTACCAGGGCACCCCAGGGAAAAACCAGGAGTAATGGCCACAAACTCCTGAAAGACTGATTCGGGCTCATCATTAGAGGAGACTAGATGGTCACTTTCCTGGGGTTACCTGACCCCCAATTATCTTTTCTGCTTGGTGCAGAGGGCTGGACCCAATGATCTTTTGAGGACCCTTCTGGCCTTACAATCTATGAATGCAAAACACTGTAGTTTAAGCATTTAACACTTTAATCTGTATTAAAGAAAAAGGATTCCCTTCCTCTATGCATGTAATTTCACTTGTTAATGGTTTTGCTTTTGGAACATATAACATGGTATCTCAGCAACTGTTGATGATAAAGTACAGTTAGAGTAATATATAATTGGATGTAGTCAATACTGAATGGAATCAGCAATAGAAAAAGCATCTTCTCTGCATTTCAGCCTTGCAGGCAAAGACTGAACTATGCTAGGGAAGAAGCACTTTCAAGGTATTTCAGTAAACTATGTCAGGTATACTGATCTTAACACCTTTGCTTTCTAAACAATAGTTCCTTTCTATTGTCCAGCATGAAAATTTGAGGAAAAAAAGACAAGTATTGTCTGTGTGTGTAGTTTCTTAGTTCAAAGATAAGGTATTGATTTATGAAGTTTTGGATGATGTGGAAGACAGAAACTTGAAATACAATCATCTAGCTAAGCAAGAAATAAGTCCATTTTTACAAGATTTTAAAAGAATACTAATCAAACTTCTAGTAATATTTTGTCAAAGGAATAAAAATAGTGTCTGAGAGGTTACCTTGTATTACATGCTATTGGCAATTTAAAAAAGCACATTGAAAAGCAGAATTGATTTGAAAGGAATGATGGGAATCTCAGAATCTGATTGTGAGGCATTACTAAGTAGTAGTGTTTTCTATGACCAGAGAACTGTTTAGCTGTGTTAGTTTAAAGTCAGGTAGAAGGTAGGGCAGGGTGGCACATTAGGCCTCCTCTACATATTATGGGTATCATTTAATTAACTGGTTAATTGCACAGTTGCCTTAAGACCAGCCACATGTGCAACATAGCTATCACACCATACAATGCTCCAACCAGCTATAAAATTAGACCTTGAAAATCTGTATTAACTTTATAGCTGGCTGCCATTGAGTTGTACATGCAGTAGGTTCTCCCCTGTGGCT
>NW_017729029.1:67103805-67104131 GCF_001723915.1 Gavialis gangeticus | reverse complement strand
ACAGCCCCCCCAGCCACAAGGGTGTACCATGCCCAGTAGGGGCTGGGAGTCCCACAACTGAGAGACACAGCTGTGGATACAGGGTGGGCTGGGTCCCAACAGCTGGTAGACATGGCTGGCCCATGGGTGTGTGCAACTCCTGGGCATGGGGATCATGACTACTGCAGTCTCCGAAGCCTGGGGTTTTCCTGAAGGGATTTCATGCACCACTTGAGGGGGTTCCATGCACCATCAAGGCTGGGATATTGTGGCTGCCGCAGTCACCCTGCCCCAGGGGTCTATGGGGTGCCCCCATGGCTGGGAGCCCCTCAACTGAGGGGGCTCCC
>NW_017729029.1:67094150-67103627 GCF_001723915.1 Gavialis gangeticus | reverse complement strand
GCTCTGCCAGGCAGGGAGCCACCTCCCTGCATGCTCCTCCCAGCTATGTGAACTTGCTTCTTGCCGGTGTAGGGAAAGTGTGGGATCAGGCTCCCTCTGCACTGGCAATAAGGCATGATGGGATCACGAATTAGATCCCATCACACCTTTTACCTGCACATATAGTGTGCAGGGGCCTCTAACACTGACTGGTTTAGAGCAGGATGAGCTTTTGATACATTTGACAAAGCAGATTGTTGCCTACAAAAGTTTGTGCATCCCTGGAACAGTCTCTAATGTGCCATCATGCCATACTTTCTATCTGAGTAGTGTTTGAAATAAAAAGAATGAGGTGAGTAAGCAGAAATAACACAATAGTAAAGTTACAGTATTTGATTTCTTAGGTCTCAATTCAGAAAAGGTACATAAGGATGTGCTTGAGTTCAGTTTGATTACTCTTGCATATATTTAAAGGTTCAGTGTACCTGGCCCCAAGTCTAAATAATGGAAATATCCTTGTCTTATTACCTAGAAAAATGTGGATTTTGCTTGTTGTGGTTTTTATTTATTTTGGCCCCCCTAATTCTATCTTTTTTATCTAGATTCTTCTATAATACAAATTATATGATATGCAGAAACAAACCCTCTAATACATACCAAGTTTTCCCTAGGAAATGCAGAATTTCCAAAAACATTTCCATCGTGTGGAGGTGGGACAACCTACCTACTTTCACAGGAAAGTAACAAAGTTCTTTATCAACCACAGTATGCAGAACCTATCAGGGTTACAATACTGCAATATATAGCAATTGGATATTGTATATGTGTAGATCTAAGAGCTAAAAGAAGGGGAGGAGAAATGTTTAGGTATTTGTGCTTTTGAAGAAAAATCAAAAGTCTAAACTAGTGACCCTGAAAACCCTTCCTCAGCTGCTGACTAACCCCCAGAAGTACCCAAACTCCATTAGGCACTGCGGTTTTGTTTGGGTTTTTTTCTGTAAGCTTTTCAACAGATTGGGTTAAGTGTGCCTCATTCGACTCATTCAAATAGCCAGTAGCCTGAGAATTAAGGTAATTTTGGGGGCGAAGGGAAGAGGAAAGATCTAAATGCACTTCTCCAACATCTTGGAAGAGTACTTTGATCACTGTATTATTCTACAGACACAGGGAAAATCATCCTTCTTCTCGCCATGTTTTAAAAAAAGAGTAGTGAGCCCTGTTCAGTGTTTTGAATAGGAAATAAGTGCCTGTTTTGAAGAAAGGAGTCAGGGTCTGGGCCTCAAGTGGATGGAGACAACTTCCTATAGCCCTGAATAAGGCAGCTGAAGTTGTGGTTTTGGACTTGCTCATATCCTCAGCATTTCCCTTTTGCCTAGCTCTTGAGCAGCTGCAATCTGAGGGTAGCATAGAGAACTCCTCGATAGCTTTGTCTGTAAATAAATTTGAAATTTGAAACTGGTGCAGAACACAGGTAAAAGCTTGAGTAAATTTTTGGCAACACCTAGCACCTGTTTTTCATGATCAGAAATGATCAGTTGTCTTTTGGGTGGAATAGAAAGTGCTTATGTCCTGTTCACAGCCATAACCCTGTATTTGTGTGGGATGTGCCACTGTTAAAGATTGCTTGATATTCCTTCCCTCTTCCACTTCCCATCTTCCAGGATACTGCAAAAATTCAAATTAACAAAAAGGTTAGAGCTGGAGTTCCTTTGATACATATTTGCCACATGACATTGTATGTACCTTTGGAATTCACCTCTCCTCCAGTGTAGTCCAAATATCTTCCAAATGTGTTGGGCCTTGCAATAAGCCCAGAAGGTTTCTTCATCCCCTCCCACCCATCAGCTTTTTAGGCAGTTGGGCAAGGTAAAGCATAATGGGATACTTGTAGTTTGATCTGACCATTATGGCTTCAAAGATGATGTGCCAGATGCATATAAAAACACTGCTTCCATTCGAACAAATTATTGCTGTCAGTATTATGTAGCTGCTAAAAGCTTGTCATGAGGACAGCTTTTTCCAACACAGTTCTTTTTTCTTTTTTTTTTGGGGGGGGGGGGGATGGGGGGGGGGAGGGGATGGGAAGGGGGCTTTTTTTGGTCCTACTCACTGCTTTTAATAGGCTACACCTTGCCTGTTCATAACAAAATCGAAGTAAAATAAAAAGTCACCTCTCAAGTCCCATCTATGTAATCCATTAAGGTAGGAAAAACATGGAATTTTCTTAAACACTTCGTTTCAATAGGGATACTAGAAGTTTTGAAGTTGCTGGCAATTTCTTATGTTTCCATCAAGGAATAGATCTGGTTCAGTACAGCTTTTTCATGATACAAGTTATGGCTGGCAAAGATGTTATGAGAGAAGGCAATGTACACATGTGAAGTTTTCACGTAATTAAGATGGACGTTAAACATAAATGCTTAGTTTCCCTTAACTTCCAGTTTTTAATGACCATAATTCATCATTTGCTTGTTGTACTCCGGCTAATGTTAAGTACTTAGTTAAACTTGGCTGGAGTTGAAATGTTTTTGGAAAGATCTTATTTAACAAAAAGGATACAATGAGTACAATTTGTCAAGTTGAAATAATCCATTGCAAAAAGAAGCAGTGAAATCAAATCTGCCAGATTTTAACATTTTGCTTTCTCCTTGGGCAAGGAACTAGGGGAGATAAGGAAAGGATATATAACTAATTTCTCTGTGTGTTTGAGAGTCTGCATTCTTTCTTCATCCCTCACATAGAATCTTTGTTGAAACCAAATATCTCAAATATTTTTATACATCAGTGTGTCACTTCAGATTTTTTTCTGTATCTTACTTGATAATGAACTGCTTTGAAATCTGTTATTACTCCTGATGACTCATACAACACTTATTCTGCAATATAGTGTTCTTTGGAGATAAGGCATTAGTGCTGCGTATTGCTATAAAAGCTTGGGGTACGCAAATTATTTCAGACAAGAGTTTTCATTTCCCAGTGTTCCTCAAATCAAATGTAATCTATACCAAATCATTCTGTTTATAGGGCTGGAATCAATAGGTTTACTATTAATTAATTAATTGGATTTCTTTTTTCAACTGAGACATTAATTAGAAGATCTGGAATGACAGTGGGATAAGGCTGTTCTTGTAAATTGTTTGAATTGGATTCCACATTATAGTATACTACTGATATGTCACAATTCTTCTTTCCCTTTAACTGGTAGATAATTTCTAATTGTCAAAATGTAGCTTCTTTTGAGGGAAATTTGGAAATGGCTAACTTTTATATATATTTTCAGTGCTTTGGTTCTGATGAACATCCAAAAGTATGTAAAAATCTTATTGAAATCTCCTGAATATACAAAAAGGAGTAAATTGGGGTGGGGGGGGCTTCCCTTAAGTTTGCTGTTTTCCCCTCTCCCCTCACCCTGTAATGTCAAGGGGAGGAGGAAAAGATCTCTAGGATGATATTAGTTTAAAGACAGGGGTAGGTAAAATACAGCCCTGACCTGCTAAGCCATTCTATCCAGCCCACGGGGCACCTACAAAGTTTAGAAGATTAATATTTATCTGATCCAGGCTCCCTTTCAAAGCTAACAGGAGACATGGGCAGTAAGACCCAGGGGAAACCAGCAGGAGTCAGGAGAAAGGCCAGCCCTGGCCCCCCACCCAGAAGTATCTGCCTGCCCAAGCTATCCCTGCATGAGGCTGCTCCAGCACCACGTGACCCCCATCTGCATCACTGGACCACAGGAGCAGGGGCATGCTGGTACCCCGGGGCCAGGACAGGGAGAGGGTGATTGTATGCGTTTGTCCGTACAGTGAGGGAGTGGGAGACAGAGACAGAGAGAGCAATGAGGGAATGAGAGAGAGAGTGTGTAGTGAGCAAAGCACAGTATGTGAGTGTGTATATAGTTAGCAAAGCACACAGAGTGTGTGTGTGTGTGTGTGTGTGCGCGCGCGCGCACGCGCAATGAGGGAGGGAGGGAGTACAATGTGTGTGTTCATAAGATGAGTCCCACAAGCACCCCCTACCATATACATGCACCAACTCCTCCTCACACTGTCATATATGCAAACCCCCACACCTGTAACACCCCAGCCACCTGTTCCCCACAAACCCCATACCCACCCACACCCCACATATCCACATACAGTGACATGCCCCCTCCCCCACACCCACACACCTATCTACCCCCACATATCTACACCCCCACAGCCCCCACAAACCTATGCTCATGTCCCCCACACCCTCACAGTATACAAGAGTACACCTTCATTTTAAACTATTCTGCGATCAGTTCTATGTACACTACACAAACTTTGGGAGCAAATCAGGACAGTTCATTTTTTTAAAAATCAAAATAATGAATGTTGTAGATGTTTGATTTTTAACATATAACTTGGTGTTTTTCTAGTTCTGAGATGGCAAAAACCCTTGCTGAAAGGAGTATTTCTGGGGGCAAAGGGAGGGGCTTCTGGTGGCAAAGGTTGGGGGTTAAGGGGAGGGACTTCCAGTTCCAAGATGGTGGCCAGAGGGTGGGGCACCTGTCAAGAGGTGGGGCTACCCATGTGGCCCTTGACAGGTTGCCAAAACTCGGTAAGCAGCTCTCCGCCTGAAATAATTATTCCCCCTGGTTTAAGACAAGCATGCAGTGAGCAGGTCATGTTCTTCCTGTCATTACCAAACTCAGAGGGAACAAATCAGGATATTGTACTCAACAGGTCTCACTTTCCTCTATCAACCATCTATGTGTAAAACAGCAGTAGCAGCACAGGATATTTGGTTACCACCAGAATGAGTATCATGTCTTACTCTGTTGGGTAACTTTGTCATGCTTAAATATCTGTGATTAGATAATATCATTCTGAATACGAATTCAAAAGGCATAAGTAGCAAGTGTCCTTAAATTTGTGCCATCCAGATCCTCTTTGCTTGACTGGATATAAGACAAATTCCTGTTTTCATTCCTGGTTTGCAAGGGATGGGCTTTAATGGCATTTCAGTGACTAGTGTTAACAAGCAGTAGAGTTGCTTTCTCCCTTAATTTTTAGGCCTGAATATTCTGTTCCCTTCTTCCTTTGATTGATAACAAAGCATAAGAACTATTGAATTTACCACCTTTCTGAAGGGGTGTGGAGTGGGGGTATAGTAATCAGTTTTTCAATCTCAAGCAAATGATCCTTTTTCCCTTTGCTCATTTTTTGTGTACAACTGCAGCCCTTACTGTACATTCAGCAGCTTAAAGAGGGAGGCAGACACTAGGATCAAAGTGTACTGATGTAAATAAATCATTTTAATCAATTGCAATACAATTTCATGCATTTGCTTTACCAAAAGATCTGACTGTCATCATCAGACTTGCCAGCCACTCTCAGATTCCATTGATTTTAGCTGATGTAGGTGCCCAGCACTTGCAAATAGCTTTGAAAAACAATATGGTGTGTGATGTTTTCTGTCAGCAGCTCTGCCTACTGTAGACCTAATCTAGATTTCTGATTTTTGCCTATTGTCATGGAAAGGTAGGCTATTGAATATTTAGAGAACTTCTGGGTTTGTTTCTCCTCTTGCTGGTAGGAAGTTAAAGCTTGGATTAATGCCATGTGTACTTACTATTTTTCTATAGAGAAATTAAATTCCTTTCTGACATGCAGTAGTAGATCATGTAGTTGCCAACATGAACAGAGACTGATTACTAGGGAAGTATAAATTGTGAAACTGACATTAACATGAAAAGTGTGAGCAGCATTTATCTGACAAGCCAAGCGTACATCAAGGATTATTTTAAAATTCTGCCAGTTAACTCTTCAAAGGTTATCTCTTCTCTCAATGTCCTTGTAAAAACATAGCCAACAGCTATTAAAATAATATGCAAAGAGAACGTATTATCAGTGTATAGTAGTACTTGCAGGCATTAACTAAGATCAGATGTGGACAGCACAAATGAAAATATGAAAAGAGTTTTTGTTATATGTAGTATATTTGCTTAAGTTGCAAGCAAATGGCCGTGGCTTGTGAAATACCAACTTTGTAGCAATGACTGATGCAATTCTCCCATAAGACGACATTGTTAAGGGCCAAATCATTTTCTTATTGATTCAGATGTTCCCCACTCTCTCATTTCCATTATTAGGATGATAATTTTACTATGAAAAGGGGGTAAAATAATCTGATACATTAGCAAGGTAGTACTCTAATGTTACAGCCTTTTACTTTTTTTTTCTATGAAACAATAGGTACCAGCCATTATAATTTCAGTATTACTTTTATTAGTTATACATTGATCCACCATCACTGGGACTTCAGTAAGAAATACAGTTTTCATATATTATCAGAGATATTGATTCCAATTTTGTGTTTAATAAGACAATTCAATTTAGTATGAACTCTGCCATCTAAAAATTTATCCTTTAAAATAATGTGTGTGTTTTTAAAACTGTCGCCCATGAGCTTTCTTTCTTTTTTTTTTGGTACACTTACTCTTTGTCATATTTGAGCTAAAATATGGAGTTTGAAGAATCAAATGAACATGCGAGGCTAATGGTTTAAAGTGTCTAATACTACTAGAGTCATAGATTTAAAATCCATAATAGGGCATTTTGTTTGATTAATAGTCTTAGTAGCACAGGCCATGAAAGTACTGGCCTGAGGGCTGTACACCAAGTCAAATGCCTAGAAGCCTCTTTTTCAAGCACTTTGGGCCTGTGTGGTCTCTTATTAGGGACAGGAGAAGGGTTCTTTCAAGCCTAAATCACTCATATTGAGAAGGGAAAAGAGAAGAACCAAGAACTGTATCCAAAATACTGGATAAAGACAACCCTCTGAAATGCTGTATGCTAGGACCTCTTCCTTGAAGTGCTGTACATCTGGGGCATATTAAGAGCAACACAGGAAATTGTTAACCAGTTATTAAGTCATGCAAAAATTTTCAAAATTTCAAATGATATTCTCATTCTGCATCAGGGCAAAGGTAAGATGTATTTTTTTTCTTTTTAGAAATGCACAAGATAAAACAACCCACTCCATAATAATCAGTAGTCCTACCATTAGGGCAGTCATTTGGGGCATGGTAGATGCAAATTCAGATTCCTGTTCTGATTTATTTTGACACAGGCCTTGAATCAGTCTCCCACATTCCAGGTAAGTACTAAGCTACAGAGGCTTTTTTCTCTCTGGCACAGTAGTTTTTAATTAGTTATATAAAGTGTGACTGTTCCAGAAAGAGAAATGAGTCATCTATGAACAGACAAAAACCAGCGGGTCTCTGAAAAATTCACTTGGAAACTGAGATCCTTTTCTGATGAATGAGAATTTTCTGACCAAAATACTGGGTTTTTTTTGTTTTTGGTTTGCTTGTTTGTTTTTAGAAAATTCTCAGCCACCTCTAGGTCCATCTGTTCCAGTATTCTAGACTTCTGCAGTGCATATAACTTTGCATAAGAAGGTTTGTACACATTAGAAAAGTGCATGTGGTATTTCCTTTATGGTTTTGTTCATTTTGTTTTGTTTCTAAAGAGAAGTGGTAATTTCTAGCTAAAAGAAAGGATCAGAAGTTGCAATGGAAACAGGAATTTTTAGAAAGCAAAAAATATATTTTAAGAAAGCAGTATCATGGTGGTGGCTTAACAGCAATCTGACAAAATGACAATCTATGGAATTATGTCAGTCTCTACAGTAATATATAGATTGGGGCATGGTTACTTTATTTACGCATGCACTGCTTACAGATTGGAAGTTGGAGGTGGTGAGGAGCCAAATGACTTCCAAAGCCATATGTGAACTAGGACCACGGAGTGATCAAAAAGTCCTTCACTCTTCTAATATATAAAATAATTCATTAAATCCCAAGAAAATAACAAACGACTAGTAAATGCACAAATGCAAATTTATGAATGACTGTCTAGCCTAAAGTGCTGCTAAAAAGAACCTGGGGTTATAGTGAACCGTAGTCTGAATATGAATCAACAATGTGCTCTTACTGGCGGCGGGGGGTGACAATTACATAGTAGGCTGTATCAAAAGCAGGGTCACCTGTGAGTCAAGGGAAGTGATCCTTCTGCTGCATTTACCACTGACAAGTTTTCACTGCAATGATTGCATGGTGTTTTGAGCACTACATTGTAGGAAAGAAATATCAACTGGAAAGAATCCATCAGAGAGCAGCAACAGTGAAACAAGGCTTACGAGGAAAGGGTGGAGGATGGGCTTTTTTAGTCTGGAAAAGAGAAGACTGAGCAGGGATTTGATAACAGTCTTCAAATGTGTGAAGCATGGCTATAAAGAGGATTATAACAGACTATTCTCCATGGCCACTTTCCCACTATGAAGGTGGTTAAACATTAGAACAGAGGCAATTTGGAATATTTGTCTTTGGAAAATACCCAAGAGCAAGGTAGACAAATAATTGGCTGGAATGGTTTAGGCAGTTATGCTGCTGCCTCAAGAATGGGATGTTGGATTGAAGACCACTTCAGGTCACTTCCAGCCTTATTTTTTTTTAATCTATAAAAACAAATATCATGTTTATGTTGTTGTAGCAGGACACTAGGGTGCCTGCTACTGAGTAGTAGTAAGTGGGTAGCTGCTAGTCAACAGGGCAGCAGCTGGGAGTTGCTAGGGCAACCAATTGGGTCAGCTGACCGCCAGGGGGCAGGGCCTGGCCTTTATAAACAGAGAAGGCTAAGGCCAGAGGCAGTCCCCCTCTGGCAGCACAAGGAGAAGGAGCTCTGTGGGAGTAAACAGAGCTGAATATAAGAGAGAGGTTTGATGGATGGAGAGTGGCTGTGTATAAGGCTGGGTGGAGGAAACCCTGAGAAAGATACACAGAGATAGCCAGGTTGGCTAGGAGTTGCATGGTAACCCAGGAGGGGGGAGTTTTTGGTTGGAGTTGTGTTATAACCCAGGAAAGAGAGATTTGGTTTGGGTTATCATTACACCAGAGGACCGGGCGAGGCTGTAGGGGTGGAGGAGGCCTCAACAGGAGCCCCAGTAAGGTGGGGGTCCTCCGAGCACCAGGGAGGGCGCTGTAATAGGCGCGAGAAGCGCGGGGGTGCAAGAAGCACTGTAGGCCCAGTGGGCATGGGCGCGAGAAGCGCGAGGGTGTGAGAAGTACTGTAGGCCCAGTGGGCGTGGGCGCGAAAAGCGTGAGGGTGCAAGAAGCGCGAGTAGGCCACAGTGGGGCATAGGCCCAAGAAGGTGGGTCTGGGGGCCAGGTAAGGCTGAGGCCGCCTGAGCCCCAACTGGGAGAAGCCTGAGTCGGGCATACGACCCTAGAAGGGGTCTGGGGCCAAGTAAGGCTGAGGCCGCCTGAGCCCCAAGCGCAGGAAGCGCGAGACTAGGCCCGAGCACGGGCGAGGCGCAGGAAGCGCAAGCAAGGCCCGAGTCGGGCATAGAACCCTGCAAGGGGTCTGGAGCAAGGTAAGGCTGAGGCCGCCTGAGCCCTAAGTGTGCGAAACGCGAGGAGCACGGGAAGTGCGAGTACAGGCCCGAGTCGGACGAGGATCACGGGGTGCGGGC
>NW_017729029.1:67077512-67089150 GCF_001723915.1 Gavialis gangeticus | reverse complement strand
GGACGAGGATCACGGGGCGCGGGCCCGAGTGCGGGTGACCGCGAGATGTATGAGGGGTAGGCCCCAGTGGGGCGCTGCCTGGAAGGGGGAAGCCCTGAAAGGGGGCGAGCCCAGTTAGAGGCCCCAGGGTGGGCAAGCATGGGAAGCGCGAGCATAGAAATCCCTAGTGCGGGCGAGGGAGCGCGAGAGGCGCGAGCATAGGCCCCAGTGCGGGCGAGGGAGCGCGAGAGGCGCGAGCATAGGCCCCAGTGCGGGCGAGGGAGCGCGAGAGGCGCGAGCATAGGCCCCAGTGAGGGCGAGGGAGTGCGAGAGGCGCGAGCAAGGCAGGCCCCGTGCCAAGGAGGGCAGGAAGGCAGCCTCCCATTGATATTATAAGATCAAAGACGTGGCGGGCGAGACAGAGGGTGCGTTCAGGACCCAGACTTGGCACGGTTGGCAAGGGTGAAAGGGGAGGTCACGGCACCCCTAGAAGGCGGTCCTGCCACGGTTGTATTATCAGTAACACAATTATACATAAACCATTCAACCAACTAAATAATTTTACAGCAAAACTTTATAAGTTAAATTTATCTCTCATGTCTGGATCCATGAATGCCACGTCCTCAGAACAGGTGGATACTTAGAAATATTGTTTCTATAATAATTGCTTAATTCCATCTTATCCAATTAAAAAAAATAGCTAATTGTTATCTACATTGTAGATTATAGTAAACTTTATTTGAGTGACCATATTTTAAAATGAAATTTGGGAAATGTGTGTAGTGCTATATTTTTAGAATTATCATTCCTTTAAATGTTAAATAAATGCTTTTTCCTTATGTGTGCTGAAGGTGCTGTTGCCAGTTTCTAAATTGCCAGCATAACCTTGTGACTTTCTAGTAATACAGCCTGTGAATAATTTTTTGAAGTATTCAGCATGTGTTAAAATTCACTCTTATTCAAAGATCATCTTTGACAGTGGCTACAGTTATTAAGCTTTTCTTTTCCCCTCCAACACTGTTCACCGTATTTACTTTGAACCACTTTAACAGCACTTCTAATGGAAGCCCTCCACCACTTCTTTCAAGCACACTGAAGGCAGAGGTCTTAAAAGTGGTAGTCACCCTCAGTTTGGATTCACTGGGTTTGAAATGGGTAGAGTCATAGTAGGCAGGCAGAGCATATGCTTCATAGATTTCTAGGGTCGGAAGGGACCTATTAGATCATTGAGTCTGATCTCCTGCTCTGGGCAGGAAAGAGCACTGGGGTCAAGTAACCCCAGCCAGGTGCTTGTCTAATCTCCTTTTGAACACCTCCAAGGTAGGGGAAAGCACCACCTTCCTTGGAAGCCTCACCATAAAGAATTTCTTCCTGATGTCTAATCTAAATCTACTCTCCTTCAGTTTATGGCCGTTGTTTCTAGTAACCCCAGGGGGTGCCTCCTCTATTCCCTGCTGAACTCCTCCCCCATCCCCCAGTGAGTTTGTAGACAGCCACTGTCTCACCTATCAGCCTTCTCTTGCGGAAGCTAAAGAGATTCAGGTTCCTTAATCTGTTTTCATAGGATCTTACCTGCAGGCCCTCAACCATACAAGTAGCCCCCCTCTGAACCCTTTCCAGGTTATCTATATCCCTCTTGAAGTGTGGTGCCCAAAACTAGACATAGTACTTCAGCTGTGGCCTCACCGGTGCTGTATAGAAGGGAGGTATCACCTCCCTAGACCTGGTTGTGATGCACCTACTAATGCAGGAAAGAGTGTGATTAGCCTTACTTAATACCTCGTCACATTGGCAACTCATGTTCATTTTTATGTTGACTATGACTCCGAGATCCCTTTCCAATGCTGTGCTACTTAGAATGGTACTTCCCAGTCTATAGGTGTATTAGTGATTTTTTTTTTTTTCTCCCCGAGTGCAGCACTTTGCTCTTATCTTTGTTAAATTGCATCCTATTCTGATCTGCTCACTTCCCCAGTCTGTCCAAATCTGCCTGCATTTGCACCCTACCTACTAGTGTGTTTACTATACCCCATAGTTTGGTGTCATGCGTGAATTTGGACAGAGTGCTTTCAACACCCTCATCCAAATCACTGATGAAGTTATTGAACAGTACTGGTCCAAGGATAGAGCCTTGGGGTACACTACTGCCCACATGTCTCCAGGTAGAAACTGATCCATCCACCACCACTCTCTGGGTGCATCCCATTAGCCAGTTTTCCACCCACCTGACCGTGGAAAAAATCCACATCACAGTTACTTAGTTTACTTGTAAGAATTAGGTGCAACACTGTGTTGAAAGCCTTTTTAAAATCCAAGTAAATAAAATCTACCTCTACTCCTGTACCTAAGTACTTTGTGACCTGGTCCTAAAAAGAGACCAGGTTAGTTGGGCAGGATCTGCCTGCTATAAACCCATGCTGGTTTCCCCTTAATTGTATCACCTTCTGGCCTCCCACAAATGTGATCCTTTATGATTTTTTCTAAGGTCTTGCCAAGAATAGAGGTGAGGCTAACAGGCCTATAATTACTCAGGTCCTCCTTCCTCCCCTTCTTGAAAATAAGGACCACATTGGCTCTTCTCTAGTCTTCTGGGACCTGACCTGAGTACCGTGAGTGCTCAAACAGTTGTGCCAGTGATTTTGCTGTGACACTGACGGATTCCTTTAGTACCCTTGGGTAAAGATAATCGGGGCCTGCCAATTTAAATATGTCCAGCCCCTCCAAGTGGCCCTTCACTAGGTCAGCATTAACCATTAGTAGATTGGTATCTCTCTCAGGCCATACTACAATCTCATTGGGAGGTGTGTTTGTATCCATGTCCAGGGACATCCATGTCCAGGGAGATCATTTAAGAACTCAGCTTTGTCCATCCTATCTGTTATGAGTTGCCCTAGTCCATCCTGTAATGGTCCTATGTTACCCTGCACCTTCTTCTTGCTCCCTGTGTACTTAAAGAAGGACTTTTTATTACCCTTAATCTTTGTTGCCAGCCTGAGTTCAATTTCAACTTTGGCCTTCCTCATTGTTTCCCTGCAAGCACGAGCCAAGCAAGTATACTCCTCCTTGGTGACTGCCCCCTGCTTCCACAGCCTGTAAGCCTCTTTTTTCCCCTGTAGGCTCTCCTGGATTTCCCTGCTCAGCCAATAGGATTTCTTGGCTCTTTTGCCTCCCTTTGTGTACTCGGACGTACCTTTGTGTGCCTGCAGGATCAGTCCCTTGAGGAACTCCCACCCTTCTTGGACTCCCAAATCACTGATGTTATTATCCCTCAGTCCCACTCTAATCTCCTGAGTTTATTGAAGTTGGCCTTCCAGAAGTCTAGCACTTCTGTCCTACTAGTTATCTTTCCCACCTTTCGCCAGATTGTGAATCCTATCAACAGGCGGTCACTATCTCCTAGGTTACCTTGTACCTGCAGATCCCCCACCGAGTCCTCCCCTGTGGTCAGCACCAAGTCAAATAAGGCATTTCCCCTAGTGGGACTGCATACCTCCTGTGTTAGGTGCAGGGTCCTGTATGTAGGTTAGGAACCCATGGGAATAGGCAGACCGGGAGAGTACTTCTTGAGAGTACTTTCAGGCTTGCCCAGAGAAGCAATACTGACATACCCTTAAACAATCCAGTAGAGTGAGTGCTGTTTCCCTAAACAAAAGGAACATTCAACTCAAGACAGTAACATGTTCAGACATTTATTTTGTAGTTGTACAATCTTAAAACATTTAAATTTATTTTTAAAATGTGTTTTTCATATTTGCTGAGGAAATGTAGAAACACATAGAAAGACATATGATTGTGTTATTGATGGTGTTTCTGCAGTAGCACAAAGTATCTTATTTTCTACTTTTCTACTCTCTACCATGTTTCTTTAAAGATATATTCTTTTCAGTTTATGGAAACTGACACATCTTGAAAATATGGGGATGGAAGCAGTTAACTCAGTTATTACTGCACATACACACCCAAGTAAGAGAGAGAGCACATAAATATCAAACTCTGATGCTTGTTTACAAAGACTTTCTGTTAAGTAGTTCTGATCAAATCAACCGCAACAAAGCCGTGCTGGCTGTCCCTCAGAATGTTGCCTTCAGCTAGCTTATTGAGAATGGTTTTTTAAAATATTTTTTCCAAGATCTTTCAAGGGATTGAGGTCAAATGGATTGGGCTCCCCAGATCTTCTTTTCTCCCTTTCTTGAAAATAGGCACCACATTGGCCCTCTTTCAATCTTCAGGTACTTCACACAAGTGCCACAAGTTCTCGAATATCCTTGCCAGTGGCTACACTGTGATGTCTGCCAGTGCCTTAAGCACTCTTGGGTGCAATCTGTCCGGACCAGCAGATTTGTGTGTGTCCAGCCTCTCAAGGTGTTCCTTCACAAAGTCTACACTAATGTTGGGCATATATTTACTCTCACCCTAGCCATCCTGCATCATATTACTTAGGGCAGTCCCTTTGGGCTGGTGAAAAACCAACGCAAAGTAATTAGTAAGCAGGTTGGCTTTTTTTCTGGGTGTCAGTAGTCAGCTGTTCCATTTGGTTTAGCTGGGGTCCATTGTTACCCTTGATTTTCTTCTGACATCCCACGTATCTGAAGAAGGACTTGTTATTGTCCTTGATTTGTGTAGCTAGTTGAAGTTCAGTTACAGCCTTGGCTTTCCTGCTTTGCTCCCTACAGGTGCGGACCAGTGCAGAATACTCCTGCTTAGTGGTGTTTCCTGTCGTCCATCCTTTATAAGCCTTACTTTTTAGATGAGTCAAGGGGGTTGCTGTGCCCTTTTACCTTTCCAATGTGTTGGGATGGACATCCTTTGTGCTTCTAGGATCACTCCTTTAAGGAGCAACCATTCATCATTAACTCTCTTCCCTTGCAAATCATGGCTTCTCAGGACCTCAACAACAAGTCTCCTGAGCTTATTAAGGTCAGCTTTCATAAAGTACAGGCCTTCTGCATTGTTGACTGACTTGCCAGCTTTTCAATGGTTAGTAAAAGTGATCAGCTCAAGGTCACTGTCTCCCAGCTTCCCTTCGATTCTTAGATCACTGACTAGATCATCCCCTTTGGCCAGTACCAAGTCCAGCAGTGCCTTACCTCTTGTCAGCCTGTAAACTTCTTGAGAAAGGTAGAGCTTATTCACACGCATGAGGAAGCTTTGTGTCTGATTGGATTTGGGTGAGTGCTCTTCCCATGAGATGTCTGGGTAGTTGAAGTTGCCCATGACAACCATGCACTGAAAGCATGCAGCCTCACCCAGTTCCCTGGTGAATTCATGGTCCAACTCTTGTTTCTGATTTGGAGGTCTGTAGTAGACTCCTACTATTGTATCACCCTTGTCATGTTCCCCTTGTATTCTAACCCAGAGGGTCTCCAGTCATCCTCCGTGGGTGCTAAGCTCAGCTTGTACTGATGTATAGCTTTCCTTGACATAGAAAGGTACACCCCCACCCCTTTTTTCAGCACGATATCTCCTGTACAGGGTATAGCCATCTATACCCATGGTCTAGTCATAGGAGGAGTCCCACTGGGTCTCTGTTATCCCTATGAGATCATAATCATTTCTGTTTAGCAGAAGGACCAGTTTCTCCTGTTTATTCCCCAAGCTCTTGATATTTTGTTTGCCCCTTTGACAGCTTCTGAGAACTGAGCTGATATTATAGCAGACTTCCCACAATAACTCTCAGATCTCTTCCCTGTGTGGTAACAGCTAATGTAGAGCCAACTATAGTGTAGGTATAATTTGGGGAGGTATAATTTTGGCTCAGGTGCCAAAATCATCTGAATATCTGTCATTTAATTGTCCATTTTTTTAATCTTGGTAGATCCTTCTGTAGTTCCTCCCAGTCTCCCTTTTTTTCCCCACTTTCCATAATGTTGTGTCATCAGCAAATCTGGCTAGCTCACTACACTCCATTTTTCTAGATCATTTATAAAGATGTTAAACAGCATTGGTTCCAACATAGTTCCCCAGGGAACTGTGCTGTTTACTTCTTTCCATCTTGAAAACTAACCATTTACACTCACTCTTTGCTTTCTATCTTTAAGATGATTTCTAATCCATGAGTGGACATTCCCTGTAATCCCATGACTGTCTAATTTAGTTAAGAGCCCCTGATAAGGAAACCTTTTCAAAGTCTTATTTGGAAGTCCAAATATACTTTGTTACCTGGATCACCCACATTCACCTTCTTATTGACAGTCTCAAAGAACACTAGTAGGCTTGTGGGGCATGATTTCTCTTTGACAAAGCCATGTTGATCCCTCCCTAGCAAATCATGTTCATCCATGTGCTGAACATTTTTTTTCTTTTTTTACTATTACCATTTCTACCAGTTTTCCAGAAACAGAAGTTAGGCTCACTGGCTTGTAGTTCCCTGCACTGACTCTAGAGCCTTTTAAAAATATGGCACCCACATTGGCAACCCTCCAGTCCTCTGATACCAAGGTTGTTTTTAGTGATAGGTTCTATACTATAGTTAGGAGTTCAACAATTTCTGATCTGAGCTCCTTTAAGACCCTAAGGTGAATACTATTAGGAGTAGAAATCATACCAGCTCTACGGAAGTTATAGTAGCCACACATTTAATAGGTTAAAGGAGAATTGTAAAAAGAGAGCAGGGTGTCCCAGGCATTTGTGACAGATGGGTGCAGTGACAACTTCCAGCTGCCATTTTGCTGCCAACTTAATTGTTAGGGTGACTGTATTTAGATCTTAGGGAACATTGAATCTACAGGTGCATAAAAGGCTATAGTCTGTGGCCTGGTGAAGCTGCTAACCACAAGGCAGAATGATATATTAAAGTAAATTGCAAAACACTTAGGCAAGCATTTTCCTAAGAATGTTGTAGTGTTATAAGATGTATAGCTCATTGTGTAAGGAGAACAGGATTCAGCCCACCAGCTATCATCAGGAGATAAAGCAGAAGTAAGACCCTGAAGATGAAGAAGTCAGCAAGAAACAGCAAGTGACTGGAGAAAGTGGAGGTCAAAGTCTTAGGCATAGCAAAAAGGCATGCAAATGATTGAAATGCATAGGCAATTCTATCCTAATGAAACAATCAGTAAACAGAAGTGGAGTTTGAGATAGGAGGGAATGGGTGTGGAACAAAGGAGGAACAAAGGTGGAGTAAATGAGTATGAACCAAGGTGTATAAATGTGAAAAGAACTAATGTTCGGAGCAGCTCCCCACTTTGCAGCTGGCCCAAAGCTGTCTCCATTTTGATTAAAGATGTTGCTAGCAATGTGTGCTGGTGTTTGCTGTCTGAGCAATTGGATCATGGTCTCCCTAGCTGTTGGGCACCGCATGTAGTTGCAGTCTAACAATAACTATGTGCTGAGGCAGCAGCGTCCCCCAGCTCCCTCCACCACTCAAGATCAACACTTGAGGCAGTTGCCCTAATCCCCTAGTTGTGCTACTTAACTAAGGGAGATGCTAACTAAAGAAGATAGAATTTCTCATGTTAGGCGTTTTTGCTTTAAAAGCAAAGGAGGCTTTAACTGATTTGTATGGTAGTGTCACATTATTACTGCTATGTAGGAATTAGGCTCCAGTAGCCTCTCTCCATATAATCAAATGCATCTTAAAGTTAGTGACTCTAGTCCAGTGAGATGTGTATTGTATTCCAGGCTATTACTAACAACTACAGATTGCAGGTATAACCAGGACAAGGTTCAACTTGTAAGGTTTTGTAAAAGGTATATTGCATACTTTAACATAATTTTGGTTATTTTCTTTCATTCATTCAAAAAGGTCCTCACCATTTGGTAACAGTAATTGGGCAAATCAAATAAACGTGGTATACTAAATCTCTGAGAAATAAATCTCTATCCTTTGATCAAAACCTAATACAAAAACAGTAGCACTGCAGTAAATCCCTAAAGCATTTCTTAGTTCACAGGAACAACAACAAGTGATGGAAGGAAAATAGTTGGAAGGACCTATATTTTAGCAAAAAGCAATAATATTCAGACTTAAAAAAAAGTAAACAGAACAACTAAAATAAAGTACACAGCATGGAAAAATACCTAGGCAATTAAGGAAAGCAGCAGACCATTAACCCCATAAAATAGTGGGAACCATTAAAGCTGGTTCTACTCTGAAGTGTGGGTCTAAAATTCTGAGAATGCATTTTATTTGATATTGAACATGTACTGTTTACAAAAATTATAGATTTTTTTTCTTACCTACTGTCCTACAAGGTCCCCTGGGCTCTGAGAGTTGAGCATGAGTTTCTTCCTTCTCATGCCTCATCACTAGCAATAAAGTCTTAACAGGCTAGATTGGGGCAGGCAATTATTTCAGGTGGAGGGCTGCTTACCCAGTTTTGGTAAGCTATTGAGGGCCACATGGGTAGCCCTGCCCCTTGACAGGTGCCCACCCCCGGTCACCATCTTGGGACCAATTCCCCAATGTCTTGGAACTAATGTCCCAGGGCCAACACTGGTGGGGCCCAGAGCAGGGTGCAGGCTGGCAGGGTTTTGTGGTGCCAGGCTGGGCTGCACCAGCAGGGAGAGCAGGGAGCTGGCCCAGCTCCATAGAACCCTGATGGCTGGGACCTTGTACCCCTGCCACCCTGCTTTGGGCCCTTCTGGCACTGGCTCTGGGACACTGGTGCAGGCCCTGTCTTCCCACACCCACTCACTCCCAATGCCCCTCCAGCCCTGCGGTACAGGCGGCACTCTCTGCTGCAGCCACTTGCAGCCCGCATGGGCATCAGGCATGGGGTGAGGGAGGGGCTGCTTTCCCACCACCCCCCATGTTCAGCACCAGGTTGTACCTGACCCTGCTGCCAGCCTAGGACCTGTGCAGGCTCCAGGCTCACCTGTCAGGGCTGCACCATGCCGGGCTGTGTTTGCTGCTGCTGCCTGCCTGGAGCTCATGTGCTAGGCAGCACAGAGGCAGCGGTGGCAGCCTCACTGCAGCCTACTAGGGTGTGAGGACTGGGAGGGCAGCAGCAGCAAATGCTGCACAGCGTGGCAAGTGGGGGGGGCTGCAGCTGCTGCTGCCACAGTGCAGCCCTGACAGACAAGCCTGGAGCCGGTGTGGGGCTGGGTTACATGCTGGTGCTGAATGCGGGGGGGGGAGTGGCCCCTCCCCTGCCCCATGTCCAACAGCCCGTGCTGCAGCCATTCACAGCCCACATGGGGCTGCCTGTGCCTGCTCAGGACAGCTTCGCATGGGCTGTGAGCAGCTGCAGCAGGGAGCACTGACCATGGGAGGGGCCACTTTTCCCCATGCTCCAAACCAGTTCCTTCCCTGCCTTCCCCCACCCTTACCTGAGTTTCCTGTGCTGGGGTAGCCACGTGGTCCCCGCTGTTGCAGGAGACCACCGAGAATTCCCCTGGACCCTACTGCCCCTGGTTCCTGTCATTTTTTACATGAACCAAGGACAGATAAATTTTAATTTTCAAAAAAAATTTAGGGGCCCCGCAGAGCAGATAGAACAGCCTCACAGGCCAGATCCAGCCCATGGGCCATATGTTACCCACGCCTGGGCTAGATGATGTATGTTTATCTCCAAGTGTTAACCCTCTTTTCTTCATATCCCATTGAAATTGCCATTAGGAACTCAAATACCCATATTTCAGATTTTCCTTCCCATTCTGTTTCACAAATGAAGAGTTTTACATTTAGGATTAGTAAATTGGGGAAGAGTTCCAAGCATAGTAGAGATTTTCTAGTTCTGGAAGAAATGGTTTATCAACTTGGAGCAGCTCTGCCTCACATACTAAGAAAGCACCAGCATAAGTCAGGGAAAATGCATATCCTAATTCAGTAAGGTTTTTGTAAATAAACAGACAATTTTCCTAGATGCAATTCTAGATGAACTCATTATAAAGCATTTGAACTGTGTATTTAGGCTCTTTTATTGTGCCCCTCAATGATTAATAATACCTAGCTCTTCATTATGATATATTCTAGGGCTTCTAGGATAATCATTACATAATTGTCTGACTCAGATTAGCTGCTTGTACTGGGTAATTATGCCTTTGATCAATTGCTGTACAAGAATATGCTTCCGTTCTGGTATCAGCATACTCTGATTTCTCTTTGCGGTTGCATAAAATATATTTGTAGTGTAAGTACTTTGAATGGTGCTCACTAATGTTGTCCTCTTAACTTGACTATATTTTAAAGAAATGTTGATGTCAGCATTTTTAATAAAGAAATGTAGGATGGAAATTACCTCCCATGCCCATTTTCCTGTAAAGTTGGGCAAATATTTAGTAGACATATGTTTAAAAGTTTCCACCAAAATATCCAATCTGCACTATCAGGTACTAGCTGCTAGACATTTTTGAGAGAGAACTTTTTTGTTCAAATTAACTTTATTGCTATTTCCTGTGTCTATGTATAGTATTAGGACTATACAAAGCTTCAACAGCCGATTCAATTTGGCGGAGATTCAGCCCAATTCAGTGGTTGAATCTCCAAATCCAAATCGAATTGGGAGACCAGTTAAAAGGTCCAAATTGAATTGGAAACCTCCAAATAAATTCAGAAAAGATTTGGTGCCAATTCAGAGATTTGGCCAGAGTCTAAGCAGGCAGGAGTCCTCACCACTCGGGACACAGCTGCCTCCAGCTGGTAAGTCAGTTGCGATGGGTGGAGCGGGGAGGGAAAGGGCGTGGGGGGGCAGATCAGTGGCCCCACAGTGAGGGAGGGATTGGGGCTGGGACAAGCTGTTCAGCTGGGACACAAGGGGGGCATGGGACTCGGGGAGGAGGGCTCCCATCACTGTGCACCACCAGTCCACGGTGGCATCAGAGTGGCATGTGCTCCTGGATCTGTGTGGGGTGGACTGGGCCAGGCTGCATTCTGGATGGGTGGCAGAAGGTGCTGGGAGCAGGGACTATGCCCTCCTATCATTCACCCAGCTTCCCCGTGCCTCCCGGACAAGCCATAGCTTTCCTCCAGCTGGGCGAGCAACAGCAGGGCATGGCAATGGGTGTATGCACCCTGACTGGGGAGGGACTGGCGGCAGAGGCTATGGAGAATTTTAGGCTGGCTGCAGCCCCCAAATAGCCCCTGCTCCACTGTGCTCTGTGGGGCAAGCAGAGCCAGGGCTGTTCCCCAGGCTACGGCTGGGACTAGCAGCTCAGAGCACAGCCCCGGCCCCAACTGCTGCAGAGTGGAGCCCAGCAGCAGGCAGCTGGGGCTAGCCTCCCGGAGCACCACCCTGCCCAGCCCACCCTGCACAGGTCTGGGGGCACATGCCCGCTGCCATGCCCTCTTGGATCAGTGGCCCACAGTGGCAGGAGAACCTCTCCTCAAGTCCCCTGTTCCCCCATCCCAGATGGGCAGCTTGTAGCCTCAGCCCCAATCCCTCCCTCATTGTGCGGGCATTGATCTGCCCCCTCCCTTGTCCCTTCCCTTCCCCCTGTGCCCACCACAACAGACTTACCAGCTGAAGGCAGCTGTGTCCAGTGAGATGAGGATTCCTGCCTGTTGATTCTATGGCTGAATCTCCAAATCAGTGCCAAAACATCTGATCCAAATTGGGTGAATTGAATCAGGACAGTGATTTGAATCATTGAATCGAATCACTGTCCCTCCGAATCGATTGAATCTGAAGTGAATGCTTGCCACTTTGTACAGCCCTAGTATGTGTATCTTTGTGTGCTTTTTATATCTATCTATCTATCTATCTATCTATCTATCTAT
>NW_017729029.1:67070362-67077501 GCF_001723915.1 Gavialis gangeticus | reverse complement strand
GTAAGGGGGGCACACGTGTGTACAAAACACACGTGCGCCCGTGTCCTCCTCCTTCCTGCTGCTCCTAGCTCCCAAGTCCAAGTATATATAAATAAAACACAACAGGAAGAACCTATTGTTTTAATAAAAGTGTGCACAGTGTAAACATAAATAAAAACAAATAAGATATTATATGATCAGAGAAAATAATGGCAGATAATGTTGTAGAACAAAAGTAACCTAGCAGGACTTTGAACACAGTAGCTGAAAATTCATAGGGCATATCAAAAAGATGCGTTGGGAAATGAATATTGTATTAAAGTTACCACCATAGAAAATGAAAAATAATGCAAAGAAAAACTGAATGTGTATGAGTAGCTATTTTATTGTGAGTCTGCCTAATAACTAACATGGTAGTTAACTTCTTCTAAATTTGAAATTCTATCTTATTAGTAAAAATAATTCCTTACACTTAGCATTTAACTTCAGTGAGCCCAAGGTCAGATGCTTAGACAGGACATGCACAGAGCAATAGATGGATAGACAGATAGATGGATAGATAAATAGTTCTGATGACTTAGTCTGTAAGGTGCAAATCTATACTTTCTTTTGCCTGACTTCAGACTAACATAGTTAATGACCTCTGACAGACTGCATGTAGAGAATGTCATTGAGACTGAACCTAGGTTCTAACTCTGTACCTTAATGCTGTGGAACCTGTTTTCTGATTAAATATGTTTTTGAAGGTAGAATTTAAGTGAGCCCAAAGTTCATTAAAAAGTGTGTGTGTTTGTGTTTGCCTGTGTGTATTAAAGTTTCTAAGTATAAATAGAAGCTGAATTTTGCAATATGGTATTACAGTTAAACTGGACAGGGCTTGCTTCCCACCTCCTTCCCCTTCCCCTCTCCACTTCATTTGAAGAGATAGATACAAAAGTAACATCCCCTATTTGTTGTTGTTCTTAAATAAATCGAGACAAGCTAGGTGCAATTAAAAATATTACTAGCATAAATGTTTAATGAGTTTTATAGATTTATTTTTAATAAATGTGATGTGCAAAAGGAAAATACAAAACTATGACTCTATTAAAATCAAATTCTGTCTTCATTAATACCAACCAATATCCAGAGCATCATTACCTTTAGAATATTTTGCTTTGCAAAGTAGACACTTGATATTTGCAGCACAGGTTTGTTGCCAAGATGAAGAACACAATTATTGTAGTGCTGTTAAGGTAATTATGATCACCTTGTTTTTAATCTTTCCCTATAGGATTTTGGAGATGATGGGTCCTTGTACATTACTAAGGTTACCACTACTCACATGGGAAATTACACCTGCTATGCTGATGGCTATGATAAACTGTATCAAACTCATATTCTCCAAGTGAATGGTAAGGAGAGCTATTTTAATTACCAGCTATAGGAACGTGTCTGGATGTTATTCAGTTGCCTTTTTCACTTTTTAAATTTTATCTTAATTGCTAAACATAAACGCAGATGCTGGTAATACATTTTCATTAATAGTTTTCCTTCTATAAATAAGCTTGCAGAAAAACAAAATGTAATAGCATTTGTAGTTATGCATAAATAATACATATTTAAAAAAATAAGACAGGTCCACAGTTTATTTGCTCTATATTCTGAACTCTTAATACTGTTAAATATTGTGCGTTGTTAGTATGCCATCTGTAGAGCAGTAAGTATTTATGGAAAAAAAAGTTGCTTTGAATAGAAATGTAATTATTGTACTGCATGAACTATGAACAACACTTTTCTAGCTCTCTTGCTTTGCAAACAAAAAAAGTGAAAATGTTTGTATTTTTTCAGTTTCCATGCTACTTAAACTTATTTTCCAGACAAGAGTCCAAAGTATTAGGTACTCATAAATCTCAGTGAGAGTTTCTGGGTGTTTATTAACTGAAATGTCAGGCTACCTACATTGGTGCCTAAATA
Source organism: Gavialis gangeticus (assembly GCF_001723915.1). Classification (NCBI taxonomy): domain Eukaryota; kingdom Metazoa; phylum Chordata; order Crocodylia; family Gavialidae; genus Gavialis; species Gavialis gangeticus. The sequence continues at coordinate 67,075,566 of NW_017729029.1, read as the reverse complement.
TGGTTTTAGGAGTCCCGATTTAGGCTTCTGATTGTTAAAAGTGATAACATATTCAAGGCCTTTGTAAGGATATAAAGGAGCCTATCTTATATTGCTCACACATGCAAAACCCCTACTTCTCTGATTTTTCTTTCAAATGATTTGTTAGTCATCCACTTCCCCTGTCAAACCATACCTGGGGGTTCCACCAGGCTCTTTGCTTTTTGCCGCCTTTCTCTTTTACGTAAGAACATAAGAAATATTATTTACTGAGGCAGAACATAGATGCATCTTGTCCAGTAGCATGTCTCACACAGTGGCAGAGAGTGGATGCTGAGGAGGAGAGTGAACAGGGCAAGTCCAGAATTGTCCCCTGCATTGCTTCTCTCCCATTGCAGTTTCTGTGATTAAGAAGCTTAGAAAGTTTTGATTGCACCTCTATTCTAGCTGAGTTTTTGAAACCAGTGGCTCCAATATCTGGATGGCTGTCCTAAATACCTGCTTTTTCTTCTGAAATCAACTTTGTTCCTTCGTTCTTTGTTACTGTTGAAAGCACCATTGACTAAGGAAAAACTCTCTTGTTCACTAGTACTATTTCATCCCTCATATCTATTAGTGCTATGTCCGTAACCTGTCACTTCTTCTCTCATGTATAAAATATCCCCTGTCATCTTTTCCAGGCAGAAATGATTCTCATGCAGGTTCTCACTATTTCCTCAGGTGACTGCTGTGTTCACCTCCTTCCTTGCTTTATCTGAAGTATAGGTTTGTCCCTCCTCTTCATACAAAATACAGATGCCCAGATTATTTTCCTTGCCCGTGTCACCTAGACTACCTAACTTAAGAGGATATCTAACACAATGAGGGGCTTTCCCACAGTATAAATAATTGTATGCTGCTGTTCTAAATGTGTGACATTTGGACTTGATTCATCCCTCTTTACTGAGATGAAACTGTTGAAATAGATGAATGTTTTGCTTACAAAAATTAAATGTCTAAAATTAGTTGTTTTCATACATTTCTGTGAAATGACAGGATTAATTCATTAGTACTATATTATTATTTATTATTCATTTAGACATTATTGGATATGTACATGGTGCAAAAGAGAAGAGCTGCCTGTGCTACTACTTACCACTGTCAGATAATTTAAAGCTTTCCAAACAAATTGACAGGTCCATATCTCCTCTGGCTAGACAGCTGCTGCTCCAAGAGTCAGCACTAGAGTGACCCCTTCTGACACCAGTCTGGATACTTTTTAATTTTCTGCAGCTTTAGGTTCTGTTTTAAAAAAAATGCAATCTTTAAAAACTCAATTGACATTTAATGCTTAATGCATTCATACTACTATGCTGTCTAATGTAATGGCAATGTTATATATTGTAAAACACACTTGCATAATTATTTAATCTGTTTCAGCATTATCAAATCAGATGGTGTGCTGCTTAAACCATTAGAATGTGCATGTAAGTTAAATGGGGGAGGGGGCAGCATTAAGCTTTAAGTACTGGTCAGATGAACAGCACTTCTATAAATTATATCTGTACATCTAAGCAGTAATGTTCCTAAATACAGACACAATGGTCAGTACTTATAGGCCAGGATAATGGCTAATTAATATAATGACACTTGTATTACAGAGGAGTCAAAAGGAAGGTTAATGAGATAACGAGGCTTAGTTGATCTTAAAGATCTAATGTGAAGGTACTATGAAGACACTTTAATTAGATTTCAAACACTTTTGCAATATGCATGCATGTATGTTAATCCATATTTTCTCAGAAGTGTTTTTCATGTAATTTGCATTCACTGCTTAAGCCAATCCTTCTACATTTTTTATCAAGTTATACTTTGGCTTATTTTGTGACTCTGCCAGGATTAACTCTGATGCTTTTTTTACTATCATAACTTTGAATATTAAGTAACAATAATTAGCTTTTCAGTGGAGACTTTATTCAAATAATAATGCAGATAATTACTGTAAAAAAAAAGTCACACTTTATGGAGAGGAAATATATTCCTTAATTTGTATGTGAATAGTGCTTTCCATAAGAGTTGTTATGTCATTTTAACCCTTTTCTCATACATATTGTGAACAGACAACTCAGTACAAAGCAGTGCTGATACGGTACTAATTCTTTCAATAATTAATACTACTTGAAATGTATATAACAGATTTTATCCTCATTAGCAAATACTGATAGTTAATAAAGGAGAATGTATTTGAATTCTTGGCATTGAGCATACAATTGATTCTTTTTGACCAAAGTGGTACATGGGTCAAGGCTCAGTCTACGTTACACAGGATTGGGTCCTTTGCATTAAAAAGAATTCTGCCAAAGAATATTTCCCCATGACATGGATTTTATTTCAACAAAAATAACCAAAGATTGTTTGGTTGCCCAATGAAGGTGTGATTCAGGGAAACCTTGGGTGAACACTGGAGTCCGTCTTGAAAATAAAGAATTAGCCTCAGCTATATGATCTGACCCAAAAAATTAGTCTCCATGATTTTAGGAAGGTAAAATATGAAATGGCAAATCTCATTCTTTTGTTCAATACCTTTCTTAGATCTTTGAAAGTATTCATTTTCCTCCAAATATTTCTCAAGTTTGGTGCTCATGAAGTTAAGGGACTAATGTAACCATAGAATAGAGATCATATTATTTAGATGTTGGAGTCTGACATGTTTCTGTGATGATAGCAATAATGTTAATAAAAAAACTCTCTTGTTTTGTTGACATGAGCTATTGTGCAAATCATGAATACAGAAAGCCTGAGCTAGGACCATGCCTGGGGGAATTGATGGCTTTAATAATGCTGTAGACAAAGGGCCACCAGCCAGTTCACTAACCCGATAAATATTTATAAAATCAACCCTATAAATTTTCATTGAAATCTTATTTTATTGACAAAAGAACACACACCAAATAGAACAACACAAATGCATTGGTGAGTCATTGGTACTTTAAAGATATTTGTATTCTTTTCCTCAAGCTTATTTCTAACCTTTCTTCTTACAGCAACTGTATGAATAATCTGTGGAAAAATAGTGGCAGAATTCCTCAATACGAAATAGCAAATAATGCCAACAACAAAGACAAACTTTAAAGAAAAAATCCTTTCTAACTTTCGGGCTGTTTTACTCATGAGTAAGCTTATGATTTACCTCTTCTGTTTTCTGCTAAACTTAGACAATTGCAGTGGCCCAGCAGTTTATCACAAATGTGATAGAAACTCCGCTTTCAAACTGCAAGTAAATTTCCCAATAGTTAAGTTGCCATAGTCACCCAAATCCAAAGAAACTTTGAATTTTAGATCACCTCCCCCCCTATAATTGATTCTATACATGGAAAATTATAAATTATAACACATTTATAGTTTTCCATGTATACAATCTAATTATTGGAGGGTTGTCTAAAATTCAGCCCCCTAAAGCGGGGGGAGGGCAAGGCGGGGGGCAAGGAGACAGACCTTTGCCTCCCCTGCCTGCCCCCATCCCCTGCCCTCCTATGTTTGCCCCTACCTCTTCTGCTGCCTGCCCCCTATCACTTGCCCCCTGCATCGCCCTCTGCCTCTAACTGCCCCTGTCCTGCCTGTCTGTGCTGCCTGGGGACAGAAGACAGGGGGACAGGCTTAACATTACTCTGATACAATCTATACTCTTTATTAATGCAGGTTCTGCTTTATTTTAGCTGAAAGTATTTATTAAAGCCCAGTGTGGAAAACAGTTTCATTTTATTTTTGTTGTTCTCAGCATTACATGAGTGTGATATCATTAGAACAATGTCTAGTACTCATAGGCTTCAAATCATGTTCCTGCCACAGCTGACACACGAGCCCTCAGAAATACCCTGGGAAAAGCTGATTGTGTAGATAGCTTAAAAGTAGTTCATTTGAATTCTTTTTTTCTGATTACCAGGTTATTTGAGTACATTTAGCTATTCTCATAGATCTATTTTCTCCGAGCACGCAGATGTTAATCTTGTTCAATACTAATAGCAGTTTTGTGCGGAACATCTAGATGAGGTTGGATCTTTATTTAGAGCTCAGTTCTTCTTTCATATCAAATGTTTAGTTGGGGATATTGTCACACAGATTTTGCCAAAGGGCAATCATAAGGATCTGACAGTTCTTTTAGAAAGCAAACCCATTTTTATATGTATATAAACATCAAGGATTTCATCTGTTGTGATATCATTTAGGAGGAAAGGTAGAAAGAAAGTAAATACTGACAGAAAACCATTTAACCAAGTGGTGTATTAAGTTATTAGGTAATGCATATCATGGGGATTTTTATTGCTGATCACAAGTGTTGATGCAGAATAACGGTAGGCAGATGAAGCTGGCTTCTGGACAAACTCCCACTTAGAAGGATGTATTATCAATTTAAAGGAAAGAATTCAGAGTCAAAACCTTAGCCTAATATAAGGCAGTGAATCTACTCAGTTTTACGTCATTTGAGGAATTATCCATTATATTTAAATATCTTCTTACACCCAAGTTAGATATTTATCTTTAACTGTAAAAGAAAACTGATTCAGGTCCAATTTTAGAGACCCAAATCTATATGTTGCTATAGGGTTTCTTTTTAGGCTTCAGTGCACCTAAAACAATGATGTTTTGCCTCAGAAGGGTGACCCAAATTGAAAGGGCTAGGCACTTGAGATACCCATATCTCAAGAAGACGCTGGAGAGCTCTGGGTTGGGCAAGATCTAGGCGTAGTTATGCCTATTCTCTACCATGGATATTTCCCATGCTTCTGCCTCCCCTACCCCTTTTTTCTGATCTGTGTTAGGGTGTTTTAAGCTTCCCTAGAGGCACTGGGTGTTGGCTACAACAAAGGCTGGGGACTTCAACTGGGGTGTGTCATTTCTCCTGCTAGGAGCAAAGCTATAGGTTACTGGGTAGAGGGTCTTGCCCTTCTGCTCCAAGTCAGACCAATCATCATATTTGGGGTCAGGAAGGAATTTTATCCCATGATCAGATCGGTATGGACTATGGTGGTTTTTGCCTTCCTCTGTAGTGGAGGGTGTGGCACTCTACCTGGGACCTCCTGAGCATATATTGATTACATTTTATAGAAACAGGATGTGCTATGCTTCCCCTGCTTTACCTGTGGCAGGTTAGGGTGTTGGGTCTATGTTGTGTCAGGATTGAGGATAGTTTTACGCAGAGTTTAGATTATGGTTTTATGGCATGATTTGGATAGGGATGATCCTGC
>NW_017729029.1:67057267-67065362 GCF_001723915.1 Gavialis gangeticus | reverse complement strand
GGTTCCTGGGTAGAGGGTCTTGCCCTTCTGCTCCAAGTCAGACCAATCATCATATTTGGGGTCAGGAAGGAATTTTATCCCATGATCAGATCGGTATGGACTATGGTGGTTTTTGCCTTCCTCTGTAGTGGAGGGTGTGGCACTCTACCTGGGACCTCCTGAGCATATATTGATTACATTTTATAGAAACAGGATGTGCTATGCTTCCCCTGCTTTACCTGTGGCAGGTTAGGGTGTTGGGTCTATGTTGTGTCAGGATTGAGGATAGTTTTACGCAGAGTTTAGATTATGGTTTTATGGCATGATTTGGATAGGGATGATCCTGCCGCAGGCACGCTGTTTGGATTTAATGACCACTAGAGGTTCCTTCCAGCCTTACTTCTCTATGACCCTCTATATAGATCATGAAAACAACTAAGTGCCTCTGCAGGGTAATGAACTCAGGCACTAAGCAGTTTTTTGTCTGCTGAATCGAGATTGATCTAGATCAGCAGTTCCCAAATTATGGTATGCATACCACCAGTGGTATGTAGACAATCTATGAGTGGTATGCGGGAGGGGCCATGCACACACAGAGCCCAGCCCCAGCCAGCTACACACAGACAGGAACTTAGCACTGCATGTGCAGCAGCACCCAGCAGGTGGCATGAGGGTGCTCCAGTGTGGGGCTAGCCAGTAGGAAGACCTGTTAGTATCTACAAGTACATTGCAGTGGAGTAAGTAACTGCTATAGGATAGTACTTGTGTCTAGCAGTACTATCTTATGACAGAGTTAATTAATTTAATTAATTTACTCCATGCTAATAGCACCACATATCTGGACAATGATGTTTTACTGCAGAGCTAATTAGTCAACTTTGTAGTAAACATCTCACGTAGATGCACTCACTAAGTACTATAGCATGCATGTCCTTACAGTTGTTCATGGAACATGTTCCTGTACTCTGTTCATAAGCTCTCCCTCTAAAATATCCAGTACAGACACTGTCAGAGACAGAATATTGGGCTAGATGGACCGTTGGTCGGGCCCAGTATGGCAGGCCTTATGTTTTTATGATTTTAACCTTTGTGCAAATAAAACTTAGTTATGCAAAAGTCGTTATGAGAGACTAAGCCAAGTTAATTTTTCATTTCTTCAAAAACTAACCAAATAACTAACCAAGGTTTTTGTTTGTTTGTTTGTTTTGTTTTGTTTTGTTTTTTACTGACAGCATGCCTCATTTGCACAGTTCTTAGGGTGCCTCACATTCACTTCCCAGGTTCTGGAAAAAAAAATCATAATTAAGGAGTACATTACAATCCATTACAATCCAAAATTGAGATATAATTTAGTTTTTGTTTGTTTGCTTTTGTTTTTCCTAACTTCCCAGGATCTATTAAAATAAAAATGTAAAGAATTCTATTAATAAATGATTCTGCTTTCCTTTAACATATTGTCATTAAGGTTTGACACAGGATAAGTCTCAGCACTGCAACACAGACCACTACCAGATGGGCTAAACAACTGCAGAGAAGAATGTTTAAGTCACTGAAACAGAGAAAAATGCAATGCATTCTTCTTTCAAAAGCTTCTCTAAGTCAATTTCAACCATGCAACTGGTCCAATAAAATATATCACCCACATATATAATCAAAATCCTTGCTTCTCATATATTTTCTTGACTGTCATGTCTACAGCATCACACCAACACTACCATAAACATATATGCAATTTATTTACAGCATAGCCAAGCATATATGTCTGATATACTCTTTCTGAGATGCAGTGTATGTCTAAGATTGTGAGATTTGAGTTTTTATTATTATAGATTTATGTTCTATTTCAAGCTTTTATATTAAGCTGTCAGTGGGATTTGAGACTTTGTTCAATAATAAGTTTTTCAAAAAGTACATAATTATTAAGCCTTCATTAAACATGGTGAGTTTAGAATTTATTTTCTCCTGGTCAGAAAAAAGTCAATATATCATTTTATACATATATCTTAAGCAGTGGAGGTAACAACACCAATATTATGGTTTTTGGACACTTTGGACATTTATACACATCCTCTGGGAGGAGGGGTGGGGTGGTGCTTTAATTAAAGTGGTTCTGGGAGCCACTTTAATTAAAGCACCTGGGGCATCACATATATCAGCTAAAAAAATGGTAGCGGGAGGCACTTTAAGTAAAACCTTGTTGAACAAGCTTTACTGAAAGCACCCCACCACCATTTTTTGCACCCAGGGATACTGATACACGTGACGCTAGAGTCTGATGGAATGTGATAATTACCACACTCCAGCAGACTTGATTAATCAAGTCTGCCCTGATGCATTGTAATTACACTGGTTCAGAGCAGTCTCAGTATACATGTATAGGCACCCTTTCATTATAAGATACTGTTTTCAGTAGTTTATAAATTTAACTTTTCAAAAGGAAATTTTCCACACTGGTTATCCCAAGGGTTGTTTTTCTTTTCTTTTTGTTTTTACTTTTTGGATTTTTTCTGAAATTCTGATCAAGGAAAAATACACAGTAAATTATTCCAACCATTTTGTTGAAAAGCTCATAAAAACCTGCCATGGTACCCGGCACATGGCTTTTCTTGTCTCTCCAAAAATATCTTTCAAATTTTGCCATGTGTAAGCCTTTGAAAAAATATCACCTTACATGTGCTCAATAGAGCTGTAAGGATTTGGCAGCTAAATTCCCTAAACATTTTTTGTACAATCAGCATGCTATATCTCAAGAATGCTAGGAACTGAACCATAGTTTTTTCTTGCAGCTGGGCCTGACAGCAGTTGGTAGCAGATGTGGTGCTGATTGCTGAGTGAGAACAAGGAAATTGTCACTTCAGTGCTGCTTGTAATTCTTCTGTTGATGTTCAGGCAGCATGGAGAAAAAAGGCATGGGATTCAGATGCCGAGCAGACAGAAACTAAAACTAAGGTTAAGAGTAAGCAGTAGAAGGAATACACTGGGAGTGGAAAAATTGAAGAAGGGCACAAACCGGGTATGGGAGTATGGGATTTTGGAAGAGGAGCCTGTGAGCTTCTAATCAAGGGAGACAGAAGAGAAAATGAAGGTGGCGTGGAATGTAGTGGTGGGGAAATACTGATAATGAATAAAGAGGCAAGGCAGAGAGGCTGACAATGGGAGGATGCACAGATGGAATGACTAAACATGAGGAACTGAGACCAGTTAGGTAGAATTGAGGAAAAATGTGGGTACCAAAAGCAGGGTTGGGGAAACTGAAATCAGATAATGAACATGCCAGATGGGGAGAGGTAGAATGGGAATGGGTGAGCAGGGAGACTGTGTTGGGAAACCCAGGAAGAACTGACACAAGAAGCCATGGTAGAAAAGTTTGAGACATAGTCAGGAAGAATTAGAAGAGGAATAAGGAGGTGAGGAGATGGAGTCTGGGAAACTTGGGGTGGTGGAAGAAATAGTAATGGGGAAGGTTGCAGATAGCATATGAGAGGAAAGAATAAGGCTTGTGTGGAACAACAGTAGAAGGGCTTCTGCCCACAAAAATATATTCCCTTCAAGAACCTGGAATGGTACCCAAGATTCCTGAGATTCTTCTCCTGTCAGTAAAAAAAACTAAGAATCCTATCTTCTTAATTTTCTTTTAATATAGCTTCGTATTTGTGAGTGAGCCAGCGAGTGAGTTTCAGGAATAAAAATCGAGTTTTAATTTTATTGAGAAACTGGTCTTTCATTTGTTCCACATTGATTGTTCAGAAAGCCCTTTATCTATATTCTATGTATACCAGGGTTAAAAACCCCTTGAAAACTGATTTTACACACATACTGAGGTGCAATACACATAAGTATGCAGAAAGCTGAGGCTTTTCTATATGAACAGTGCTGAAAAGTGATAATGGGCTAGGACATTTCTTGTGAATGTTTGGTTAACTTTTGCAAATACTAATTCTCATGCCGAGATCGTCATTGTTAATATTTGATTTTTATCTTGTTATACTTTTTTCATTTTCAACTGTTATTTCATTTTCAATTCAGCTGCATTATATAGACAGCATTTAAGCATTCCATGGTTTTTTAATTACATTGAAAAAAAAACTTTGGGGAATGGGAAGTATTTTTCTTTAACCTTCATTACAGCTTGTTTTTAATTTAGCAACAACCTCAAGGTTCCTTCTATTCAATGCATAATTACAGATAAGATCACCAATTACTTGGCTAAAAATCTAATTAGTGAGCTTGGGAAATCTTGCTTAATCATTGATTACCAATAGGAATATGTCCATTGTTATATCACATGTCCTCTATCTGCCAATACAGACATGTTGCATAGCAGATTTTTCATTGATAAGCATGCATCGTAACAAATTTACAAAGCCTAGAAAAGTGTTGCTGATTCTCCCCCTTCCCCTCCCTCCAAATGCAGTATAAAACAACAAATTAATTTGTCCTATACCTCTGGCAATTGATGGTTTGGCACTATGAGTTGCATGAAAAACTGTATAAAAATCTGTATGTACATACATATATGTGTGAGTATATAATATGTATACCTTATGCTATAAGCAATATCATGTAAGCCTGTGAAATGGCTGTTTATCCTTAACTTATAAATGTAAGCTATTTTGGATTAATACATTTTGCTCTTCAATTTGCCTAAAAAGCAAGTGATTGGCATATCAAGTAATAACTATGCCATTATAAGCTTAGTCTAGTTTTAATGGAACAATAGATAATTATTTTTAATTGGAGGATTTCACTTTTAGCATAAACAATTTTTTCCCTCTGATTTTTACAGCTTATATTTTACACTATGTTATATATTAGCTATGAATTATTGTGTAGGTCTCCAGTTACTGTATAACATACTTGTCACGTTCAATAAGCCTCTGATTACAGCTTGGTCATGAAATATGTTTTTTTAGTTTTGAGGGGTTTTTTTACTATTTAATATCAATTGTTACTATATTAGATAATAATGTAAAAGCAGAGATATCCAGGATTTCAGAAAAAGCACTCCCTAAAAAGCACAGAAGAAAAGATTAAATCAGGAACACAGCTTCTGTTAATAATATCAATGTTTTATGGAGTAAATAAGGTTTAGTAGATACTGGGTAGCATTGCTCCTGTTTTAGCTAGTATGTTTTAGTCAAGGAAACTTTTTTTCAGACCGTTTAATCTTTCAGGAGTTACTGGTGTTGATCAGTTTTACTGATTAAGAACACTGGAATTTCTGTATTAGATGAGACCCAAGATCTGTCAGCTCCAATGTTCTACCTCCATCAGTGACCAATACAGGACATTGTTTCCAGGATGTACACCAATTACAAGTGGCATATGCTCTGTCTCCAAGAGACACACAAAGGGCCAAACAGCAATAAGCCATTGATCCCTGGGATGAGATTAGCCATCAACAGGAAGCACGAGAAATAAGGCAGTTCTATCTTTATAAAACCAGAGCCATCCTCAACACAACATTGGCATTGAAATCTTGACCACTGATATGGACAACATCTCTACAACATCTGTTTTAAAGCCTCCATGGAAGTGTTTTGCATGTGTAAGCCCAGGAGACCTAGACTACAGAAAAGCATGTGTGATCTTCAGTGACTTGAACAGCCACAATGTCACGTGGAGTTACAGTGAAAACAATGAAAATAGTAATTTGATCAAGATATAGGCTGAGGCAAACCACCTCAGCCTGATCTACCTGGGTTTTTGACTAGCTCCCGACAGAGATGGTGCTATAAACCAGACCTTGCCTTTATTGACAGCAACCTTGAAGTTATGTTAAAAAAAAAGACATGCTGGAACCCATCCCCTACAAACAGGAAAGACTAATTGCTATCAATGTCACAGCAGCCATAACTCCACATATGGTACCAGTGCACAGATGCTTCAATTTTAGGAAAGCATTTTAGAGAGGATTTTCTGAAGACCTTCACAAAAAAAGTGGCACACATTGAACCAGTCTTGGATAATTATGAGCTATTTGTGAATGCACTGTGCAAAACCTCCAAAAGGTATATACTTTCAGGATACAAAACTGAGTACATACCAGAATTTACTTCCATGTTAGCAGCTGAATATATAAAATACCAGCAAATGTTTCAGAGAGACCCTTTTTCAGAAGGCACTATTGTAGCAGGGACAGCCCTAACTAATAAACTCCAAAAACAAAGGTGAATGGAAAGAACTGATGGAAGGAATAGATATGAACATGGAAATGGAAAGAATTGATTGAAGGAATAGATATGAACCACACTAGAAGGAAAGCATGATTAACCATTTGCAAGCTGAGTAAAGACCTGACAAAAGTACAGCAATACCACAACATCACAGCCAAGCAAGTGGCTTACCAGCTTCTGCTCAGTAATAAAGCTCTAAATAAACAGACTAAAATACAGGTTAGATGAAAAAGTGATCTGGTGGAAAAGTATTTTAGTATGCCATACATAAGCCCCATATAATAGCTCTGATAAAGCCCAGGGAGGATGCTTTGGCCCAGAGAACTTCAGATCAGTGTCACTCCTGTGCTGTATTTATACGCTTTATGAATACTTTATTCTCAATTGCCTTTCACCTCATATCAAACAACATCTGATAGCAGAACAAGTTGTATTTAGACCAGGTAAGTCTGCACTGGCCAGATACTAAACATCACCCAACATTTAGAATATGGATTTGAGAAAGGGATGATAACAGGTTCTATGTTTGTGAACATAGCAGTCACATATGATACAATCAATCAATGAAGCATGCTTGCCAAATCTACTACCACATGACACATGACTACTCCCCAGTGCAGCTCATCCAATCTCTTTTGGAGAATAGACATTTTTACTAAGAACTGTGCAAGAAATGGAGCCACTTGAGATGACAATGAAATTGCTACCACGCTGCCATGTGGGAGGCCCTGATCCTCTTTAACATATATATCAATGACCAATCCATACAGAGCAATATGAGGAGCTTCATATATGCTGATGATCTATGCATCATCTCAAGAGAAGGACTTTGCCACTGTCAAGAACAGACATGTGCACTAAGCAACCTCTCAGATTTTTACAATAAGAACTAGCTTTGTGGCAGCTCAACAAAGATGCAAGTCACAGCCTTTCACCTATGCTAGAGTAGCCAAGCAGAAATTAAATATTACCCGGGGTGGAATTCCACTGACTAATCACCCAATCCCTCCTAACTTGGAGGTTACACTGGACTGAACACTTACCTTCAAAGTACATGTAGAGAAGCTGAAAGAAAAAGTCACCGTACACAACAACATACTTTGAAAGTTGGCCACCTTAAAGTGGGGAGTGAACCCAGTTACATTACAAAACACTGTTATTGCCTTGTGTTACTCCATTGTGGAGTATGCATGTGCAGTATGGGAATGATCACTTCAGCCAAGAAAATAGACCCAGTTCTAAATGACAGCTGTTGTGAAATAATAGGATGTCTGAAGCTATGGATAGCCTGTACTTACTGGTTGACATTTCACCACCTGTTATCAGAAGAAAGGTAGCGAGCCAAAAAGAAAGATCATGGTAGATGAAAGACCCCAGGCATCCACTTTATAGTCACACCAAAGAAACTGATATGGACTGGTCAACATGGTGATGCCTGAACCAAACCTTCTGCGCCTGCAAACTGGAAGTTAAAAAACAAACATGGTCGAATGGACCTACTCTAATGATATGAGAATGCTGAAATGCAGACCATGGAACATCTGCTTATTTGCTGACGTGGTGAGATCTCTACAAAGGAGGACCTCACTGCAGCAACAGAAACAGCCATCACTTCTACATGATTCTGGAAAAAATATCTGGTTCATGACAAGAGTACAAGATGAAAAATAAGAAGGGACTAATTCTAAAAGTTTTAAGAGAGGGGCATGGAACTTGTATGGGGCAAACAGTGTGATCAGTTCCCTAATTCTTTTCATTTGGCTTAACCCCTGAAGCAGAAAGTTTTACACCCCTTCAAAATGTATTTATAATAACATTTACAAATGTGATCTTTTTGTTGTTCATATAAATAGATTAGTAGGTTCATATAAAATGGATGTATTGGCTTTTGGGGGGGGGGGGGAATCCCCCTTTTTAACTTAAAAGGTTGGGGGGAAGAA
>NW_017729029.1:67055624-67057117 GCF_001723915.1 Gavialis gangeticus | reverse complement strand
TTTTGGGGGGGGGGGGGAATCCTCCTTCTGACATGACAAGGTTGAGGGGAAGATAGAAATATGCATGAGAACAGAAAAGAAAGGAGAACAGAAATATGTTTCAAAGAGTATAAAAAGCAACTCTATATCCAAAATCATACTGTGAAATGTAAGTAAATTATTTGTCAACCTTAATGAAAGATACTGGCATACTGTAAATTATCCATGTTCTTTTGAAGGAAATTACCAACAAATCTTATTAAAAATCTCTAAGAACTACTGATTTAAAATTCGGGATTGTGCAGATGGGGTGTTGATGGTAGAAAGAGGTATTTCTCATAAGAATATTCTTTCTGTTTCATAAATTGATGTCTGACAGAGTTCAATATTAGATTCTATTAAGTATGACAGTAATATCACATCATTTGTTTTCATTGTCTCATTATAGATTGCTGCAGGATTCTTTAACATCAACTGCTTTGGGAAATTGTATGCTAAAAAATGTTGAGAGAATTTCATTTTCATTTGACTGATAATTGTTTTCTATATTCAGTTCCACCAGTAATTCGAGTCTATCCAGAAAGCCAGGCCAGGGAACCAGGTGTGACAGCTAGTCTCCGATGCTATGCTGAAGGTATCCCCAGTCCACAACTTGGTTGGCTGAAGAATGGAATTGACATTACTCCAAAGTTATCCAAACAGTTAACTCTTCAAGGTAAAGGAACATATTGCTTTCTAATGGCAGCAAAATGGATTGTTTTTAAATAGCATTACAGTCTTTACAGTGCATTCTCACCTTGCATATTTTCAATATCCGGTTAGGGTTAATTTATAAGTTAAGGTACAAGCACGAAGTAGAGGGTGAGAAGTAGAACTCCCTCACCTTAAAAGAAGTGAAACCGTGCCTTAGAGACATTCTGAGGCACAAATCCCTGCCTACTTTCTTTCTTCTTGAATAGCAGCGGGAGACGTAAAAGCTTCAGCCTCTATTACCAGTAAATGTTAATGTTTCCAGCCATCCGTATCACTACACTATGGCTTATCCTTGCTGATCAGTATATTATGGAAGCTCAGCTCAGCCATCACCTCTTTTTCTGCCAGTGTGGTTAAGGAGAGAAAGTAATCTCAATAAGTCAGTCAAGCTTTTAGATGTTAGTATAATTAGGCGTTAGGGCTATGCAAAGCTTCAGTAGTGGATTCAATTCGGAGGAGATTCAGCCTGATTTGGGGACCAAATCTCTGAATCGGAGTAGAATCAGGAAACCGAGTAAAAGCTCTGAATTGATTTGGAAAAGATTTGGCCAATTTAGGGATTCAGCCATAGACTAAACAGGCAGATGACAGCTGCTTACAGCTGGTAAATCTGTTGGGGTTGCGGGGGGAGGAAAGGGGTGTGGGGGAAGGAAGCATCAGGGCTGGGGTTGGAACAAGCTGCCCAAGTGGAGCGGGGAGATACGTTACTTGGGGAGCGGGGGGAGGGGTGTGGGATTGGGTGCGGCATTGCCTTGAGTGGG
>NW_017729029.1:67050116-67050624 GCF_001723915.1 Gavialis gangeticus | reverse complement strand
CCAGGTAGAGCGGGGAGATACGTTACTTGGGGAGCGGGGGGAGGGGTGTGGGATTGGGTGCGGCATTGCCTTGAGTGGGGGCTCTGCCCTGCTGCTGCTTGCCGAGCTGGGCTGGCAGGGGGGACAGGTTGTGTGGGTACAGCCATAGGGCAGCTGCCACATGGGTGCTAAGCGGCAGGGGAGCGGGCGGGGGCACAATCTGTGCTGTGCTGCCCTCACTACCCTGTGCTGTATTGGGGGGGAGGATCTTCCACAAGCAACCAGAGGCCTCAATTGCTGCTCCTACAGCCAGGGATTGCAGGCCTTTTTTTCTTTTCTTTTCTTTTCATTTTTCTTTTCTTGTTTCTTTTTAATGGGAAAACTGTACTGTGTTACATGATGATGCACCACCATCTGTATCACCCTCCCCCTTTCAAAATACTAAATTCCACTGCCCTCCCATGACAATATCAATAGGTTAAGTTAACCATGTCTACTTAAGTACTCCACACTTTTAAGGTCAATTTTT
>NW_017729029.1:67041344-67045116 GCF_001723915.1 Gavialis gangeticus | reverse complement strand
TGGCTGTACCTGCCTCTCCCTGGCCAATCCGAATCACTGAATCTCTCTGAATCAGCGCTGAATTTTCCTAAGCTGATTTGGCCAAATCAATTCAAGACAGTGATCCAAATCTCCAAATTGAATCACTGTCCTCCAAATCAGCTGCATCTGAACTGAATACTTCCCTATTCACACAAGCCTATTCGGCATTGAAATTGTTGTGAATTTGGTACTGCTGAAAATTATACTATGTTTCCATTTCCCTAAATTAGTAGCAATTGTTGTTCTTTTAAAAGCTAAAAATATTGAATTAGATTTTGGCATGTTTTGTTGAAGTTCAAAGTACTTTTGACTTTGTCAATCTAGAAAAATATTCATGCTAGTCTAATTGTGGTCAGAATGTGGCATAGAATGCAATATCAGTGTTTATTTCCACTGAAAACAAATAGTTTAATTTAAAGATGGATTACGATTTAAGGCCTACATTCCAAAAAAGGACTTTAGTGCTTCAAATGGGAATGAAATAAAACATTTTAAATTTAAGCACTTAAATCCATTTGCAAAATCCTCACTCATATGCTGCTTAACCCTGCAGCACCCCAACTCTGCAGGCCCTTTATAAATTTCAGCAGGTATGTCAAGTCCTGCTCCTAGGCATGCATACAGACACCTTAGCCTTGACTGTGCTGAGCAGCTCAGCACCCAGCTCACTCTTACGCCATGTATATTTCAACAAACTAGTCAACTGTCTCTCTGTTCCCTGAGAGGCTTGAATCTAATGGGCACTCCCAGAGGATACCTAAATCATGGTCCCTGCGTGCGAGGCAGTGGCAGCTGCTGCTTTTTCTTAAAACCCTGTAAGAGGAGAAGATGATTGTACTGCTAAAAATATACTGGTTTTATATAGCATATGGTCAAATGTATAAGGTAGGGTAGGGTGTGGGGTATGGTAAAAGCAACTCACCAAGGATTTGGGAGATCCAAATTTGAGACGATTAAAACCCACACCATCAGACTAAATAGATGAGATGTTGACTGGGGGACATGAGAAATCTCTTGAAGGGAAAGAGCAGAAATAGAAGGGTCTAAAGAAGTGTTCTTGTGAAGCAGCTAGGGGCAGCCTAAAGGATCCCTGATGGACATTATGGTTGTCTGAGTTCCCACAGTTGTTTGTTGTCTATTCTCCTCTTGATGACCATTTGTTCTGCTAGTAAAATAGATTATTTTCTCTCATTCTCCCCATACTTCATGCAGAGAGGAGGCTTGGGAATAAAAAAAAATGCAAAATTCCTTCTAATAAAATGCAAGTTGGATGCTAGAAGTAGGATAGAGATGAATGAGAGGCAGCAAAATGTTCTGTGAAGAGAATGTGTTACTTTTACCTTTATGCAGCCAGTCCTGAGCTCTCCTATAACATGTTGCTTATCCACATGCCCAGGCCATAGCCCTATCCAATTTCCCCTTTAAGAACATTCCCTACTATCAGAGTGTTTTCTTCTGCAGAATTGCTCCCAGGGTGCACTTCTCCTGGGCTTCCATCAATTTGCCTTGGAGAGTAGAGTGGGGAAACCTTCGGACCTTCATATGTTAAATGCCTTGTAATAAATAAAATTAGTTATATTTTTTCTTGCATATTGCTTAATGATGTGGATAAGTGCAATATATGTTTTCTCCAGTGATGTTCCCATCCTCTACCCATTAACATGGCAAAGAAAAAAACTATATAAAGTCTGAACCCAGAGAAAAGGTGTTCTGTAACAAGTTTCACAGGAAACCTCTAGGTTCTGCTTCATCCATATTCTGCAGTACATGTGTAAAGGACAGTTTTTATTAAGCACTACAAAGTTAAGCAGGAATATTTTGCATTTACAGCATTGCTACATATTAAATTAAGGTATATGTCTGTAAAATCAGATAATGTTACCTCTGTCTTCCAAAGTCAATGTACAATCTCCAATTTGTGTGAGCAAATATTAGTTTTTTTTCATATGCAAACTTATGCACAAACTTAAGGATACACATCTGTACATGAAAAAGTGTAGTCTTATTTTATAAGCTTTTTGGCTGCTAGTCTGCACTCATCTCAGATGAAAATGACTCTCTAGGGTTTCTGGGAAGAAATAAAAATAAAGGAAGATTTTTGGCAGGGAAACGTATTAAACCGATACTGCATATTTGATGACACTATCTGAAAAGTAGATTTTCTGATATTTCCAAGGAGTTTCATCCTGGTTTCATTGTATACAAAATCAAAATCATGCCCATTACTTCTGCAATGAACTTTACAAAGAAATACAGGCTCCCAGGTGTTTGTTAGAGTTTAACAGCTGCAAGGATACATTAATAAATTCTCATTTGTCCAAATACATTTTGTATGTATGAGTCCCATCACCAAAATGTACAGTGCTACAATTGACTAAATTGAGAAGTACATGCAAGGACTGTGAGATGGAAGCAAGTAAACTAGGCCATCTTTTTTTTCTAACTCAATTATACAGAATAATAAAGAAGCTCATTTAAAGTTGCATCCCATATTCTGGAAGCTATACATCTCTTGCAGAATGTATTGTACTGAAAATTTCTCCCATTATGTTTTGTGAACTCCATGGCATTTTCTGTTAAATCAGCAATGCAAGGTGCTGGCATTGCAAATGATCAGATACAGCATTAATAAAGCAGAACAGCTCAAGTCTACAGAAGAGGGCACACCAGTTTTTTCAGATCTATGTTGTCACTGAAACAGGTACAAAATCTGAGACTGACATCTGGAGCCAAGCATCCAAAATGGTTGAGATATTCCTGTTTTCTGTTAAATGAATGAGAGTAGAGTTTACTAACCAACTGAATACGTTTGCAGTAGTCTGGCGGGTGTCCAATATATGAACTGAGGAAGGAAAGCAGTTTAATTAGGATAAGCCTGAAAGCCCTGTAGTAAAACTAAAATTGTTGTTCACGTGTTGTGTTCTCCCTTTGCTTTCAGCAAACGGCAGTGAAGTTCACATTAGCAATGTGCGCTATGAAGATACGGGAGCATATACTTGTATTGCAAAGAATGAAGCAGGAGTGGATGAAGACATTTCTTCTCTTTTTGTAGAAGATTCGGCTCGGAAGACCCGTATGTACTGGAAAAATAGTCTCTCTTTTATTTATTTATTTATTTATTCATTTATTCGTTTATATTTCTTAGCTGTATGTTAAAAGAACATTAATACTGAAACATAATCAAATGTTAAATAATTATGTATCAACATCTAGATAGTTGGGAAGTATAAACAAGGAGACAGAAAGAAAGTTGTGAAAATCATTATATAAAAGGATCATTAAAAAAGGAAATGAGGTAATGTTAAATATTAAGTCTATTGAGAAGTGAAGTGACATTTCTAATTCATTTTGTAAACTGAACTGTCTTTTACATCAGTATTACAGTCTGAAAAGTTAGCCAATTCCTGGAAAATTTCTGTCTGCATATCTGAAGTGCAAAGTAGAAACATAGGTTACTTTCAGCTAACCTTCTCCCCCTCTGATTTTGGATTAAATTAAGGGGCAATCTAAGCCTCAATGTAGCTAGTGACCAGTCTGTTCTAAATTGCTGTAGTGGCTAACAGTTTCCGTGACTTGTGGTCTGACTCTGTGGGGGCATCTCTATGAGTGCACGTGTGTGGTTTGTGGCACGTCAAAGCAGTTTGAGTTGCCGCAAACTGCATGCGGCGCACGTGCTGCTGATTTGCTGCACAGTAGGGGGGTTTTTTTATACTTGGAGATCTCGTTGTAAAAAAAAAAAAAAAAAAACACC
>NW_017729029.1:67037916-67041240 GCF_001723915.1 Gavialis gangeticus | reverse complement strand
ACACCCAAAAACCCTGCCACTAAAAAAAGTGGTGTGGCACACATGGCAGCAACGTGTGCCACCAGAAACCGAGGAGCCAGATCACTGCTGTTGCTGCACGGGGATGCCCCCAGAACCTCAGGTACCCCATCTGGGTCAATTTGTCCTGTACAGTGGCAAAAACAGTGGCACAAATTTCTGCCACTGCAACTTTTCACTGAAGCATCTGCATGCCCCTACACATGGGGACATGCTCTGTGGTTTCATTTTGCTCCTAATATGTTCCCTCCACACTCCAGCCCTCCCTAGAAGACAGGCAAGACTGGAAAAGCAGCAATGACCTTAATTCTTATGCTCTTATAATTCCACTTTGCCAGGGAAGTCCTTAACTACTAACTTAAGTCAGCTCTAAATGCCATTTTCAAAACTAGAGCGATGCAAAGAAATTTCAAAGGGGCTGAAGATCTAGAAACTGTGCATCCTACCAAAATAGATATATTTCCCAGCCCCAAAGAGCCTTGACTTACATTTCATGGGACAGCTCTTAAAATTTTAGTTATCGCTACTTAAATATCAATTGGTATGAGTATATGCTATGAAAATGATAGTCACTTTAACGGTGAGTCTCATTACATTAATTCAAGGTATTCCTAGTACAGCCACCTGAGAGAACTTACTAAACTATCACAGATAATATTATAGTCGAGGCTGGGAGCATTGCAGGTTGAGGTCACCTGACACTTCCCATTATATATGACACTTCATTCAGCTGTGTATAACTTTACCAAAGTGTAACCTCTTGGGATAAAATCCTATATTGTTGATATCTGTCTTGGGGGTGGGGGGGAGGGGAAGGGGGGATTTTTTTTTTCTCCTCAGACCAGGAGATTCATGTATTCCTGAAAGTGAGGTTAAAGGAAAATGTTTTGTGCATGGTAAAGAAATCTAAAGAACTGTTATTTTAGGAGTTCTAGCACCTTGTCCTTGGAGCAGGATTTGACATTTGACGGTGGTTACATTGCATAGAGAAGGTGCTTTTTGCTCTTTTTTGCAAAAATCTTTCCAAATTGGGCCCTTGGAATATAAAACCATGGAAAATGCAGTTTGTATGTCCTCCAGAGAGACTTGCTCTGCCGTAACTAAAATCTAAAGGATCACCCCTCCTCTCCCAAACCTACGCAATCTAAAATCTCTGGAGATTCTGTCCACATTGAACAAACTCTACCATTAGAAATCACATCAGTGGGTCATGACATGCTTAGTCTAGGTGCTACAACTACAACCATAAAGATTGTCTTTATGCTCTCAGTGCTCATCGTTTGGTCTCAGGCAGCATAGGGAAGACTGGTCTCTAGACTAAAAAGTGTAACAAGCAGAGTTGGTGTCTGGGAGTGGAAACCCTACAAAAGAGTGGAAATGGGGTGTGTTTCAAGAATGGAGAAGTGCATTTCCAAGAACTGAGGATGGGGGCATGTGTTTCTGAGAGCAGGGATGGAGGGGAACTGTCTTACCCATGCTGGGAACTTGGGAGCTCCTTACTATACTAATCCACAGCTGAGTTACTGCTGCCACTGCTATGTGCTTTTCCTGGCCCAGCTGTTGCTCTTAAAGCAGCAGCAACCAGGGACTGTTTAGGAGCTCCTTGCACTGGTGTGCTATCAGAGTGCATACTTCACAGGGGTGAGGGGTGATTCTGGCACCTCTCGTAACTTGACCACTGGGATGAGTGCCCCTCTCACCCACGCCTGGTTGCACTACTTCTTGAATTGAATGTAGAGTGGACAAGAGCCAGACTATGGGTGTTAAGGTTGCTATTGTGATAAAGAACCTGGGAAAAGATTGGAACCAAAAGGTGACTGTGGAAGGAGAACTGGAACTGGAAATGTCTCTAGTGACTGGGACTGAAAGAAGGTGAAGAGAAATTGTGTCAGTCTCCGTGACTAAAAAGGGAGATGTTAGAACCAACAGATATTAGACAAGGAGCTAGGAAGGGAAAACTTCAATGCAATTGGGAACCAGAGAGTAGGAAATATTAGGTGAGGAGAGATGGATCTAATGAAGTCACAGAAGCCTTACTGTATTCAATGCACAGGATGAAAACTGTTCACTCAGTGATATTGTTCCAATATTTTGCTTTATCTTTATTGTTCAGCATATGGCAACATGACTTTATTTACTTCACAGTATTCAAATCTTGCTCTGAAGATATAATTATTCATTTTATTAGACACATCAATTTATTTGTTTCACTTTCATTCATTTCATGACATCTTTATGAGAAGAGGTAGCAGTCAAGAAACTTTTGCCTGATGTCAGGAATGGAACAAAATAGGAAAGGACCATTTAAAGCTCACTTAAAAGTCACCAAGAAATGCAGGTTTTTAGTTTTATTGTTGTGGGATTACAAAACTATGTGGTAAACTTTAATTTTGTCAAGGTCATCATTTTCAGCTTGAATAATGTAGATATTCTAAGGTCAGAAGAAAGATACATTTGAAAGAAAGTCTGGGCCCCCTCGCCTTTAATATTAAAAATATGGTTTATCCAAGGGTTTTTTAATTATTCTTAATAATCTCTTTCTCTATTTTCTGCACTATATTTATTTAATCTGGACTTTGTGTTTTTTAAATTGTATATTTGCCAATTTAGTTTATCATTTTACACTATGCACCTGCAAAGAAATATTTGACTTTTTTTTTTTTAAAGACTATTTTTTTTTAAGTTGAAACTCTGAAAAAATTATATAACAAATCCAAACAGATTTTTCAGGAATTGTATTATAATACAAAAATATTATGGTTTTATAGTCATATTCTTTCACTTTATGGGATTTACAGAACCAACAATGGACAGAAAATAATTAGAGTTGTACTGATACATTGGTCCACTATCGGATTAGTACTATATCACAAATCAGCATGAAGTGGCCGATAATTTGTCTGATAAATGTCCATGCATGCACACAGCTGCAGCACAGCATGCAGACATAGAGGAGCAGAGCCCAGCAGCGTGCAGGTAGTAAGCCTGTTGTGGTGGAAGGGGAAGGAAGGGGTATGGGGGGGCAGATCAATGCCCCCTGAGGTTGGGGAGGGAGGGGGTAGGGGCAGGTGTAGGACAAAGTTGCGGCTTGTCAGGGGGACAGCTCCCACTTCTGCGTGCACCCAGGGAGGGCATGGGGATGGGGGCATGTGCCCCCGGATCTGTGCAGGGTGGGGCGGGCAGGCTGCAGCTGTGGGTTGGAGCCAGGCCTATGCCAGGTTCTTCTCAGTGAGGTAGATCTGACTCTTGGTAGACGTGGGGAAGCCCCGGTGGCAAGGCGACCTGAGGAGGGAGAGGAAGAGGATG
>NW_017729029.1:67032056-67032916 GCF_001723915.1 Gavialis gangeticus | reverse complement strand
GCCAGGTTCTTCTCAGTGGGGGCTGGACTCAGGGTAGGCGATGGCAGCGCTTGGAGGGGGTTATGGAGGGGGCTCCAGCTACCCCAAATTTCATTGTAGTTGCGCTCCCAGCACCACTGCCACCCATCCAGTGCAGCCGCAGTTCATCCTGGTGCATGGGGGCAGGTGGGAGTTGAGCTAGGTCTGCTCCAGGCAGGCAGCAGTGGTACTGGAATCAGGGCTACAGCAAAATTTAGGTTGGCTGGAGCCCTCTCCATAGACCCTTCCCAGTGCTCCCACTACCCACCCTGAGCCCAGCCCCTGCTGAGAAGAGCCCAGCACAGCCCCAGCTCCAGCCCACAGCTGCAGCCTGCCTGCCTGGCTGGCCCCATGCAGATCTGGGGGGCACATGCCCCTTCCATGCCCTCCTGGGGTGTGTGCAGTGGTGGGAGTCTGCCCCCCCCACAAGGCACAGCTCTGTCCCATTTCCGCCCCATACTGCCTGGGCAGTGCCTGCCCCTGCCCTCTCCCTCCCTCACTGTGCGGGGCATTGATCTGCCTCCCCATATCCCTTCCCTCCCCTCTTCCCTTCCACCACAATAGACTTACCAGCTGCATTCTGCTGTATCAAAAATTGGATTGGATTGACCGATATGCCTCCTTAAATATCAGCTATCGGTATCAGCCCCCAAAATGTCTATCCATGCACCCCTAAAAATAATATATGTTCAATAAATGCATTCAAGTCCAGTAGCACTATGTTGGGAGCAGTCATCATGGCCATTCAGTTTTAGCTGAAATTTGTAACTGGAGCAAGATAGAACATAGACCAGATTGTTTCTAAGATCATCCATACTGATGATCTTACCCCCCCCCCCCCC
>NW_017729029.1:67025101-67027056 GCF_001723915.1 Gavialis gangeticus | reverse complement strand
AGTGGGCAAGGGGCAGAGGCCAAACTGATTGACCCACCCCACTGTCTACCCTGACTTCTCCCCATACTGCTTCCCCTGCTACCTGCCCCCACACACACACGGTCTAGTCAAACTTTGCTTGCTAGAGGCTTATAATCTTATATTTAATATACTCTTATTTCTGTGGATACTTGAACAAGCTTTTCCAACTCTGTAGCTTAATAACTACAGATGTAGCCCACAGCTGCTTGTACCTCATGATACCTCAAAGCAATATTTTAAACATGAGTGCAATTAGCACCTCAAAAAGAAGCATACAGCCACATGGTAGTTTAGATACCTGTATCTGCACATAAATATCAGGTTAAAGTTCATGGAAATAAAAAAGGGTAGTTATTGCCCGTATCAAGTTATCATTACTTGACTAGCTGAGCAAACACTGTTTGCTGCAGGCAACGCAAATGTATATTCATTCTTTCCCAGAACCAGTGTTGTGTTTCATTTGAAAGGGACGGTCCTTTACAGAATATTTAGTAACTTATTAGCTTCAAATTAAGGGTGGAATGGGTTTGTCACTAAGGCTGCTCAGTGTTTATTCAAACACCTCAAAACATTGATTTGTGGAATAATTTGCTTTGCTAATAATGTAAATGAGAAAGATACCAAGAAAACCATCTTGTTAGTTATTTGTTACCTTATCTATAAGGTTACCATCACAGCTATAATTTAATGCCTGCTGTTGAGGCTACAATTTTATGGTTCAAGAATGTCCTCTGGTATGATTCAAATGTGATTTATTATATGATTTTTATATTTTGCCTGTGTTAGAACCGCAATATATTACTTTTATGATATGTTATTCCACTCATCCTCCATCATAGGAATAAAGCAGGCATGTTTATTTTCTTAATCTAGACTCTTCTCCCTCTCCTCCTCAATTCCTCCCGTAAAAGCATGGGAACATTCCTGTTGGAAATACTTTCTCGCCAGCTTGTCAGTTAACTTGAACTGCTCTGCAGACTCAGAGCAGCACAAAACAGCACTCTGAGTAAAATAAAAGCGTTTCAGAGCATTGGGGGATTCAGAGTGCTGATTGGCTATTGAGAGGTAATGATTTATAATGAGCAGTTCTCCTGGGTACCTAGAACATATAGAGCTGTAATTGCTTTTATATTGTGCAGCAAGCAAAATACACAGGCTAAGGTCCTTCCTATTGTTAGTACCATATTTACTCAATGCCTAATCTATTTAGTTTATAAAGTGTATCTCTACGCTGCCTGCTACCTAATTTCAGACCAAGATGGCTAACTACCTTTCATCACTTCCTGAAATGGCATGTTAACTTTATGAACTGTTTTTTTTCAGCACTGTTTAGATGCATTGTAAAACTTTCTGGCAATATAAATTGAATTGGCTTTGTATAATAGATTAAATATAAAAAGATAAATATTTAATCTCTGTATTCTCATTTTTAGTTTAATCAACATGAGTTTCTCAATATTGCATATTGAACACAATACAATTTATTTTGAAGGCTGGACACAATTGTCTGAAATGCTGACTTCTTATCTGAAACCCAAAAATATGTAGTGTAGAAACTAAACACTTCCTGACGTTACAAAAGATTCTGCATTTGACAGAAGCATGACAGTTTGTCTGTTTTTTAAGAAATAATTGACAAAACCCCCCTGGAATTAACAGCAAACAAAACTTCAAGCCATTTTCTTATGTATGTAATTTATAAATGTGTGTGTGTGTGTGTGTGTGTGTGGATAGATAGATAGTGTGTGTGAGAGAGAGATCATATATACAGACATACAAAGAGAAATAATGATGGATAGGCAGCTCTTTAATGATCTGTATGATGTGTCAGTAGCAAGAAGAATGAAAGGAAATTAATAGGAAAATTAACAGTGTGAGGTATGACTTAGGTATTTCAGTAAGAGGGAAGAATTTTTTTTGGGGGGGGGGGGAGT
>NW_017729029.1:67021245-67024995 GCF_001723915.1 Gavialis gangeticus | reverse complement strand
GAGGGTGTGATCTCTTTTACTAGATTTATTTTAAAGTTTCTAGCAGATTGGAGAAATAAGTAACACATTTTCCATTCCCCAGGGAAGTCATACCTAGGTGATAATGATTCATCATCAAAATGGAAATTCTAGATTAAAGTAAATGAAAAACTATGTGTAAAGTGCTTTGTCATCCAGAGCTGTTAAATTTATGCATGAATTAAACAATGAGTTGATGTTCTGTCTCATGCAAGTAAGATTTTAACAAAGGAGGACAATCTTAAGAAAAGCTTGGTCTTTTGTTAGCACTTTAACCTTATCCAGTATGCAACACCCTGAGCACCTTCTGTACAACTATGTGATTTTTTTAACAGTCCAGTATTTAGCATGTTTCTACTGTATTGACAGTTTATATACCTTTTGGGGCAGAGATTCTCAATGACAGTCTGGCACCTCTGGGTGCTCTGGCAAGATCCTTTGAAAAGGTACTGGAGCTGTGAGATAAGCCAAGTGTGAGAAGATAAGCAAATGAATGCCAGCTTAGGTTTAGTCCCTGTCTGGCCATGCCCCTGCCCCCACTACCTGTATCCTCCACAAAGAGGTAAGCGCTGTGATAAACAAAGTGGGATGATATGGGGTGTTACTCAGTTCACAAAAGTTATGTGAGAGTGCCTCAGTCTAAAAAGGTTGAGAACCAGTGCATTGGGGAATGGCTGTCCTATGCCATTCTTCCTTTGCTATGGTAGCAGAAGAACTATTTCTTTAACCTTTCTGTTTGTGGCAGTTCTACTGGTTTAATACCAGTGAAATAAGAAATGTCAATTGTCATTCAAATTTGGGAACAAAGCCACCACAGAATCTGAGTGCAGGTGTGTCCCAGCTGGGTATCCCCTAAGATGATTGATAGAGACATCCTATTATAATGGGATTTAAAACATGATGCAAATCTTACAAAAGTTAATTGTGTTTCTCACACATGTGGAAAATATATTAATGTAAAATAATACATAGGAATGCTCAGGCTTGTTGTTGGTAGAATGGTTGGAGCTAGATTTTTCAGCTTTACAGTAAAATGGAATGAAAACTTCCACTTTCATCCTAATGTATCTACTGTTTCAGATAAAAATGAACAAAATATTTAATAGATCGATTGACACCATGTACAGCCCTATAACTTGTGTTAGCTAAAGCACATCCTCCCAGAAACATCTTCAATCTTAATTTGAAGATATAAAGATATGGAGAATCCACCACTTTCTTTGAAAGTTTGTTTCAATGCTTAGTCACATCACTATTAAAGAAAAAAAAAACAGACCTAATTTCTATGTGTTTGTAGAAAGTTTCTGTTTCTAGCCATAAGTTCTTGCTCTGCCTTTTTCCACAAAATCCAAGAACCTTTTAGTATCCAGGATTTTCTCCCATGTGGGTATTTCTGCACATCTGATGACTCTTGATCTTTTTCTTAATTTAAACCAAATTAGATTTAAACCAAATCTAATTACAGAGCTCTTGAAGCCTCTCTCATTTTCCCCCAAAATTTGACTTTTTCATTCATTTTTCTTTCAATTCTTATCAATTTTTTCAACATTCTCTCTCTCTCTCTCTCTCATACATGTGTATGTTTGTATGTGTGTGTGTGTAGAATGAGAATACCAAACCTTGCAATAATGTGTGTGTGTATATCTATGTATGTATATATGAAGTGTAGCATGCATATATACGTGTGTGTGTGTGTGCATGTGTGTGTGTGTGTGCATGAGCATGCCAAACCTGTCAATATTATTCTGCTATTAGCCTCATTAATGCTTTATAGATGGAGTAAATACCTCCTTAGAATAATAGGAAATTAGGGGTGGAAGGGACCTAAGGAGGTCATCTAGTCCTCAAACCAGGACCATCCCCAACTAGTTCATCCCAGCCAAGGCTTTGTCTAGCTGGGTCCTAAAAACCTCCAAGGATGGAGAATCTACAATTTTTCTGAGTAACCTGTTCCAGTGCCTAGTGAAAGAGTTTTCATCTAACCTAAACTTTCTGTACTAGAACATGAGACCTTGAGACAACAGAACACAGATTGCATGATCTGCCACCAATAAGAACAACCCAGCTCCATCCTTTTTGGAACCCCCCTTCAGGTAGTTGAAGGATGGTGTTAAATCCCTCCTTAGTCTTCTCTTTTGCAGACTAAATAAATCCAGTTCCCTCAGCCTCTTCTCAGAAGTCATGTGCCCCAACCACCTAACTATTTTGTTGCCCTCTGCTGGACTGTCTTCAAGTTGTCCACAATCTTTCTGTACTGGAGGGTCTAAAACTGGGCATAGTACTCCAGATGTGGCCTCACCAGTCCCAAATAGAAGGAGAGGAATCATTTCCCTCAGTCTGCTGGCAATTCTCATACTAATGTTAGCCCAGTATGCTATTAGGCTTCTTCACAACAAGGGTGCACTCTTGACTCCTATTCAGTTTACTGTCCACTAGGGCTGTGCGAAGCTTTGGTCACTGATTTGATTCGGCAGAGATTTGACGCAATTTAGTGGCTGAATCTTCAAATCCAAATCAAATCAGGAAACCCTTTAATCTCCGAATCAAATAGGAACGTTCCAAATCGATTTGGAAAGATTCAACAATTCAGACATAGACACAGCTTTAAAGGAATTTTTCTACATACCTCAAGGTACCAGGCGGCTCATGAATGCTGAGATGATTGGGTGGATGGAGTGTCCCACAGGAGTGCAGGGGGGTCCCCAGCACACTTGGCAGCAGACCTGGAAGAGGACCAAAAGCACTTCTGGTCCACTTCTGGGTCTGCCGGGGCGCACGCAAGGGGCTCCCCCCGCACTCCTCCAGCTTGGTGACTGGTGCCTCCTGGCGTCGAATCTTTAGTTTTGGATTCAGCCAAATCAAATTGGGACAGTAATCCGAATCAACTAATCGAATCAGTGTCCCCAATTAGGGCCAAATCCAAATCAAATATGGCCCATTTCACACATCCCTACTGTCCATTATAATTCCCAGGTCCTTTTCTGCCAAGCTTCTGCTTAACCAGTCAGTCTCCAGCCTGTAGTGGTGCATGGGATTATTCTGTCCAAAGTGCAGGACTTTGCACTTGTCCTTTTTGAACATAGTAAGATTTATTTTGGCCCAATCCTCCAATTTGTTGATGTCTCTCTGAATCCTAGCCCTACCCTCCAGCGTATGTACTTTTCCACCCAGCTTGGTGTCATCTGCCAACTTGTTCAGGATGAAGTCTATCCCATTTTACAGGTCATTGATAAAAATATTGAACAAAACCAGCCCCAGAACTGACACCTGGGACACTCCACTTGATATTGTTAACTAGACCTCAAGCCATTGACTACTATCCTCTAAGCCCTGTGATCTAGCCAGTTTTTTGTCCACATTACAGTCCATTAATCTGACCTGTACTTCCATGGCTGTATGTGAGAATGTTGTGGGAGACTGTATCAAAAGCCGTGCTAAAGTCAGTAACTAGGTATCCTTACGCCTAGTCATTTTCCCCTTATTTATGCATCTGAGGATTCCTTTATCCATTTCTCTCTCTAGCAGCACTCTGGTAGCTCATGTTTCTTTGCTTGTCCTCTGTGTAGATTCCATCAAGCAATGAAATCAGATTTGTTTTAAAGTAATCTTTGATACAATCATATATTTTATATGCCAATGCATATTTCTCTGCTTTAATTTTTAATCCTAAAACAATCTTTCCTTTTTTTTTTTTTCTGAAAATGATATTGGATGAACTGACATATAGTTAGT
>NW_017729029.1:67013953-67016245 GCF_001723915.1 Gavialis gangeticus | reverse complement strand
TTTTCTGAAAATGATATTGGATGAACTGACATATAGTTAGTTACTCAGGTTATATGATTTAGTCTTTTTGAATATTGACTAGCATTGCTCCTGAAATGTATCTGGTATTCCAGACTGTATTAGAACATACTAAATCATAAGTCTAAAGATCTTCTTTAATAGCTCTTGAGGGCATGTGTCTGGACTTCCTGATGTAAATATTTATCCATCCTTAGTTACTAGTGGACTGGAAAGTACTTCATCATTCTTCTGACTGTGAGTGCATCATCCTCCTTCTTTCTAGATACAAATAGAAATATTTAAGGAACAGATTGTAGAGTTTGCTAACAACCATGGAAAGCAAACTTCCTAGGTTTGAATTCCTCTAAAAGAGAATGCATTTTCTTCCCTTCTTGCAGTCTTTCCAGGTGACTTAGAATTGGTGTCGATGATCTCTATGGGACATCTTCTGGCCGCATTACCTTTCTTCTTTCTGGAAGAAAAGGTCAATAAAAATATGACAACATGAATGTTTTTATTACTACATGATGGAAAAGAATAAAATGGTTTAGGATGAACAATATTATCTTCTCTTTAATACAGGGTCATGGCTAGTATAGCTAAAATTGCTTCTTTTCCTAAAGGGAACAATTACCCCAGTATTTTTAAACATTATTTTCATTACCTCCAACAACACTTGAAAATACAGCTATTTCTTTTTTCTAGTATACAGTGTTTGCACCTGCATTTTATGAAGTTTACAACTCTATCATTAATCGATATGAGTAGCTTCTCTGTCAATAATGGGTGTATCAAGTTCAAATTGACTATGCAAATGCAAAATCTGAATCAGTTTCTAAACAGCTTCAGGTTAGTAGTGGAGGTGTTTTTAATATTACAGATACAGACTAGATCAACTTGGGTTCTGAAAGCCACAAATAAAACCCAAATTATAAGGTTCCAAGTGCTCTTGCTGTGCCACTGGAAGAAAATTAAAATATTAGGGAATATGAATAAAGTTGACTTGACAGCATCTTTGTGGCTATGTAGATGATGGTTGTCAGCACTATTTTCTGTTACTGTCATGGAATGAAATATTATTCATGACAGGATGGTGAAAAAGTAGCCTTGCCAGTTTGTGGAGTGTTTTGTTTTAATTTAGCTGAAGTTAAGTTACATTTTTTTCAGGTAATAACAGTGCGGATATATTTCAATATTAGTCCGAGTAATGTAAAACTAGGATATAATCAAATAGGTGATGAAAGAACAAGACTGAAGCTTGCTTTCTGACTAAAATACTAAAAAAGATAGGAAGCACTGTGAAATTTGTTTTAAGTGATTGTGTGCATGGAACAAATTAAATAGGTCAAGAGATCATTTGAATATCCCAGTCACCTATTTAGGCTAGCGTGGGCAAGGCATACTAATTTCTGTGGATAATAGCACAGATGGAAGTGATGTGGTTGGTATCATACTTGAGATGACTTATAAGTCCACAGCTCACAAAACCAGGAACAGAATTCTGTTCTCCTTTGTACCTATGTGGCAATTTTCTGGCTGTGTAACTGGTATTTTTGGCACTTAGACACAGGTTCTAATTCTATAACACCTGCACTGTGGATGCATAGTATTGTTCATCCTGAATCGCTTCACTCTTCTCCGGTATGGATAGAGTGTAGTACCTGTTGCATATACAGTAAGCTATACAGTAATCAAGCATGTATATACATGCCTCCTCTGGATGCATAAAATGCTCGGAAGCCATTAGGAACAAGTGAGCTAATGACTAGTAGTTTTTAGACTCTGGGGGAGGAGGACTCCTACCCCTGTATTTTAGACCTAGTAGATTGTCAGTTAAAGGACTACTTGTCCAGGAATCTGAAAATCGAAGTTGTAAACTCCCTTCTCCCCTTCTCAACCCCTCAAAACATACCTGATTTAAACGTGCAACTCTGACTTTCTAACACAGTGCTGACACCACAGTGACATAGGTTCATCATTATTCAATGAGCTCTCTAGCTTTCCTTTTGAAACTGCCCTCCCTTGGGCAGCCAATGGAAGGTACATGAAGCCAACAAGAGTAGACCAATCTAGAGTGTGATTGACTCATTGAAATGGCTGTTGCCCTGGATGGATGGACCCTCTGGGTTCTATCATCCAACTTTGCTCCCAGTCAGGCAGAAGCTTCTCCTCTGCACTGCTCACCATCCATTTATACAATGATTGCCCTCTATGTTAATTTATACAGTTAGCATAAGGGGATTTCATAGATTGTATAGACATTAGGGCTGGAAGGGACCTTGGAAGATCATC
>NW_017729029.1:66989785-67013942 GCF_001723915.1 Gavialis gangeticus | reverse complement strand
GTCATGGGTGGAGTCCCACCAGGTCTCCCTTATCCCAATGATATCATAATTCTTTGCATTGAGCAGGAGCATGAGCTCCTCCTGCTTGTTCTCCAAGCTCCTGGTATTTGTGTACAGGCAGGCAAATGTACCCTTGGGGGCTCTTGCCTTGCCCACAGATTGTACCAGGGCTGGGGAAGGGTGGGCTCCCTTAAGTGCCTTGGTCTGCTGGCTTTGCAAGGGTTGCTCAGTGGGCGAGCAGTGGCGGTAGTCCCCCTGTCCCCCAGCGGGCTTAGTTTAAAGCCCGGTGGAGCAGGTCAGCCAGTCTGGCCGAGAAGAGCCTCCTCCCCAGCGGAGAGAGGTGGAGGCCATCCCTTCCCAGCAGCTCACTGCCTCTCTCGCCAAAGAGTGGGCTGTGGTCATGGAAGCCAAAGCCTTCCTGATGACACCAGCGCCGCAGTCTTTGGTTGACTACGTGGATCCTCCTCTCCCTCCTCAGCCCATAGCCTGAGACTGGAAGAATCGATGAAAACACCACCTGTGCTTCTAGACCCTTAAGTCCGGCTCCCAAATCCCTGTAGCGCCTCATGACCCGGCTGGGAGCACTCCGAGCCGATCGGGGAAAATGGCTCAGATTCAGAAAAACTTCAGAAGAGGGGAATAATGCCTAACCAATGATGTGAAGGTTTGAGTATTATGTTGAGAAGTCAGAGATACAAATTTAGACCACTTTTGGGCATGGGCAACCTAAAATATGGATCTCCTGTTTTCTGTACCAAGTCCCTAACAATAAGGCTATTGGGACTAAAATATGGGATCACAGTCCTCCATATTTTCCTAGGCAGCTATTATTACAACTATAATAATTTAAAACATATTTTTCACTTTTTGTTTTTGTATCAACAGTACAACTAGATTAATTTCACTTTACATATAGTCAGCTTCATGTTGGGATCATTGTACTTTAGCACCTTGAGTAGCTTTTTGATCATCGCCATGTTTTAATTTTTGTTAGGTTTTCCCAAAGCTCTTTTAAAAAAACAGAAATTGGGCCTAACTTGACAAGAGCACCCTTAAAGAGTACCCCTTCAAACTCTTCAGCTAAATATAGATGATCAAAAAGCCCTAGACTGAATCAGTTCAATCTTTGCAGGTTAGTCTTAGCTGCATAAATTGAACTGATAAGCAACTGAACAGACATTCATGTTTGATTCCAGAAATGCAGCCACATGCCTGTAGTCACCCAAGCCACAAATGGGGGGGCATTAGAGAATGCTTCCCTGCTCATGTAAAGCGGAGCTAAAGGCTAGCTTGCCCACCGTGCAAGGCGGGAATTTGTGGGGGAGGTGCAAAACATCCTGGGATGCTGGGGAACTGTGGGTGAACTTGAATCTGGAGAAAATCTGGGGCAGAAATTCAAGAAACCTATTTAACCTAAACCAGTTAAGTCTGATGCTATATCAATCCAGGTGTATTATAAATCGATATGTGTAATTTATATGTGTAATTTCTGTCCCTAGACTTACAATCTTAGTCTACATTTGTACATTAGAGACTTACCTGAAAATCTAGTGAGTGAAATGGCAAGTTGTCACATAATGTCCAAGTTGAATTGTCAGAATCAGTTTAACAATATTTGAGGACATTTTAGTATTTTATGCAGCAATTTTTATTCTTTAACTTCAATTATAGCTTACTATGTTACCCAGTTCAGTCACTATGGCACTGTCAAATTCCATGAAGAAACTTCTATACATTGTTTCATCTCTTCAACAGGAGCAGGCTGAAAATTATCTTCCTTGTGCATTCTGTGTCTTGGGGCTCTGTTTAAAAAATAATATGTCTTTTCCATCCCATTAAATAGATCGATTTCTAACACAGTGCCTTTTTTGCGTAATGTCATAGGCTTATCACTTAACAAGAGCTTATGTGATCTGAATGCTGCTGACTTGACAGGTTTATGGCCATCCATAAGCAAGCGGGCATCACTGTTGCGTAGAATTTAGAATAAGACTAAAAGCTTTTTGACTATGATTTATTGCCTAAATTCTCTCTGTGAGGTTTTATGCACCTTTAATAGAATCTCCCTGTCCCACATCATACTAAATGATACCTATTTACCTAATTTCTTTGTAGATAATTTATGCTGGCATTTTATTTTATGGTAGAGCTAAATAAAGTTTATACCTTCTGACAACATCATAGACAAAGACTCTCTGTCTAAGATTTCCAGTTAGGGGTTATAGATTCTGCTTGTGAATCACTTTCTAATTGTTTTCATGTATATGATATTGCGTTTGTGAGTCTTGATAAAGTAATTCATAATATCTCATTACCAGAATTTACAGATAGTAAATCAGAGATTTTACTGTACAACTAACAATGATGTTAAGTACTAGGTCCTACTCTTGAGAAGTCAAGGTCATTGAAAAATGTTCATATATAATCTTTTACAGTAGCATTCTGTGTGTAATACCATTCAAGACATTATTTCAGTTATGGATGTACTATATGTGGTTAGAGTGTCCAAAGATATAATTAGTAAAAATTAAATCAAATAGTATTCTTTTCTAAGCTTTCATAGTTTAACAGTAAAAGTAATGTTACCATAGCTGTGACATGTTAACTGATAAGTAAAAGTTCAGTAATTAGGTGAATAGATGTTGTATTGTTTTAGCATATCCTGAAATGAAAGCAAAGTGTGTAGCCAGAACAGCCTCCCCTTGCCACACCCCCCCCCACCTCTTTTTTTTAACTTTTAAAACTTAGATGATGCTAAGGTAGGACAAAAGAGTCAAGCGTATTTTGTCAGGTATACTCCATCACATGATTACCACCTGGGTCATTTTGAAAGAGTGCATTGTTTCACAAAGAACAGTATGTTTCATTGTGTCCCAACAAGTATTGCTTCTGTACTGTCCAAAAGAAAGAGAGAAGAGATTACTGGAAAAACAGTTTTTACTTGCAAGATAATGGAAGTTGAGAAAAGAATCCTAACAACATTTTTCTTCTATCACCACTGGCACTTTTTAAAAAAGTCATATTAAAAATGTACTCTTTCTGGCTCCCTTCAATAATGAAACAACATGGTACCTATTGCTTAAGAGTATGTGTGTAAGTACTAACTAATGCCAAGACAAATTATAGCATTAGAGATATGTTCTTTTTTTTTATTTTGTGTTTGTATAAACACAACCATTGACTAATTTGAGTTGTCATGCTGAGAAAGCAGATACCTTTAACAATTACTTTTAAATCTATAAAAATTTAATAGTAGTAAATGCACTGCACGTACTTTTCCAAAATTCAATTGTGCTGTCTACTCATTTATACAGTACTAGCGAAATAGGCCTGAAACTTACTTAGAAATGACTTTTATGACCATATACTGCTCTGAGGTCTTACATCTTATAGGCCTTATAGCAGCCCCAAATATGTATAAAAATATTTCCCTGGTTGGGAAGAATAGTTTTCACCTTTCTCTAAGTCCCATATTCCATTTTCCCTGGAATCTGTTTTTCCAATGCAGAAGAGTTTTCAGCTAAGAGCAGTTGAGTTAAATGTTCATTGTCTTTCCAGATGTGGAGAGGAAAACTAATTTCAGTAATGCCCCTCCATGTTGTCCTGGGCAGAGAGGTTTAAATCCTTTCAGAAATGAACCGGTTAAGTATATTAGATTGCATAGACATTGCATAAACGAACAAAAAAAATAATCCAGAACTACTGCAAAGCCTAAATGTTCATAGATAAAATTCATGTCCTGTTGTGATGGAACTATAAAAACAGTTTAATCATTTGTGCTACTTTGTGAATGTTGTAGGTGCCAACTTGGTTGGGGAAAGGGGCCATGCAAAAATAGCAGCTGCCACTGCTGGTTGCCTAGCCACACCACCACCTGCAGGCCAATAGAGGCCACTGTCATGTAAATCTGTGCTGGCTGGGATGCAGAACTTACCACATGTGCCTCTGTCTACTGCACTCTATCCCTCTGCAAGAGTTGGTACTTAGTTATGTCCCATAAGTGCTTTTTTCCTGTTTGAAATAAGTGCAGTTTTTCTGCTTTAAAGCAACAGTGTCCCCTTTTCTGCACAGTGAGAGGGGAGAGTGTGTGAAAAAAATCAGTGAAGAGTGCTAATTCTGTTGCATCACTTATCAGACTGACAACCCCAGAGCAGATAGTGGGGTGTTTGAAAAGTAAGGCTGATATGGAATCAAGGCAGAGCAGTGTTATAGTGGTTCCCTTTCCTTCTCTTCAAGGATATCAGCTAACATTTTTGTCCCTTTAACCCGCTATTCTTGCTCTTCAGAAAAAGCAGCAGTATGGTTATCTCATTTAAAATTTTCTTTCTCTCATAGAAAATTCTCTTTATATTCAAGAGATCCTTACCCCATCCTTTTCTTTCTCCAATATCTATTCATTGTCTGGATCAACACAAATTTAAATCTATTTTTATACTCTCTCAACCTGTTCTGTGTGTGTGTGTGTGTGTGTGTGTGTGTGTGTGTGTGTTGTTTTGATGTCAAGTTGGTATTTTACTTCAAAAAGAAAAGCAGTCAATAATGCATTTAGCTAATATTCCAATCCATATATGATTGCAGTTTCTAATGAAAGGTTTACATCTGCAGCAAACTGTTAAACACTTTTATTCAAAGACAAAAACATTTAGCAGAGTGGACAAATGGTTTACACATGAGTAACCATGCAAAATGTACTTACCTTTGATAGAGGCGTATTAACAACCTTTGTTAGCACTGTAACATCATATTATAAGACAGACCCATTTTATGACCCAGCTGAGCTGATTTTCTTGTGTTTGGTTAGTGATTACCCTTCGTGTAGTTTCAACAAATACATACAAGAGTACCAAGAGACTAGTCCTCAATTCCTGTGATTCACCAGTGCTCCATTGAAGTTGGTCTGTTTCTGAATTAACAGGTTAACCTGATATCAGGAAAACCCAGGAATGATTGAGACTATAGAAACAAATGGAAAATTGGGTTGATTTCATTTTTACTTCAATGCAGTTATTACAGTTCACATTGTCAGGGGCTCAAACTCATTATGTAGAAAGGTGTTACCAAGAATACATAATAGATGATAGAATCAGAAACACAATTGGTATTTGGCATGTATAGTATATATCACATTAATGTGTCAGTTATTCAAGAAAATACAAGGTTTCTGTTTACATTCAAGGGACAATTAGATGTAGTTAAAGACAGCAATTGTTAATACATAATGGGGGCATTTACATGTGTGCTTTAATGGAAGATCGCTTATTTTATTGCACATTAAAGCATCATGGCAAAAATCATGCTAATACACTAATGTGTGGTAAAAACAGGCAACTGAACATTAAATGTCACTAAAAAGCACATTACATGTCACTTTCATTACTGTGCATTAGTGCATCTTAATGTGCATTTATTTTTTACCTCACATTATAGGTACTACATTTATCATGCAGTAACAAAAGCACATTAATGAATGTGTAGATACACCACTATGTATCTATCTGTTGTTTCTTGGTGTGGAAAAGTAAAGACATGTGTTTGTCTTTTGTACCTTTCATTCAAAAAGTCAACAGTTCTACACCGTACTATTTCTAATAATCATTTCCAATTGTTCATCCATGGATCTCAGAAGTCCTGGAACTAGATAATTATCCTCAATTTTCATTTTATTAATAGGACAGCATTTTAAGTACTGTTGCTAAGGTCATGCAGCAGAGCAGAACTGATAAATGGTTTGTAAAATAAAATAAACGTATTTTTGTGGGCTTCAGAGAACAATTGCCATATTGTCTTTATTTCCTGAATCAAGAATTTAGCAGAAGGTATGATTGCTTTCTACAGGGACTTAAATTCCCCTCTTTTTTTTTTTCTGTTCCTTTTCCTTTTATCCATTTTACAATTTTTGGTTTACCAATTTCTTCCATTGCATGCTAACTTCTACACACTTAAAATTTATACTGTGATATTTATGTCTGGTCTGTTTTCCCTAGATTGAACAAAATTCAAGGTCTATATTGTTAGTTTCCACCAGTCAGAAAATGTCCAAAACCCAGCTGCTTAAACAAGTTTCAAATATGACAGATTTTAATGTGAATATAACATATATAACTATTTTAAGTCACCTAGTTCCTGTTCTGCTACTTCTGAAGTCAATGGTAGACCTTCTTTATTAATTTTAAAAAGTCAGATATGTAGAAGAAAGTATGCCTTTTTATAAATATTTCCACTTTTTGTGTTCCTCTCTCATTACTGTCTTCTAAAATAAACACATATCTTCAAAATATGATCCTTGCACTAAAACTAGATGGAAGTTGACTTCAGCTATAATCTTAGCTATACTCCTATGAACTCACATTTTCAGATTTGTAGTCTGTAACAGAAAAATTTTAAAAAGTTTTGATAAAAGGCTAAATAAGTTAATTGCAAGTCATATAGCTCAGTAACAAGTATGGAAAAGTCACCTCGTTTTTTTTAAACCATTTTGACATAAAACAATTATTTATGGATTTTATGGTTAATTCACTATTTCCATTATTTTATATATTCACACTTTTTAGAGACCCTAAGCACTGTAACATCTTAATTATTTCAATGGGAGATATACCATTTCATGTTTTTTCTTGTTCATTTGTCTCTTTTGTTTTTTCTCTCTTACATGCTGCAGTTGCAAACATATTGTGGCGAGAGGAAGGTACTAATACAAATTATTTTGTTGTGTGCTATGTTTCTATGTTTGTCTTTTAAGTTATTAAGTTTCTTACTGGTATTAAGTAGTTATAGTAATTATTTTTCCATTCATGTTTTCTGTTAAAACCTCATAGTATTCAAATGCCTTTTATATAAGCATGCTATAATAGCTTTTCAATATTTTGAGGAAAATATATTTGTTATGGATCTGAGCAACTTTTTGTGGTTTACATTTAAGCACATTTGTGTATATTAGAGCTTTGAGGGATAGAAAAAAACCCACAGAGTTAAGATTGAAAACCCAGACAGGTCCTTTGCCCTTAACTTGTCCTGCTGATGCTATAAATCTTTTAGGCAATCACCCTGTCTTTTGTCAGAAATCTGACCTTATGGTGTTAATCATTCTTATATCTCAAGAGTGTCATCTGGTGCAGTTCCCAGGAAAAAAAAGAAAAGAAAATTTTCAGTTTCTTGATTAGTTAGTAAGACAAACCAATTTCTCTCTCTCTCTTTGATATGAAGTTAGAAGGTGGAAGGGTCAAGCTAGGTTTCATGCTTTCCATTTAGATCTTGCTTCTTTATTGGAGGATGTCATGAGAACAGTATTAGGTGTTTATGGTGTCGAGATTATTGTTGACTTCAAAGGTTTACCTCCAGTGATAAATATTTATTTTACAAGATGTGATTTCAGTGTTTCGGTATGACATACCCTCTGCAATATCCAGACTCAGTTAAAAAGGGTAAAGCCAAAGTGTTACTTATAAATGTTTATTCTTAACTTCAAATAGTTAACATTCATTAAAAGTTATAGAGGGACTTTCATATATTTCAAGGGATATAAGCTATTTTCAATTATCTTCAATGCAAGGTTCATGGTAACAGTGAGCATCTCAGATTTTGCTATGGGATCTTGCTAAAATACGTTTTGATTAGTGAGACTTCTTATATATTTTTAAGATTTATTTTCATGTGCCCAGTACTGCTCTAAGGCTGTCTGTCTTGGAAAAACCTGAGAACAGTCTTGAAGATCCCACTGAGCTGTCTAATCTGCCTACTCACTGAACTTATTTGAGGCATAGTGAGGGTGGGTGGACAGAGCTTGTTTCTCAGCAGCAGTCTTGGGCCTGGCAGTGAGGCACTGTACACATTGCTTGCGAGTCACATATGAGGGTTAAAATTCACAGGGGAAGAACGAGAATCTGTTGTGAAGACTTTCAAAATTCTGAGCTAATTACGAGTGCTTTGGTTGCCTTTGTCTTTTTTTAGATTGCAGACATTTAAGGTCAGGCTGGATGTTGCTTTCTGTCATTAGAAAATGATTGGTAATGAGGAAGGGTACTTAGTACTCACAAGCTTGCCTCTTTCCCTCCCCAGTATACCGTAGGTCCAATAAACAGCATCACCTGCAAAAATCCTTTCCTAATAATAAATAATAGACTTAGAGTATGCACAGAAATGCAGCAGGGTTAACAGACATCTCTCATTAGCTGTTGGATGTTGGCCTGTGGAGCAGGTGCTAAGAGGTGGAAGTAGTTTTGCTATACCCATGGGCTGAATGGGCTGAGGCAGACTCTTTTGTTTACTACTATTGGTTAGCTCCCATTCTTCTCACAAGTGTTGGTGCTGACTAGCCGGTGATAGGAGTGATCCATAGAAGGCAACACCTTTTATTGTTGCAATAACTGATAATCTTAGGTGCATCTGCTTCTTGAAACTATTATGTGGGCTGCACAGCTACTGTAAGTTGCTGGGGAAAACTAGATTGAAAGGTTCATGTAACTGTACTCAGTTTTGAGGATGCACTGTACTAGGCACTGTACAAACCAAATACTGAAATTATGGGTGGGAAGACATAGGTGAGGGGGAGGTAAGGTGAGAAATCTAAAGAGTGGAGGGGGCAGGGAAAAAGAGTGGCTTTTTAATTGATTGTGATCAGTACTCAAAGTTTGCTGCCTGCCCTACCCACTACCTGTTTCAGTCAGAGCCCTAACAGCTTGTGCTTTCTAGAAACCCTAACTCTGTCAGGAGATGCTATTGTTTCTTCATGCAGGAGTTTGCTTTTAGCTATGAACCAGAGAGTGTAGAATGGCTGCAGGCTGGGTGGGATCTCAGGCTTACTTAGGTTGGAATTAAATTGAAAAATATTAGGCTGCTCTGAATTTGAGCATTACAAACCTGCAAGAAAAAGAAATTTTTTTCACTGCTGCCTTTAGGAATTATCAGGTGTGTCTACATGAGATATTTACTGCACAGTTGATTAATTAACTGTGCAGTAAATGTCTTAGTGTGTACACATGCACAAAATTAATACACTCTGCAGCAGGGTAGGACATGTAACTATAAGTCCTACCCTGCTGTGGAGTTTTTTGTGTGCAGCAGCAAACATGTAGACACTGAGCTGGCTGGCTGGGGCAAGACAGTGCTTCAATGCAGAGGCTGCCTGCTGGTTAGCCCCATGCTGAAGCACTCGCATGCACCAGCCGGCTCCTCTACAACACACTGAACCTGGTTGGAGCAGCTCTGGGCTGGCAGACTAACACCCAGGGCCTCCTGCCAGCCGGAGCTGCTATGACCCAGCTCAATGTGCTGAGGTTCAGGTGCACATGTAAACTGTGTGCCCAGGAGCTTCTCAGGAACAATAAATTGCAGAGCAGTTTATTGCTGTATGTGAATGACTTGTGTAGATGTCCCCATCTTGTTTGTAGTTAAAGGATTGTGTGATTATGAATACTCAACAAAATATTCTAGTGCCACTGCCAGTTAGCATCACCCTTTAGTTCTCCTTGCCCTCAATACCCTTGCTAACATTTAATTAAGTTAAAAAGAATTGACAAGTTGAGGTCCTAGGATTCTCCAGGAGGATGAGTTCCCAGTTCGTTTTTTTTTAACGCTGACAATTGGTCATATTGCAAAGGTAGTTTTTTTCACAGGGTCTGTATTTTGTAAACTATTCAAAAGACTCCCCCTTTCTAAGTCTGGCTTTGATGGTATGTACAGGGAAGATGTACATAAAGACAGTGTCATAACTTTTCAAATAAAAGGCAAGCAGAGTGAAATGCAGACATAAATCTATCTAAATGTGGCAAATGTTTTTGCAAATAAAAAAACCCAGCTAAATCTCACTTCTGAGATGACATCTGCTCCTCTCTTGTGTGTATCTTGAAAGTGCTGTCTTTGGCAAAATTAGGTAAGATCTGCTGCAGTTCTGTTCCTGTATAAATAAAGAATAAGACCTAGTGGACTGATGAAACCTTTACATAGCAGCCACAGAAGAATGTTGTAATGAAGGTCTTTAGAGTCATAATATCAGTAATTGAGATTCTGTTATACAAACACATTTCCTCTATTCTGTGCAGAAATTGGGGAAAAAAGTCAGTCATTTTTGTGACACTGGAGATTGCAAAGGGCAAGGGTTTAGAGCTTGAAAAATATTTGAGGGCGTATTCCTCCTGAAAGAGTTAATTTTGCACAAAGGCACCAGTGTGACAGGAAACCCACTTTAATTGGTTTGAGAGGTATCTGCAGGTGGGAGGATGCATTAAGAATCAAGTAGCTGCATCACTGTGGCACTTTAGGAGTTCTCTGAAGCTCTGTGGGATGTCAAACCCTTCCTTGTTCTTCATTATAGTGAATAGATTTGGGGTACATCTCTGCCAAGATCCACTTCGGGGGCTTCTCCCTGTTTTTCCCTTCCCATAGGATTATCCAGAGGGAATAATTTTCTATATGAATTGAATATATTTTATATTTTATTTTCAAACTCCCTTGCCTCCCCCAGCTGGCATCTTTCTGCCTCCTTTTACTCCACTGCAAATGCAGGCCAGGGGATGGTCCTCTAAGACTTCTTACATTGCATTATTGTTTTTCATCCTTATGTTGTTTCATTTTTCATTTTCTAATAGAATAATAGTCTTATGTTGTATGCTATTCCGAGGACTTTGCTTTCTGATAACAGAGGACTTTCTTGAGAACATAAAATCAAAATTCTTGTTTTAACTTTATATTCTCTTAAGTCTATTCCCCATGCCAGTGTCCTGCTGATAGTGGAAGTTTTGGACATGTTACTGGAATATATGTGAAACTCTTTATTGGCATAATTGATTTCATGCTGATTGCAAGAATATAGTGGTTTTCATCTTTGTAACAGGTTCCAAATATTAACTAATAATCATGACGAATAAAATACCAAAACAGTTAACTTTGATAGATGAAAAACTGAGGTATATAGGTTAAGCTGTTAGAGTAATGCTACAGTCCTGAGATAACTACTCAAGGGGGAGAGACTGTAGAGTTCCACAAAAAATTGTGGCCCTATAAACTAGAATTAAATTTCTCCCCAACTTTTGACTTGCCAGTAAAAGACTATCGAGAGCATTACCCTTTTAGTACTGAAGGAAATGTCCTATATGAGGTATAACAAAGACTCGGGACTTTTTTTTCTGTTAATGTGATATGTTAATTACTTTAAATTCTCCACTCAGAAAAAGAAAAGCAAGAAAACATATGGAATTTATTTTCATTTGATTATCATGTAAAAGATTTCACATGATTTCATTCATTACTTCATCTGGCAAAATATGGCTTATTTCCAGATCTCTGTTTGTAAAATTGCTGTCTTGCTCACAGGGAAAACAGTGTAAAAACTTGAATAGCATCACGCTTTGGGTTCAGCTTTGCAGTAGAAAATCCCATGGTGTTAGCTTTATTATCATCACACAGCCTTTAATAAATTGATCTCATATTAGCATTAAAATGAGGGCTTTGGTTCTGAAAAATTGGGGGTTGCTTTTTTCTAATGGTTAATTTTGTACATTTGAATGTGTTTTTGTTCCTAAGGTCTGGGAATTGGGAACATGTTTTATGTTTTTTATGAAGATGGAATCAAAGTGATACAGCCAGTAGAATGTGAATTTCAGAGACACATTAAGCCCAGTGAAAAACTCCTTGGGTTTCAGGCAAGTATTTCTTTAAATTTATTGTGAGTGTTTTCTCAATTATCCTTTTCTTTGAAATGGGAAGTATCAGCTTAATGTTGGCAAGAGGTACCTCATGGATAGACTTTGAAATGGAAGGCTTCTGCATATCCATTAAGTAGGTAATTGCATATTTTCCATTCTCTCTTGTTTTATTGTAATGAATTCAAACCCCTTCTGCTAGGTCAGGGATCAGCAACCTCTGGCCTGCAGGCCAGATCTGGCCCAAGAAGGTCTGACCCAGCCCAGGGTGACATGGGAGATCAGTGGCACAGACTGTGCCCTGCTGCTTGTCCCTTCTTCAGCATTTTCTTTTGCAGACCTTCCCTGCCACGCTCTCATGCCTGTACTTGTTTCCAGTACAGAATCACGTAAGCAGGAGGTGCCTTGAGCTCTCTGGGGGTGGAAAATTGCAGCCTGCAGCAGGGGGCTGAGTTGCAAGCTCCAGCTCACAGCAGCAAAATTTGCCTACCCCTGCCCTAGTTTGCCAACCCCAGCTGTCTTTCAGATCTGCATTTGTTTCCTTCCTTTCTCCAGCTTCTTCCTCTATTTTCTCCCATTCTTTTCCCTGAGTTAGAGAGAGTCCAATTCCACTCTCAGTGTGACACCTTCTTTCATATTGCTCATGTGCACAATGCATCTGTTAAACATCACTCCTATCTTTCATTTTTGAATTCTGCTTTTCAGAAATGCTTACAGAGTTGATCTTCAAATTTCTGATGTCACTTCTCCACACGTTGTTGGTATTGTTCTGCCATGTGTTTTGTTTTATTTTAAGATAAACAGTCAGTTCCTCAGGGCATACATGAGACAGATCCTCCATGATTATCAACTTCAGGAGCTCTGTTGAACAAAATGAAGACAGTTTTATCAGCCAGGAGTCTGTCACT
Organism: Gavialis gangeticus; assembly: GCF_001723915.1. NCBI lineage: Eukaryota > Metazoa > Chordata > Crocodylia > Gavialidae > Gavialis > Gavialis gangeticus. The sequence continues at coordinate 67,001,398 of NW_017729029.1, read as the reverse complement.
ATAAAATGAAGTTAGAACTGGTACAGGCAACAGCAGGTCCTTTGTAGCCAATAGAAGTGTGAAATGAATTTCACCAAAATCTGTCTCTTCTGTTTCTTCTGCATATTTTAAGGGCTGGCTACATTAATTCTTCACATATATTTCTTCTTCACTTTTTCTGTTGCTACTAGAGGGATTACAAACTGATATGTTGGTATGGGCATTTGTGTGCTTGGTATCTGCTGTATTTACTTGAATATACGATGACATTGAATATTGAGGGAAGATAAACAGATAAACTAGGTTTATTTAGTCTGGAGAAGAGAAGACAGCGTGGAGGGGAGGGTGATTTAATCGCAACCTTCAACTACTTGAAGGGCAGTTCCAAAGTGGATAGAGCTAAATTGTTCTCAGTGGTGGCAGATGACAGAACAAGGAGCAATGGTCTCAAGTTGCAGCTAGGGAAGTTTAGGTTAGATATTAGGAAATTTTTTCTCACCAAGAGAGTAGTAAAGCACTGGAATAGATTAGCCAGAGAGGCTGTAGACTCTTCATCCTTGGAGGTTTTTAAGACTTTGCTCAGCAAAGCCTTGGCTGGGATGATCTAGTTAGGGATGGTCCTCCTTGAGAAGCAGGTTGGACTAGATGATCTCCTGAGGTCCCTTCCAACCCTAGTTTTCTGTGATTCTATAAGATCATCCCCCAATAATTATATTCTATATATATATGGAAAATTTATAAATGTGTTATACTTTTCCAGGTATAGAATATAATTAATGAAGGTTTGCCTTGAAATTTCCCCCTCCCCTTGCTACAGCAGGGAAAATAAATCAGGGAATCAGGTAGCCCCCTTCCCCTCCTCTCCTCTGCCAACTTCTTCCCCCTCTTGCCCCTTCTCCTCCTCCTTACTGTCAGACACTGCTGTCTTTGAGCACATGGAGGTGTGGAGCAAATTTGAAAACACTGACCTTGAAATAAATATACCTGTACTATCCATGGACTTAGTTCATCCAGAATTCATGCATTTTACCTTTTTTGAAATTGCTGCAAGTTTTAGCACAGGCACTCCATAACCACACTTTTAAGCAGCATTTTTGTGCCTACTTATTTATAGTACAAATTGGGTACATCTACACATTGCCCTATGGCTACGTAGCAACGTGCTACGTCACTGTATGGCACGCTATGGTAAAGTAGTGATCATAGTGGTGCGCTTCCCCATTTTAGCGTGCCACTGTGGCGATGTAGTGCAAAATCTAATAGTGTGCCTCGGTCAAAGAGCAGTATGGCACCATGCTTTAGTACTTCCAAAAGGAAGTACTAAAGCATGGCACTGTAGGAACATTGTCATATGGTGATGTGTAGATATACCCACTATATACGATAGTAGTCCAAAACCAAAACCAAAGGCTCATTATTTACCACATAGCTCATTGTACTAGGTCCCAGCAGAGTCAACAGCGTTTCAAGCCATGGTAATCCCACAACCCAGCACTGATCAGTATTTATGTATACTCCAGATACCCCACACAAAGTTTCCATGTACTAATTAGCACTCCACTCATGACTGGAACTGGGTGTTCTTGTCATGAGACCTGGGATCCTCCAAAAGTGTATATGCGGATGAGGTGCAGGAGAACCTGGTCCGGCTCCACCTTATGGAGGGCAGGGCCACACTAAACATATGCAACAGGCTGAGAGAAGGGGTGACAGAGGGATTTGGGGTGAACTGTTTGAGAGGGCCTATTTAGAGATGTTTGCTAGATATTAAAGGCTGGTGAAGAAACAGGAATCACTGGAAATTGTATGCAGTGTAATGACTCACCATGACTTGAAAATAATTGCTGCTGAGGAGGACACCATACAGTGGGTGGTACCAAATAACTTGTTCAGGTGGGCTGTACTAATTAATCCTTGTGTACCTGATAGGGGAAATACCATGACTATCAGGGCAGTTTTCCTAGTCACACCTGGGGATAACTGCTTTTCTGACATAGGGTAGTGCCTGTGAAGGTAATGTATAGTAAATCTCTAACTTGCTGCTCAAGTGGGAAGATTTTGGTTTTATGCCCAGTTCTTGAAAATGGGAGACTTCTCCCTAGCTTGCTCCTAGGCCTTATGGCTGAAGGCAAGTGAAACTTGGGGGCATCTGAACCCTAAGCCTCCAGGCTTGGGCCTGCATATAGGATGCCTGCCAAATGGTTTGGAATCATCTGAAGCCATAGGTGAAGGTGAAAGATGTTTGCCAGTAGTAGGGCCACTAATGGTTCTTGACTGACTCACGGATTTGGAATTGATTTGGATTGAAACATGAAATATTTTCATTAAAAAAATGTGGTAGTGTGGTCACTTGACAGGTGGTTAGAGGTACAGTGATATGTGCATGTCATTCACCCTCTTGAATATATAATATTTTTGCAAAAAAAAAATCATGTGGTAGGTTCCCATTAGCATGTTTGCTCAATATTGGCCATGTGTTTTATAGTCATCTTGTATTTGAGTAAATATGGTAAATAAAGGCTGATGGCCTTATCTTATGAAGCCTATTATAAAGTTTTAATTGATAATATCTGTTTCTTATCATTTGGGCCTTTGTTATATATTACACTTTAAGCTTCTCAAATGGTGATAAGTGTTAGTGTTAGCTCAAGTTTAGAGTGAAACACATTCAAGCTAAAAATCTTCTCTGACTCTTGCAACTGTGATTTGCTACTAGAAAGCTGATGATCTTGGGCCTGACTAGGAGCTACAGTTGTGAGTTCCCACTACAGGACTGCAAGCCATGGCAGGCTTCTATCTCTGCTCCATCTCTGGGGGTGGGTTGGACTAGGCAGTGAAATGAATGGGAATGGGAGCTGGGGACTAGATGGTGAAATGAAGGAACTCACTCACTGAAGCCACTACCTTTTATCCTTTATCCACTAAAGGATAAAATAAAAAGAAGTAAAACAAAATGTAAAAGTATGAAGAGTAAGTAAATTAAAGAAATTCTTGTATTTGAATAAGTTAGTATTGGGATTGGTAACCCCTACTCACAGGGATGCTGTTCCTGCCTCAGGAGAGAAGGTCATGGGGACCCTGATCTGGACCTCTACCTTGATCCCTCTTCCACCCTTTAGGATTTCCTCCCTGACCAGTCTGTGCTCCTGTTAGCTGCCCAGCCAAGACTTACCCCTGGGGGCAGGAGAGGGAGTTGGCTTGGTGCCAATACCACCCACTGGGCAGTAGAGTTAAGGGGGTGGAAAGTTTGTATGCACAGAACAGAAGAGTCAGGGGAGGCACTGCATCCTGGGATGCTGGAGGACTGGAACCTAGATGGCTTATCTCTGGGAGGAGTTGGTCACACGTTCATGGAACATGAGCTGGGTAACAGTTCAGAGAAACCTGTCCTGGGGTGGCCTAACTTTAAGATGGTTAAAAGGTGCTTAAAACTAGTTTAAACGTCTTAATGTGTGGGCCATCTAGCGGTTATCAACTCCCTGAGCCTCCTAAAATGAATGTATAATGTAACCCCTTAGACTCTATCTAGTCACCTTGAGGGAAAAAGCACATTTTAACAATCCCTAAATAATAATAACAAAAGTATATTTGGGTAAAAACAAAACTGTCTTGGAGGATTTTGCCTCTTTAGCTATCATTATAAATATCAAAGGCTGCAACACTCAACAGCAAGATATATTTTAGCATGGATAATTATGCTGAGCAGCTAATCATGCCTTGATTTGTGCTGCTTAAGTGAAATTAGGTTGACACAGACAAAAATAAGCCAGAGACCTTTCTTTATGGATGCGTAATTCAAAAGCTGATTACTTAAGAAGTCAATTAAATTTTATTAGGTTAAAAAGAAAATGAGAACAGCATATATTTTATATTGCCCTATATTTTCTTTGAGAATGTAGTGATAATCTGAATGAACCATAAATAAGTTGAATGATAAAAAATGGGGGGGGATGATTTCCCTTTTTTAGCGTTCTATAAAGTAAGCAAAAGAGGAGGTAAGAAAGTGACTTTTCCATTTTTCTTTGTTAAAGTAGAAATGAACTTGGGTTACCTGCAGGATATAGAATATATCTTATGTTTAGAGTCAGAAGGTATCATTGATACATCACAAAAAGATTGGAAATGTTGCCTTTGGATCTGTGCGTCATTTCCATTATTTCATCAATTATAGGTCTCACAAACATCCAAGAATCAAGATATTTCCTTCTTTTGAATAACAAGGTTTATTTTTTGCACAAAGAAATATGAAGCTATATATATTGTTTCTATTTTTCACCTTAAAATAATCATTATACTAGTTCATTTCCCTTTCAAAAAATAATTTGATTTTGTTTCCAATGAAACTCTCTACCAAAGAATAAAAGGCTGTTGAGATTATTTTCCTCTAAGAAAAAAGGATGAACATGGACTTCAGAATTCCCTATATGTAGTGTTGATAATAAACCAACAGCTGTGAATTGCTCAGAATAACTCATTGACCAGGAAAGCTGAGATAAAAACAGACTCCTTTGCAGAGTATAATATCTTCTCCAAACCTCTTTTGGAAAAAGCTGTTAGTTTGTTCTAAGTAAAAATGCAATTTTGGTGCAGTGTCGCATTGTATTGCATCTCTGCTTGATCGGTGACTGGTGAGGATTCATAAAGAACATTCTCAGTTATTCTGCATTGTTTTGTTTTCTTTGTTGCACAGTTTTATTGGGTAAGTTTTGTATTTTATTTTTATACGGCTATGTGCAGGTAGTCCTGTCTCTCCTGCTCCTTCCACAGATAACATATTTCCATTAGTTAATTCTTTCAATATAATACAAGTTCTGGAAAGCACTTCATAGTCTTTGAAAACCGTTCTTAATGCAAGTTTTCAGCAGTAGAAGAAAGAGAAGTGTTCGTTCAGCCATGTGAATTACTTTTTATATATTTCTGAGCTGGTGTTTCTTATATATTTCTGAGCTAGTGTTTCATATGGTTCTTAAACCAATTTGAGGGCTGTTTGCCTGAGTACACTATACACTTTGTAGGTAAGTGAGCACTGCCCAATACAGTAGTATCTGGATACTCAGGCAACTAAGCAAACTAACCTGGTTGCTGGAAGAATTAAATCATTTTCAGGCTATAATGGTGCTCCACCCCGGCTGCTCAGCATTACTTCTCAATGCTGGATAAGAATGAGCTTCTCTTGTTCTGAGAATAAAGCAGGTCACCCAGTCCATACCCTTCTCTAAGCAATAAGGCATAATTAAAAAATACTTCAACCATACCTGACAGTTGTTTGTCTAGTTTGTTCTTAAAAAACCACACGGACACACGCATATATGAGTTCAGCACTGGCACAGCCTAAGAAGCCTGAAAAATATATTTCATTGAAAGTATATATATCTATCAATAGATATATCAGTCCATATAGATCTCTTTCTTTATAGATATATATCTGTATCTATCTATCCATAGATAGATAGATAGATATGTATAGATATAGATATTCAATGAAGTATATTTGTGAGCCTTCTTGGATAGACTGTGCCAGTGAATAGTGGACACCGCCGGGTGTCCTGGACACTGACCACCTATGGGAAATCTAAGGGCCGGAGGGTTGTTAGACCTCCTAAGACAGCCAGGGCCTCTCATGTATTGTCTCTGTTAGAGGTGGATTTGGGGGTCAGATATATATATAGAGCTACAGCCCACCCTCACATACCCTATAAATATACAGAGGCCCCAATAAAGTTCAAAAATATATTATACATTTGTGCTCACAACAAAAACAAGATTAACACTAGGAAATGTACATAACATCAAGCATTAACTACATACACTGGTTAACTGCAATACACCATAAACAGAACTGTGATGGGGCAGTGAAAGGCAGCATTGGGGCCTTCACAGGCTCACTGAGCTGGAATGACTGTCAGGCCCTCAGTCTTTTCCTCAGAGGGTACTCACTGAGCCCGAGAGTGAGGGAAGGATGATAATTACCGATCCAATGGATGATCGAGGTCCTGATCCAATAATGCTTTTACAAGTAACTATCCAATTATAATCCAATCTGATAGGTCACCCCTCTCTCTCTCTCTCACTGCTACAGTCTCTGCTTATACGCCTCGCACATGCAGGTATCACCAACCAAGTAAGCTCTACCATTGAAACCTAAGTACTCTCAAGCCTCCATATTCCATTCGCATGCCAAATCATGCCTCAGGATTCCTTAAATACTCACCAAAATCACACCATGTGTCAGTCATTCTTCTCACCAACCATACTCATGTGCACACGACACCCTACTGTTGTGCTCTTGGCACTCAAGTGTAGCACACTGCACTCGACTGCACCACACAACCTACTGCGTAGGGTCCCCAGATGTAAGTGGGTCACTGACATCATCCAGGTGGACCGTTTCACTCTTCTCGAACCCGCCCAGCTCTAATCAGTGTGCGTGTGCTCAGAAGAGGTCTCATGTTATGGACCGCATCCATCACCAGTGCTGAACTAGTCCCAGATTAGAGGAGGGGAAAAAATCCAAATGTCTACTGTAAATCAGCTTTGCCACAAATTAAGCCCTTGTGCTACCAGTGAACATGGAGAATACTTTCCACATTTTCTCACATTCTACATGCTTTCAAATAAGACATGCACTTTGTTTTGGGAAGACAGGATGAAGAAAAAAGTTTTCCAGAATTTTACTAGCCTATGCATGGGTAGTCCACATGCAGGAAAAAGTCACTCCTCATTTTACTGCAGCTGCACAGCTTAGAGGTTTAACCCTGTCACTGTTGTTGCCAAATTGCAGAGCCAAATGCAGCTGCTGTTTCAACAGTGGCTGCGACATGGTTAAACCTATAGCTGTGCAGCTGTGGCAAGAGGGTGAATGTTACTGAGGATGGGACCCGGGCCCTCCTGCATGTGGCCAGTCAGGAAGAGAGTAGAGTCCTTGGGAGACATTCCAGCATCCACATACCTCCATTCTAACGCAGAAATCAGCTTCCTTCCTAAATCACAGACACCAAGTTTGGAGCGGTAATTTGGGGGAAAAGGTGCATGTAGTATATGAATGAATGTGGTAATCATTGCCCTCTTTAAAACAACCTTGCACATACTGGAAGACAGTTTCTACATTAGCATTCAGTCTTCTTCTTTGCCAGAGAAAACAAATCCAGTTCTCTCAATGTTTCCTAATAGGTCATTTTTCAGATTTTGTTTCTCCTTCTGCACTCTCCAGTTAACCTACTTTTTCTATATGTGTAGTGCTGAAACCTGGAAACTGTTGTCTAAATGAGGCCTACCCAGTGTCACACTGAAAGTAAATAACTATTTCCCGATATCTACAACATTTCTATTAATACTTACCAAAAATGAGATTTACCCTTTTATATCAAGTTGTTGACTCATTTGGTCTGCAACCACTGTAATCTCTGGATCCTTTTCTGCAGTACTGCTGTCTAAATAGTTGTTCTCCATTTTGCATTTACATTCCACCAGTTTTGCAGGATCTTTCTGCCCTGAAAGGTAAAATCAAATAAAAATAGTTGAATTACTTTTGAAACAGAAAATGCCTCAGCACATCCCATTGCAGTCAGTGACAAAACTCCCATAAATTTCAACATAGCCTTGTTCTGCCTTCTTATATAATGAGATGGTGGAGGCCATGATTATCTGAGGTTAAGCTTGATCTAAAAGCCAAACTGGATACATGTTTGAGGAATTTTAATTGGACAACAACTAGCCGGCCTGATCTAACTTAGTTTACCTAAGGAAGTCCACTATGTAGATCAGGCCAAGCCATGCCTGATCTAACCAAATGTGTGTACACATTCAGAGCACAGCCCAGGGGCCATGCTTTTCTTACCCTTCCCACCCCTTATTGGGCCTCTGGCCCTCCTCCCAACTCTAGATGTACAGCCCTTTCTGATCGCGCCAAGCCCCCCACACCAGCTACTTCCCCCCCCACCCCGATGCCATCCTTCCCACCACCCCACCCCAACTTACTTAGATCATTTTTCCAGAATGGCTCCTGGCACCAGTGAATATGCATCTAAGCAAAGATCTGATCAACAGTTGTGCAACTTAATGCAAGCTGTGGTATTGTAGGTCAGGTCCTGCAAATATATGCATGTGCCCTAAGTAACATTTAGATTACATACTCAGATGAGGTCAGAATGCGTACTTTTTGAAACAAGATGAGGTTTACCAAAATCTCTTTTTTACTCTACCAATTGCATCATAATTAGGTGTGACACATTCAAAATAATGGCTCAAAAATAATGGCATTAAAGGTGCCAATGAATTTTTTTCTGAAAGAATGCTTTGTGTGTAAACTGCATAAAAAGTCATGCAATATAAGATTAAAATTAGTTTGCTTGAACTATCATTTTTTTAACATTTCAGAACATCATCCTATTTCAAAATGAGTGCACGTGACAAATTTTGGTGGTGGTGATGATAGTGGTTACAATAGCGTAAATGTTAATCATGTTATTAAATCATACATAATAAGCATAAGAACCTTGCTGAAAGGGCTTGATACAAAGCCAGTTAAAGTAAAATAAAAATCCTTGTAAAAACTTTAGTAGCATTTGGATTAAATTGCCCCATAAATCCATAAACAATGTCTTGAGAATGTCTTCTTTCCTCTGACTTGTTTCAAAAGTTTTCACTTTCAAATGAAGATTATATTTTCTTCCATCTGTTGATTAGATTAGATCTGATTTAAAACATCTCACTTTCTGAATAAAATCAGGGTGTGTTTGGGATGGGGGGAAATGAACAATGAAAAAAATCCACTTTTAACCAGATATTTTCTTTTGTTACACAGACATTAAATTGAAAAAAAAGAAGTAATTTGCTCCTAGTTTAATTAAAATGAGAGAATAGTGTATTTTGATTTATATTTTAAAGAAAAAAAGATTTTTGTCCACTTACAAAATGGCAGGGGACATGAATATGAAACCTTAAAATTAAAACATATCAAACTTTTTAAAAAATGTCAAGTTCAGTCTCAACAGATACAATTTTTTTTAAAGGCTAAATTTTAGCTCTGTTTATCAAAAACCTATTCTTGGATTCCAGAAAAGCCAGACGATGTAAACTTAGATGGCTGAATATGCATCTGTAGATCATGATGTAAGACAAAATTGTATTTTGAAACAAAGGATCTATTTTGGATGATCTCAGCTTAGCAGGGCTATCAAGTGGGGTAATAACAAAAGAGGGCATCAGAGAGCTTTTGATTAATTTGAATTAATGTAACTTGCAAGATCTATTAAAATTCATCTCATGGTGCTGAATTCATCCTAGGGTCAATGGCAATATTTAAAAAGATGTGAGAAATGGGTGTGGACTGGAAAAGGCCTAACATACTTTCCATTTTTAAAAAGCAGTACCCAGGAATTATAAACATGTCAGTCTGACTTCAATACCCAGGAAGTTGCTGGAGAAAATTATATTGAAAAACATCTGGAGGAGGAAAAAGTGATCTATATCAGCCAGGATAGATTTACAAAGAAATCATGCTAAAACAACTTGACCTTTTTATTTGACAAAGTAACTAGTGGGTGGTTGAATGAATGCAGTGAGCATAGTTTATTTGGAATATAGCAAGGCTTTTGACATAGGCTCTGGCATTTTTCAGGCTTTGACATAGTAGGTTAGTCAGAATGCTTCCAGTTTCATTTGAGGAGAATGGGAGAAGTGAAATTGGAAAGCTTGGCTTTCAAGGTAAGGGTTGAAAAACTGGATATCTTGTTTGGACCTTGGAGCATGCAGTCCCCTAGAACTACAGGGAAAGGGGCCACACAGTGCCCTTGTAACTTGGCAGGGGCAGATCCAGATGGGGTGCAGTGGTATGGTCTAATTCCCCTTTTTGGACCATTCATGGGAGCAGCCATCCCCAAAGCACGTAAGACTCTCCCTTCACCTGCTCTTCAGCCACAGCAAAATGCCCTCTCCTCTCATTAATTGCACACTTCCTTTTGACTACCCTTTTAATTTTTGTTCCAAGAAAAGACCGTTGCAGTAATAATGCCAAGGTTGCAGTTTTGATGCCCATACAGGGCACAAGATCTTTCCTGCCTCAGGCAGGGGGTTGGATTAGATGACCTCCTAAGGCCCTTTCCAACCTTAATACTCCATGATTCTATGATAAAGACGTGGTATACATTTTGACATCATGTCTGTGATGGTATATCTATATATCTCGGGGGTCAGTGGGGATGGGCGGTGGGGGGCCACCATAACCCACACCATTGCCCTCAGGTAGGGAGGTGTGGGGAAGTCCTGTTGCTTAGGCAGCTGGAGCATGTTCTCCACAAACTTTTCCATCAGCGGCTCAAACTTGGGCCCATGCAGCCAATCGTCACCTGCCCTCTCAGTGTTGTATGCACAGTTGGCCACAAGTGTTATGGGCAGACACACAGACTAAGCCCTTTATTATATTAGAACTGTTTACACAACGACAAACTGCTCTAAAAAGTAAACGGAATAAAAAATTTCCTCTATCATGCACATGTTCCTTTTTTAAAAAGAAAAAACTATTTATTCTCTTTTCTTTTGGATTTTCACAATGGTATAACCATTCCAAAAGACATCGTATTCTGCTTTCATGAAAGTTCCACAAACTGCATGTATTAGATGCTGTATCAAGATACTAGAGTTCAGGACCATTTTTCCATTAATGTGATTTTTGTAGGTTCCTGTCTCTGGAAATTTAAGAGCCATAGAGCAAAAGGGTAGTGCTTACTGACCTTCTGTACAAGTAGGTTGATCTACTCAGGTTGAAAATTGATTTGTTTCTCACTTTGACACGTGAAGATTTAGCGTGAATCTATCAAATGTACGGAGGGGCAAACATCAAAATATCTTGCGGCTAGAAAAAAGTTAGCATTAAAATACATTTTGTGCTCCATAAAAAATTAAGGAACTACTTAGTCCCACTTCTATTGGTATGTCGCTTTTTTCCCCTTCTCCCAAAGCAGCTTTATGTGAGAAAACAGATTTTTGTTGAGAGCTCATCAACTCCTTCTGTTTATTCCTCATGTGAAGTCATCATCCCCTGACATACCATAATCATTACCGCAGCAACCAGTTATGATTTGCCAAGCAGAGGATTGTCAGGAATAAGCAGTAGATGAATGCTAAACAAACAGCAATTCTGATGTGATTAAACTGTCCCTAGTAATAAGGGAGAAAAAGAAAAATAGAAATATTAACATATACTGTATATTTTTAAGCAGAAAGTTTTTCCAAAATGTTCCTCTGGCTTCCAGCTGTCTCTAAGAATATGAAGTAGATGGTCTTGAGAAGATTTGTCTAGCTGCACATAGAAAAATTAACCTATGGTACTTTTCTTTTCTGCATAAATCTTAAGGGTGATGAGTACTATGGAATAATATACCTTAATGCAAAGAGAAAACTTTTTGGCATGCAAATATATTCATATGACTAAACTTTTATTTTGGTACAGGCAAGACTTCCACTTGGAAATAGAAAGCTAAATACATAGAATTAAATCCTAATTTCATTGTAGCTGATAAGACTTTGACTTTTCCAATTTTACCCATAATATTTTTGTGGAAAAAAATCTAAATGAAATATTTTTTATTGGATTTAACATTAAAATGGTGTACAAGTCCCCCCCCCCCCCAAATA
>NW_017729029.1:66984504-66989767 GCF_001723915.1 Gavialis gangeticus | reverse complement strand
CCCCCCCCCCCCAATGAAATGATGTACTTTTACCTTGTATTTGAACCTGGAAAAAAAACATGGTATAAAATAGTTTGAAAAGTGTTTTTATTATTGTTATCATTGTGTAGGCTGACACATTGTCATTATTTTCATTTATCTTTCTCTCCCTTGTTTGTTTTTTATGTTTGTTTTTGTTTCTGGCTTCCAGGATGAAGTTTGCCCCAAGGCTACAGAGGATACTATTCAGCGGTGTGTGTGGGCGTCTGCTGTTAATGTAAAAGACAAATTCATTTATGTGACTCAGCCCACTTTGGATAGAGTGCTCATTGTTGATGTACAGTCTCAAAAAGTTGTGCAGGTACCTCTCCCAAATTTGGAAATTAAGTCTGCATGCATAACGTGTTTTCAGTTGTTTATATTTTTTTAAGACAGCCAATATAGAATACCTTGAAAAAAGAGTGTTCACTGATCATTGTCAGTGATCCCTCATGGTCGAAGATGATCGCTCCTGTGAGGGATCACTGATGATGATCAATGGACACTGTTTTCCAAAAACTGTTTCAACTTGGCTGTCTACAATTAACACTGAACATTATGGCTAAATACAGGCAGACAAAAAAGCTTGAGGCTGAATCGATTCAATCTTTGCAGGTTAGTCTATGCTGCATAGATTGAACTGATAAGCAAGTGAACATTCCCTTTTGATTCCAGAAATGCAGCCACATGCCTGTGGTGTCCATGGCTAGAAGCTGGGTGGTGCTTAGAGCACTCTTCTCTGCTCAGCTGGAACAGACAACTTGAATCTGGAGGGGATTTGGGACAGAAGTTCAATAAGCTGATTTAACCTAAATCAGTTAAGTCTGATACTACACATCCATCCAGGTTTATCTTAAACCAGTATCAGCCATTTTGAAAGCAGTTTGTGTGTACTGAACGTGCGTTGTGTTACAGGTTTGAACCAGTTTCTGATCACTTATACTTGTTTATGTGTAATTTCTGTCCCAATCTGAAATAAGTTAATGATTCTTTACCAGTGTTTTCCCTTTGGTTATTTGATAATAGTACTTATTTTGTCAGTTTCACTATTTCTCCATTTAGAGGCAGTTAGTAAAGGAGAAACAATCAGAAAAGAACTTTATAAATGTGAAAAAATTAGGTAAATGGACCATTTGCATAGTTTCCAGTTAAATTGTTTTTCACTGGAAAATGCAGTCATCAAATCTGAAACTTTTCATGGGTGTGTGAAACTTGAGTTTTAAAAGGAAAGGTCCAGGATGGACTTTCAGTTAAAGGACAAGACACCTACCAACAATCTAGTGTTTAAAGGACTAACCTCGGTGGCTGAAATGAAAATTCATGTTGGTGGTCTGAATGAGGCAAAACCAGGCTATTGATAATTTTATAGTGTGTATCATTCAGTCACCCCCATTGGAAATATCCCACTTTCATATAAACATTATAGCCATTATCATAGGGATTTGACCCTTGAAGTCCTGCATCCAAAGTGATGGTCCTAAGCATTGTGACCACAGTTCCCAGTGTCAAAATTGTCTCTCTTAATAATATCTCCAGTTGGAGCTGTCCACCCTGTGTCTCCACCCTGTTTATTGGATAAGAGAGAAACTGACATCATAAACCAATGGTTATATCACTCATTTTGAATGTGGGAGACCAAGATAAAAATCATAGCACTAATGAATATTTTGTATTTTATACAAAGTGGAACAGTTTCAACAGCAGAGATTGAAAGGAACATGACACCCTAAAATCATCAGTAGTCTTGATTTAGGGAAGTGAGAAGATCAAATATTTTGTTGAATCAGGCAGACCAGGGCTTTGAAGTTGGTCTAGTATATTCTGGGTAGGGGCCTTAACTGCCACATGGTTGCCATATGGCTTCTCCCTGTCACCCCCCCTCACCCTCCCCATGGAAAATCTATGTCTTTTTTGTTTTGTTCCCATGCATATGGTACAATTTTTAAATACCATTTTTATTTTGTCAAGTTGTCAATACGTTCCCTATTCAGCTCTAAGTAAAAGCCTTATTGACATTTAAAAATGGAATTCCATGGTTAAAAGAGTATTTTGCCAGCAAATGATTTAAAAAATAAATAAATCGATTAAACAAACTCAAATTGAAGGTGTTGGATGATGTATAAGCCCCGGTGGAACAGATTCTAAACACACATTTTAAAAAAAACCTGCATTTAAAAAACGTAGTACAAGACTCTGAAGATCAGTGGAAATGAGAAGCGAGGTGACTTTAAGCCAGTTCGTGCTTTTATGTTCTGGGCTCTTGTGGAGGTGGTTGCAGCACTTCATAAGTTATGGCAGACTGTCCCTGGCTTTCTATAGAAGCACTTTGTGAGATACCCACAGACCTCAGTAATGTTGCCTTGCTTCCACCCAACCTAACCTCCCCTTCCAAAATCCATTAATGTGCTAGTGAGGACCCTCCCTTAAAATGAACAATACCTGGACTTGAATCCTTTATCTGAACCAGATAGTTTTTCTGTTATTTGTTTTTTTGCACATTCAGAGAAGCACCCTAACAAAATGGGTCTTTACTGGCTGCTAGATTTGGAAAGTTGTCCTGATCCATCTGTGACTCTGAAAGTTTTCCTGAAAAACTTTTATTGAAACCACCGTGTTTCCTGGAAGTTTCCATTTTGGAGACCTGAACTTTTCTTGTGAAATACATATTATATTAAGAAAATTCCAGGTCAGCTGTTCCAAGGATAGATTAAGGTACTTTGCACCGGGCAGTTATTCCTTAGTTTAATCTAGAGCTCTGCCAGGTCCTTTGGCCTTTCATAAACTGTTCAATGGTTCTGGCAGGGGAGAATCTTTCCCTATTGACAAAGAGTTTTGCATTTTGGTTTGTTTGACAAAGGTGGATATATTTTGCTGGAGTTTAGTTCTGGTGTCCTTGTCCCAAGTCAGATTGATGTCAATGACTCAATAGTTTTTACTTGCATAATATATATTTCCATTTAGGACAATGAAAAGACTCTGATTACTACAGACCTTGAGACCGTACTTCTTTTGAGCTCAATGGGATTATTTTATTTAATGGCAATTAGCACAGCCTTCTATCAACAGATATATGAAATGAGCAAAATGTCTGTATATGCTTTGAAAATAATAGCATGAGCTTCATGAGCCTTAAATATCACAATATCAAGATATTATTTAAATGATAAAATCTCTAGTGTTTACAGCTGTTTACAAGACAGATACAATTTGCAAGAGGCAAAATCGCAATCAATTTCTTTACTGGTTCTATTTCAGTCTGGTTATACAAAGAGACATTATAGTCCATTTTTCATTTTTAAATCAGATGCGTACAGTGGATTATTTTTCAGTATACAGTCTTTAGTCTTTTTAGACTGTTGGCATTTGACCAGGAAAATTAGCCTTATTTTGCTTTCAGCTACAGCAAAGGTCAGTGAATTACAGGCACACAGTTTAGGATTGGCAACAATCTTCTGCCCTCAGTGGAATTTTCTAACTGCAGTAGATTTCAAAACATGTAAAATCATCTTTAACTTATTTCAAAAGTAGATTTAGCACAGCCTGAAATAAATTTAATTCTGATGCATGGAGCTTTGAATCCAGTTAATGAATAAGCCTCATAACTTGTTAGCAATTCCCTCATTCTCGGAAGAAAGGCAATTATATGTGAAATTAATAGAAGGGGTCTGTGACCTCACAGTGGATGTTCAGATTTAAATTTTAATCATACAAATGTCTAGAGTCTGAAGGGTTTGCACTCTATATAATGTAATACATATATAAAACAAATATTTTAATCAAATGTAATCTTCATATATAATAAAATCCCAGTGTAAATGATTAACTAAACTTTCATCTGAAATTTAAGGATTTTTGAAACCTTATTCTGTAGACAAATCCAATTTGTTTTCTAGAATATCTAACTGTCATTATAAAAATTAATGGAATCATCATAAAAGTACCCAGGCTTTAAAATTATTTTTAAACTTAACACAACTGTGATTTATTTTTCCCATTTTAGGTAGCTACATATTTTAAAAACTGTTGCATTTTAAAGCTAATTGTTATATTTACCATCATGTAATATATGGCTAGTGCACTAACCAGCACATCAATACTGATTATTACATTAAAATCTTAAAATCTTTCAATTTAATTATTTAATTTGAGAAAGGTATTTTAGAAAATATTTTGTGATTTTTTTAAAATTTGGTTTTTTGTTAAAGAAGAGAGACTTCATTTGATTCGATGTTCATATCACAAATGTTACTGAAAACATTATCAGAATATCCAGAAAGGTGCAAGGGTTTCTTTTTTCCTTTACTAAAAACAATTTGAAATGGGAAAAAAAACCTGATAACCAATGTTAAGATGTTTTTGGTAATTTTTGAAAAAAAATAATAATGTGAAAAGAGAGGCAGAAGTTAGTAATGAACAGAATGAAACAAAAACATCTTTGATATTTTGAAAACTGCTTAGATAGCCAGGCTATGGCGTCGCAGATTTAAAATCTGAAATTGCTGATGAAAATTTACAGTTTCTTGATTCTGAAATTAGTTAATCTTGTTGCTTAGGTAAAGCTAAAGGGTGAAATCATAACACCATTGAAGTAGTAAAATACCCTGTGGAATCAGTATATTATGCTCTTGAGTAAAAAAAAAAAAAATGCATAAATTGGAGGTCCTCATATATTGTGGATTTATGAAATTGCATAACTGGGTTTTTGGTTTAATATTTTACATTGCAGATTTAAAAGCTGAGGCTGCTGGCATCCCCTGCTCAGCCCAGCCTCTCAACACTTAAGAAAACAAACAAAAAAAGCCCCACACTCACCTGCACTAGCAGCTGCCATTGGGGGCCTCTGAGGGCTTGTGGCAGAGCTCCCACATGGGGTAGTGGGGGCCAGAGGGGATTCCCTAGCACCTGCATGGCAGCTGCAGGTGCCACACACTGTCCAGGAGCTGGGGTGGCTCCACCTGTCGGCCAGAGCCTGGTACCACTCAGTCCCAGTGGCC
Organism: Gavialis gangeticus; assembly: GCF_001723915.1. Classification (NCBI taxonomy): domain Eukaryota; kingdom Metazoa; phylum Chordata; order Crocodylia; family Gavialidae; genus Gavialis; species Gavialis gangeticus. The sequence continues at coordinate 66,984,755 of NW_017729029.1, read as the reverse complement.
CCAGCGCCTAGACAGTATGCAGCACCCTGACAAGCTATGCTGCACCCATGCCATGGGGCAGCTGCCACACAGGTACCAGGCAGGGGGGGCAATCCCTGCTGCCCTCAACTGCCCTGCACTGTGCAGGGGGGCTCTGCTACGAGTCCCCAATTACCACTGCCAGAGCTGGTGAGTGCAGGGCTATTTTTTTTTTTTAAATTAATTGCTGGGATGCTGGGTCTGGGCAGGGCAGCCATTGCGGGTGGGACTGG
>NW_017729029.1:66977049-66979504 GCF_001723915.1 Gavialis gangeticus | reverse complement strand
GGGGCTCTGCTACGAGTCCCCAGTTACCACTGCCAGAGCTGGTGAGTGCAGGGCTATTTTTTTTTTTTAAATTAATTGCTGGGATGCTGGGTCTGGGCAGGGCAGCCATTGCGGGTGGGACTGGGGTGGGGGAGATCAGGGTGTGGGGGCTGTGCAGTGGGGTTCTGCCATGTGGCTCCAGAGCCCCCACAGGCCACTGATACTGCCAGTGAGTGCGGGTTTTTTGGTGGGGTTTTTTTTTTTTATTCCCGGACTGCTGGGGCCAGGTGGGGTGACCATCAGGGGTGGGGCTGGGTGGGGGGCGATCAGGAAGCAGGGGCTGTATGGGGGTGCACTTCCAGGAGGCCCCAGAGCCTCCACAGCCCCTGCTGCAGCTGTTGTGTGTGGGGCTTTTTTTTGGAAGTGCTGGCACAGCTCCCCCAACCCAGGGAGAGGCAGGCACAGCTGGAGGAGCCACCGGGATGTGCCTGCCTGTCCCTGGCTGATCCAAATCACCAAATCTCTCTGAGTCAGCGCCAAATCTTTTGAATCTGATTCGGCCAAATCAATTCAGGACAGTGATCTGAATCTCCAAGTTGAATCACTGTCCTCCAAGTCAGCCAAATCTGAATCTGAATCAAATACTTCCCTATTCGCACAGGCCTACTGATCAGCTGTCACACCCGGCTGCCAGGCACAGTGGAGTCAAAGGCTCCAGTACAGCCCTGTGGTTGGGAGCACAAATTAAGTGATCTGTGCTCCCAACCTCTGGGGAGCAGCACAGTAAAAGACTCCCACATCTGCAGTTCCAACCCCCAGAGCACAGCAGAGCTCTTAATTCTGCTGCGTCCTGGATCCCAAGAGCACAGATCACCTAATCGTCACTCCCAGCCCCAAGGGTGCAGTAGAGCCCTTGACTCCAGCTGTGCCAGGAGCCTGGGAGCCCTGATCAGATGCTGCTTCCAGCTTCAGTTGTGCAGTAGAGTCAAGGGCTCCAATACACCCCAGGAGCTGGGATCAGCAGCTGATATGCACTCCCAGCCTTGAGTAGGACCTTTAAATCCAGTGCACCCCAGAGGCTGGGAGTGGCAGCTGATTGGGACTCCCAGCCTCAGGAGCACATCAGAGTCATGGGCTGTGCTGTACACTGAAGACTGGGGGTGGCCGTCATCTAATCTGTGCTCCCAGCTTTGTTGGGGTGTGGGGGAGAGGGGTTCTTTGGTTCCCCCTTCATGAGCAATATGGTACAATGAGGACCTGATTGCCAATTCCACAATCACACCTCCTGCTATGCTGCACATGGAAGCACAGTTATTGGGATTACACATCAGATTCCATGGTGCTTTTAGTTGAGAATCTGCCAGGATGAATTTCCCTGCAGGCCTTAGTTTGTTTACAAGAAACAATCGAATTCTAAGGAAGATTCCCATTGTATCAAGCACAATGATAATGTTAATATGTGGTCCACCATCTCAGAGCATGCATCAGTTTTCGTGCCAGTCTGGCCAGCTTAATCCGGAAGTCGAGGTTTCATTCAGGACTGGGCTGACTGACCAACAGCATGGGTGTCATGGGTATTACAGGCATATGCTAAGTTTTGCACAAGACCCCTAGATACTTAGCAGAGGGAGGCACTGCGTTGGAGGCAGGAGGATCCAGCTTCCAGATCAGTGGAGCCAAATTAATCCTTCCCACACCCCCACAGCCACTGCCAGATTAAGGTATTTCTATCCTCATATGCCATATAAAATTGTGGTAGTTGTGGAGACAGGGAAATTAATCTAGCTTTGGCTCATAAAATCTTCTTTTGCAGCAATGTCCCACTTCTTTGCTCCATACGGCCAGAAGTTTGATCAGCCTTGCTTCTATTCCAGTGCCCCAGACTGTATACTCTATCAAGTACTCAGGGAAGGGACAGGGCTTAACTTGTGACACACTTGCCGAAAAGGTTGGCTACCACTGGTCTAGACAACAGAAGGGAATGCAGATAATAGCAAAAAAATACATTTTCCTTTCTATGGGGTATAGGTTGTAGCCGTGTTGGTTCTTGTCTGCCTTTCTATAACTTTCAAGTCAAATCAAGTCAGTCCTGAGGCCGCTGTGACTGTTGAGGTACCTTAGATTCTGTGCATCATTGGTAATTGTTTGGACAGAGGGACCTGGCGGTGCCCATCTCCTTTCCAGGTGTGGATGGCCATTGGCTCACAGGGAGCTCATCCACCCTTTGACAGGTCTTTGTTTTTAGTTCTGCTGGGTGTCCACGCACCCTCCTTGCCCAGACTAGCCCTGATGGGGGTACCGATTTAGTCAACAACAATCCAAACATGGGATAGGCTGTACTGGTTTACATGGTACCAGATAGCAGACCAAGAGAGGCCTGGCCTAACAAGGTTTATAACTTCGACAGTGCCTAATTCAGCAAAATGTATCTATAAATAAAAGATACCTAAGACATTGAGTAAGATGGGCAATAAAG
>NW_017729029.1:66967970-66972049 GCF_001723915.1 Gavialis gangeticus | reverse complement strand
AACAAGGTTTATAACTTCGACAGTGCCTAATTCAGCAAAATGTATCTATAAATAAAAGATACCTAAGACATTGAGTAAGATGGGCAATAAAGCTACGAGAAGCAGCTGTACCAAAAAAACTCCAACTGAAAAGCTTAAACTTTGTTAAGACACTGACATCTGTAATCATATGGGATCTGTTTATCAAAGCAAGGACACTGAAAAATGCCATGTAACTTACATACGAAACAGTTTGTGGGGACCAAACATTTTAATGTGTTACTGCTGATCCCCAGATGGCTTTCAGAATTGGAATAAATCTCATCTGATGTCCTTTGACACTTCTCACAGCATTACATGCAGTGCCGTAGACTGCTAGCAGATGTTAAGACCATGGTGTGATTGGGGTGTGAGGAATTTTCTGTCCCGTTTCTGAAAACATCTGCTATGCCAGATGTACATAGAAGTGTCACAGTTCTGGGGATGAGGCAGAAAATTCCTTGGACTCCAACTGCATAACTGCTAGCTGCCAGTAAGGGGAGCCCTGCATCATGCAGCTGGTGGGGAATGGAAAGCTCCAAGCTTCCCAGCTATACCCAGAGCTCCCCTCTCTGCAGGTGCCACTTGCATGGTCTGTTGGGAATGTAAAAAAGCATTTGTAGAAGTAGGGCTCCCAACTACACAGCCACTTTTTAAAGATCTGGGGTACTGTGAGCCCCATCGGAGAGCCTTTCCTGGCACATACAGTTGGGGATGAGAGAGCTCCTTACATCCCACTGCTCATATGTCTCCTTAAACTGGCATGTGCAGCTGGGGATGGGAAAATCTCCCCCATCCCTGGCAGCACACCTGTTTTTAAAGAGGATTTGGGACCTGGGGCTGGCTCTGGGGTTAGAGCAGGAGGCAACCAGGTTCAGGACCCAGACCTACCCTCAACCCAGTCCCACCGGTTGAGCAGGGGACAGCTTTGTCCTGGGCCACAGGGTTGCTTGGTGAAAGATCCAGACACTCAGTAAAGCACCAGAATAGGGCACCAGAAAGCCCTGATCTCCATTTTGACCCAGGGCTGTCCCCTGTCCAGTCCTGAAGATCAGGTAGAAGAGGACTGTGTCCCAGGCATGGAAGCTGTCTCATGCCTTAAGGCTCACTGGGACTTGGCACCTTTATGAGTCTTAAAGAATGGGACATCTAGATCAAGGATCTTAAAGGTCCAGGTTCTGGCAAGTCCATAACCCACTGCCAAAAATTAGCCATTGTCAACATTGGGATCAAGGAAGCACCCATCCCGATTCCAAACCAGGGGCTGCCCGGTTCGCAATGCTGACAGTCATCTGATTATTGGCATTAGGATGATAGAGCATGTTAGATGTTTAATGTATGGTTCATCCAATCTAGCTATAATGTTAAATAGTTTTGTGAATTATCATGTGGTTTGCCATTTTCTATTGTCATAAATACAGTGCATGCATGGTATGTAGCGCTAATTATGGCATGATTAACACTCAAATTGCATGCAAAATGTAACATGTACCATAGAAAGTCATAGAAACAGTCTGGTCTCCTAACCATTCAAGAAAATGCTAGTAATCTATAAAAAGCTTCCCTACCTCTTCCCCTCCTCTCACAACATCAGGATTTTTCCTGCCTGAAAGTCAGAACTGAATTGTTAGTTATATTAGTCCAATTTCCTATCCTAACCATGTGCAAGAAATCAAAGGGTGTTGAGAACTACATAGTAATTTGTTTGTAAACTAAAGCATAGTCCTAACTGATTGCTTCCTCTGTCACCAAGGCCAAATACAAACATTGTTGGAGATGCACTTTCTAAAGGCCATACTTCCTAAAATATGCTCCTTTTCTCTGGTAACGTGTTAGTTCCATACTGAAATGATTATTCATACATTTCACATAATTTAAACTCTTTTTTTCAAGGAAAAAATGTATCTATAGTTGGCAAAAATTAAGATTAGTGCTAGGCAGGGAAAAGTGCTCTGGTCAGGATCTAACGTGAAAAAATCTTGCTTGAAATTTTGAGGGAGTAATGGATTCCATAATGAAAAGCTATCAAGTTTCTATAATAAGGAAACTTTAATAAGCCATCTAAAAACCTTTTTTTTAGCTTTCATGCAGACTTTTATGCTGAAGTATTTTGGGGGGTTTTCTCTTCCCCCCTCCTATAATGAATCTATTATTAGTTTGCTTCATGCGTTTATTTTCCACATTTTGCTATTTTTTTTTTTTTAAATAAATTTTCTGGACACCTCAATTTATTTGTCTGATAAAAATAAGCAATGAAGACAAAACTGTTGATTTACATATATAAGAATAAGATGATATAGCTGTTACCAAATTAAGAGGGTCCTATATTGGACATTCTGAGTTACAAATAAATTAGATCCCAATCCTGCAGATTGTGTATACGTAATTTTAAGTGTGGGCAGGTCCTTTGACTTCAGTGGAACAATACTCATACATGTATATGTACAGGATAATAGGCCTTGCCTTCAAAGTACTTTATAACAGCAACTGTTCTGTCTCTGTCCTGTGATCTGTTAAATGAGCTCCTAAGCAGGACTGGAAACTTGGGGAATCACCAAATAGGAAGCATTCTTGTGTAAACATAGGTATTAGCTATTTAGACTTTTGGGGTGAAGCAGCTTCATGGAAATTTAAGACAGGGAAGTGAAGTAAACAGCACACTAGTCTAGATATTGTTTTAGATGGGAAATCACTTAACTTACAGAAAAAAAAAATTATAAAGTGTGAATGACCTTTTCCAGGGGTTTTCTTGCTGCTTTAAAATATAGCTAGTAAATAACTTGGCCCCATAGTCTATGTTCAAAAAGAAAAGCAAGTTCTACTAAGCTGAAGCAGTGTCATGTTGTAACACCGCAGGAGTACAGTTAAGTATTATCGGCAGTCTCAGCCAGCCATTAGTATGTTATCTTGAGGGTCTACATCATTAGTTTAAATTAGATTCACTTAATTAGCCAGCTGGTACTCTCCTTGACAAACTGATAAACAAGCTGTGCTTTACAATTCCGAAATGTGAAATCAAGATACAATGATCCACACATTTTTTTTCTACTTTAAGGACCAAAATAGAAAAGTAATCTTCACTGTTGTTGTTTTTTTTTCCACTGTTGTTTTATCTCACCCAAAATATAAAATTGTCCTTTCAATTCTAATCAAACATGCTTTCCTCCCCACTTAACAATCACACAGATTTCTACCTCTGCTCATAGGTATACAGTTGTGTTAACAAGTAATTTCCAAGTAGTAAAGAAGTATATTCAAATGCCTGAAAAAATATTAGTGCTAAGAGGCACAGGATTCATTTGTGTTATACTGAGCTAACCTCTGTGACATGAGAATTTGATCACAAACCTTCAAAATTTTGAACAAAAATTCTTATATATATTCCACATTAATATATCAGAATTATATTAACTGTTGGGGGAAAGAGCTATTCTTTCTTTACACCCAAGTTCTCTTTCTAGCCTTGTAAACATTTAAGTAATCAATTATTTGGATATGTTATTAATGGAATGTGAACAGTTCTAATTTAGTTGTCATGTAGTCTAAGCTGATCCTGAATCTGCCAATACATTTATGGATTATGGTACATTTGTGGAATGGTAATATACATGAGCCCAATGACACTACATTGTTTTCTCAGCATAGTCTAGAAGTTTATTTTGAAACAAACAATTCAGATTGTAAAACACAGCTATAACTAACTCTTTCCTTTGAAAGTTAGCTTGTCATTCCTGTCTGAAGATGGACTGTAAGGTGCCAGTTGCTTTTCCACTTATTTGAGTCTTAAGGGAGATGCTGTTCCACCTTGTTCGTTTCTCTTAGAAACCATGAATACAAATAATGGGTGGGTTCTTCTCCTCCTCAGTGCTTTCCAGGACGTATGATGAAGGCATATTACAAACACAGTTATGTTAGTATCTCTTCAGAGTCTCCAGCAGGATAGAACAGAATAGCACTTTGGCATTTAACATCTTTATCAATGGTGTGGACATTGGTGTCAGAAGCAGACTGGCCAGGTTTGCTGACGACACCAAACTCTGGGGTAAAGCATCCACACCTGA
>NW_017729029.1:66965079-66967172 GCF_001723915.1 Gavialis gangeticus | reverse complement strand
ATCCTCCGGGGTCCCTTCTAGTCCAAATGTCTATGAAATCTATGAAATCTAGGGCTAGGTTCAGACATTCAAAAAGCCCTGGAGAAATTGACCCAAGTTATATGGTTTTCTGTAAGCAGTGTACTTAAGATTGGTAGTGAACAGAATACACATTTGCCCTTTGGTGTGGGGAAGAGGTGGTACAAATTTTGGACCAGATTCTGCCATTTTAAAATCAACCTGTTTATTGAACTTGTATTATGGGTATAGATCAGTTTCCGATCACTTAAACCAGTAAAACTGTAATGTCTGTACATGGCCTGTGTCATTTAAGTGCTTAATAAATGGAATCTGATCCTAAACCTCTTCTGACCTTCCATAACAATATGGCATATAACAATAGTTATCAAAGGAAAACTTGGTGCTGCCAATTGTGTAACTAGATTCTAAACCAGGATTGCTTTTACATACCCTTGGCTTTGGCTTACAGGGAGGAAGCTTTTTACCTCGACTCCAGCAGAAAGATGGAAACTATTGCCTTGGGATTATTGTGTCCTTTATTGTAACTGCTGCTAAGTGCTGGGTGAGATGTAGTGAATGGTTTAATTTTCTAGGAAGAAATTACTTCAATGAATTTAAAAACAAAAATGGTATTGATCTGTGGTAGAAGTGTACGTTTAGGGAAAATTAAGTAACTTTGCTGCCGTAACCTCTTTTGATTTTGTAAATTAAATACGAGTCATAAACACATTAACAGATGTTAACTAACAAATGTTAACTATCTAATAAAATACTTGCTATATGCACAGTATTATATCCATTTAATTTCTTATAGTTGATGACAATCATTTAAACACTGAACCTAGGAAACAGTGAGATGGAACAAACAGCTTATGGGTGGTGCAATCACCTACCCCGGCAATCTTCAAGAGGAGACTGGACGGTCACCTCGCTGGGGTCACCTGACTCCAGTTGTCTTTCTTGCCTACTGCAGGGGAGCTGGACCCAATGATCTTTCAAGGTCCCTTCCAGCTCCTTACAATCTATGAATCTATGAAACATGTTTTGCTTATTTAAGCTTTTAAATGTTTACATAAATTTTACAACCACACTTATCTACAGATGAGAAGAAATGGCAACTTTTATAGAAACTGATGATCAGAATTCCTTTTGCATCTTCAGTTGATGGGCAGTAAAAATCTTACTCATATATGTTAAGGCATGTAAAATATGGTAAGAAAGATAAGTAAATGTTTGGCTAATTTACTACTTTTGTTTCCTGATTCCTAATAGCTTCAGAATGGCATGCAATTTAATTAAGTGTTGAATGAGCATATATCTGTGTCATATTGTGTAAAAAATGAACACAGATATAATTCTTTAAGTAGAAATACAGTAATTACTCAGAAGGCTGCCTCAGCAACTGACAGCTTAATTTTTAAATAATGTATCTGGAAGACCTCATCCAGTCATAATTTTTTATTCAATGTTATACATTACTATTCTCTTTCAAAACCAGACACTGACTGTTTCACTTTTTTGTACTCTATAGGCAGTAAGTACAGACCCAGTACCAGTGAAACTGCACTATGATAAATCACATGATCAGGTATGGGTGCTCAGCTGGGGAAGTATGGATAAGAATTCACCAACCCTACAGGTGAGTATATTTATCTGAATGTTGTAGATGTGCAAATAATCAAGTTAATATCAAAGAGTAAGTTTCTGATTCATATACTGTCATATCACTTTCCAGAAATCTAGTTTCAAATACCTAGTTTATAAATTTGGGCCCTGAGTTAAGAAAGCACTGCAACCTTTATCTTCATCTGTTCCTATTCAAGATAGCACTTAAGCATGTACTTAATGTCCTGCATAAGGATTCTTCCCTGAATTGGTGCCTTGATTAACTCACTGTATACAAAGAAAATATTTGCCAACATCACAAGACCAGTAAATACTGAGCAGACACCCAGAATTTAGCAGGCTCACCACTTCTTAAGGATAATTTAATAATATACAGAATTTAATATGAAACCATCTTCAGAAGCAGAACAATAATGCTAAAATATGTACTTTTTAGCTAAAAAAAAAAAAAAAAAAAAAAAAAAAAA
>NW_017729029.1:66933291-66965063 GCF_001723915.1 Gavialis gangeticus | reverse complement strand
AAAAAAAAAAAAAAAAAAAAAAAAAAAAAAAAAAAGATGCTATAACAAAAATTGTGTTGGCAGTGATGATTTTCACTGTATAATCAAATTATTGTTTCCCTGGTAATACTTCTTCATTGAATAGATACAAAAAGGTTTTAAATTACATTAAATATCTACCATATTTTACAATGTATACATTGAGTTTTGAAGCCCAAGTTTTATCTCTTAAAATTCAATCTCAACTTATACACTGTATCAATACTTTTAACCTCCCCCACCAACCCTAGTGATGCCCCAGCCCAGTCCTGGTTCCAGCTGAGCCCCAGCCTGGCCCTGACCCAACCTTCTTCACCTCCTGACAGCATCCCTGTCACTGAAGGCCATAGGGCTCAAACCCAGCTTGAGCATGGCCTGCAGGCCTTGCCATCACTATGGGGATGCTGCTCAGCTGGGGGTTGAGTCTGGCCCTATCCCCTGTGAGCAGCACTGCCTGAGCCTCACCAGCCAAGTGCTGAGCCCGGCTCCATCCCCTGTGAGCAGTGCTGGGCTCAGCGCTTGGCTGACATGACTGAGGCAGTGCCACTTGCAGGGGATGGGCTGGGCTCAGCACCCAGCCAAGTGATGTCCCCATAGTGTGCTCACAGGAGACGGGGCCATGTTAACCGAGTGCTGAACCTGGTACCACTCACAGGTGATGGGACCAGGCTTGGCACTTGGCTGGTGCGGCCCAGGCAGGACTGTTCACAGGCGATGGGGCCAGGATCAGTGGTCAGCTGGCATGACCCCGTCCCCTGCAAGCGGTGCTGCATGAGCCATGCCAGCCGAGTGCAAAGCCTGGCCGTATCCCCTGTGAGTGGCACTGTAGCACGTGTCTACCCCAAGGTGCCCAGCCTACAATGAGGGTGCACAGGGGCCAGTATAAGTCAACCCCGTATTTCTGATCCAAAACTTAGGTTAACTTATACACTGGATCTACAAAATTCCTAACTTTTTGGATCAGAAAAATATGGTCACCTTATACACTGCGTTGACCTATGCACCATGAAATATGGTAGTTCCAAAACAATTAAATGATAGTGATATAACAAATTGAAACTCTGCTTAATTTCATCATTTTGTCCTTAAAACATAATCTTAATTATTTTGATAGCAGTAGTGAAGTGAAATACCTGAGAATTATTTAGATAACCTGTGAACTTCTTGAGTAAAGTTGATTATTTTCATCAGTTTTATTTCAAACAAGGTGATGCTATAGCACTGATAATGGGGATTTGCTACAGGAGAAAAGATCATCTTTTCTAATTACCTATTTTTTTAACTATGTTGCTACTGATTGTGGCTTTGTGTTTGACTGGAACATTCAGTGGATTTTAAACGTGCTAGATAATTAGATTGCATTTCACTCAAACTGTATTGGTTTTATGCAGAGTTAAGCAAGTTAAAAGATTCCTAACACTTGCATTTTTCTGGAAATAAAACCATAAAAACCTTCACTTTTATAGTGCCTTCAAGCATGGACAAACAGATGTACAGTCAGTGGGGAACATTTAAAAATATTTCAAAAGTACTTTTTCATTTCTTTACTTCTTTTCCTTTGTGCTACATTTTACCTCACATCAGGGCCCTGGGACAATTTCCTTCTTTACCTGATAGTTTTGTATCACAATTTTAGGATACCTTTTCTATTTTGCCTTTTTTTCTGTGCTGCATAGAATCTTCTCCCATCTATCCTTCTTTTTCTATGTGAATGTTAAGACCAAGATTTTTTAAGTATGAGCCTAAACAAAAACTCACTTGTTTAGGTACCAAATGAATGATGTAGTTTTTATGAGAACTACCTTGTGGACTTTTGTCCAAATTAGGACTTTTAATTTAGATGCATAATTAAGCACTCAGACTAGAGAGGCCCAGAACCCTACTAAAGTTTAAAAAAAGAAAAAAATAAGTAATTATCAAAGACTTGGGATCGGATGTACAGCGATTCTCTGGGATTGGCAATACCAGTCAATTCTACTCCATTGTTATAGTCTTCATAGTCTAAACAGGTAAGGTGGAATTCAATTTCTCTTTGAGTGTCTAAATGGCATTATTTTAACTGTGTAAGTGCCTTATATACACTCACAGAAGAAACAAGCCCCAGACCTGAGAGAATTCGGCTTTGAAACCTGGAAGTTCTTCCCTGCACAAGTTTTTCATGCCAGAATGAATGGCTTACACTTCCGCTTGACTTTTCTCATTGACAAGAATCAAGCATCAGCTCTCCCCGTGCTTTCCACAGACTGGGAACTCCATTATGGTGATTGTGGGGAGGCAGTTTTTTAAAGTTTGAGTCCTCCCATGATTGGGAGAAGTCATGCTGTAGCTTTCATTGCACCTTCCCCAGACTAGGGACTGGGGACCCAATTAGATCACAGTGCTGGGAAGTCAGAGATACAAGTACAAACTACTGCTGGGTTAAGAAGGCCTTGGCCCCAGGTTTCTGTCTTCCTAGGTAGGTGTCCTAACCACTCAGAAATTAGGATTAAAATACAAATAGTCCCTTCTACTTGCTCCCCTCTACAAACTTTTTTCTAGAACTTGCATATGTTATAGATCATCCAAAGTGCAAAGTATAGACCTAAAATAACCAGGCAGAATGCTAGAAGACTGTCAGTTAGATGCATAAGGGCCTAAAGAATATTACAAACAAGCATACAGTGAAAAGTCCAGGTTTTCATTGCCCACTATTCCATTTTATTAAATTTGGTTTTGCACCTTAAATGCACTAGCATTCCCGTGGGTGGAACTAGACAAAGTGGGTGTTTGTAATACAGCTTATTATGTTGATCATATGTTATTTATTTGGTCTAATTTTCAATAAAGAATGACTAACTAAAACATGTAATATTGTTCTATGTCATATAGGTAATAACACAGGCCAGTGGGAGTGTTTCTCACCACACAATCCATACACAGCCAGTGGGAAGACAGTTTGATAGAGTGGATGACTTTTTCATTCCTAGTACAACCCTCATCATTACCCATATGAGGTAAGTTTCATCTGAGCCATAATATTTTTGTAATTAACTTGCAACGGAACTGTGATATCCTACCTAAAATATATATTGTATGGGAAAACAAAAAACAAACAAACACTAAACTAACAACCAGGTCCATGTTATAAAATTTTACTCTGTGGGGTAGTTTCAATTAGAGCTTTCTGTTAAGAACTGGGTTTTTTTGTACTTTGTTCATGGACTAGAGTTTTCTGCCTAATCTTGGCACGTGCTGGAAACCTCCATTGATATCAATATCTGGACAAGATATTCCATATCTGAAATAAGCATGAGATTGCATGTATTTTTAAGTGTTGAAATTTTTGAAGTTTGGATGCTCCCCTATATGTGGGAAGCCTGGATTTTGGTTTAGTAACATGCATGCATTGTTCACATATATCCCAAAATGGCATTAATCATATGGAATTTGGTCTTTCATGTCTTGGTAGCTGGTAATCATCTTTTTTGGTATTGTTGAATACATGAGCTAAGTACAGACAGTCAAAAAGCCAGAAGCTGAATCAATTCAGTCTTTGCAGGTTAGTCTAAGCTGTGTTGATTGAACCAAGAAGTAAGTGAACAGACATTCATGTCTGATTCCAGAAATGCAGCCACATGCCTGCAGTGGCTCAGGCCAGAACCTAGGAGGCTCTGGAGCACACCTCACAGCCACTTACAAAGGAAAGGGAGGAGAGGAAGCCTCGAAGGCTCTCCCCCACTCCCTGCTCAAGCGGAGGAGGTGTGGCCAGGGCCCAGCCTGGGGTCAGCATCCTGAGGCCAGGGAGGCTTTAAACTTCCTCCCTGCCTTGTATGGGACCCCAGCCTGGGTCTGTTGTGGTGGGGGGGACACCCCTGCCAGGCATATCCCCTGCTCCCCATTCCCAGTTCAGACCACCAGGCTGAGATGGGGGTGGGGGGTTTCCTTGGCCTTCAGGGGTCTCTGGCTGGGCCCAGACCCAGCTTTTGCCCACCCTGCAGGGAGCAGGAAGTGTGGTCCAGCCTCTGCCCAGGGCTCACACACTGAGGCAGGGAGGGAGGGGGCATACACCCTCCCACTCCTGCATGGGATGCCAGCTGAGGTCTGACAGGGGGCAGCCCCTGCCAGGCTTTTGCCCCTCAGCTCGAGCAGAGATCAGGGTACCTGGCCGGATCCCAGCATGGAGCTGGCACTCTGAGGTGAGAGAGGGGGTTTTAAACCCAGGCATGCTTAGGACCCCAGCCTCTGTCTGCAAGGGGGAAAGCCCCTGCCAGGCTTCTGTCCTCTGCTCCTTGCTTAAGGAGAGGCACAGTCCCTGCCAGTGTTTTGCCCCCGCCCCCCGACCTTGGGTGGAGAATGGGGGGTGTGGTCACACCCCAGCCAGGGACTCACAGGCTGAGGTGGGGAGGGAGAGGGTTCAAACACCCTCTCTGACCCCAAACCCCAGCTGGAGTTTACCTTGGGGGGCAGCACCCACCAGGCTTTTGCCCCCCTCCCAGATATTCATTCTAGTGGAGCAAGGGGCATGGCCACACCCCAGCTCAGGGCTCCCACACTTAGGTAGGAAGGGAGCAGGGTTTAAACCCTGTCCCTCCCTGCCTCAGCATACCAGCCCCAGGCCACAGCATGCACCCCCCCCTGCTTTCTGCTCAAGTGAGGGAGAAAACCCCAGCAAGGGCTGCCCTCTCACCCCCCTCAAGCAGGGGGTGGGGGGCAAAAGCATGGTATGGGCTCCCCCCTCCCCCAAGGCAAACCCTGGCTGCGGTCTGGAACCAGGGAGGGGTTTAAACACCTCCCCCCACCCACACAGGACCCTGACTAGTGTCTGCCTGGCAGGAGCGAAGCAGCTCCTGCCCAACTTTTCCTCTGCTCTCTGCTTGAGTGGAGGAGTGGGCAGCATGGCCAAATGCCAGCCAGGACATCATGCTAAGGTAGAAGGGAGGGAAGAGAGGGTCAGGTCAGCACTCTGAGGTAGAGGGGAGGGTGCAGAGTTTAAACCCCCCTCCCCCCCATGTGCTTCAGTGTGCTGGGCTGGCTGTCATTATGCCATGCCCCCCACCCTTCAGCTTGAGCAGGGAGCAGGGGAAGAGGCAGGCAGGGACTGCTTTATGCCTGCTAGACAGACTCCAGCTGGGGTCCCATGCAGGTGGAGCAGGTTAAGTCCCCTTGTCTCTCCTGTGGCTCAGCCTGGCCAGTGTCTGGCTATGGCTCCCCTTGGAGCAGACAGCAAAGCCCAGGGCTGCAAAGCATCCTGGGGAACTGTGAATTAACTTGAACCGGAAAGGGGTCTGGGACAGAAATTCTATAAACTGGTTTGACCTAAATCAGTTCAATCTGATACTACATCCAACCAAACCAGATTCATCTTAAACCAGTTTCAGAGATTAAGTACACTGAATCTCTGTTTCTTTACATAAAATTATAGAAATTAAGGGCTGGAAGGAACTTCAAAAGAATATGAAGTCCTACCCTGCTGCTCTGGGCAGGAATACTGCTGAGTTTAAATGATCCTGGCAAAGTGTCTGTCCAGTCTCCTCTTGAAGACTTCCAAGCTTGGGGACTGCACCACTCCTGTGGAAGTCTATTCCAGATTCTGGTCACCATTACTGCAACAAAGTTCTTCCTTACATCCAACCTGAAACCATCCTCTAACAGTTTATGCCATTGCTCCTTGGCCTCCCCTGGGGTGCCATAGTGAACAGTTTTTCTCCCAGCTCCTGATATTCACTCCTTACATACTTAAAGATGGCCACCAAGTCCCCCCTCAGTCTTCTTTTCCCCAGGCTAACAGTCACTGATCCCTTAGCCTTTCCTCATAAGGTTTGTCCTCCAGGCCCTTAATCATTCTTGTGGCCCTTCTCTAGACCCTTTCAAGTTTCTCCACATTCTTTTTTGAAGTGTGGTGACCAGAACTGGACACAGTACTCCAGCTGGGGTCTCACCAGATTTAAACTGGTTTCTGATCATTACTTAAACCAGTTTATAACTTCTGTCCCTCACCATGATGTATGATTGTTTTTCTTCATTAAACACTCACAAATTCATGTGTTTTAGCTCTCATAAATTAATCTGTATAGTGAGTTTCTTGCTGCCTCTTCATGACAAAATCATTTAAAATATATAGACTGCTTTCAGAAGTTAAAAAAACAACAACCCCCCCCACACACACTTTACTAGAACAAGCAGCACCTTTGTTTAACCTGTACCATCTGTATAGATTTGACACTTCAGCAGGACTTTTTGGAACTTTTATGTAAATCTAATTCAAGCCCCCAGAGCACCTGCCTGCTTTCTTCACTTGCAAAGAGGCACCTGAAGCAATGAGTAGGGAAATCGGGGAATCCCTCTCAGCCAGATCCACTCCTACATGATCCTGGAAAAGCAGGTCTGGTTGAGTGGTAAGGGCTTGTCCCTGTGTAGCCAGACCTGGGGCATGGGTGGGGGAAAATCCCCGTTTTCCCCAGTCAGACATATGCCCTGGGTCCAGCTGGGTGCGGAAAAGTCCCTCTTTTCCCACTCAGTCAGACCATCTCTGCTTATCACCAGGGACTCAGTTTAGCTCAGTTTGGAAAGAGGGAAAATCATATTGACTCTTGTCCCATACCACCAAAGGCAAGACAAGGGGTGTTATGTGTTTTGCCTAGTGAAGCAGATAAGTTGTGCTGTGACACATTGCCACTTCATTTGGTGACATCTATTTCTAGCTTAAGATATTTTAGTATGAACTTCTTACACTCTGAATCAATAGAGGTGGTTAATTTCATGGGCCTTGGATTTTTCTCTCAATGAATGTAATATGTAATAATCTACCAGCAAATCACTAGACCATATAAATTCCATGAACCCTGCCTATTTGTTTCAGCAAATATACAAGCTTTCCCTGTGATAGAAGTATACCAGTTATGAAAGAACCAACTGGATTTAGAAAGATATAGGTCACAGAGAGAAGAAAGAGAGATTTTTGAGGAAAGGAGAGCAATATTTGAATACAAGAAAGAATCTCTCTGTCCTGTTCCTAATATATTGCCAATCATTCCTTTCTGCCCGTGCCTAGAGCAAAGAGCTGAATCATTACCAAATGCTGTAAGCAATAGTATATGTAAAAACATTAGTCAGTTTTAATGCTAAAACATTTGTCCTTCCTTATACTGTATTTGCAGGTCTGTTGAAAAGGCAAATTCTTTCGTATTTTCTAACAGCAGTCACTGCTGCTGCAGTTTATTGCAGATAAGAAGTTCATATTCATGGATCCCTACCATTTCTTTAAATTCTATGGGGGAATTCTGTATGCCCAAGGAATGTTTCTTTGTTTTTATTATTGCACAAGATGCAAACAATTCACCTGTTTAGTACTCTGATTCTCAAAGATTCTTGAAATTTCCACAGAACTGTGTTAATTAAGGTTATCTTTTTTATTTATAAGCCATGCTTTTTCACTCTAAAGGAAACTGCTCTTAAAATCTCAAATCACAGTTTCTCCCCCTTAAATTATATTTACAAATTTAGCAATAGTTTTCTTTTTATATATATGAAAATCAACAGTTCTCATTAGGAGTATTTGCCAACATCTGAATTATGAATGAGTTGTGTTAACATTTACAAAACTAAAAATGCTTTGATACCATTGATAAATCCAGTCCTTTGAAAACAGAAAGCAACCTTGCCATTCTCCTGAGGATGCTCTTGCATTGAAAGGTAAAATGCTTAATTTTTGGCATAATTCCTAGCTAACAAGTAAATTGTCAGGCAGTCGTATGTAAATGAAAACATATAGGGAAATGTAAATTAGTGTATTTGAATAATAAATTGTGATTCTGACTACAATTACTATGCATATATTTCTTTTAATTAAATAGATGAGTATGCACCATAGCCCTGAATTAGTGTGCAAACAGTCCTTATCTTCATGCTTAGAAAATCATTAAACCGGAGGTGTTAAATTTGAAATAGTTGTGCACTGCAAGAATACTGGCTATTACCTTTAAAATGGCAATCAAGTAAAGAACTACTCCATCATAAATGGGGTGTGATTGTTTATTTCTGTAGTAATTCCCTTGGGGGACTCATTCTTTTGAATTTTGTCATTTTTGACATGCACAGGAAGTGGTTCTAACCTGGACAGCTGCCCGTAAAATCTTAATCCATAATCCAGGGCAACTCTGAGAGGAGAGTCCTGGCAGTGACCTGCAGTGGTGTGTTGGGCTGATTAATTTAATTGTTTTCCTGAGCAATATTTCAGTGATTCTTGTTGGGAACTGTTTTGCTAAATATGTTCACTTTTAGCAATGTAAAAGCAAAAACCATTATGTGAGATTTTGGTAGCCCAAGGCACAACTACCAGTGAACAACATAGCCAAAATAGTATATTTTCTCCCTTAAAACACACCCCAGAATTAAATATGTACCTTGTTTTTGAAAGGCAGAACGAAGTAGCCTTTAGAACACTGATTCTCAACCCGGGTGCCAGGGCACCCTCAAGTGCCTTGAGAATCTTTTTAGGGGTGCAATAGAGTGCTATACAGTGCTATACTGTTTGGTGCATGATTCACAAGCTAAACCTAGACATTTAAAATAGAAATTCATAGTTGTGGTCTTTGAGTTCCTTGCAACAGAAGAATTACTTTATTATCTTTCTGTAGTCAAAAAAGAGTGAAAACAAAGAGCTAGCTTTTCCACAGGGTGCCTCAAGTCTATCCAGGGTGCTTTAAATCTAAGAAAGTGAGAGCCACTGGGGTAGAACCTGCATCTACTGTTTATCTCACATAAAATGGCCACTGTGATTTTTAGCAGCTGTTTTTTGGAAAAACATTGGGAGAAAATATGGTAACTGTCATCAGTCAGCGTTACGATAAATGCTGATAGATTAAGTATTTAGTAGATATTAGAGATAATGAACTTGGTACAATCTTGTTTTTATTAAAAACAGTTCTGTGCTATTTAGGCAGATGTGTATTTAATGGGATATTGCCTTTGTGTAAAAAATTAGTATCATTATAACTCCTAATACAACAGCACAAATTTTATAGCATTCTTCATGAAGTGGTTTTACAATCAGATGTATAGAAAATAAGGACAACAGTTGACAGTTAGGTGTATTCATCTTCACATAGAAAATAAGGGGAAAAAAGATCCGAATAAGTGTAGAGATAAAAAAAAAAAAAAAAGAAAGAAAGAAAGAAAAATTGTTAAGAGAAAAGCCAAAATGACCCAATCAAAGCGGGTTTTTTTTAAGTAGAGGCAGAAAGTGTACTAAAATATCAAAATATAGAAAATGCACAGAAAAATAAATTTAAAACTGAGATAAAAATGAAAGAATTAAATAGGAAGACCACAACATAAAATAAACAAAGTAAGGACTGTATTTTAGGCTTTGTAAATTTTATGTTATTTTACTTGTTTAATTTATTCTCATGCCAGGAAGCAGACCAAAATAAAATGGTTACTACTTAGAAAGGGCCTGCAATATTTTTTTTCCCATGCAGACACCATTGATTTTTGTACATAACTAATGAAATTAATTCACCAGAGTTTAATTGGTATGTGCTCCATTGGAAGCATACATACGTGTATCCAAATAGAAAAACATCAACAAATTTAGGGAAAAAAAGTAATCCAGTAAGGAAGAAAATATTTCTTTTCAAACTTCTAGAAGAGTGATATAAGCAATCCTAAGTTTCAAGTCAATAAATAGGAAGTGTTTTTTTTTCCATTAAGCAACTAAGTAGTTCATTATTTGCCTCCTTCCTTCCATATTTTTTCAGATAAAAAATGTGATTATCAATCATGCAAGTTTATAATCAAATTCTTCCACTATTAATTCCATTATGACAAATCTTAACTCTGGTCAAATATGTACCATTTTTAGCAACTAAGAAAACATATTTGACACTGAAAAAAGTACATTAGCTTATTATTGCTAAAAATGTACCAACCTCTAACTGCATACTTGTCTAAATACTTGTAATATACAAACAATTATGCAAACAAACTGCCTCTTTTTATACTTTCTTTTACTTATTTTTCTAGAGCTATCCACTTAAAGGTGTCCCTTCATTAAGGAATTTGTTGAATGACCCTTGCCTTCAAGTACATTGGGGTTTTGTTTAAATAAAAATGAACTATGTGAATGATGTTTCAGGGAAGGCTTTAAATTAACTGCACCAGAGAAATCCATCAAATTAGTAGAGGTATGGAAAGACTGTCTATTAAATCTAACCTGTCATCAGTCAGCAATGAAAATACTCAATAACAGCAGGAGTGTGTTAAGAATGTTAGGCAACAAACATCAAACTTCCAGCTTATTATCCTTTAGTGTATTAAGCAGCCAGGAGAACATTTTATGAGCCTGAGTAGCAATAGACAGCTACAAGGGAAATAACCTTGGTAGCTGATTTAGTTTAGATAGTTAACTGTTGAGAAACTCCTCTTTGCTCTTTGTTAGAATCAGTCCCTCCTGACCATGTAGGAGCAGACTCTTCAATCATAATGAAAGCCTTCAGTAGTTATGCACATTTGTCAGCTGAACACTAAATTCTTTCAGTGATGAAGCAAGCAGATTACAGAATGTGCATGGCTTACCAAATTGATGTCCAGGACAAAACTTATATTACATGACTGTGAATGCTTGTACACGTGAAGGGGGTTTAGTCCTTAGGGTTGCATTTTATGCCCCCTAAATTGAAATGGTGGGTTTTTAATTGAAACCCACCATTTCAATGTAGGGGTTTCCGTCACCGTTGTGGTAAGGGGACCAATTCTTTTTTTTTTTTTCCCCAGCAGAGCCTGCCTGTGGCTGGGGGGGCAAGCTGTCAGTAGGCTAAGCAGCCCCTGAGCTGTTGGGGGACACGGTCCTTCCCTCCATGGTGGTGGAACCCCCTGGGGCCACCTGGGTAGGCTGCTGGTGGACTGGGTGCTGCCCCAGCTTGGAGACAGCACCTGGCCCCATCTAACTCTTCCCTGATCCCGAGCTGGGGCAGCACCTGGACTGCTACCAGCCTGGCCAGGTGGCCCCTGGGGATGCTGCTGCCATAGAGGGAAGGATTGGGGACCCCCACAGCTCAGGAGCCTCTCAGCCCACTGGCAGCTCACCCTGTAGCCACAGAAGAGGCAGGCAAGTTCTGCTGGGGAAAAAAATAAAAGGATTTGCCACTTTTGCCTTCAGCAGGTACCTGCTGAAAGCAGAAGTGAGGGACCCAATCCTTTCTTTCTGCAGAGCCTGCCTCTGGGGGCCAGGGGATGAGCTAAGATCTGCAACATATTGTTGCAAACTAACCTACATCAGAATGTGAACTCATTTTAAACCCCGAAACTCTTGCACATGTACAATGTGATACCATTAAGCCACACGCAGTGACATTTTTATCATGTCTACATGGTAATGGCATCACATGTACAAGTGCCCTGTAAGTCTGGTTAGAAAGAGACATTTCTTAAGCAAACTAAATTAGACTGTAAATCTAAAATGTTGCATATGTTGGTTTGATAAATATCATCTACCATGTGTTCTAATTAATTTATCTCAGGACATAGGATAACGTTTTAAATGCATAAACGTTTATATGTGTAGTTGTTTGTGTCTGTGTAAAAGAAATAGATATGGTGTGAAAACATTCAGATGAGGGTGAGAGCGAGCTCTGCTGGGCTGTTGGCTCCTGCTCATTTTCGTATTTAGGAAAAACTTAAATAGTCAATGGTAATAATATATTGAATATGAATATAGGTAAGATTTTATTTTAGTTTGAATGAGGTAAGGTTTGATGGAACTACATATTTGATCTACTTTGGTATGTTTTTGTTTTAATCTTGCATTTAAAAGAGAGAAATGCATGGCTTCAAACATGTCATATAAAATGAAGTGTCATATGTACCCATTTACTATATTTGCCGTATGTTAAGTCTTGCAAGCATTGTCAGGAATGAATTATGCGAGATTTTCCCATTGGGACCCATACTTCCATCATTCAACTGTATAAGCTTTCCCCTCCATGGACCAAGGCCTAGTAGTGGTGAGGAGGCTTATGTGTCCCAGTAATCCTCACAGCTGTGTTGCCCCAGAGTCTTCCATTCCTGGCAGGGTCACTCACCCATGGTGAACAGGCCTATGTGGAGGTTCCAGAAAAACCACTGTCCAACCACAAGTACTCAGTGATGGATCAAGTGGAAGATGATGTCAGGATCTCAACAGCTGTAAGGATGGAAGAAGGTTGCAGCAAGATGGAGGTCTCCTGTCATCTAGGGTTCTCCCTTGTCACTGGGCTCAGATGTCCACCTTGTTAAGATTGTGTGGTTGTTGTTCCCATGCATCAGCATTCTCATGGTATACAAAGTCACACACAGGCTTCTACCACAGGAAACAACATACTCTCCTGTACCAACTTCCAAATGCCCTGCATGCAGGCAGTGGTAGCCTAATGGTCGTCTTGCACCTGGGTTGAGACAGGTGCAATTTGGCAGCTACTTCTGTGACTGAGATGTCCTATTTAGAATCCCCTGTGCTCAGCCTACATAAGGAAGGGGCTAGAAAAGGTGCCCTAAATCTAGGCTGTCTTATATCTGCTCCTGGCTAGATAACCGCAGTGGAATCACTCTCTTTCTGTAGTGAAAAACATTATAAAACGACAACAATTTTGGCAACATGGAACATTCACACCTTGATGGATAACCAAGACAATGAATGACCAGAAAGAAGAACTGCCATCATTTTCAGGGAACTAGTGAGATATATCATTGACATTGCAGCTCTGAGTGGGACAAGACAACCAGATGAGGGTCAGCTGAGGGAAGCGGGTGGAGGCCACATTGTCTTTGGGAAGGGGAACTGGTTCAGGACAGATGTGTTCACAGCATCAACAAACATCTAATGTTCCTTTGTCTTAAGCTTAGCAACAACCAGTAAATCACTGTCATCAGCACACATGCCCTAAGACTTGATGCTGATGGTGCTGTCAAGCAACAGTTCTACTCCAACCTTGACCACATTCTGACTAATATTCACAAGGAGGAGAAGATCATTCTCCTTGGTGACTTCAACATCAGATTTGGTCATGACCAGAACTTTGGAGTGGCATCACTGGGAAGGGAGTGGTAGGGAAAGCCAAATTCAACAGCTTCCTTCTTCTAAACAAATGCATGGAGCACAGTCTTGTCATCACAAACACCATCTTCAGGCAGTGACTAATGCAAGAACACATGGAGAAACCCTCACTCTAGTCACTGGAGCCGTTTTGATATGTTATTATTACAGCTTGCGATCAAATGAATGTCCATGTCGCATGAGCCATGTGAGGAGCCAGTGACTGTGGATAGATACTGTCTTGTCAAATCCATTATAAACATCCAGCTTGCTCTGAAACACTGAAAACAACCAAAATCAATCTGAATTACTCTCAAGACCCAAAGTTCTGTAAGGATTTCACAGCATCTATATGGAAAGCTCTCTGCCCTGTCTACAAATGAAGACAACGCTGAGGAACTCTGGAAGGGGTTTAAAACCTCCATCCATATGGACTGTGCTGAATCCATTGGCTATACCATCCATCAGCACCAAGACTGGTTTGATGAGAATGACACTAAGATCCAAGCCCTCCTCAGTCAGAGGAGAAGGGCTTTTTCTACTTGGCAAGATGACACTTCATCTCAGCAGAAGAAGGAGACACGTCAGCTCCTCAAAGCTGAAGTTCAAAGGAGGATCCAAGAAATCAAAAATCAGTGGTGGGAAGACAAAGCCAAGGAGATCCCACTTTGTGCTGATAAACATGATGTGTAGCTTTTTTCAGGTAATAAAAGCCATTTGCAGCCCAACTTCCCAGAGTCCTACTTTGCTGCAACTGCAGGATAGCTCGACAGTCTTCAAAGACAGTGAATCTTTTCAAACTACATAGAAAAAGCACTTTGCGGCACTCCTGAACCTTGAGTCGACTGTAGTGGATACCAGGGATACCACCATCAAATCCATCACCCAACATCCTGAAAGGGGATCCCTCACCAACCCTCCTATCCTAGAAGAAGTCTGGCATGCCATCAAGGAAACCAGGACAACAAAGCTACTGGACCAGATGGCATCCCTACTGAAATCTACAAGGCTGGTGGTGAGGAACTGGTACTGAGACTTCATGAATTTATTCAACGAATTTGGAACAACAGAGATCCTAGGGGACTTGAGGAATGCCAACTTTGTGACTATCTTCAAGAAAGGAGATACATCTGTGTGTGGGAACTCCCTCCTTTCCACAGCAGAGAAAATACTCCCCCTCATCCTCTGGAACCATCTTCTACCTCTTTCTGAGGAAGTCTTGCTAAAATGTCAGTGTGGTTTCAGACCATCCAATGGGGTAACTGACTTGATCGTTGTTGCCCGCTAGGTCCAAAAAAAGCATCCAAAACAACATCAGGACCTGTGTGTATGGCCTTCATTGACCTCACAGGATCTGGTACGCAAGTGCCTCCTTTGGGACGTTACTTCAATGTGTTTTTGTTCATCATGATCTCTGGAAAGATGTGAGATCCAGGTCTACAATGTAGTCAGCATCCCCACTCTCCTCTACAGATGTAAAACATGAGTTACCTACAGTCGTCTCCTCAAGAGCCTTGAGAGGTATCACCAATGATGCTTCGAGAAAATCCTCCACATCAGCTGGGAAGATCACTGCAAAAATGCCAGCATCCTTGCTGAAGCCAATGTTACCAGCACTGAGTCAGTGATCCTCTAGCACCAACTTTACTCAATCAGACATTGTGTGTGGATGCCCAACTCTCAACCTCCTAAACAAGTACTCTATTCCCAGTTTAGTAACAGCCTGAGATCTTGTGGTGGTCAGAGGAAATGCTCCAAGGACACCATGAAGGCATATCTGAATAAAACAGATGCTGCCTGACATCAAGAGTTGGGAAGAGCTGGCTGTTGACTGCCTCTAATGACGCCACAACCCCAAATAAGCAGCATCCCATTTCAAGATAAAGCATCTTGCTCTCAAAGCAGGGGAGAAAGAATGGAGAAAGGAAGAGGAGAGAAATCCTAGCCAATTGGTTTATTTTTCCCTGAGGAAAGACCTGCAACTTCAGGAGATTGGTTTGTGGCTCAAGGATTGGACTCTTAAATCACCTCAAGACCCATCAGTAATCTGCAATAGAGATCATCCTTGAATCAAGGGTTTGCTGCCACAAGCATTAGCCTGTAGTTTTTAAAGCTGTAAGCATTTAAAAGATTCTCAAGAGATGTGGGCTTCATACTTTACAACTAAGGGTTTTTGGAAAAGTAAATTGGTAGGAGAAGTGATTTAAACTTACAGTTTGAGTGCCTCTTTGACTGAAAGCTGAATTAAAGTAGGTGCAGCTGCTTATTTTATGGGAATAGAGCTGGGTGATTTGCTTTCTGAACATTTGTATGTTGTATTTTTTTAGAACTAATTCCAAATTTGAGACTTAGAGTTTATTTTCAGTGTGTGGCCCAGAGATACAGGAAAAGAAGGCATAACATGCAACAGATGGGTTTAAATAGGTGACTATAAGTTTATATTGAATTGAATTAACACAGTAGGGTTGTAATGGTATTGAAGAGGCAAAAGACTAGTCCAGTGCAGTGTTATGATGTTACAACAATGAGTTTCAGTCATCTGTGGGCCTAAAGGAATCCTTCAGATTTAGTTAGCTACTGACACCTTGCCCAATACTTTCTATTTGTAGAAAGGAATGGGGTTAAAGGGCATTTTAAAACCTGAAGAAGTGAACTAATTTATATCAAGAATGGTTTAGTCTGAACATTGAACACCTTGACACAATTGGAGTGTAGCCCTGGTGCTGGGAAAACCCACCCGCTCCCCAGAACTGCTCTCTGCCAACCTCCCTAACCTTGACCAGGGTATTTTTAGTCCCCCTGATCACCACCAACAACCCTTTCTTATTGTTTCCTAGTTAAATGCTCCCAGATGAGCAGGATTATCAGCACTGGAAGAGGTGAGTTCAACTGACCTTGAACTTGCAGCCTGACCAAGTCCCAAGGGGCTATCTCTTTCCCTAATCTTACCACTTTGCCGCCTCACTGCTGAAACAGAGAGTAGTGTTTGGGTGAAAGAACAACACTGTTAAAAATGGTAGGGCTTGACTAGTCCTCCTGCAAAGTACACAGAGTATTTTGTATTATGATTGAGGGGCCTCCTCCAAGAATTCAGCTGAACAAATCACTTCTTTACCACTGAAACCTTGAGTCCAGTGGTAGCTACTTTTTACTCATAAAATCAGTTGCCTTAAATACAGTAAATAAAGACTTCAAGGATTTACTAAGATTGTGGTCTCTGTTAGTAACAATTCAGAAGTCCACCTTAGGAACAATTGCAGCTGACAGGTACAATATATTGAAGACACTAAAGATTTAGAACTGAAAGCTACACAAGAGAAAAGTTGAGAAAAGTTTTCAAAGGAAATGTTTTGTTCATTTTGAATGTTTTAAACCTTGCAAATGTATGTGTAGCCTACTATCAACTGGTACATTGTACCAGTAACCTGTTGACTTTTGTAACAGTGTCAGTTAAATCCTACTGACATTGGGTGGGGTCTGTACGTAACATCTTTTTTTTAGTTTCCTACCCCTATTTTCAGCACATACAAGCTGGAAAAAAAGATGTCTCCCCATTCACCCCATTGCAACACTGGCCTTAAATCAGGCAAATAAATGACATGAAATATATTATCAGTCCAGTTCCAAACCCCTTCAGAGTTGTTCAGCAAGGCCTGCCTCTTGCTTATTTCCCTCAAGAGATTTGCTTGTAAAAACTCAGAAAGGATTTCAGTACTTGCCTTATGTATTTACCTTAAAATAAACTTTATTTCATGAACCATCCTCTCTGCCAGGGAAGATTAATGTAAGCAATGATATTGTCCTTAATTGTTTCTTAATATCTGGTTCTGATCATAAAAATAGACATTTATAATTAGTATGCAGGATGGCTGCAAAAATCTGACTCATAAAATATCCATGAAAATATATTCTTAGAAGTCTAAAGAGCGCACTGGCTGATTATGTTAGCTCCACAGTCTATAAATCTAAGTGAACAAAAGATAATTGGAATAAATTAAAGTCTATCATTACACTGCTGTATGATGTTTCAAAAGCAATATTAAATGAACTGATTGTAATGGATTCAGTTTAGCTCTTTAGATATTTTAATCTTTCTAACAAGGAGTTTGAACATCATTTCCACCTTAACCAATGGAAAAATGAACAATCAACCCATTGGTAGATTGGCTTGAGATATGAATAACATTAAAATATTCTCTGTTCAAAATCTTTTCATTGCTCTCTCTCTCTCTCTCTCTTTGTGTTGAGAAGAGTAACATCAACCCTGAAATTAAACTTGTTTATTCATACTGACTTTTCTAAAAACCGAGTCTTAAAGTGTAATTGGAAATAGTTGAAAATACGTTATGGTGAGTACTCCTTAATGTAAGCAGTTTGGGACAATTCAGTATATTTAAATATTTGCATTGAAAGATTTCAACTTCATTTGAGAGCTTAGACCTGCTATAAAGGAGCTGAACAATGGAAAGACTATTCTTGGTACTAATATACAAAAGATCACATTTAAAATTGCTTCAGATACCCTGCAGAATTAGAAAGCACTACATTTGTTTGATTTAAAAGAGGTGCAAGCAATGAAATCTATATTGTCTGCCACCAAAATACCAGTAATAGAATTAAATTTTAGGTTGAATGTCCAACCTAGCTTATGTTATATAGCTCAAACATTATTTGTTTAATGTTTTATAAATTCCACTGATAGTTAAGAACATATGTTAGTAAACACAACGTTAATGTGGGCCTAATAGTATAGGGAATCAGGTTCCTTCTCATCTGTAGTGCTAGTTTAGGAAGAAACATTTTCAGATGGAGCATGAAGAGTCAGAAGAATGTTCAGCAGTCTTATGTCATGCTACTTTTAATGCAAGCTAATATCTTCTTATTCTGTGGGGTCAAGACTGCCAAGGGTCAAGAGAGAACTTTGTTTCTACTGGAAAGAGATAGGGAGAATCTTTAATCCAGAATTGCAGCTGTGCACTTAATTATGTTTCTGAGTAGCCAATGATGATAATATTGTGAGTAAACTAGGTATTTTGTCTCAAAGGATAACATTTTGTTCATAAGTAGGTTGAAGTGAAAGAAAATGGAATAGATAGAAACTAGAACTGTGTGAAATTTCAGCAGCCATTTTGGCATCCAAAACACTGAATCTGAATAGAAATGGAAGGCTCAGAAACATCTCCGAAATGAAATGAGGCATCCAAAACATTTTGGAAATGTTTCAGAAAATTTCAGTGTTTTGGACCCATCATTGGCACAATGTTTGTTTGCTGTGTGTGGTTTAGGATTAGAATTTCACAAGGCTGTAGATCAATTACAATTAGTAGTTATAATATAATAATTACAATGAGAACCTGTCAGTTTACCTACAATAAAGACATCTCCATTAATATGAGAGACAAATTTGTGATTTTGGCCAGTCCCTGTGCCGTGACAAAAGGGTGGTGATGGTAAAGGGAAATTACCTGTGCACTTCTCCTGTACAACAGTTGAGGTACCAAGCTGAACTGGGCTTTGAAAAGTTGAATGTGTAAAATCTAGTACCTAGTGAACTCAATGGGAGTTAAAGATTGCCTCCAGAGGAACTCAGATTTCCACCTGTGCTTTTTCTTCCTGACTGTCTATACAAATATCTTTGAAGGGAAATGTGCTAGTAGTATCTATTATTCTATTCCCACTTGAAATAGCCAAATAGACCATTATTTCAAATAAGTAATTATAGAGTATGTTTAATTCACTATTTTTCAAATAAAGGAGAATGTGGCAGCATATGAATGTCTGAAACACTATAATCTATTTTATAAATGCATTCAGCTATGGCTAAACAGTAACCCCTACCAGCATAGCACATAGCCTGTACCATGCAAAGATCAGCAATATTTTGCCACTAGTGCTGTTTAACATAGCTACATCAGATGCATCACATTCTAAAAAAAAATAATAATAATAATTAAATAAAAAAAATCAGTTATTACCTATGAGGGTAATAATTACCTGAAATTAAACAGGTAGTCATTTTGTCAGTGTTTCTGAGTCTCCAAATCATAGCTATTAAAAAGAAACTCAGTCCAAGGCTTTTACATTAAGGGGCTATTTTATTTTACATCATTCTTTTATTATTTGCACAAAACACCACAAGTAAATTTTAACCTGGTTATGAGCTTGAGACCCACAAGGTAATGAATTGGAAGGTAGTGGACTGTATTTTGCAAACATCTGTCAGCCATGTGGTCTTGTTCACTGTTGAATGATAAGAAAATATATAAAGAGAGAGAAAGTGAGAGAGAGCATCTGTAAAGGAGAGTATGGGGTGTGTGTGTGTGTGTGTGTGTGTGTGTGTATGCATATATAAAACCAATATACAATTTGATATATTTATGCATTGTATGTATATATATGTGTATATAATCTCCTTTATATATGTGACACACACGCACACACACACACACATATAATATCCTTTATATATGTTTCCTTTATATATATATAGTGTTATAATTCAGTAGTGAACAAGACCACATGGCTGATAAATGTTTCCAAAATACAGTCTACTACCTTCTAATTTATTACCTTGTGTGTGTGTGTATACACACACCAATAAAAATATTGGACTTACAATTTTTTTTCATTGGTGTGATTGCACCACCAGCAGTGGAATTTGTCTGGCTAGTTAATGATAGTTGATGGTTTTCAGCAGCAGGAAATTGAGCACCATGGTCATCCTACTTTATCTGTGGCAAGCTGGGGTGTTATGTTTTGTGTTGCATCAGGACTGACTGTGTAATTTTGCTAATTGATTAGACAATGGATTCATGTAGGATGGTTTGGAAAGGGAAGATCCTGCCTTAGGCAGAGAAGATTGGATTAGCTGACCTCTGGAGGTCCCTTCTACCTCCACTTTTCTACGATTCTTGGAATAAAAAAGATCATGACATTTAAATTGTCTATATTTTGGAATGCTGCATGAGTTTTTTAAAAAGTAAAATAGATTCGTTATAGTTTTGAGCTGTCAGGATACACTTAAAATTTTCAACCATTTTACCTAAACACAAATGCTAGAAACTTGCTTTGTTTTTTTTATTTAGGGCCAGGACTCTCAGGAAATAACACAAATATAAAACTGGAACAACGCTAGAAGTCATGAGGCTTCTAATAAAATTGCAAGACTTGGAAAGATAGATTTTTTGTTTAGAAAATTTACAGCAGTGGAATTATCCTGAGTGCCAGTTCTGAGCATATATCTGCATAGACCGTTACTTGGATTCCTTCATATCCCTTTATCAGATTTCATGAGTTCTCATATATTGATTTTACTTTGGGGACCACCCGCAACTTATGTCTCCTATAAAATTCACAAATCTAACTCATGGATGATTCCCATGAAAGGGAGAATGGTGTCTTACATTTGCAATGATAGCTTTTTCTTGAGTCATCCATTCACTAGAAGTCTCAAATGTGATTTTGAGACTGCAGTGTAAAATATATTTGATAACTTCAGCTTTTTTCTTAATCTTAGCCAATAGTAATAGACTAATTTAACTTGTTTCCATTAGATCAGCAGTTTTGAACATTTTTTTCATTTGTGGACCCATAACAAAATAGAATGGAGGTGCAGATCCTTTTGAATTGTAAGTGTGGATATTCATATACTTTTGCTTGATCATGCTCATCTTTCACAGACCCCTTAGACATAGCCTGCAGACCCCCAGTGGTCTGTGGATCACAGGTTGAAAACCACTCCAGTAGATCATTCCAATTCTTGCAATGCACTAACTATCCTGGTAGTGGGCTTGGTTTTTTAATGTGGAAAACATTTGAGATCATTCTGATTTACAAATGTTTAATCTGCTTCAGCAATCCTTACCTCTGTCTCATGACTCACGCCTCCACCTGTTCTAGACACATTGGTGATTTTTTCTGGCATATACAAATATTTCTGCATTCCAGATGACCTCAGCCCACCTTGATGTCACCATTTTTCTTCTAAGTGCTAAATCTTCTTATACCTTACCTTCCTTATCCTGACATTCAGTATTATGTTCAGCAGTATCTTTTATTATTTGTGTCAGAGTATCTAGCCCTTCCTTGTTGTTTTTTCTGTCGATGTCAAGGTGAGCTAAAAAGATTTTTTTTTTAAGTCACTAAAATTATTATTATTGCTAAGATACCTAGGTTAGGAAAAATCCATCTATTGTTAGATTATCTAATATAAATTTTCTTTGTTCATGGCAAATAGTACTTAAAAATCCTAACAGAAACAGGCAAGAACATATGTGGTTAATATTTTGTTTATTGGACTAACTGTATAGCTCAGATAAATTTAGACAAGCTTTTGGGAACAAAGTACCCTTTGAGGGGAGGTACTTTTGGGTACATTGTGCCTGAAAGCTTATCCAAATCTCTTCCAGCTATACAGTTGGTCCAATAAAATATATGACCCACAAAAATCCTTGGTGTGCGCATATTTCCTGGACCATCATGGATACAACATCACTCCAACACAATAATACATATAATCCGTAGTGTATACAAGGGTGGAGGGAGGAGGGAGAACCTGCCCTAGGTGCAGATTTTGAGAGGGCACTATATTGGTAGAAGTCTGGGCCATGGTGGTTGCTGAAGTCACTGACTTAAAAAGCCTGTGCTGCAACAGTAGCAGTCTGAGCCTGCCGTGGCAGCAGCCCTGAGCCCCTGACAGGTCAGCTGCTGTAGCCAGAGTACAGTGACTGTGTGCAGGAGCAGCAGCTGCAGAAGTCAGGATCTTTTGAATTTCCAGGTGAAGTGACTTGTTCAGAATCCACACCTTACCCTAGTGGTTTTTCATAGATTATAGAATCGGAAGGGACCCAGTGGATCATTGTGTCCGCCCCCCTGCCCCTGGCAGGAAAGAGGACCGAGGTCAGACGACCCCAGCCTGTTTGATGGTAGGACCACCTCTCCTGAAAGCCCATTCCAGACTCTGGCCACCTTTATTGTAAAAAAAATTCTTCCTAATGTCTAACCTAAATCTACTCTCCACTAGTTTGCACCCGTTATTCCTAGTTACTCCCTGGGGTGCTCTGGTAAACAGCGCATCCTCAATTCCCCGCTATCATCCTCTGATAAATTTATAAGCGGCTACAAGGTCACCCCTCAGCTGTCTTTTGTATAGGCTGAAGAGATCCAGATCTCTTAACCTCTCCTTGTAGGGTCTACTAATCATGCAAGTGGCCCTTCTCTGAACCTTCTCCAGATCCTGTGTGTCCCTCTTGAAGTGCGGTGCCCAAAATTGGGTACAGTACTCCAACTGAAGCCTGACCAATGCTGCATAGAGGGGGAGCATCACCTGTTGGTCATGCATCTGCTAATACACGACAAGGTACGATTGGCTTTGTTGATGGCCTCATTACACTGCTGGCTTATGTTCATCTTGGACTCAATTATGACTCCAAGATCTCTCTCAGCCTCTGAGCTGCTGAGTAGGACATCCCCCAACCTGTAGGTGTGCTGGGGATTCCTCCTTCCTAGGTGGAGTGCCTTACATTTATCTTTGTTGAGTTGCATCCTATTATGTTCTGCCCATTGATCTAACCTGTCCAGGTCAGCCTGTAACTGCTCCCTGGCCTTCGGTGAATTCACTTTGCCCTATAATTTGGTATCATCCACAGACTTGGAGAGGGTGTGCACCACACCCTCATCTAAATCACTGATGCAGATATTAAATAACACCAGCCCAAGGATTGAACCCTGCAGGACCCCACTGCTCACCTCCTCCCAGGCCAAGAACAACCTGTCCACCACCACTCTCTGAGTACAGTACCTAAGCCAATTAGCCACTCACCTGACTGTGTAGGCATCCACTCCACAGCCCATTATCTTCCCTATGAGAATAGGATCTGAAACTGTGTTGAAGGCCTTCCTAAAATCCACGTAGATGATACTGGCCTCTGCTCCTATGTCAAGGCAGTGTGACCTGGTCATAAAAGGCTATAAGTTTTGTCAGGCAGGATCTACCTGTGATGAACCGATGCTGGTTTTCTTTCAGCATTGTTTTCCCTGCTGGGCCTTCACAAATATGCTCTTTGATGATTTTTTCTAGTATTTTCCCAGGGATGTAAGTAAGACTGACTGGCCTAAAATTACCCGGCTCCTCCCTTCTGTTCCTAAAAATGGGCACCACGTTGGTCTTTTTCCAGTCCTTTTTCCAGTTGGGCCTGGTTCCCAACCTTTTTTATAGTGTGGACTGACAAACATGTTTTAATAAATGTACATATTTAAAGTTAAATGTACATATCTAAATTTAACTTTTACATGGTGTGGGGGGAGGATTGCAAGGATCTGATTAGGTTGGGGCACCACAGCCATGGGTGCCAGGGGACCCTACAGGGGTGGGGGCTGTGTAGGTGGTAGCCTGGGTGGACCCACCTGGGACCACCTGGGAAGAAGGGGTTGCACTGCCTTCCTTAGGAGCAAGCAGTGGAGCCACCTCCCTGCCCTCTGCCCCAGGCATTTCCCCACCCTCATCCCACTGCTCCCAGCCACAGGTGGGGCTGGGGGGGGTCCTGCCTGTCCTGGCATGGGCCCTGGTACCCGCTGTGCAGGCAATGCATCGCCAGGCATGGTCATGCCAGTAGGAGTGGGACAGGGTGCACGGAGTCAGCTGCCTCCCTCCCGGGGCTGCCCCAGCACCCAGGTTTAACCCCGTATGTGACTGCTAGCAGCCAGCCCTTCATGACCTAGTACCAGGCCGCAGCCTGGTGGTTGGGAACCTCTGCTTTACCCAACTCCACACATCCCCTTCCCTTGTCTGCAGGTTATTCCTCTGTACAGCCTTTTAGATATTTATAAATCTGAAAAACTTTTCATTGCATTAATTATAAAAACACTGTCTTCTCTACATATACATTTAGAATAACAAATTGTGACTACGCAATGTATTGCATGTACTTACTTAATACGGGCTTTGCTCCAGCTGAAGTCAATTAGATATCTAGTTTACTCCATTGCAGTTTGGGGTCATAAAGAAATCCCTCTGTCAATAATAACCTGTAATGTTGGGTGGTTGTATTTATATCTTGTGCAAGCTTATCCAAAATGTGAAAAGTATTGAAAATGGGAGAAAGGATTGAATAACCTGCTCAATCCTTTATGTCTGCAGTTTGGGATTCAAGAGTATTCAGGGCATGTGTGCAAGACCCAGTGTCTGACCTTAAGCTCTTGAGATGCATGCAGCAGAAGGTGAATACATTTTTAGCCCTCTGGGTTCCCTGCTTGCTGGGGCTGCTCCAACCCAGCTCAATGTGCTGTGGTCCTGAGTGCATGTGTAAATGTGGTGCCCAGAAGCAATAAACTCCAGCGTGATGTGCTTCACATTAATTGCACATGTAGATGCACCACTGTCAAACAATGGTGAGTTGAGCATTCTGAATAACAGCAGGGAAGAGATCCTTTCATCAATCCCACTTTTCATCAGAATTCACTTTTTTGTTCCTTTGACAAGGAAACAGTGCTGATGAGCATGTTTTCCCCTGTGATGGCTGCTTTGTCCTTCAGTTTATTGGCTAAATTTTCAATTTAGGCCAATAAGATGGTAGCACTCAGTTCTGCTTCCTTTGGCTGGTCTATTCGTCCATTTCTACTGTATAATCTTCAGCATCACAATGTTTAGATTTCCCCAATGAACACATTGTCGTGATTGTTATCTTGTTACGGTAGGATCTCAGGTTATAGCCATGAAATATTGTAGTCTTTTTATATCCACCATCTTGCAATAAGTGAATAAACTGTAGAATTAAAGGGAGCACATTCAAAATAAAAAACATAATTTATTGATATGTTCCACAGTATTTAGGTGAGTGGTTTGCTAGTACAGTATTCTTTTTCAGAACTAGAAACACTAAATTCTATTGAAAATACATAGTAGCAGTTTACCATTCCTTAATGTCATAGAGAACAGCAAGAAAGAGAATTAAAGAAACAAACTTTAAAGGTCAGAGACTGTAATAGCACCAAGAAGAAAAACAACATTTATTCTGATGAGCAATAGCCACTGGGCAAAATCTACTTAGCCTTTCATTATCATCAAACAACCAGTTTTGAATTGCAGAAATGTAGAAAAGTCTTCCTCCTATAACCTGCTGGAAATGTACTGTCCTAGGCAACAATTATTCTATAAGTCCTGAAGGGAGGATTGCTATGCCCTTTCAATGTTGCTATTTTTTCATGTCAGAGAGTTTTAAAGTATGAATATTTTTTCTCTATAGATATGCATGTATAAACCTATAATAATCTTTGAAATACAAAATCACAGTAAAGAGATTTAGCCATTTAAAAATATTTTAGGCAGAGTAAATTATCTACATGGTACTTCAAAATGGAGTGCAAACCCTTTAATTAAATAAGCAATGTATACAAATTATATCATTCACATACTCATCCATGGAAAGTAATAAGCTAGAGAACAGCAAAGATAATAAGTAGTTGTTATAATGTAAATAGCAGACTCTTGGAGGATCATATATCTAGAGAGTCTATGTATTTATTTTATTTGTTACAAAAAGTGAATGGCCCCTAAAGCCAACATAGCCACACAGCCAAAGAAAAGGTGCTCGGGGGAAAAATCTGTTCCTTTTTCTTTTCTTTTCTTTAATTATTAGCATTTCCCTCTGTGGTCCTTTAGCGAATAATAATTTTATTACATAAGAGAAAAAATGCTGGATAACATTTTTCTACTTTTGAAATATGTTTAATATGTTTAAGAGATAATTACTGGTCTCCTATATTGATTTCTTTTTTTTAAACAAAGCCCACTCCTGTACGGCAATTTCTGTGAACCCACAATTAGATGTAAATGGAATCCTATAGCAGTCACATTTTAAGGGTCCCCCTGTACAGATCATTGGTCAATAAACAGAGGCAAACATGGATGAGAAGAAATAAATTACCTTTAATTATGGAACATTAGGACACCTCTGCAAGCCCTTTCTAACTAAGTGCTCCCTAAATGAGGCACCAGTCCCAATTTCCAATTCCTCTAAATGAGGAAGAATTTTAAGTTAAAACTTTCATCACATTGCCGCTCATACCATAAATTTTGCATCATTAGGGCAATGTCATCCTCTATTACTTTTAATAGAAATATTAGAGCTGTTACACACACATTATATACCTCATGTTCTACAACTTTTACCTTACCATGAATTCTGCTGTTCCTCTTTGTGGCCAACATGGATAACTCCTGATTCTAACTGGTCCTTCCCGTTTGAGTTTCCAGATGAGGTGGGGTTTTTTGTTTTGTTTTTTTGCTTCTTTTTGTTTTAAGAGAACTGTCCTTAAGCACTCATGCTCATTTCATAGACAGTAGAGTAACTGGGCAGAGAGGGTGAATAGGGGAGCAACAGGGGCATCAACCCAGGGTGCCAACTTAGAATACTGAAATGGTGCCCTCTTCTCCATTGGAGTTTTTGTCAAGAGCAGCCCTGCAGCACCCAACCACAGGAGCCAAGTATGGGGACACAGAAGGAGCAGCATAGGCCTGGGGCAGGTAAGAACCTCCCCCTCTCTTACTCTTCAGCTTTTGGCACTGCAGGAAGTTTTGCCCAGGGTACCAAACTTAGCAGTTACACCTCTTTTCTTACATCAGATTCTCGGCACTTTCAATGAGTTTTTACTTTGCAAACTGCATAATCAATTCAATACGTGCTTTAGAGAAGCCAGTGAGAAACTGAAAACAGACTTCATAGTTTCCATAGACACACTATCCATTCACTCATTTTTCTTTTTTTAATGTCATAATAAATATGTCAATATGAAAAGTTACAGAAACTTAACACCTGCATTTTATAAATAACAACATAAGGTACAATGGAAAAAATAACCTATTTTTATTCTAGTTTTCCTCATATTTCTCTTCTGTTATCCATATGATCTCACCTGTGCTGAGAGATCCCTTCTGTAATTAAGAGCACAATTTCTCTCCTAACACGAAGGACTTCTCTACTTAGGGCTGTTTGTGCAAAGTAAGTAATGGGTGTACTGTATAGTTACAGCAGGGTATCCACTTGAAATTTCTATTCTAGTTGCTTAGTGTAGACAAGCTCTTTTAGTAAGACCTGAGGAGGTCCATATCTTCACTGGTTATGTAACTATGACTGAAGTCACACATCTTAAGTTATATTACTCTTCATTCTGATATAGATAACTTTAAACTGGTAGTGTTATTTGTATTGGAAGCTTTTCAGATCCTGTAACTGAAATGCAAAGTTTGGGCAGCTTTGAACCCTGTGACCTTTACCAATTGGCTTCAGAAATGCAGAGAAATAGTTATCTACCAGAGTGTTCCTGCTGATTCATGACTGAGACATTTGATACCGTTTCTGGGTGGAAATGGTGCAGTATTACGTAAGGTGGTATTCTGAGGTTTGCAAGACTAAAACTAAGAAGCTGCATTAGTACAAGAGAGCTAAACAATGGGCTTGAATTTTTTCAAGGTATTCATATAGCACTTGTGAGAACATGTGCATTTTATACCCCAGGGAATTATGCACACAAAATTCAAAAGTATGCACACACAAATTCAAAATTATGTGCTGAATTCTGGGAGCTGCACATGGCAGCACAGAACCGGCCTGGCCTGGCTTGCTGGCACATGCTTTAGAACCAGACTGGTCTGGCTCTGGGCTAGCATATGGGGCTTGTGGCACTGTAGCCACATGGAGCTATACCCCATCAGGCCAGGCCAGGCTGGCTCCATGCCTCCACATGGGACTTCCAGCACTCCAGTGGGAAGCTTCATGTGGAGGCATGGAACCCACCCAGCCCAATGAACTGCCTGACTCAGGTTCCACCCCTGCATATTTATGGTGTTAATCTAGAATTTCCTCAGCATTATGCAGCTTCAACTCCTGCCTCTTATTTGGGAGTTGCAAGATGGTAGGGCAGAGGTAAAGGGCTACAATGGGCTGCTTCTGTTGTCTTTTCATAACTCTTTCATCAAGGTATTCCCTACCTGATCACTTGTGCCCCTATTGCAGCTTCTATACATAAAGTAATACTATACGGGTAGTAAAAATGAGAAAAGAATCAGTTCCAAGGACAGCAGATTTCTATGAAATGTGGGAAAATAGCATAGTTTAATTTCTTAAAAAGGGGCCAGTTTCAAGTAATATCATCTTAATCATATAACAAAATTCACACTTGAATTCCTTTTCCTCCCCTTGCTATATCACCTGCCTTTAGAAGGAATTGGACAAGTGGATAGATACTGTGGATATTGCTTTTTTGTAAATTAAACAGAGCTGTCCCTAAGAGAGACAGAAAGGGCCACATTCTATTTCAGCTATTAGGTGCATAAAAGGACCTGAATATCTTAGCGTGATCTTACTAAACCCTCCTCAAGTTTCTGAAAATCTGTTAGTTCACAAAGTGTGTGTGTTGGGGGGAATGGGGGTCTTCCTACTCCTCCCTGCTCTTTTATGACTGGGGGTGTGGGGGAGTGTCTACATGAGACGTTTATTGCACAGTAGACTAATTAGCTGCTCAGTAAACAACGTGTCTACACATGTGCCTCTATTAAGCTACAGTAAAATCATTTACTCCACAGCAGGATAGTACTAGTAAATATTTACAAGCACTATCCTGCTGTGGAATAAAAAACTCTTCAGCACTGCATGTGTAGATGCTGCCCTGGCTGGGTGGGACACAAAGTTGCTTCAGTGTAGGGCAGGGGCAGGCAATTATTTTGGGCAGAGGGCCGCTTACTGAGTTTTGGCAAGCCATTGAGGGCTGCATGATAGGTAGCCGGGGCAGATAAATATTAATTTTCTAAATTTTTTAGTGGCCCCACGGGCCTGATAAAATGGCCTGGCAGGCTGCTTCTAGCCTCTGGGTCACATTTTGCCCACCTCTGGTGTAGGGGCTGCCTGCCATCTAGCCCCACATTGAAACACACTCATACCCCAGTCATCCCCTTGAGTTGGGTCAAATCAGCCCTGGGCTGGCAGGCTGACTTCCCATGCCCCCTGCCAACTGGGGCTGCTTCGACCTGGCTCATGTAAACATGTGCCTGAGAGCAATAAACTTCAGTGCAATAAGCACTGGTGTTTACTGCATTGCACTAATATGCACATTTAAATGTGCCCAGGGTAAAGTTACATGTTATACTTGGACCTCCTAAATCTTTGTTAAGCTGTGTTGATGTTAGAGCATGCTGTTAGTAGCCACACTTTAAAGGTTAATTGATTGCATGGCTCTGACTTGACACTAGAAGCCTGGTGAGCAGCAGCATGGCTAGGAGCCAGGACACACCTAGACTATATCCTCGATCTGGGTTGTAGTAGGGGGAGTTGGGAGTCTAAGCTTTCTAAACCTAAGCCAGGAGTGGTGCAGATAGCCAGAGGTCAGTAACTGGGGGAAAGGGCTGGTAGGATCAGGGGAACTGGGAAGGGGGTTGGTAGGTCTAGGGAGGGCTGGTGGTTCTGGGGGCAGGTCTGTGGAGGTCTGTCTGGTCCAGGAGAGGTAGTCTGGGTTAAACATGGCCCAATCAGAGTCGGGATGGGTAAGAACAGCACACCCCGCAGGGCTGTGGTGAGTGTCTGGGCTTTCCCATAGCTATGGCCTTGCTGTGAATGTATGCAAGTGTGAGGTGAACTAACTTTTGATATGCAGGGGGGGTGGGGAGGGTGGCGTTTTTAGAATGACCTAACCCCTGCAAACATCTGCATACCAGGCCAGTTAAATTTACCTAACCTTGGTTAGGTTGATCTAAATGTAATGCTTGTGCACACCCTGTCTCATGGGTAGGACAGTATGTTAAAAAATCAGATGCACTAATAGATTTTCAGGGATTCAAGCCAGGTTGAATACCCTTACATATCAGGGCCTAAATCCACTTACATGCCTGATAGGTGGAACAGAATCTGACTCATGGGTTCACAGGAAAGGGTTACTGCATCCTATATCTATTTGACTTAAAATGCCAAATTTCTCAGCATCTCCCAAAAGCAGAAGGCAGGATAATTGCTTCTCCTACAGGACTGTGAACATAGTGTATTGTTCTGGGTATAGGAAAGATTTGGGACTGAAAAGATTCCATTAGCTTGGACAATTAATATAAGGCTTCAAATAGGCATGTAAACCATGTACCATTACTACTACGCAGTTAGTTCTGCTGTTGCTATTTGAAATTAAACAAAAACAAATAGAAGGCGCTACACACAGGAAAGAAAGCCAAATGAACAAATACAGAATAGGGAATGACTGACTTTGCATTAGCAATGAGTAGAGGATCTGAATTTTTTGATAGAACATAAACATAACTAGAGTTAGCAGTGTAATACTGTAGCAAAAACTGCAGGCTCATTTTGGCTTGCATTAAAAGAAGTTGTATATGCAATGCACTGAAGGTTACAGTACCTGGAACTCTATTCAGCCCTGGTGAGGCCTCATCTGGAAACTGGTGTCTAGGTTTAGCCACTGCATTTTTAAGAAGGTTGTTGAGAAACTGGAGAAAATACAGAAGTAAGCAATAAAAACAAGGAAGTAGTTGGAATGCAAGTTGCATGAGGAAAGGTGGAAGGAAACTAGCCATATTTAGTTTGGAGGAAAACAGACTAAGTTAGGGGAGGACAGATATAGCATTTTTAAAATATTTGTAGGAATGCCCAAAAGAAGATGGAGGAAAAAAATTCGTTGTTATGGAAAGTAAGAGATTAATAAATTGGTTTAAAGAGACACAAACCAGATCTGGACTAAATTTCAGTATACATTTCCCAACACTAGGACCCTAGACCCAAACTGGAGTTGTTAAGGCTTTCAAGAAGGGCCTAAGTAGGCACCTTTCTAAGAGATGTTTAGCTGCATCTTGGCAGAGTGTTCAAATTAATGATTCCAGAGATGACTTTGAAACTTCTGATTTTGTCATGCTAGTTTTACAACATATTTTCAAGTAAAGTGAATTAAAACAAGTTCTTTGTGTGCTGGTATAGGTAAAAACATATATTTAGAAAACAACATCTTTATTTGTCTATAGAGTCACCCAGAGCTTAAATTGTGCTACTGCTTTCAAATTATTTTTAATGAGAGAGTAGAAATAATAATTCTTATAAAGACACAAAAGAAAACAATCAAACTCAAGTCCCTTCTCCCTTGCCCCATCAAAAAGAGAAGACCTTCATTCCTTTTTTACATGTGTCATTCAGGGCCTTATGGTCCAAATGGCACAGACAAAGCCATATGGAGCCTTATAAAAAGATACGCAACAGTTGATATTAAAAGACACAAATTATGTTTACACCATAGCAACAGTGTTAGATCAGTTTAGAAAATATTTCATGCACTATAGGACAATGATGAATCTCTTGTGCGAGTGTTTCCGGCAGTGGTGGGGAGCTAGCTGTACAAATCCCTTTATGGAAGCAGAATATGTATACTGCATTCATACAGCATTTTCTTATAAGTAAAAGACTTCTGTTCTGCACTATGTGAGGTTATACAGTACAGTGTCATTTATTTTTACCATCAATATATCTCACAAACCACAGGAGTTAAAATAATGGAAGAACAATGTGAGAATAGGAAACAGAACAAACAAAAGGAGGCAGGGTAGGAAATGGTGCGGGGAGGGGAGCAATGCTGACAGTGTACTGTAAGAGGAATAATGAGAGAATGTAGGAGTAAAAAAACACCCCGCCCCTAGGATTACCAGTCTCGCCCCCACCAACCCCCCCCC
>NW_017729029.1:66909844-66933010 GCF_001723915.1 Gavialis gangeticus | reverse complement strand
CCCCCCCCCCAACCCCCCCCCCCCAAAAAAAAAACCCCCAAAAGTAAATTAAGTTGGGACATAAGGTAAAGGATGGCTAAACCTTTCCTTATGAATGCATTATTCCATAACTGTTAACTTTAGCATTTCTTGAATCTTCTTTGTAAGTAAAAGACAGATATGACCACTGTGAAAGACAGAATACTGTACTAGGTAGGTTGTTAGTTTTATTCATCATAGCAATTCTTATGATAGAATGTGGAAACTTGATCATACTTGAATTATTCAAGTACTCGTTGGTCGGAGGCCATGGAGAAAAATATTTCACATAGCTGATGAAATAAAAACAGCTCAAATGGGGAAGAATGAAAAAGCTACAGTTGGACTGTCAGAGGTAGCTTTTGTCTTGGCTATGGAAGTTTTTGTACAGGAGTTTTACGGAGACTATGATAGGACATGTGACAGTGGAAGTCTTTTATAACCAGGATATGGTGATCATGTTTGTGCAAGAAGGCATGTCTCAGCGTTCTGCAGATAATGGTTTTTACTGTTCACTGGTTTTGCCTACATAGTGGTTTTCACATTCATAAATCTGGGGCTTAAAAACGCGCATCCATTTTTCAAATAGGTCTGAGTTTTTGAGCTACTCAGAACTTGTTCCAGCTCTAGCTTTACAGTCATAATAAATATACCCATTTGTACTTCTCTGTGCATTTTTCTACTAACAATGAATGTAACTGCTATTTAAGAAAGGATATATTTCACCTCAGCTTCCATCTGAAGTTCAGCTGGAAAGCTATTTCTTTAGTACTTTATGTTGAACATCACTCAATCTTTCCCGTACAGGAGGCAACAAGCAATAATAGAAACACAGCCAAGTTTTAAGGAATACACGGCATAGGGAAACAAGCCTTGTCAGATTTGTTTTTAAGACAATGCAAGGAGTCATTTGTAGCATACTGTTAATTCTTACATATACTTTAAAAATCATTTTCAAATGGTTATTTATTTTTAATTTTAGTTGGTCTAAATTTCAGAAACAGAGATATTTATTAGATATTTATATGGAATAAATGGAAAAAGAAACCATTAATTACAGTTTTTGCAACTGTGATAAATACTCATCTCATCATACATGAATATGCCTACAGGCTACAGCTTCCCACCTATACTAAACATGAAATAAAGGGCTGAAAATATAAGTTTTGGTTGTCATGTTTTGCAGGCTTGAGTTGCATGAGCTCGCAATATGCGCTTTGGCAAACACTGCATAGACTGCCTGATACTGTGCTAGATTTTATGCTAGATGAAGGCTCAAACTCTCATAAATATTAATCGGGGATTAACAAACAGTGGGAGGCCACTGCATATCAATCTGTATGAGAGAAATTTTGTAGTAAACATACCACTTCCTACTTATAAATCATCTGAGAAAACTGAAGGTGCTCTGATGTATCAGTTGTTTTACCGGCAGTTTAGTTATAAAACAGGCTTAGAGCACATAAACTACAGGCATCATTTCATAGCACAGTTATGAGTAGCTATATTAAAAAAAAAAAAAAAGAGAGAACCCAAAAACTCTCTTGTACATTTAAGTGTATTTATATCAGATAGTGAACAGCTCTGTAAGAGGATTCCACTATCCAGAAAGTATATGGTGGCAGCAAATTCTTAAGTTTCCTTTGGCTCATGTGGCCTGCACCAGTTTCTTCCATTAAGGGATTTCCCAGTCATCTTCACCTGGTGTTCAAACCCCACAACCAGATGACTCATTGCCTACTTTTTGATGCTCCATTTCAAATTGAAAACCACACTTACTTGGGCAGTAGTTCTCTCTTTGTCTAAAAGTCAATTTAAAAAGAGAGCCAACATTTAATGACACTCCATGCTAACTCTGTGCTATCACTTGAAATTCTAGACCTAAAGAGCAGAAAAATAGACCACAGGAATGTGGCTGTCCTTACTATCAAAAAGATACGTGTAATCTCACATAACATTATAAAGAGATTTCACAATTTGTTCATAGATGGTTGCTCCTGGTCATTACACCATCATGTGGAAAGATTACTTATTTGCTCCTGATCTGTGATATATATTCAAATAAGCAACTTTGTGGGGAAGGGCTCCATTTTCTATTGTCAATCTACCAAGATACCTGTGGCTATTTCAGGTCATCTACAATTTACTGATGATTAACATAAGAATACTTTATAGCTCTAGTACATTTTTCTTAAGATAAAAATATATTTATAGTCATCATTATTCTTATTGAATTTTATTATATAATTTATTTTATGAATGCATATTGAAGTGTAATTATATGTTTACATTAACATAAGATATATTACATTTTATTCCTCAAAAGAGAGATCCTATAAGACTTTAGGCCTCTTTGATCACATTTTATAATGTAGCATTATAAAAATAATCCAAAACCTGTCAGTGAAATTCAGTGCCCTAGGAAAATATATTGTTTAGACTAGAGGGGACATTTAATTTGAGATGTGTGTGCAGTTGTATGAAAGGTCATTCAGAAAAGTTAATTAAAATGCACAGTGAAATTCACAGTGTACAGAAATGATAAAACATATAAAGCAGAAATGGTTTAAGACAAATTCATTCTTTTAAAATCATGTATTTTCATTCAAGAAAGGTCTTCAGTCTCTAACTGAAGACCCTGATAGAAGGAAAAGTCACCATTTCTTTTCTCAGTGAAACTTCCTCCTCCTTAAAAATTGGTGCTTTATTACTAATAGCAATTTGTCTGGCTTCAGCTTCTAGCCCTTGGTTCTTGTTATGCCTACCTCAGCTAGATTAAAAAGCATCCAATATTTTGTCCCCAAGAAGATACTTATACACTGTAATCAAATCACCTCTCAGTCTTCTTTCTGATAAGCTAATCACTGCAAAGTATTTCAAGTCTCTCACTGCAAGGCATTTTCTCTAGCTTTCAAAGCAGAATGTGGCTCTACTGATTCCTCTAAACAAATTCAGTTATTTTTTTAAATGGCAGATCAAGAACTGCATGAAAATTTTGATATCAGTCCCACCAAGACCATATATAGAAGTAAGTTCACATCTTT
The DNA here is from genome assembly GCF_001723915.1 of Gavialis gangeticus. Classification (NCBI taxonomy): domain Eukaryota; kingdom Metazoa; phylum Chordata; order Crocodylia; family Gavialidae; genus Gavialis; species Gavialis gangeticus. The sequence continues at coordinate 66,929,948 of NW_017729029.1, read as the reverse complement.
ATTCCTGTGCACACACCCACCCTTATCCATCCAAGGAACACATAAGCCCATTTTGCCATAGGGAAGCCTTGGATCCTCATATTAAGTTGCTTGTCCATTATAACCCTGAAATCCTATTGGAGGTCACTGTTGTACAGGACACATTCCCCTACTTGCCAGACTAAATTTACATAGGTTTTAAAAGCTTGGATTCTATAGCATAGCAAAACAAAGATTGAAACTGGAATATGATTATTTTTGATAAATATATTTGCATAGTGAACATTAGAGAAATAAGCTAGTTAAATTCAAGAACAATATATGTACAAGATCAAATGGCCATCAACTAGTTATGAACAAATCTAGACTGGAAATCACTAGATTACTAACTGTTGGAGAAATGAAGCTTTGGGATGTTCTGGACACATACCAAAGGAGAAAAAAAACCTGAATTGCTCCAAGATGGAAATCAATATGTTCATGGAAGGGTGTTTTGGCATATTTATCAATGCATATGACATGTGAATTCAGGAATTGGCTGTGCCCATATTAAGGTTAAAGTTAACTCTGTTAACATATGGGAGGTGTCCACTGTCTAGTAATTCCATGCTTCAGGCTGCCTGCTGACTGCCCATATTACTAAGATTGTCTTTTTCCTTGTGAATGTTTTATTGGATTCTATGTGTGTGCTTTCCTTCTTCCTTCAAAATATTGGACGTTGCTGCGGCTGAAGGTGGGAGTTTTAATTCAGATGTAATAATGTTCTTGCTGGTACACAGGGTGAAATTATATATTACATTTAGACCATACTAAGGGCACTTAAAACGTAAGCGCCTGCACGTTAAAGCTCATTAACTCATGCTAAGTGCCTTCTGAACGTCTCAAAATTGTGCCACTTCAGGAAATGGTTAACTGTGGGGCATGTTACACAGCTTGTGCTAGGGTAACTTCAGTCTGCACCATAAAGATAAAACAAGCAATTTGCAGCTTTCCACACCCCTCTTCGCTAGCCCTTCAGTGGCAAGTCAGAGCTGTGCAGACGAGAAATGCAACTTCTTACAGCACATTCAAAAGTTAACATGGTCTAAGTGTTACATGTAACTTAACCCTCAGAAACCTTGCAGACATCTGGCTAAAGCATCTGACTCCTGCGTAGGGTTAAATCTGTCACTAAATGTAGGGTCAGGAAGGCATATGCAGGCTTTTTCCTTCTTCTGTAGTAGAAGGCATTGTCCCTTTCTGGGATCCTCAAAGCATGTATTATAATCAAATAACTCACTACCATTGGAAAGGTAGTGGCCTTGTTTTCCCTGCTTTTTAACTATGGTTTTCAGTAGCTTTTTTTTCTCCAGTTTTGTTTTCATAATATGTTTTGTGTGTGATGTTTGAAGAGTTGGAGTGGACAATATTTGGGTAAGTGGTTGCCTGCAAACTCAGGGGGCTGGACTTCTTGGCCTTGGACACCCCTTTCCAGTCCCATGTTTCTCAATAGAACTTGTATTCCTTTCTTCAAGCATTGTATGAAGCTATATCCAAGCTTATTTTTCAACAGGCCCTACTTATCACTGAATCAGAATGCTTTGTATGAACACTATGTCATTATTTCATACTTTGCCAATCTTTGTCACAACTGTTACCAGCAGTGATCTTATATTTACAGCTAGATCATTTTTGAGCTTGTTGTATGGCCCTGGATTTGCTACAAGTCCCTGAAACATCTTAGTTCTATGACAATATCTATTGACTACTATTCATTTGAGAACCTGAAAGCTGGTTCTAAGTCAAGTGAAAATGCTTTATTGATACTCAGAATATTGTGCAGTATTAAAATGTCTCACATGTATATCTTATATCTAGTCAATTCCTTGTATTTACAAAGCTTGTTATCTGATCAAAGAATGAAATGACATTTCTGTGATAAACCTATTTTTCATAAGTCCACATTGACTACACAGATCATGTTTCTGTCCTTTAATTCTCACCAATTGTTTCTCATATTAGTTTTTAAATTATTTTACAAGAATTGATGTCATACTAACTAACCTGTTGTTACTTGGGTATCCTGGTTGCCACTTTTCAGTATGGCACATCAGCTGTCTTCCAGACTTTCCTTGGCATTCCAAGATTTAATAAAACATTAAATCCTCAGTGAGTATTTGTAGATTCCTGGGTGCAAGTTATCTGGGCTTCTTGATTTGGAAATATTTATTCTTAGTGTATGATGTTTCACATCCATCTTAGTGTCTAATGAACTGACAGGGCTTGATTAACCACTCATATGTTTCAAATACTGAGTCTGATTTGAATACCCAAGGGTCTGAAAACATACCTCACAGAGACATGAAAAGACAGATTGCTCACCTGGTTTGTTCAACCACCCTAGGCTCTTCTTGCGTCACTCTCATGGAAATAAACAGACTACATTCAGCTCACCAAGTCTCTTTATTTCCAAGCACAAGTTTGGTAACTACTCCTTCCAAATTTCCTTTTTGTTATGCCTGTTCACTCACATTGTTGGGTTGATGGCTCAGTTCAATGTTATGGTAACTTAATTAATAGCCCTTAAAAATTGGGACTTTTTCACTAGTTCATTAAAAGGGTAGTGATGTCAGTAATTTTGATAAACTTCTAATAAATTACTTATTGTGCATCTTTGAGTCCTTTTCCTTCCCCCAAGAACTTGATGAAAACCTGCCAACTTCCTATTTTGCATGGCAACTGTTTTCTAAGAACCTGTTTCAATTAATTTTCATATTTAAAAACACGGTTTTGCTCAAATGTTGTATAAATAGTCCATTTTAAATTTCATTTTTTATTGTTTTTCTTACTACCCATTTATTATCTCTCTTAACATATAAGAGATTGTGGCCATGGTCTTTGTAGAGGACCTGTGCTTCCATCCTTACTTTATGGCCCTCAGCAAGTGACTCACTCTTTGTGCTTCAGTTTCAATAGTGTTTGCAAAGTGCTTTGAGATCTTTGTATGAAAATTGCTATATGTGTAAGAAGTATTCTTCTTCTTCTTGAAAAGCTATCTTTTGTGTACTCATTTCCAAAACATTACCTGCTGGGCTGAAATTTGTCATGTTAGTCTAGGCCTGAAGGTGATTTTTTTTAATGTTTTCTTAAGAAAGATCTCCTCATTCATTTTAAAGTAACAAGAGAGTAGATAAATATTTTCCTGCTTTAAAAAATGTGTGGTTTTGTCATCTTATGAACAACTAGACTTCAAGCTTTGGTATAAACAGGACTGAATGAATAGCTTGGGCATTGCAAAAACAGTTTTGAAATAACAAAGCTAAAGACATTTTCAGATGAGAAAGAAGTAGCAATTTCAGTAGAAAAATCTATTCAACTCTTACCTACATACTTTAAAAATAGGCTTCAGTGTAAATGTGTGGCTTGAGTCTTTGAGAATGTAGCTGATCAAAAGAATGTATAAGATCAGTGGTTGCAACAGAAGGAAATAATAGATTAATTATGTCTTTAGAGTTGAATTTTATAAGAACAACAAACTTAGCACCAGAATATGAGGGTCCTGCAACTTGGAAGTTCCCAACCCTATTAGTTTCCAACCAAGAAGCTGTAAACTAAGTTTAGAAATCTTGTCCAATCCCTGAGAACAGAACCATGCTAGGTATGGCATCCTTTTCCTTTCCCTCTTTTAGGAGGGAGAAGCGCTAGACCATTTGCCTCATGAGCTATAGCAGGAACAATCAAAATGTTCCAGCAAGGGAGGAGTGGCATGACCCAGCTTGGGTCAGATGAGCAAGGATTTATGGCCCACTGCTGCTGCTTCTCCCTTCCAGTTAGCTGCAGCACAATGTGGTGAAAGCTTCTCTCTGCCAAAGCTTGTTCCACTTGACTGAGGTGCAGCATAGCCAGAGCTCCCCCTCTGTCAGAGTGCCAGGTAACTGAGTTCAGCACAATGCAGGGAGAGCCACCTGCTGCCAGATGCTGCCTCAACCAAGGCTCCACGGGTCAGATGAAACCTGCAGGCCATAGTTTGCCATCTCCTACGCTATAGCATGATGTGAAGTGGAGATGGTTAGGGTTCAAAACTAGAACTCTGGTGCAAGGAGCTGGTTTTGAATGCCCATTAAACTGACTTATTTTGCAAGCTCAGACTGACTAGCTCCGATTGGTCTGCTAGAGGAAATGGTAGAAGCCAAAGCAGATGGTTGCTTTGTTAAGAATCCGTTGACCCTGTAAACAGTTCCTACTGATTACTCTTGTACTGAGGATATGAATAGCATTTAAGGACTAGAGTTCCCTACAGTTCAGGACATTGGAGTTGCTGATCTGTAGGCAAATCTCAGGAAATAAATGCATCCTTATAATCAAAGGTTCTGGTTAACCAAAGATAAGATAATCAAAATTTGATTGTAAGTGTGATTCAAGAAACATACAGCTCTCACTGAGGACCTCAGGAGCTAAGATTAACAACTTATATTTTTCTCTTTTAAAATCAATGGCAATTAAATGCAAAAACCTTGCATTAATTGACCATTAAATTCGCTCAATCAAGCACTCAAAAGCTGGGTGGATTGATTTAAATCACCAATTTTAATCAGCTAGCAGGAAATCTTTATTTAAGTAATTGATATTAATCTTGTTTTGCATTTGTACTTTATATTCTCTTAGAGGGAAGTTCATTCAAATTGGTTGGTATAAACATTAAAACATGTTGCTTTGCAACCAATTATGGCCTTTTCACTAAATTTGCAACTTTGTTTTGCTAATCAGGATAGTACATTATATGTATGCAGATCTATTTAAGCAATTATACAACTTATCATATATTTATTCAGGTTCTTAATTTTTATTATGTTACAAAAAAAGATGGATGATGCATTTCTTATTTACTAGATGATCATTTTCCTTGTGAGTTGTGTCAAGCTGTGTTTGGATGGAAATTATAATTCAATTAAAATGTACAACAGCAACATTTTAAAATGTTTTTTATTGGTTCAATAAAGGTACTATTAATGTGCTAGATGCATTTAAAATGCTCATCAAAGCATGTTTTGCTTGTAAAACTAATTGATTTAGAAAGCAAGGAAAATACAAAATGTACTTATTAAGTTGATGGATTATTTCTGGTCATGGGGAGCCAGATAGTCAAAGGCATTTAGGTTCCTAAATATACAGGTAGATTTTTCCAATGTATCTAATTTCTTGAGATGTTTTTGAAAATCCTATGAGGGAGCTATTTATATTTTCAGGTACCTAGACAATCTGACTCCCTGTCTTCAAGTTTTTTGGAGGAGCAGACTTCAGATTTTTCCACCTATATCCTTATTGATACTATAGGAAAGAAAAAGATGATTTTTCAGTTCCCAATAAGATTTTTGACTTTGAGTCAAGTGGTCCAAATTAAAAAGATTATGTATATATGCTTTTTGAACCTGCTATCTAAACTAAAGTATAAACTTTCCATTCCAACAGAGAAAACTTACATTTGGAAAAAAATCAGCATTCATTCCTTTATTAAAAATGATATATTTGAAGGTTTGTTCATGTAAGATATTGAAGATAAGATAGTGAGGCAGTTTCAAGGGGAGGGCTGGAGAGGCACTGGTATAATACCTAACTTGTAGCCTGATGATTAGGTAGGGGGACAATATGGGATAATGGGAAATCTGGGACACTTGATTTATGGAAGTGCATAAAAAGGTTATTTACGTTTTTAACAAATGAGGTCTTTGTAGTTGGAAAGCATAAAACTCACCCCTTTTATGATATTCACTTCAGCTGAATTACAATGGGAAGAATTTGTGTAATTATCTGAATAGCAGTGAGCACTGGATTAATTTGGATGTTCTTTAAAAAATATGCAAACTAAATGAAGTGAATGTGTGGGATGTTCTACGTATTGATATTCAAGTGTTTTATCCATTCTGGGTTTAGTAAAAGTTATCTGATTTTGTAACTGAATATACAAAATCTCAGTATATTTTGAGACAGCCAGATTAATGTTTATCTTTTTCCACAAGTGAAAAATAAAATATGTTCTGCAATTTACTAGATACAGTACATAGTTTTGCTTTTTTTAAAGACACATTCTGATTTATAATTGCCAAAAGATCAATAAAACACATGAACAGCTTTGGAAACATCTGAAGCCCAGATATTCAGGAACATGTTGCTATATATTTTAACTCATTGACTTTGTTTGTATAGATTTTGTATATTTGTATGTAATGCATACAATTAAGCTATGAACTTTCTTTGATTTTGTACTTTTTCCTTTTAGGTTCGGATTTATTCTTCATAAAGATGAGACTGTACTCCAGAAAATTGATCTTGAAACTATGTCATATATCAAGACAATTAGTTTAAAGGATTATAATTGTATTCCTCAGTCTCTGGCTTATACACATCTTGGAGGATATTATTTTATCTGCTGCAAGCCTGATACCACTGGGGCTATTCTACCACAGCTTATAGTGGATAGTGTTACTGACAGTGTGATTAGATATAATGGTGATGTGACAGGCACCCCATATATCTCTCCAGATGGGCACTACCTTGTCAGCATTGATGATATAAAAGGTCTCATGAAGGTCCAGTCCATTACAATTAGAGGAGAAATCCAGGATGCATTTGACATTCACACTAACTTGCACATATCTGATGTGGCTTTTCAGCCATCGTTTACTGAAGCCCATCAGTACAATGTCTATTGTAGCTCCAGCTTGCAAACGGATGTGTTGTTTGTAGAGCTCGCCTCTGGCAAAGTTAAGATGGTGAAGAGCCTTAAGGAGCCTATAGGGGCAGAAGAATGGCCTTGGAACAATAAGAACCGGCTTATCAAGGACAGCGGTCTCTTTGGCCAATACCTTATGACACCTTCCAAGGAATCCCTCTTTATCCTGGATGGACGGCTCAACAAGTTAAATTGTGAAATCACTGAAGTTGAGAGAGGCAACACAGTAATTTGGGTTGGAGAAGCATAAGGAACCATGCTAGATGATAATGGAACAAAATAGTTTTACAGTACATTGCACTTAACACCATTCTTTAAATTTCCAGTTTTCCTTTGAAATGATTAGACCCGTCTATATTTGTCATTGTTTTGGCTAAGATACAAGTTGATAAACACTTTAACATAAAAGATACTAAAGATACTAAAAGTGGAATTTCTCAGAAAAAATATCTACTACTAATGACCAGCTAAGATAGCATTGATTGATTGGATTCAATATAGAAAATTATGATTAATATCTTAATAGGCCAATTCTAAAGTCTCATTATAAAAAATATAGAATAGTTCAAAGAAGTGAAAAAAAGAAAAAAAATCAAATCAGGGAATATCAAATGTCTTGGTATGATCCATTGCATATAAAAAAAATCACTCTAATTTTGATTTGGTTTGCTTTGAATATGAAATAAGAGGTGTTGTGCAACTTTAGACTTCTTAAACTGAAATGTTCTGTCCTGTCCTGTCCACTGTTTAATCTTTTTGTGCCTTGAAGGGAATGTCTCACAAGGAAGTGGAAGAGTAAAAATTGTATACTTTATTCCCATTGTGGCTACAGGATTGCGTGTCACTGAAAAGAAGCATTTAGTATCTCACATTTTAGTCACAATCAGGTTGTGGAACATATTAAGGAAAAAAGGGAAAATTATATTCGCAATGTCTTCTGTATTGCTTCTTGATCACTACAGTTTGAGAAGTTTATTTTTATTGTGAGTTTTAGTTCCAATGCTGTCACTTGCTTGCAGAAGTTTTATCTTTTTATTTTTTCTTAGCAGCAATAGGTGTTACGCTTTTTCAGATTTCATAGGGTTGCATCAAGAGGGTATTTCAGTTCTACTAAAGAGAAACATCATGTGATCTGCTTAAAATAAAATACATTTTTGTCAAACATGAAGCTTCACTGGCAAGAAAACTGTTATTTGAAAAAAAAATGAACAGGTATTCATTTTAAAGAACTAGCTATAGAACTCAGAGAACTGGATTTAAGATTACAACCTGGGGATAGGATTTTTGCTTATGAGTTATGGTGTTTACCTATACTTCCTGAATCTTTTTGACTAGCTCAATAAGTTATTCATTCTACTCACCCAATTGGATTATACTTGTAAAACAAACTCTCCTTCTGTATTATTTTTTACTTTTTTAGAAACCTCTTTCTCTAATTTTGGACATTGCTTACACATCTAAATGGGAATAATAATTTAGAACAATAACAGATAGTAAAATCAGAAAAAAAAATACAGGGATGTGACTAATTGAAGCCAGCAGGAAAAAAAAAAAAACTATCCAGACTTGTGGTAATGTTAGAAATATTTGGGGATAATTTTATTTTGCTAAACAATGCTATGGGCTCTCAAACTGACCTCCATTTACTAAGGCAATCAGAAAAAAAAATCTTTTTTAAATACAATTTTACTTTAGTTTAGATTGTGTAAAATTGCTTAGAAACCTGAAATTTTCTAGCATTGTAATCTTGTGTGTATTTAGCATCCTGCGCTGTGTGATACAGTAGATCTCTCTAGCTTGAAAATAAAAAAACTTCCTGGCAGGTAGATTTAATTAAAATTAAAATCTGCATACATTTCTAGTTACTGGATCTGTTTTCCTTTCTAACAAGTTTTCTCATTGTAAACAAGAACCATGTAAGTTGTCTGTTACTCAGTTTTTACAGTAGTTAGTCTCTTACGCTTTTTTTCCCTTCTGTAACCAACACCATGTGGATGTTCTGTATGTAGAAAATGCTTGACAAAAGGAGAATAAACCCCGTACATTTTAAAAACTCTGGACTTCAGTGAATGTTACAATATAGCCAAAACTTCATCTTCTTTTAATAACCCAAGGAGAATGTAATGTTGTTTTATCTGAAGGCAGGGGGGAGGAGGCTCATCTGTCTTGTGCTGCCTATAGTGAATGTTAAGGTGTGCAAAACTGGGATGCTCCACTTCTGCTACTTCATAGAAAATCTTATGTCATCCTGCCTTGGGACTTGGATGACCCTGGGATTCCTTTCACCCCTGTTTTCTATTATTCTTTTAATCTCTAAGATGTTGAGTTATTGTCACCAACAGAAAAGGGTACGTGTAAGAAACTGTGAGCATTGTACATATGTGTACATACAAACTGCTGCCTTTTGTGAGTATAAATACCACAGTTGGCAGCCTTATCAGAGTACCTTTTTAAGTATTAAAAATATTGATAGCTGGTAGACCCTTAAGCTTTCAATTAAAGGCTTTGCATTTCATATGATATACTAGGCCAAATTCTCCCTTACACAGCTTGATTTGCTGTAATGGAATCATAATCATTTACATCAGTAACTTATCACTTCAAACCATAGTCCGAATACCTTTAATTGGCAAATTAAAGTAAATGGAGGGGAAGCTGTTTATTTTTAACAGTTCTCTAAACTGATACTCTAAGGCCCACAGTTTTGTTTCTTTCCAGTCGTTATTGATTTTAAAGTGTTTCCAGCTGTCTTGCATTTAGGATGGAGTTCTAACCCCATTGAAGTTAATGATGAAACTCTCATTAACTTAAATGAGTCCAATATGTCACCTTGTGGATATGCAAGATAGTCATCAGTTTTGATCCACGCCAGTGTGCAGGGCCTCAAACCACGCTCTTTTTTAAAACTTAGCTACACCTTATAATGTGCTAAGTTACTTTAGCAAGAGCCTTTTACAAAAAGGGTCCAACTTAGCCTTTGGTAAAGCTCTTTTTATTTTCTTCCACAGCTAAACCTTTAGGCTGCTCCTGGCTATAGATTGGAGAACATTTATAGTTTATTTTCACATAATCTTAATTGAGAAAGTAATGAAAAACTACCTGGAAAACAAATGATGATATATATATTGCTGAAAAGGTTTATATAATGCCCTTGAAAGCTCTGCTAGTCTACTGAAAGGGAAAAAATGCATCCAAATGATCTAATTTGAAAGATGTGGAGGCAAGATGGAATCCCCCTTCCTGGATATAGCTTTCAAAATGCTTCTCTTGCTATTTGTAGCACCTGAACTATTGAAAAAAATACTCTATTTTTATGTTTCTAGAGACATGGCTAAGGCAGGGTTAACTTAGCAGTATCAGAGAAGTAAATGAAAGCAAGAAATGGTATTAACTTTCTTGTAAGTGTTCCTCTTCCCTTTTAAAAGGCCCAAGGCTGCCTTTCTGACAATTTATTTTATCTAGATACAGTAGAAACCCAACTTTGGCATGCAGAAATGATGCTCAACCTGCTTACAATATTTACAAAGTAAAGAACTGCTCTGATGCTTATTGACCCTTTTCTTCAAAGGGTGCTGCTGCTTTGATGACCTGAAGCAGAGCCGCAGTTCTGCACAGCTGGTGGAGAAGTAGCACCCGCTGCACTGAAATAAGAGACACGTGAAACAGCTGTCAACACCTTGGTCCCTCACAGCTGTTTGGTGCAGCTATATAAACCACCAAGTAGTTTGAAAACCCTTTTCTACTTGGAGAGTAAGGAAGCTTAACCCTACTAAGAATCTAGGTTTCACTGTAAACAGCTGAAATATTATATACACGTCAAGTATTGAGTACCTAAATCGTAAGTGTTTAAGCTTTTCTTTTGCAACAAGTGGAGATACTACTCAGAAATCTGATGCTTGTACCTTCTAACATTTGCACATTGTCCAGAGTGCCACCATCTGCCTTCGGTACATTTTCTCAACAGGCTTCTCAGTTTCTTATAAGTGTCAATTTACATGTGATCACCAATTAAGCCTCCCACATAAATAGGTAAATTCAGCTCAGAAAAATGTACTTTAATGCCTCTAATTATATCTGCTGCAAACAAATTATTTTTAAAATGTGGACATATGGTACAAGAGAGTTCATGAGTCCAAAAAAACCCCCACCTTTACAAATGTCTGGTAAATGTTCCTTCCTACACAAAATACAAGTATGCTTGTCATTTACAAACATTTATACATCCCTGCAAAAATGTTTAATGCTGGTTGTAATTTTAAAAAGAATATGCGCAAGTTTATAATTAATTCAGATGGTGTACAATAATGCCATCTCAGCTGTGATTTTGTCTGCTAAAAAAAAACTGCAAAAGCTAAAAAGCATCATACAAGCCTCCACAGAAAAAATCTATGTAATATTGTGAGTTACTGTAGTTAGCCTTTTGAGTTTCTATTGAGACTAGGGTCTTAGCATGGTGATAGAGAGCTTTACTTGAAGGATCATGAGTGGGATGTGAGTATCTCATCAGGTGTAGATTTAAAACGTTATGGTACTATTTAGATATTTAGTTTTTGAACCTCGGCCAGACTCCAGTAGGATAATTATATTCTGCCTTGCTGTACATAATCTTGTAGTTTAAATCAGCTGCAGATTTTTTATTTGCAGCAAAAATAGACATAGACTTGTGTGCCGTTAACAGCTGTTATGTTCCACCCATGCAATGTCTGCATTTCAGTGATAAAGTCTTAAATATGTTCTGTTAAGGAGGCCTACAAATGAAGAGGATTACCACTATCACAAAATACATTGGTTGCTGGATGTAGGCTAGTAACTCAGAAAGAAATGTCAGCTTAATTGGAGACATTCATTTTAACTGAACAAAAGAGAAGTTTCCTGCTACTTTGGGCGGAAAAAAGCAGCCAGCTATTTACATAAATCTTACATTTGCCACAATTAACTATGACAAATTCATTCCACTTTTCCTCATGTTTCCTTGTGTTGTTTTTTAATCTGCCAGCTCCCATGGCATTTCAGTTTAAAAGTAATCTACATCAGTATTTTAAAAGGTTCTGGAAAAATCCACCATTTACTAGCTATGTGAATAAGTGCAAAAATCCCAGAACAATGTAAATGATGTGAACTCCAACTTCAGCTGTTTTCCTCATCTTGCACTCCACAATTCTAGCACAACCCTTGACAGAAAGACGTCGAAAATAGGTACGTTTTATTATGAAGTTTTGTTACAAAGGCCAACACGACCAAGTTTTGTCTAATCAGATTTGAGGAAGCAGAAAGTAGGGTGCCAGATCTTAAATGTATCTTAAGTACTTAAAGTGGGCCTTATGTGGAATTTAAGGGTGCTTATACACATGCAGCAAGGCTGCTCCGACACTGTAATTACAGCACATTAACTGAGATTAACTGAGTCTGCTGGAGTGTGGTAATTAGCATGCTTCAGCAGACTTCAGTGTCTTGTATATCAGCATCTCCACACTGAAAAATGGCAGTGGGGCACTTTAATTAAAGCTTATTTGGCAAGCTATAGTTAAAGCACCCCTGCCATCTTTTTTCAGAATGGGGATGCTGATATGTGAGATGCTCTGGGCATGTTAATCAGAGCGGCTCTTGGAGCCACTGTAATTAAAGCATACCTCCCCCCTGCCCTCCTTGCTTATTCCCCAGAGCATCTGTATCAATGCCCCAAGTGCCTGGCTCCAAAGTTTGAATCTTGACAATTCTTACGACTATCCTACTTGGAAGGGTACCAAGCCTTGCTAAAGTGCCTCAGAGTTCCTCAGGCTCCTGAACTTCTGCCTCTGTGCATGGTCAGAGGCGTCTCAGTCTTGACAGGACTGAGCAGCTCATTGCCTGGTTCACACCTAACCCTTACCTCCTTCAGGATAGAGAAGCCCTCAGCCAGCATCCTAGGATGCTCAAAATCATAGACGTATCTAGGAAACGCTAATAATGTTCCACAAAATCCTCGAGGTGGAGAAGGATTGTGATCACTTTTTGCAGCATAGCCTAATGGTTAAAGCACCTCCCCCTCCCCCCACTGAACTCTCAAGTACTTGTTTGGGGCATACTCCAACTAAAAGTCTGACTTGAAAAAAAGTTGATGAGGGGGAGATCAGAAAACATGATCATGAAGGGCAAGATTCTGAACGTAGAAGATGCATTACATTTTTGCTCATGAATCCTGTGGTTGGATATAATTACAGATATAATTTAAGTATTTCAAATGTCAAGGTACTTGATTGCACTTGCATATCAAGTACTTAAAGCTCAATTATCTCATTTGCAAATAGAAAATCCAGAGAGACAATTAAATTGTGGACTAAAAATCTGGCCCAGACTACATTGAAAACCATCTAGCACTGTGTTGACTCTTCATCCACAGCCCTGACCATTCCATTAAGATAGCGATGTTCTTATTTCAGTGACCAAAATGCACTCCCTGTATTGCAAGCAAATTCATGTTTCTAAAGGAGCCTGCAAAAAGCCTTGTGTTTCATGAATACTTTACACATACTAGAACATTATATCACAAACAAATTGAGCTCCAGCTTTAGCACTGGATGTGAAGCCTCTAAAACATTGCAATAGGTTACATCTAAATGTGAACATAGTGACCAATACTCATCCTTAGTTAAAGTGCTCCAAATGCAAGAATTCTGAGTAGGTCATAATATGCTGAAAAAACATTCATGTTATAGTACTAACATATTCATCATGGAGGCTAGTACCAAAGTCAAAATGCAGCTAACTTGCTAATCAGTTTAAGATAGTAGCGAGCAAGGGGGGGGTCCCCCCACAGCCAATCACAAGGCGGCTGATGGCTGTGCCACGGCTTGCAGGGGTGGCCAACTGGCACTCCCGCCTGCCCGCCTAGTTCATTGCCTAAGTGGCGAGCACAGCCAGTCAGGGGGTATACCGGCACTCTCAGGGGGTGAGAGCAAGTACTAAATGAATGTGCAGTACCAACTGTGCGGTTAGGGGCATGTGTAGATGCACCAACAGAATATGTACACTGTGATTTACTGTGGTGTTATCTAGCATGGCCGGAGGGCCCTGAATATTCAAAGGGAACTCTTTGTATACAGCGACAATTGTATTAACATCCTAGAAAGCCAAATTTGGCAGCTTTCATTTGTACATTTTCTCTTCAATTTGCTCCTTGATATTCACTTTAAGTAGAATCTGCAGCTAAGTTTGTGTTGTGCTTAGCAACAAAGATATGAACCAAAGGATTCTGTTATGGAATAAGGCATTTGTAGGATATGTGCAACTGTAACTTGTAAATATGAAACAATAAAGCTGAACTGAAGTACCAGTGAGTACATCTGCCAAGCAGAAGTGAAACTTAAGAGACTCAGCTCTAACTCTTAACTCTCTAAGCTTTGCCAAATTCAAGTCATAGATAAACTAAAGTCTACTGGAAAACTAAAGGAACATAATACTTTTTTATCTGCTACTTTCCTGTTTCCTGCCTTGACTCATGGGATGAAAGCATTTTGCTGAAGAAGGCTAGTGCTGGTGAACTCATGGAACAAGTGAAGCTCTGAAAGGATTTGAATGTAGAATAATTGAAATCCTTCTCCAGTAGAAATAGAAGGTCTTTATTAATATAGAGAGTAACATAGAAAACATCGAAGTTGGAACAAGAAAAATAATAAAGTAAGTCACGTTACTTGCACACTGAAAAAGTCAAATAAGGTAGAAGTGTTGCAACCTAGTACCAATTCCACTGTCTTCAATTTGTACTAAGGAAATGTAAATGCTTCTATGCGTGTGTCCATGTATAAGATCCAACAATGTCCTGTAAGCAGAAAGAAATGAAAAAGAAAACCCTTTTTATTTTTCCTTTTAAGAGTAATCATGTAGAAATCACATGCATCTATCACAAAAGATAGCTGTCTAAATAGAATGAATTCTCTGCACTACTATGTCAATGCTTTTAAAAATATGAGAATCTTGTCCTCAGCTGGACACTTCCAAGTGAACGCCACTTGATAATGTCTGACAAGTTCAGTTCTAAGGAGCAAATAGAACAATGTTTCTTGTTTATTTTGGAATAACATTTTTAAAAAGCCCACTTATTCCTGCTTATAATGATTAAAAATATTTTTTTTTTACCCTTCTCAATGAAAAAATGTTGTTAAAAATTGTTCTGATTTTTAATCAACTTGGTGGCTGCAACTCCTTTGTCCTCATTTAAGAATGGAGGACAGGTCTTTCCCTGTTTAATACATTTTCCTTTAATAGCATCCTTTGTAGTTTGAACTCAGGTGTTTTTCTAATTAAATGAGAATATATGGTAGAAAGCAATGATTTTCTCTGCCATGACCTTTCCAGGTTTTTTTCTTTTGTATATATTTATCAGCTGTAGCTTTTGCTGATAACCATGTGTGATGGTTTAAAAACTAAGGGCTGCATGTTGTGTTGCTTTTCTAGGCTGTTTCTTGCACAAACTCCTTGCATCCATCTGTGCTAGCCATAAACTCCCTAGCAACCAGTATTCATTTTCTCCTGTTTCAAGGATTTGCTTCAAGCTGCTCTATTCCTTACCTTGTAACAGGATCACAAGCTCAGACAACAATATCAAAATGGCCTGTATGAGCTGAAATTTGCAGTAAGGCAAGGGAAGGTATTATAGATATTAGTCTTAATAGAGATGCATATGAAATGTATCAGTCAAAGTTTTGCGTAGTTGTAATAGCTAGCATTCTATAACCTGCTTCCTAAACATATTAATATTTATATTAATCAAAGACTGAAAACCTTCAGTAAATGGTAGTCATTTTCAAGGATTATTTTAATCTACCACTTCTATTTCTTAATCCTCAAGAAAGAGTTTTCAGAATCAGATCAATCTTCTTCAGCTAGGCAACCATTTTTCTTTTGAGATTTAGAAGGAAAAATTACTTTACATGTAGAATTTCGTTTTCTACATCTGGGATTTCAAAGACAGAGATTGGTTATGATTTGCATATCTAATAGACAATATGCTCATTCTATTGCGTATAAAATTAGAGAATTACAATCTCCGTATTGCTTTCCTAAGTTTACTTCCATAGTGACCATTTTATTAGGATCGATAGGAGAGATGTATGTAATCTAATATATTTCAAACTTTCTTGTATTGTTTGGTATTAATATCATCGTAACATGAATGAGTATTTGCTTCCCCAGAATCCTAAAATGTAGGGTCACGCTTGTTCACTGGTATACAGACACAAAGTACAGAGTGAGAAAATCGGGAAGGTTTTTCACTGCTGCATGTTCCAATAACTTTGAGGTTTTTCCAATGATCCCATTTTAATTTAATTGCAGTTTTGCTGCATGGCTGAAGTTGAGCAACTCTAGTGTTCAGTTAATAACATGCTGTAAGTAACCATTTGTCTTTGATGTCTTGTTTCTAGGAAATCTTCTCATTTTTTTTCCCTCAGAATTTCATTAACTTCATTCATCTAACCTGCATCTAAGAATCTACTCATTGGCAGGCTCATTAAAGAAGGGCAAAGCCATAATATTTCCTCTCACACTCTCTCTCATATTGACACTCCTGCTTGAGAAATCTCTTAGTTCTTAAAGAAATATCTAAGTTCACCAAAATAAAAATCTTTGAAGCATTCCAAGGATCTTGCTGACTTAAATTGCATCTTATACAGTAGTGAAAAATCCCTTTCTGCAACCATCTAACAAGGCTTATTCAGATCAATACACTCTGACACAAGGCAATCAGTGAGCTCAGCAGCCCTAAGCATACATTTAGATCTCAGTTGGACGAATAGTAGAGTTGGTCATGAATTTTTTGGCAATTCTTTTTTAGTATGTCAGCATCTGCAGATGCTTCGTATCAAAGATTGTCCATGGGGAATAGATAAATCTGGGGAGAAAGACTGAAACAAAATCCTGCAAAATTATCAAAGTTTTGATATTTTAAAAATAAAAACCTTGGGGGTTAAAACTGCTTTTGTTTTAAAATTCAATAAAATGTATAGAAATAATCTATCTCCTCCCCCCCCCTCAACAAAGTGAAAGGTCTAAATTTAAGTTTTTGAAACTCCTGGAAACGTTTCAGTTGACCTAATTGACCTAGTAAAGTTTAGATTATGGTTTAGATGGGGATGATCCTGCCTCAGGCAGGAAGTTGGACTACATGACCTTTGGAGGTCCTTTCTAGCCCTACTTCTCTACGACTAATTCAAACCTATATGTTTTAACTGGCAGTTAACCAATACTTTATTACTATTTTTCATCCACATTAATTTCCTGTTCAGCATCTGATTGTTGAAGCTGAGTATTAAGCACCAAGGATTACATTCTGATCTCCTTATAGTATGTTATAGCATTCGGTCTGAAGGGAAATATCAGAATTTTCCCTGAATAGATATGTTTAAGGTTCTGGTTTTTCTTTTGATACTGCCATTAAATGGAACTACTAGATTATTTGTATGTGATATCATGGTAACTGACTGTAAAGTTGAGCATCAAAATATGTATTGCAACCTTTGCATCTTTCTGAAGATACACCCTACTACTGAAAAATATTTTGTAATGTTGTGACTGTTCATTATTATTATTAATCAGGTTTTTTTAATTATTTTTCTTTCATTCCTCGTTGACATTTTTTTCATTATTTTTAATTACAAAAATGTTATTTATCACTTGTGAAGAACATTTTTTAAGGAAAGCAAAAGATCTGGAAAATAACTAAAATATAAAATAATAATCCTACAGTAAAATTCCTTAGATGATTAGATTAAATATGTAGAGATTTATAACTTAAAACTAGAATAGAGAGAGACAAGAGTATCTTCTATAATGTTAATGCTCATCTCAAACAACATTACCCAAAGTACATAATTTATTTTCTCTTTTGAGATAAACAATTATGATACTAGGTGTCTGCATAAAGGTCTTTGGTGCAGCTGAATATGCAAATGTTCTTTCGTTACAGTTCTAGATGTATAATATTTGTTTAGATAATTATATTAGCAGGGTATTTTATGTATTTAACTTTTTAAAGTTTTTAAACAGTGCATTACACTGTTTCTCTGAGATCTTCTTCTTCAGTGTTCCTAGCATTAGCTTTTTAAATTTCCTGTGTAATAGTTCCCCCCGCCCCATCATTGTCTTGCCTTACAGTGGTCCCAATCACTTCAATGATCTTCATGGTTGTTTATTATTCAAATATTTCACACTCGCTCCTGCTTGGTCATTAATGGCTTTCTTAGTTTGACATTTTTTTTTTAGTAATTTACTATATCAGCCTGTTTAAGAAAGCACGTTGAAGTGACTTCTGTCAGCAATAACTATAGAAATGCCTCCGGGCAATTTTTTCTGGAAAATATTTTGATCAGTTGGTTACTTTCCAAGTTGCACTTTCAGAAAAGAGGGGTGCCCTTCTGTTATTATATAAAAACAAAATTAAGATTTAGTACTCTTCAAATAACAATTCTGGAATAACCAAAAACTACAAACATTTCTTTTCATTTGCTGTTGTCCCAAATAAATTAGCATTTGTTCTGAATAGGAGAGTGGATGTGCAGATTAATATCCTAAGCACTTTTGCATAAGCCTGTTTGAAAATTTCAGTCAACCGTGTGTAGGGAAAACCACAAGTTTTATTAAAATGCTAAGTGTCACAACATCTATGTTCAGAATGTGTTCCTGGTATATCCAGTCCAAGGTATGTTATTCTTTTTTTATTTTGTAGCCAAGATTAGAAATTATTCTCAATCAATTTCATAAGTAATGCTAGGTTCCGGTACCCTAAGATAAAATGCAAGGAACAGAAAAAACTTAGGAAGAATCAAAAGATGAGAAGTAAATCAGATTAATGGAAGAGTTTGAAGGAGTTTGCTGAGCCTTTAATTCTGATCTCATATAGTTTTTACCCTGGTGTAACTTTATTGACTTCAGTGTGGTTTCTTTTACCTTCTACTAGGAAAAATGAGACTAGAATTAGGCTTATGATTTCTAAGGGCAGATTCAGATGAAAATGGATGTTTGTTTCCTCGGGGACCAAGTAGCAATGACACAAGCTCTCCAGGGAATGCCTGTACCACATGCACTCTTGTGTGTGGCAGGTTACCCCGGGTGGGGTAGAGAAAGCTAGGGCCAGCAATTGTGCTGGCCCCAGCAGCCTGGGTGCCTCCTGTGGCTGCAGCTGTGGCAGGATGCCTGACTGACAGCTGGAGTGTGACTCCAGCCAGCTAGGCTCCAGTTTGGGGCAGTGCACACTGCCGCCACCTGCATTGTCCCACTTTTTGGCATGGGTTTCTTTGACCCTGGGATCTCCCAGGGTCAGGAAAACCCCCTGCACTGCAAAGTAGCAACACGGGAAATGCTTGCATGTGCAGTGTGTGGTGTCACAGGTGGGTCTGCGGTACCACATACCTCACATCTGGACACAGCCTAAGGGTGTACACTGAAATCCATGTTCATGAGAGAGGCAAGAAGGGACAAGTAGGGGAAATATTTAAAAAATCTGAAGAATGGCAACAGAAAAAACTGCATGGAACCCATGTCAGAGAAATAATGCACAATAGGTTTCTTTGGAGTGTGTATCTGTACAAGTGGTTTAAACTATTGGGGGAGTCCTAAGTACTTCATTTATCAGAACTTCCCGAGGGTAAGTGTTAAAAGGCAATCTTCATCCTGGGCAGAATCTTTTTGTGTCAGAGGGGAAGCAAGTGGAAGAAGTAAATGAATTGCCTGCAGGATAGGCTGGGCTGAAACCAAGGTCTTCATTCATACAATTTGCTGCTCTCTCTCACCCAGCAGGAGCATCAGCCCTGCACCTAACTTTGCTCTCTGTCTTGGACCCTCATGCCTTGTTCCTGCCTTGCCCCTGCCTTGGGCTCCAGTATCTCACTCTCTGCTGGTGTTCCTGGCTCCTGACTCCCTGGCTCCTGACTCTGGACAGGCTTAGATTACGAACATGGATATTGCTGTGGATCAGGAATGTGACTCAGACTCCCTGATTATGACCCTTTGGTGCAGCCTCAGCTCTCTGATTCGAATTCTATTCAGGCTCAGATACTTGTTTAATCCATTTATAGTAATAGCTGTTTATAGGTATATGTACTGTCCCATTAAATAGTTGAATGTAATTTTGCTATTACAGCCAGGCCTTGATTTACACAGTGGTTATGTTCTTGAAATAATGCCATGAAAATGGAAATCATGTAAAAAAGATACCAAAGATCTATGGGAAATAAGGGTTTAGGTTCCAGATGCAGCCGATAATTTGGCCAATATATACCCATGCATGCAGCCACAGTCCAGCAGGCAGGCAGCGAGGAGCAGAGCCCAGCAGCTTGGAGAGCTGCATGCAGCTGGTAAGTCTGGTGTGGTAGAAGGAGAGGGGACAGGAAAGGGGTGGGGAGGGGCAGATCAATGCCCCCCGCAGTGAGGGAGAAGTGAGGC
>NW_017729029.1:66908485-66909789 GCF_001723915.1 Gavialis gangeticus | reverse complement strand
AGGGTGGGGTGGGTGTGGGATGGAGCTGTGGCTTGCCTAGGGGAGGCAGGGGAGGAATGGCTCCTGCTGCTGTGTACACCATGGGAGGGCATGGTGGGGGGGTGTGCCGCCACATCTATATGGAGCAGGGCAGGTGGGCTGCAGCTGCAGGCTGGAGCCAAGGCTGTGCCGGGCTTTTCTCAGTGGGGGCTGGGCTCAGGGCAGGCAGTGGTGGTGCTGGGAGGGGGCTATGGGGGGGCTACAGCCACCCAAAATTTTGCCATAGTTCCCCCATAGCCCCCTTGCAGCACTGCTGCCATCCACCCTGAGCCCAGCCCAGCTCAGCCCACTGAGAAGAGCCCCATGTAGCCCACAGCTGCAGCCTGCCCCACCCTGAGCAGATCTGGGGGGCACCCCCCCGTGCCCTTTCAGGGTGCATGCAGTGGCAGGATCCAGGTCCCCCAAATGAGCCACAGGTCTGTCCTGTGCCTGTCCCACCCCAACTGGGCAGCGCCTGCCCCAGCCCCTGCCCCATTCCCTCCCTCACCATAAGGGGCACTGATTTGCACCCCCTAAACCCCTTCCCTCATCCCTCCCCATCCACCACAACACTTATCAGGTACACTGAGAGCAGTGTGGTGGAGAGGGTGCAGAAAGCGACCAACTGATTCTAGATGCATCTGCGCATCTTGGCGACTGTGTTGTACCGTGTAAAAGTAAATCCATACCGTGAACAAAAATAAAGGGTCACAATTAATTGTCTGTGCAAACTGAAACTGTGCAAAAAATATGATGTAAATTGAGGCCTGACTGTACTCATAAAGAAATAGGACTAGATTTATAAGAGGGACTTACTGATGCATCATCCTAACTTTTAGTCATTTGTTTCTTAACAAAATTGATTTAGGCACTCAGATCCCTCATTCTACTCATACACAGTTAGGTATCTAAGAAAGGGATTCCCAGAAGCCAGTATACTTAGGTGAGATCATTCTAAATTAGGCAAAAAAAAAAATGCATAGGGACCTAAGCCCTTTCCCTCAAATCCTTTATGATGAACTGGGTAGCTAATGTTGGAGGGAGGCATTTTTCTCAGTTCCAGATTTACAGCTGTGAATCCTTCATTGGTTTAGATAACTATCCCCAGTAAAACCTTTCTTGCATGAAATGGGGATGTTTTTCTTCTACCCATCAGTAAGTGAGCACTAAGCTGGCATATGGAAAGGATTGGTTCAAACTCCTGCTCATTGGGGGACGGGGGGACTACCACCACTGCTGGCCCACTAAACAACCCTTGCAAAGCCAGTGGGCCAAGGCACTTAAGG
>NW_017729029.1:66902966-66903990 GCF_001723915.1 Gavialis gangeticus | reverse complement strand
CCCTTCCAGCCCTAATGTCTATGAAATCTATGAATCCAGTGGAAAAGCCAGTACCTCTTCCTTATACTAGCTGGCTTTTGTATGAAGTTAGATACATTCTGAACATAGTTACTGGATCAGATACCATGGACAACATAAGTGGTGAAATAGTTTATACATTTTGATGAGACTGAGGTATGTATTTATCTGTACTGCATCTTAAAACTGCAGTAGTTCTGGACATACCCAGAAGCAAGTATTAAAGGAACTTTAGGCACAGACAGAAATGACATTTGTTGTGGGATTGGCTCCTTCAAAGCACTCTACAGCCATGTCCTAACAGTAGACCATGGCTGCAAAGCATTCCAATCACATGACAAATTAACCCTCATTGTATGAAGGTTCAAATGAAGGCACTCCAAAATGGAGCACCTTCATTAACTTGTTTTTGCTTCAGCAGCCTGGCTGCTGGAGCCCAGCCTTGTCCCTGGTTCTATCTTAGGATGGGAGGCAGAGAGAAGGGAGGAGAGGGAGCTCGGGCTAGTGTTTACCCAGCTTGCACTGGAGGTGTGGGACAGGGGGCAATCCACCTGCCCTCACTCCAGCACAGTCTGGACAACCACCAATCCAAGCTCCCTCTCCTCCCTTCTCCCTCCCTCCCATCCTGAGACAGCCCTGGAGCTGGGAGAGGTGGGGCAGGGCTAGGGGAAGAGGCTGCTGATGCACCGCCTCTGTCCCTGAATCAGCTCTAAATTGGAGTTCAATCCCCTACCCTCCTGACCCAACAGTTAATATCTGTTGGGTCAGGAGGATCAGTCTAACTCATGGTACCTTCTGTGAAGTGCCATGAGTTAGAATGGGGAGTAGTACTTCTGTCTGTATCTTTCATGGTCAGGAGCTTAAATGGACTCCTAGGTTAAGTTACAGCTTAGGAAAGGTTTTGTGGAGCTAAATTTTGGACTGAGGCACATAATGGCATTCCTATATCATGATGGTGGTGTGTACTAGCCCTGCTATTTCTGAGCCTGCCCTGCCCCCCCCCCCC
>NW_017729029.1:66897124-66902882 GCF_001723915.1 Gavialis gangeticus | reverse complement strand
CCCCCCCGGCATTTCTGTGTGTTTTTTCTCAAGACCGTCTTCAACATGCTTGAGGCACAATACCAGAGAAGACTCACTGGTGTACCTCCAGGTTTGATGGTTGGGACATGTTTGAGAGTGGCTGATCTGGGACATGCTGGTACCATGGCATAGACATGCAATAAATTCCTTTGTGTATCCAGACCATAGAGATTTTAGGTACCTTACAAGATTCAGCAGCAGCTGAATGGGATTTTTTTAAAGAATGTCAGTGCCAATTTACTGCTGAAATTGAGACCCTAGATCTCCTTTGTAAAACCAACTGAGAATGCTAATATGTAGAAATTATTTGGGTAAGTGATGGTGCAAACTTTTAAGGCTTCTGTCATGAGGCCACTGGTAACATCACCATCAGATGACCAATGGCTTGCTGGTAGTTCTGAGGTGGGTGGATGGTAGTTGTGTATGTGTGTAGTAAAAACAAAGGAAATGAGAACACCTGCATTTTCTTCAATGCACTCTGGCACTTTGGGAATACTAGTAGAAGTCTAGATTTTATTTTCAGGGTAACATAAGATGCTGCAATTGTGGCTGATCTTGGGATTGTTCATGCAAGAGTTGGTCATAATTTGCACCCTAATGCTTAACAGATGAAAAAAAAAGATTAAAGAATAAATTTAGCATCTCAAGGAACTTATGATGACTCCATCCCTCTGCAAAGAAGCCAAGAGGTAATTTTACTTGTTGTTTTCCCTTTTTTAGGCTTTAAAGTACAAAAATGAGAGAGAGGATGAAAAAGATGAGAACGCTTTGCTAGTTCAACTACATATAACAATAGCAGCTGCATGGTTTCTCTTCTCCTGTGGAGTATTAGGAAATTGCAGTGAATATTTTTTGTACCAGATTTCTGATAACTACTTCTCCACTGCACAAGGTAACTACTGCTTGTTGATTCTTATCTCTGAGAAAACAGGAAACAAGTCCCTGCAGGCATGAAAATAAGCCTCTCTTAGTTTTGCTGCATTCATGCTGCTAGAATTCCATTAAAAATCTAGTTTGAGCCACAGACACAATGACATTGCTCACCTTACCTTACCAAGTCTCAGAGATCACAGTGGTAATGTGATAATTTTTCAACACATTTGTTTTTATAAAAACTAAAAGACTCAAACTGATGTTTCTTCATTGTTCCCTAATCTTGTAATGTATATTAATGGATGGAAGTCATGCAGGTGGATAGTGATCTTTGTTTAGGGTGCACTTCTCTGAGTAAGATGGATACTTGCTCTTTTTATCTTTCTTATTCCATTTAAGGCTAAATCAAAAAAGAAAGAGTATATCCTTTTAAAAAAGTTATTATAATAAAAACATTAAAAACAAAATGGTAAAAGGACATAATCCCTCAAAGGGATGGGCATGAAAGTATTTGTCTTCTAGAATACCATTATAGCCTGAGATTGAAACCTGCCTCTGCCCACCACACATACTGTGTCCAGTCACACTTCTAGAATTATTTAACTGTCTTCCAAAGAAGAGTCTATTCAATGACTCAGCACAACACAAATTGGTGTCTGTGTTGTAGGGTGAAGTGTCCAAACTCAAGAGAGACTCCTGGACAAGGATTTAAAGAGGTGGGAAGCATCATCAGAGGCAGTCCCTTCACACCGGTTCCAGTAGTTCTTCAGGGTCACTATCTTGGTTTTGCCCAGCAGAAAGATGTCCAGACAGTTGTCACTCCGCTCAGCTCCCTGGTACAGGAGAAAAGAAATGTATGCTGTCTCTGACAAATCCAGAGCCGGTGTGCCAAAGAGGGCTCCAGAGGTGGCAAACAATTGTTGCAGCTGGGGGTAGTCAAGAAAGGTATGAAAGCACGTCTGGGTGGTAGATAAGGGTACCCATGGCCAGAGCTCCATGCCGCAGCTGCCACTAGAGATTACCTCTTGGTGATGAGAAAATTAAACAGAGTGCACTAGACTGGGTGGGCTTGTCCTTGTGCCACTAGGCACCAAGTTTAGGTTATATAAGGATAAGTGGTAAGGACACAGGTAGGTTGCAGCACCTTCCTAGACAGGCTCTTAAAGCAAATGATGCTACCTCTCTCTTTAGGCATGACAAAGGACAGCATGGTCCAGGGCCCAGTGCTCTCATTGGCACTCATAGCTGGGGTGACTAGCAATGACAAAGATGGCATGCCTAGAGACCTTCCATCAAGGAGCACATAGAGGTGATCCTCCAGGTATCTGATAGCTATGTAGGAGCTCTGCTCAAGGCCCATGACCTTTTGATGAGGGACACAGAAAGAAATGGAAAAAAGCCACGTGGCTACCAGAGTCAAATCCAGAACCCAAAATGTAGGTAAGGAAACTCCCTGTATGATGCGTGGGGATAGTTAGGTCTCTTATAATGATACCCAGAACAGCAGGATGCTGAATCGGAAGCCACATAGCATTACCCAATAGGAAATACTGAATACAGTGTTGTGTTTTTTGACTTGTCCTTTTCCCATGCTTAGGCACTTGACTCAGGGGGATGTCTCCACAGCCTGGAATTAAGAAACCAGAGCCTGTAATTAAGTTTAGAAGGTAATTCAATTTTGTCTGTGCACTTTTCTTTAAAAAATATCCAAAAAGAAAAATACCCAAAACAAATGAAAGAGAGAGAGACTGAAGAAGGAAGGAATGATACCAAGCAGATGTCACTCTTCCTTCAATACGTGGCAAAGGAGGAGGCAGTGATTGTAAAGTCACGTGTTGCTTCTTTGATGTTCAGTAACCTGGTGGTAGGAGCACTCATCCAGATTGTGAAAAAAAACAGGTTCATTTCTCTATTCAAGCCCAAAAGAATAAGACCTGTATGTGTGTTTTCTAGTAACCATTTAAGGTAAATTATATACCCAGGACAGTCCCTCCCATGTGAGGAGTACTAGATTAGGGTGTCATGCTTATGCTCACTCTTATTTCAAAATAAATATGCATCACACTCCTGTGAGATGACATACGCAGGGATCTGAATCCTCAAAGATAGAGTAAGTAATTGAAAGTACATCTTTTCTGGTAAAATGCTCTAACTACTAGGCTACTGTAAAGAATGGGATACCAGCAGGATCGCCTTGGTCTACAATTTAAAAGGAATAAATCATGAATATTAAACTAATAAGAACAGATTAAAATTATTAGTGAATGTTAAAAAGTATGTAGTTAGTTAATATGGCTTTGTGGGGATTGAAGAACATACAGGACCCCATGCATGATGGCTACATGGACACATGGAAATAGTAGGGGTATGTTGGCACAATCCAAGACATGCAGTTAGCCGTTCAGCCTATGTTAGCCTGGAATAGAAGTGTGTGCATGTTTGTTGGGGGCAGGAGAGGTGGGGGGAGAAAAAATAACAGGCTGTAAGAAGGAGGACCCCACGCATAGTACAGGACCCCAGGACCCCACATATAGTAACTACATTGGTATAGATCAATAGGGGTTCATTCCCCCCCACCCCCCGTCTCAGTTTTAGCTTGTCGGGAGGCTGTCCTCATGTTGGTGGCAGCCAATAATGTGTTCAATGCAGATGTTTCTGGACCTTTGGATGGTATCATCACCTTGGTATAGCAGTGCAGTACTTTGCAGGTATACTCTAAGCGCCCCAACAATCAGCACCTGCACTGTCATGTTATACCCCTTAGTCCTTAGGGTATTGGCCAATGGCTTGTACTTGTTCAGCTTTTGTTTCCAGGATTCAGCAAAAAATTACCACCAGTTTTTGAATAGGCACATCAATCATCAGGACCCATTTGTTGTCCTTGCCCATTACAATGATGTCTGGGTGTATCTGGTTGTGTCAGCCTGGGATGGTGTGGTTCACTGCTACCATCCCTACTGTCTCCAAAATGGGTTTTACCAGTCAGTCCTGCATGGTGGTGTAGCAGATTTTCCAGGCTCTGGAGTAGGGCTTGCACTACAGAAGATGGAGGGCAGGGTTTCACTTTTGTTCTTCTGTCACTGCTTATCATGGTTTTTGTATTAGATGGACCAGCAGGCAGTTGACACTGGGCTAATGGATGAAATGCCTGTCTGTGAAACATGTGAAGTTCCTATGGGGCATGAAGTGGTTGCTGGCATCCCACTTTGAGGTAACAACAAAGATTTTGCCCTGGTTAGGTTTCCCTTGAGGTCACTGATGGAATTAGCCTGCATGGCATCCTTCAAAAATCTCTTTAGACATGTGCTGATGTGGGAGTGATGGTGATGCAGTTGGTGGTTGGGGCTTGGAGCCTCAACATACCCCAGCTCCTGCCACACCTTGTGTCATGTCTAACAGCAGCTGATGAACTTCCTGAGACACCAGTGACTCCACAGTGAGGCAAAGTCCCCTCAATTTTACTCAAACTCACCCTCCAGTGATCTGATCAGAAATGACGCCGGGTCTTTGTTGGATGGAGGCTTGGTAATCCTTTATCTGATAGTCTCTTTCAGATGACCTGCAGTTATGTTGCTTATCAGGGCAGGTCAGAAGGAAGAAAGCATATGGGTGACCACTGTAACACCAGAGGGGTCACCTATGTGATGGATGTTGGCACCCCCTGCCACTAGGGAATGTTTAGGATCTTGTTGCTGGACCCTGGCAGCAGGTTCATCCACTTTTTGAAGAGAAATTTGATTTCATTGTCCATGTTCTTGAGGGGCACCTTGGGGACTGTTGAGTCTCTCAGGATAGATAAAATACATGGGATGAGAAAGTATTAAGGCATCAATCTTTTGCCAGGGGGTTAGCAGGGAAGTGTTATGCTTGTGGACATCCTGCATGATACTATGGATTTTTTTTTCAGTGTCTGCCTCACCCAGTGTACAGTGGGGTGCCAAGTTGGAGGTAGCTCTCCCTCTCCTTTAGATGCCTCATGGGCTCACTCTGGATTTTGACAATAGAGGCCAGGACAACAGTTCTCTTCCTGCAGTCAATATGCAGGGAGGCATATTCAGAGGCATTGAAGTGGAGTCCTATTTACCCAGCTGCCTCAGAGCTTATCTAGCATCCTGGTTGGTGAGGAGGACCGGGCTATCAGTAGGCCAGGTTATTCAGCTTGCAGTCATAGAGGCTGAATCCTCTGCCATAGTGGCAGTGGGCCTCCATGGCTAGGTTGAAGATGATTGGGTTGAGTGGGCAGCCTTGCTTCATCCAAGTCTGAATGGGAATGCTCTAAGTTTCACCCTCTGATGCCTGGATCGTGGTGGTGCAGCCTTTGTAGAGCTCCCGGATGAGTTGGATGGTTTTATCTGGCATCCGAAGCTCCCAGAGGGGGCACCAAAGGCATTGGAAAGGTCCATCCATTCTACAACACATTGGCATCTTGGTCTCTGAGTGTCATCCAGGGCCTTCTATAGAGTGAAATTAGATTCATAGTAGCCCTTGTTTGACAGGCAGTCCTTCTGGGTTAGGCTGATAGCCCCACCCTTCACTGCCTAGTTAGTGATTCAGGTTGTGATGCATCTGGCATAGAACTTGTACATGGTGGAGCAAAGAGCAATGGGTCTCCAGTTGCTCAGGTTGTCAGGCTTACCTTTCATGTAGATCAGCACAGTCATGGCTTTTTTCCAGAAACCAGGCATGTGCTGGAACTTCTTGTACCAGCTGAAGAGCAACAGCAGCATAAGGCAGGCTGGGTCCAACTTTTTCAGCAGGCTGTACTTGATTCCATCTTTGCCTGGTGTGGTGCCTCTCAGCCTGCTCAGCCTGGCCTCCACTCCCCTTGATGCGAATGTAGCTTCAAGGCCCTCCATTGGTGAAA
>NW_017729029.1:66891457-66892124 GCF_001723915.1 Gavialis gangeticus | reverse complement strand
GGCTCCTATTTAAAGGTGCATGCTAGCGGGACAGGGTGAGCCTGTTCTCCATTGGTGAAAGGTGTTCAATGGATGCAGGATGTGTAGTCACAGTTTCTGCCTTGGGATTGAAGATGCTGCTGAAGTAGACATGAAGTCTCTCTCAGGGGATCTGGCACAATGCTGCAAGCCCTTCCTGGATCTCTTGCATTGCCTTAGGGAAGTTGGACCAGTACAGCTTCTGGATCCTGGAGGTTGCTTTTGGGTCATACTACTGTTTCTCAAGCCTTTTTCTAGGTTCTGCTCTCTGGTGCTGGGCAGAGGTGGCTGGTGTGGTTGCTAAGCTGCTACCACCTTAGGGTTGCCTGGCCAAGCGGCAGCTGACAGGTCCTTGGTCCAATTGTTCATTGAAGCTTCAGAGCTCTGAAACAAAGTGGCCTTAGTAAGCCCTTCCATCCAGATTACCTGCCAGGGTGCAGCAGGCCTCTGTGAAGAGGTTAACCTGGTCAACTCAACCTGAGTTGAGTTCTTTGAAGCAGTCAAGTCAGCTTTCTCAAAGCAAGCCTATCTTATCTAACCCTTTCAGGGAGGCAGGCAAAGGATCTGTTTCTGGATCCTTACTGGGCCTCGGCATGCAATAGGATCTGAGTGTCTCAGCCCTGTTAAAACTGATTTACGTACAGGTGGG
>NW_017729029.1:66884190-66886457 GCF_001723915.1 Gavialis gangeticus | reverse complement strand
CCTGGTCAACTCAACCTGAGTTGAGTTCTTTGAAGCAGTCAAGTCAGCTTTCTCAAAGCAAGCCTATCTTATCTAACCCTTTCAGGGAGGCAGGCAAAGGATCTGTTTCTGGATCCTTACTGGGCCTCGGCATGCAATAGGATCTGAGTGTCTCAGCCCTGTTAAAACTGATTTACGTACAGGTAGGCTTACAGGCAGAATATTTGTCACCTGGAAAATGCTGATGAAAAGAGTGGTCTACGGCACTCCAGAGCTACGCAGCAGCTGACAGGCATTTTAGGATCAATGTTTTGGACTTACCTGCCTAAATTCTTACTAACTGTACTTTAGGTACCAACATTGTTTGGTGGACCTAGAGCATCCTTTCTTATCATGTAAATTTCTGGGATTGGAGCAAATCAGCAGTGAGCAGAAGAAGCATGTTGCCTATATAGAGCAGCATGACCTAAAAGGAGTCTGTTTCTAGAATCTGCAGCATTGTAATACTTGAACTTCTCTGTCTCTTTTATATAAGTTTGGTTCTATAGCTGCATATTTTCAGCTTCCCTGAATTTAACAATTTTTGTAATGAATTATGGTACTGTGTCTGTGGCCAAGCTTTTGAAAAGACTGATCTTTTGTGTTAGTTCACAAACTTTGAAAAAAGATAACTTATCCTGAAAGCAATTGATGCATGCACAATTGAGATGCCCATTAGATTAGTGATTTGCAAAGTGCTGTTTTATTTTGCATGCCTCACCAATCCAAGTTGTCTAGAATGTGTTGTTTCCATAGAAAACACTGGCAACCACAAGTGATAACTCATACTGACATGTGAGAATATACATGTGTTATTTGCCTGTACCATTTGGCCACCCCAGCTATTGTACAATGTATATAGATCCAAGTAGGAGGTGTAGAATTAAAACTTGATTCACATAAAAAAAAAAAACTTGGCAAATTCCAAATGTTCACATAAGCTTAAGCATATGATTAGTATTTGGAATCTTTAAGGTAAATACCTCTTTCCTGAAGCATTTCTTTATTATTTGCTTTTCAGCCTGACTCCCATAGAAATAAGACTAAAAATTATAAGGAGAGAGAAAGAGAGAGATGTAACTTAAAGCAATTCATCTTTCAGTGTTTTTGGATTTCCTTAATATAATTTACTACCTCATCTAATGTAGTATTTTATAGGAATTCAAGATTTAGCTGGTTGAATCCATTTTATTTCCAGATAAAAATGGATGTCACTTTGGCAATGAGCACGTTTACTTCACTAGGCAAACAAAAAACCACTAAAAACACTGCTTCTCAGGAAGAAACATGAATTTTAATGAGCAATACAGCCATCTAGCGGTGAAATTGCAACCTAATATGTCTGTATGACTGTGTGCTGCCTGCATATTTGAATATATTACAAGGTAAATCTATTGGATTTGGATCCCTCACCCTTCTTCTCTTAATGACCTAAACAACTAGAACTTTACATGTCAAAGTCATCCTTCAGGCTGCACCCCCATACTGTAATACAGTCAGCATGAACCTGAAATTAAAATAAATTTCCAACGTAAATGAACTCAAGATTTACTGTGGCTCTATAATTTGTGGCTACACAGTGCCTCATGATCACCCCTACTACCTGCAAAGATAATATTGTCATCTTTCTTATGAATTTTTCATATTCTGATGACATTACACATGGAGTCTGCCTCCTCTGGTCAAGGCCTGCAGGTTGGGGGCACTCCTGCATGCTTTCCAGTGTGTCCCATGGGCTGCTAGAGACTGCCAAGTGCAGCTAAGAACCCAGGCCATCCCTGATTGGCTGCCAAGCATGGGGAAACACACCTCCCCCTTGTTAGTACTCCAGGACTGTGTAGCAGCACCCCAGGTGTCCATGGTCTGTGTACCTGCCAGCAGTGGCTGAGCTGCGGAGGTCACAGAGTTGCCTCTGTGCATGCTCAGTTCTTATGTTTTGCCCCCTGCCACCCTGACCCACCAGAGGTGAGATACCAGCACTGGCTTGGGTTGGTGCCCATGTTGGGGTCTGGGTTGCAGGGTGCCTGTCTGTGGCCTCTGAGATGTGGTGTTCAGGAGCTAGGATCAGGGTCCATGGGGCTGTGCCTGAGCATGGGGGTATGGGAGTCCCTGGCTGGATGTATGAGAGCCAGGGTTGGGGTCTGTGGAGGGGTGATGTGTACGGGGTGCATGTGCACCACCTGAGTGTGGCAGTGTACCCCCACAAAAAGGCCAACCTGCAGGTGGTCACCGACCCCTGATCAGCATTC
>NW_017729029.1:66882010-66884141 GCF_001723915.1 Gavialis gangeticus | reverse complement strand
AAAAAGGCCAACCTGCAGGTGGTCACCGACCCCTGATCAGCATTCCCCCCTCCCCCCCCAGCCTGCCGCCAACAGTGCCAGCAACATCTGCAGGAGCTCCCTGCTCACCACTGCAGCGCTCCTGCTGCCACTAATGCAGCCATGCCCCCCCAGCTGCTGGGGGCACAGGTCGTTCATGGGTCCTGCCTCAGCATGGAGGCATGGGGGGCCCTCGATGGGTGTGCAGAAGCTAGGGTCAGGGTCTGTGGGGCTGTGCCTGAGCATGAAGTTTCTTCTGGGCTCAGTGTCAGGTATGTGTGTACATTGTAGGGTGCTTCATGATGGGATGCAGGAGCACAGCTTGGGGACATGGGTGCTCAGGTCCCAGGGCTTGTTCAGGGGACATAGGCACCTCCTTTTCTCTCCCTGCTGCCTCCCAGTGACTGACAAGTAGCTGAAAGCAGGAGGTGGGCCTGGGGGGGAGAGTCTGTGCTGATTCAGCTCTGGGAGAGCTGAGGGGCAAGGCCCACTGAGCGCTCCACCAGAGAAGCCAAACATGGGCCAAGTGCTAGCGCACCTCCCTGGGAGGTGGGTGGTTGCGGTGGGCCACAAAGGAGGCTGGGATGCCAGAGGACAGCAATCTAACTTGAATTGATAGGGGATCTGTTACAGAAGTTTGATTCACTGGTCTAACCTAAATTGATTAGATTTGAGTGCACATTAAACCAGCTCTATTTGGTCTATTTTTAGACTGGGCTATGTGCACCAAACTTCTATATGGTTATGGGTTTAAAGCAGTTTCCAATGACTTAGAGCAGTTTATGTGTAATGTGTGTATCTGGTCTAACATCCATAGAGGGGTGGGACTTTGGATGTAATGCTGTCCCCAATATTCTGTATTGGCTACCTCTAGGTACCTGACTGCTCAAGATTAAATACATTGGCCCATGCTTTAGAGAGATGCCTATCTCTTTCCATTGATTGATCCTAGGTGTCTAATCCATTTGATTTAGGATCATCTTCCTGGGGCAAGGTGCCTATTTGTAGGTATGGTGAAGTCTGTGAGAATAATCTGAATTTGGTCCCTGGAGAAAAGCTGACAGCTGGTTCCTATGCCATCTGTCCCTTGTAGCAGCATTGATATATGGGACATAACAGAGAGAAGGAAGAACAGAATGCTGCTCCATGCTACATGAGAGCTCCTGCTTGGTCTTTTGGGGATCAGAGCAAGGCATTATAAGTTAAAATAGCTCCTAGATTGCTATGGTTTATATCTGGACTGGGGCAGTATGAGAACTAGGCAACAGCTACTGGCTTCTGATATAACTTCCATTATCTAGTGCACCAAATAAAAAGGACAAGTGATTTTAGTCCTCTTGTCTTTGAGCAACAACAAAAGTGAAAAATGTAATTACATATTGGTTAAGGCTAATATTTTAGAACATGGGTGCCTAAGTTAGTCACTTTGGCTACTTACAGACATAAAAAAACACAACTCCTCTTCCCCCCTGCCCCTGCGCACTTTACTTTAAATTTCATCTGCCCCTGCACTGAGTCCAGCACATGCCCAGACAAGGTATCACATTAGTAGGACCCAACTTGCCCAACATCTTTATTGATCAGGGTGCTTCAGCAGGGCTTTTATAGAACTTTCATCTAATAGCTGAATGAATCAGTTTTAGATAAAAGCACCAAAAAGCCCTGCTGAAGTGCCCAATCTATACAAATGCTGCAGAGCTGGGTCAAACTAATGCGCTGCTTCTTCAGGTAAAGTGTGTCCCCTCCCTCCCATGTCTGCCAGCACCCTTAAATCAAAAGGCAGGCACTTAAATAATCAAAGATGCTAAAGTCAATGTGGCTGCTTAGCTCCTATGAAAATCAAATAATTTTAGGTGTTTAATCTTACATAGGCACATTTAAAAATATTGGCTATGGTTGTGTTTTGTTCCACTGCAGATATGGTGCATTAAATCTGTATATTGCAATAAGAAAGATTTAAATAACATATGATTTGCCGTACAGAATATGTTACTCCTTTTGGAAATGGACCCAGAACATTTTTGGCATCTACAATTGCTGTCACAATAAATCACGTGCCATTTGGATTTTTTCAAACAATAGCTGGTGTCAAAATTGGCCGTTTCTGAAAGTG
>NW_017729029.1:66873499-66877010 GCF_001723915.1 Gavialis gangeticus | reverse complement strand
GTGCCATTTGGATTTTTTCAAACAATAGCTGGTGTCAAAATTGGCCATTTCTGAAAGTGATTGCCTTTTAGGACTTCCCATAAGCAGATTTATTAGCTTTCAGACTGAATGCACAACAAGAGGCCTACTATGCAGATCAGCCCCAAAAGCTATTAGAGAGGGGATATTTCTAACTTTTATGGCAACATTCTTTACTTTTATGTTCCGTCCCCTTTCTAATATATAGATTTGGGTTTGCAAAAACCCCTTGTTAGAGAGTTAAGTACATTTATCTTTTTTTTTTTTATTCTGGAAAAAAATGCAATGCAAAAGAATATTTTTATACCTGGGGATGTCACTAATGCTCAGAACCGCAAAGTACTTCAGAGATGAAATCCACCATTTAGCTGCCACTGACATTCCCAAAAGTGCCATCTAACTGCTGCCTAATCCCAAAGTTACTTAAATTTCTGCCAGTCAGCATGTGCAAAGCTGTGTGAGCACTGATGCTCCCCAACACATAATCAATTGATTGGAATCCAAGTTCAAAGTAAAATTGTGAAGCCCCAGAGTAGGATTCACAAACAAAATGAAAGAAAGCCTATCTGCTAACAGGTAAGCTGCTGCCCAGGGGTCTGTGTATTTTGGTGATTAGGACACTTAGTGAGAATTTGGGAGGCCCATGTTCAAGTTCAAGGTCCAAAAGAACAGGTAGTGGGGTAACAATGTGAACTTATATTTCTCATGCTATAAGTGAGACCATAACCATTGATCTGGAGTCAGTCCCTTTTCTCTTTTGCCCTTTGAATATTTAATTATTTATATACCAGAGCTGTCAAACTTCTCAGAAGCTGGGGCCTATGTACCCCATCAATTGCACCAGCAGGGGCAGCACTAGTGGGGGCCATGGGCCCCTCATGCTGCACAGCCTGCCTATGGGCAGCAATCCCTCACCCCACCCCGTCCCACCTTACTGCAGTGCACATGGGAGCAAGCAGACACTCCCGCACCTGCACTGTCCCTGGCAAGCAGACACATCTACCAACTGCTCCTGCACAGCACAGTGCCCCATCTCACCTTTATACTCCTCTATGGCATGGTGCCATGTGCATGCTCCAAGCTCCCCATTCACTCAGACCAAGGTCTGCATTGGCTGGGTCAGGCAGTGGAAGCAATGGGAGGAAGGATGAGCCCCAAAACCCTGGGTGGAAACCTGGGGGCAGGGGGTGGGGAGAAGCAGCATGTTAACCCTTCAAGGACTGCAAGTGGCCCATGGGCTATCCATTAGACAGCCCTGTTATACACAAAGAAACAACAGCAACAGCATGAAAGAGCCTTTGGGTATTAATGTATTTGTAAACTTTCACAGATCTGTTTTTTATGGTTACATACAGTTACTTACCATTACTTGCTGCCTTAAGAACTTTTCTGTGTTCCATGTTCCAGATAGTATAGACTAAAGAATCTTAAAGTCACACCTTTTGCTGGAGGAAAGGGGTATGTTCTCTCTCTTATTTCTTTATTTATAATCACAAATCTAATGTTGTTCAACAAAGGATAGAACCATAAAAAATTGGAAAGTATGACTTTTCCATGATCTACTGCTAGTGGATTTCCATTATTACAGTTGTAACAACTACTACCTGCTAAAGTTAAAAAATAAATATTTGCACTTGTGAGTACAGTTAGTTGGGCAATTGACAGGCAGGAAATCTGTTAAGGAGAAGCTGCCAAAGAGTTCTGAAACCTTTTAAGGACTATTGGATGTCAAAGAGGATGAACAAGGCAGGGTGTTCAAAGGATGAAACATGCTGGAGGTGCCTGTTGCAATGACAGCTTGCAAATCTAGCCCTCAGATTATTCCTATATCTAGAAGTCAAAAATATATTAGAGTGACATTTGTAGCAGTCTCTCCTTACTTGCAATCATGTTTCTTTTCCCATCTCCCTGGTCCTAATGTCTACCTCCTTCCATCTGCTCAAAAGCAACTTTTGTTGCTCTAGCTGTAGCCTGCAGAGTTTTATGGAGTAAGTAGAAAGTAGCATTTGCCGGAGGAATATAAGAATAGTTGTCCAAGCCACTTAATACTGCTTTTGTAAAATAATATCAGACAGTTACATAAGAGAAAACTCTATCCAGTAGGTATGAGCATTACATTTAGATGGACCAGAGGTGGGCAATTATTTTGGGCGGAGGGCCGCTTACTGAGTTTTGGCAAGCCATCAAGGGCCGCATGACAGGCAGCCTAAGGCAGATTCATATTTGAATAACCTAAGCCATTTTTAGCCCCCCAGCTAAACTTCTGGAGTAGGCAAACCCTCCACTTACCTGCCAGGCCCCTCCCCAGTCCTGTCTACCCCTTCTCTCCCTTCCCCTGCCCTCAAGTTACTTACCTCAGGCTGCCTGTGCTGCTCCCAGTAGCAGTGAATGCCTGCACATGCTGCTTCTGCCTTAAAGCTTGCAGGATAGGATAAATGACTTTCTTTCCATGTTCGTGCAAACTGAGCTACTGGCCTAGACATTGCCTATTTTAAGTTATTATTTCATTACTTTGGGAACAAATCTTGAGGCAAGCTCATGCAGCCATATGAAGTGCACAAGCATCAGTAGATCATATACAATGACTGCAGCAGTCTCAAGGCTATCTTATCCTTTGGAAGGCCAGATCTGGGGCATAATATGGGCAGGAGATCTGCACCTGCTCTACTTTTAGGAATTTTGAAATGGGTTGTTGGGGATTAAGAAGCATTTCTATATATGTACTCTCCAACTGTAACAATGTGACATTCGGAACAGGGAAAATATTTTGATTTTTTAACATTTCAGCAGTTGCATATGTGAGGAAGTTTTGCTGTTTTTTTGCCAAGTTTATTGAGTAGGTAACATAGATCCTTTGATCCAGTATCCCACAATGTCCCACTAAGAAAATTGGAGGATTGTGGGCTTAACTCCAAGACAGTCAGGTGGGTGAGAAACTGGGTGCAGGAAAGAAACCAGAGAGGCGTAGTGAACAGATCTGTGTCATCCTGGCAAGAAGTGGGCAGTGGTGTCCCACAGGGGTTGGTGCTCAGTCCAGTACTTTTCAACATCTGTATTAATGATTTGGAAGTGGGGGTGAAGAGCTCGTTGGCCAAGTTCATGGACTACACCAAATTATGGGGGAGCATGGTCATCCTTGAACGTAGGCTACAGATACAGATGGACTTAGACAGGCTAGCAAGTTGGGCGGATCAGAATCTGATGAAGCTCAATATCGAGAAATGTAAAGTGCCTCACCTTGGGATGAGCAATCCTCAACACACCCAGAGGCTTGGTGGCACCAAACTGAGTAGCACCACAAATAAAAGGGACCCGGGGGTAATAACAGACCACAGTAGGAATATGAGCCGGCAGTGCAATGCTGTAGCCAGTAGGGCGTATTATATTCCGGCATGCATCAATCGATGAATCTCCAGTGAAACCAAGGAGGTAATTGTTCCTCTCTACTCAGCATTGGTGAGACCACAGCTGAAGTACTGCATCCAGTTCTGGG
>NW_017729029.1:66871565-66873467 GCF_001723915.1 Gavialis gangeticus | reverse complement strand
GCTGGAAGACATAATTTATGAGGAAAGGTTGAGGGATGTGGGACTCTTCAGCCTGAAGAAAATGCTGAGAGGAGACCTGGTAGCACCTTACTGATACACTAGGGCAGTACATCAAGGGCTCAGTGAGCAATTGTTCACCAGGGCACCCAAGGGGAAAACCATGAGTAGTGGCCACAAACTACTGGAAGATCGATTCAGGCTCAACATTAGGAAAAGATCTTCACAGTCAGGGTGTCCATACTGTGGAATAATCTCCCTCCAGAGGTGGTGCAATCACCTACCCTGGAAATTAAGAGGAGACTAGACAGTTACCTTGATGGGGTCATCTGTCCTCCAGTTATCTTTTCTGCTGGGGGCTGGACTTGATGATCTTCCAAGGCCCCTTCTGGCCTTAAAATCTATGAATCAATGAACATTTTTTCTGAAACTTTTGACCAGCTCTAATCTGTATATATCCCACATCTCTCCTCCCTCTGTTTAGGTTATTGGATTCATTCTAGCCCTAGGACTGCTACATTTTTAGCAGTCAAAGAAAAAAGAATTCTTCCTCCTTGGTTACTGCCTCAGGAAGGACGAAGATGATTTGCTAGGGATTACTGGGGTGTCTGTATTTTTACTTCTGAATGCCAGACCTCCACAGGAAATCTTCCATAATTAGCCTGCATCAAGTGGGCATGCTGTCTGTCTTCTATAGGTAAATTGGTGTATTGTATTCTTTGTAATTTATTCTCTTCTAGCTGAGTCATCTATTTACAGAAATAATATTCATCCTCCTGAGTATTTAGCCCATAATGTTTCCAGTGTATAACATTATGCAACACAGACTGCAGCGCTGGTGTCATCGGAAAGGCTTTGGCTTCCATGACTACAGTCCACTCTTTGGTGAGAGAGGCAGTGAGCTGCTGGGAAGACTTGCCTGCCTGTACACAAATGCCAGGAGCTTGAGGAATAAACAGGAGGAACTTGTCCTCCTGCTTAATACAAAGGAATATGATGTCATAGGGGTAATGGAGACCTGGTGAGACTCTACACATGACTGGACCATCGGTATAGATGGCTATACCCAGTACAGGAGAAATTGAGGTGACAAAAGGAGTGGGGGTGTAGCTCTCTCTGTTAAGGAGAGCTATGTATCCCTGCAAGCCAATATTAGTGACCAGGGTGGATGATTGGAGACCCTCTGGGTTAAAATCCATGGGGACCATGGCACGGGGACACAATGGTGGGAGTCTACTACAGATCTCCCACCCAAAGTCAAGAGCTTGACCTGGAGTTCACCAGGGAACTGGTTGAGGCTGCGTGCTCCTGGTCCATGGTTGTCATGGGAGACTTCAGCTACCCAGACATCTTGTGAAAAGAGTGCTTGGTCAAAACCAAGCAGTTGCAAAGCTTCCTCTTGTGTGTGGATGACCTCTACCTGACACAAGAAGTCTACGGGCCAATGAGAGGTAAAGTGCTGCTCGACCTGGTACTGGCAACCAGGGATGACCTAATCAGTGACCCAATGATCAAAGGGAAGCTGGGTGACAGCAACCATGAGCTAATCACCGTCACCATCCACCATAAAGCTGGCAAGTCATTCAGCAATACAGAAGTCCTCGACTTCAGGAAAGCTGACTTTGATAAGCTGAGGAGGCTTGTCGGTGAGGCCCTAAGGGACCATGACCCAAAGGGGAGGGGAGTTCAGGAAGAGTGGTTGCTTCTAAAAGGAGTGATCCTAGATGCACAAGCTAAGGCTATTCTATCTTGGAGGAAAGGCAGCAAAAGTGCACTGCAGCCCCCTTGGATCAGCAAGGAAAGAGTGGACCTCCTGCATCTAAAAAGAAAGACCTACAAAGGATGGAGGACGGGATCCACCTCCAAGGAGGAATATTCCGCACTGGTGCGGACCTGCAGGGAGCA
>NW_017729029.1:66864113-66871388 GCF_001723915.1 Gavialis gangeticus | reverse complement strand
TACTAGGATCAAGGATAATAAAGAAGTCCTTTTTCAGATATGTGAGGAGCCGGAGGAAGAGCAAGAGCAACATTGGATCCCTGCTAAACCAAATGCGACAACTGATGACTGACACCCAGGAAAAAGCCAGCCTACTAAATGGGTACTTTGCATCAGTCTCTCACCAGTCCCATGGGATGCCTCTGCCCGTTACAGGACAGGGAGGCTAGAGTGAGGGAGATTCCTTGCCCTCCATCAATGCTGACTTCATGAAGGAACACCTTGAGAGACTGGACACCTTCAGGTCAGCCAGCCCTGACAATCTGCACCCCAGAGTACTCAAGGAGCTGGCGAGCATCATAGCTTAGCCCCTGGCATGGATCTTTGAGAACTCCTGGCACTCTGGTGAAGTGCCCAAAGACTGGAAAAAGACCAATGTGGTGCCTATCTTCAAGAAAGGGTGAAAAGTAGGTCCGGCAATCTACAGGCCTATCAGCCTGACCTTTATCTTGGGGAAGGTCTTAGAAAAGATTATCAAAGAAGCCGTTCTTAATGACCAGGCCAATGGCAACATCCTGAGGGATAGCCAGCATGGATTTGTTGTGGGTAGGTCTTGCTTGACCAATATTATTTCCTTTTATGACCAGGTGACCGATCACCTGGACAAGGGAGAGGAGATTGATGTTGTATACCTTCACTTTAAAAAAAAGCCTTCAATCTGGTATCCCATGATCACCTCTTGGCAAAAATGGGCAACTGCGGCCTCAGTTCCACCACAGTCCGCTGGCTGGGAAATTGTCTCCATGGTTGGACCCAGAGGGTGGTGGTTGACAGAAGTTAATCATCATGGTGCCCTCTGACCAGTGGGGTCCCTCAAGGCTCTGTCCGTGGATCTGTATTGTTTAACATCTTCATTAATTATGTAGGCTTTGGAGTCAGAAGTGGACTGGCCAAGTTCATTGATGGCACCAAACTTTGGGGCAAAGCATCCACATCCAAGGACAGGAGGGTGATCCAGGATGACCTCAACAGGCTCAGGAAATGGGTAGATGAGAACCTGATGGTGTTTAACACTGAAAAATGCAAGGTTCTCTACCTTGGGAAGAAAAACCTGCAGCATCCTTATAGGATCTGCAATGCTACGCTGGTTAGCACTGTGAAAGAAGGGGACTTGGGGGTCATGGTTGACCACAAGATGAACATGAGCCTTTAATGTGATGCTGCAGCTAGTAAAGTGAGCAAAACACTGGCTTGCATCCATAGATGCTTCTCAAGCAAATCCCAGCACGTCATTCTCCCCTTGTACTCGGCCTTGGTGAGGCTGCAGCTGGAGCACTGAGTCCAGCTTTGGGCTCCACAATTCAAAAAGGATGTGGAGAAGCTTGAGAGAGTCCAGAGAAGAGTCATGCACATGATCAGAGATCAGGAAAACAGACCTTACGATGACAGGCTGAGAGCTATGGGACTCTTCAGCCTGGAAAAGCACAGGTTCAGGGGTGATCTGGTGGCCACCTATAAGTTTATAGGGGGTATCCACCAGGATCCGGGGGAAAGTTTCTTCACCAGAGTGCCCCAA
Source organism: Gavialis gangeticus (assembly GCF_001723915.1). Classification (NCBI taxonomy): domain Eukaryota; kingdom Metazoa; phylum Chordata; order Crocodylia; family Gavialidae; genus Gavialis; species Gavialis gangeticus. The sequence continues at coordinate 66,869,833 of NW_017729029.1, read as the reverse complement.
AGGACAACAAGGTTGAATGGTTATAAGCTCCTGCAAGACCATTTCAGGCTGGACATAAGGAAGAATTGCTTTACTGTCCAAGCCCCCAAAGTCTGGAATAGCCTGCCATCGGAGGTGGTTCAAGCACCTACTTTGAATGCCTTCAAGAGAAAATTGGATGATTATCTCGCTGGGATCCTATGTACCCAGCTGACTTCCTGCCCCTGGGGCAGGGGGCTGGACTTGACGATTTTCCGAGGTCCCTTCCAGCCCTGATGCCTGTGAAATGTATGAAATCTATGAAAGTATGCAACTGAGTTAGAGATACTGACAGTTTGTCAATTACAATAAAAATATTCCAAAGTAGTACCACATCCTGTCACAGAGGCCTATGGACCTGTCTGCAGTACCTCTACGGTGAATTCTAGAAGCATTAGTTAAAAATATCCCATGCTTATTTCTTTTGAAGTGCACCCAGAAAGTAAGCAGTATAGCTGGGCTGGCATAGCCCTGTGTGTATGCTGAGAAACACACAACTAATACAAACAGCCTGAATATAGTTTTGGAGAATTTCAGGGCACATGGCACAATTCCCAGACAGAAGTAGCTGCAGTAATGATGCCTGGATATGTGTTTTACTCTTGCCAGATCTCCAGGATACAGCACAATCTTCTAATCTGTCAGAGAAGTACAGCTGTTTCGGCATACAAAACTCTGAGAAGGCATTTTATTTTAAGTACATCCCTTTCACACTGATAATCTTTCTCTCTTGGCTGGCTTAAGCTTTAGTGAGCTGCTTGCTATTCATCCAGGTGCTGGTTTTGATTAGGGATTCATAAGACTTAAAGTTGGACCCGTTTATATTTTTGAAAAACAAGAATGCTGCTGGCATTTAAGACTATAATATCCCATCTGCTTTCTACATAGCCTCACATAGAGGTTAAATAATATAATGTAGATTAACACATTTTGTGCAGAGATTTATACAGTTATATACAAATTTTATTTCTTATACATTTTGAAGAAATATAGTTTTGTCAGGGATTGCCTGAGATTTTTGAGGTGAACCTGAAGTAACAAGCCAGACGCCAGGACATCTTGGGAGGCCATCTCTTGAACAAATTATTTTGTACAAATATACAGAAATATAAGCATGTGTGTGCATGTGCACTTATATTTATGTATATTTGTATTTCTGTGCTTATAGGCTTCTGTTCACCTGCCTCACATTATTTTGTCTGACTACTCAGAGTTAAATCAAAGGGATTATTAAGAAAAGGAAACAAGGAATGAAACAATAGTAGAAATTAGACACCTGCTATAATTAACTTCCAGGGAGTTAAGGGAACAGTGTTTAATCTGTTAACTGGGAAGATGCTCTTTCCAGGTGCCTGATAATTTACATGGTTGTTTTGGTTGGGTCAAAGGTGCAAAAACTTTGAACAATTTTGATTCGTGGACAAGACAGGAAGAAGACGAGTGAGCATGAAACATTTACTCCAGTGAGACACTGACACAGAGGTAGAGAATGCTGTAGGAGCTGTCTTGTCTCTCTTCTAGGCTAGCAATGAGGGCGTGTGTAGATGAAATGGGGGCCCTAAATTGAAGCAGTGAGTTTTAAAAATACTGCTTCCATTTAGGGCTGATTAAACCCCAGTGTCATGCACACACCCCGCTGACTTATGTGTCTCTCTGGCGGGGAGGGGAGGACAAGCTGCCGGTGAGCAGAATGGTCCCTGGGCTGCAGGGGGAAGGGGGAGGCTGGTGCTTCCCTCCATGGCAGCTGCAGCCACCCGCAGGTGGCACCCACCCACAGGCAGCTGGCTTGGCCAGTCCCAGGGGCACTGCAGATGCAGAGGGAAGCACTGCGGCCTCTGTGCAGCTCAGGCAGGCAGGTTCCGGGGGGAGGAGGGAGGGAAGATCAGGCTCACTGCTTTTCTTGTTTGCAGCCTGTTTTCCTGGGTTGCTGTCAGGCTGCCTGCAGAGCTGTAGAGCTGCATGGAGCCCAGTACTTCACTCATCGACTGTAGGGGCAGCACCCCCTGTAGTTTGCTGCACCCCAAGTCATTTAAGGCGCGTTACACCACTGAATTTCCTGTGACAGCTGGAATTAATGTGGAATACACCACCAAGGCATGCAAACACCAACACCATTAAAGTGGTGCAAAAGTCATTTAGCCCGCTTTAAAGTGTCATGTGCACGCACCTCTTGTTTCCTCTACACACAGTCGCAGGTAGCTGGGCTAAGTGTATCTTGCAAATAAAGCATACTTTCTAAGTGAGACCAGATGTGTATGGACTTGGAATGGGTTATGTCAGTTCTCTGAATACCAGGTACCTTTGGGTGAATACTACTGTCTTTTGACACAGCTATTTTATGATACTGTAACCTGCTATTATCACAAGATCCAGACACTAAATACATTTGGTCAGGTTGGACTAGTGGTGAAGGCTATGTCTCCATGGTGAACTGTGTATTGGCAACATCTGGCCTCAAACAAAGATATGTACTGAACCATACAAATTTCTCTTCTCTCCATTTTTGTTTTACTTTGTTTTCTTTTTTATAAGGAAAAGTATAACAATCTGCAGGTTCCCTGTAGGTTTGAGTGAGTGTTGTAGGGGGGGATGATTTGGAGAGCAGAACCAGGAAGCTCCATGTGCTTGGGGAATTTTGCTCCAAGTGCACACCAAACCTCATGGCTGGAAGCAGGAGCACCAAGCACATGGCCTTTCAAATAAGGATCCAAGTTCATGTCATCTAAATGGAGTCCTTTTATTAATAAAAATCAGCTTATGTAACAGTGGTGTTACGTCGATCAAGGAAAAGTCGTGTAGGCTTATATGGTGGGCTGTCCATCCTTGTATCCCTTTTATGAATCTAATCCAGTTTGAATTTATTTTCCATGAATGTGCTGACCAGAATTGGATACAGTCTTCCAGATGAGGTCTCAAAAATACCTTGTATGATTTATGAACCAGATACTTCCCTATATTGGCTAGAAATACCTCTCTTGAGAAATCTAAAGATCATATTCTCCTTTTCTTACACATAAGCAGCTTATAGTCAGTCTGTGATCAATTTTACTTTCACGTCTAAATAATGGTGAAAATAACTATATTTATAATTATAAACTTCAGCTATAAGCTATTAATAGTCACTAAATAAATAAACTTTCATTTTGTACTATTGAATACTATCTCATTTCTATTACTCTGTTACCCACCATGCAATTTCTCTACTAATGCACATCTTCAGCTTAACTAATAATTTTCCTTGTGTCTAACACTTTCTTGAATTCCAGATAGTTGAGTCCTTCCTAGCTTTTCTTGTCTAGAAAATCTGGTATTTTAACAAGGTAAGCTACCGAGTTAGTCTCGTATAATTTATCTTTGATAACTCAAGTTGAACTTATCACACTTTCCATTTATCTCTGTAGCTTTAATTAGTTTTTCCTTCATGAACTGTTCCAAAGACTTGTATAGGCAGAAGGCAGGGTAGGGCAGCACTTTAGAGGCTAATAGATTCAGAGAAGTATTATATTTCATAGGAGACAGACTGCTTCATCAAGTGCTATGCAACTGATGTCAGACTAATAGGCCTATAACTATCGTTTCCCCCCCCATTCTTAAGTAAAAGTATTACAATTGCTATTCTCCAACAATGCACTGCCCCAATTTGATAGACTTATTAAAATAGTTGCTATATGTCCTGTGATTTCTTATTCCAGCACTTTCAGTATTATAGGATGGGAGATTATTTGCTTCCTTCTTCCCCAGTTTGACTATATTAAGTTATTTGAATTCTCCTTCCACCTTATTTGTGGATAATTCTATTTCCATGTCCTCACCACTGTTATCCATTTTGTCTTTGGCCATAGGTTCAACATTATCTTCTTTCTCAAACAGTGAAGCAAAGTAGTTTTATGACCATACTTTGACTATCCCTTTTCTCCATCCCATTCTCATTATGGAGTGACTTCACTACTTCTTCCCTACTCTCTTTTTAGTTCTATAGCTGATGAACTTTTGCTATATGTTTTAATAAAATAAATTAAGATATTGGCATCTAAAGGATTAGAAACCAGTTTCTAGCTCCTTCATTAGCTGCCTTAAAAAAAGGGAACTTAGGCATTGGGCAAAAATAAATTCAGTTTATTCATCATTAGCACAATTGTTAACCAAATTGTAACCCTAATCAAATCCTCATCTTCACTCTGGTTGCCTCTACACATGTAGACTAATCTACTGCACAGTAAAACATCACTGTCTACAAGTACATGGCATCTACTCTGAAGTAGATTATTCTACTGTGAAGTTAGTTAGTACATGTAAATATAGATTAACTGTGCAGTAGTTATCATGCAGCAGCATTCGTGTAGATGTTGACTAGGAGCAGATTTCCTGCCAGTCAGTCACACCAGCAGGGGGTCACAGGGGATATTCTCTGTTCCTGGTCCTGGCATTGCTCACCTCCTGTCTCTCCCCACAGGAGCTCCCAGGAGCTGGGAGCTGATCAACACTGGGAGAGGGCAGCTCTCTGTCTCTCTCTGTCTTGCTGCTATATGGCTTCTGGCTCCCCACAGGAGTCAGGACTGAGCAGTGCTGGGACTGGGGATCTCTCTGCTTCCCTGCTTAGCCACAGGCTCCAGGGGCAGCTGCCAGTGAATCCCTGCCTAGACAAGGAATCTCTGTCCACTTGGGGGCTCATCAGCAGCTACCCCAGAAGTGGGACAGCTCCCGGTGAGCCCCTTGCTGGACAGGGAAGCCCTGCTGTGTGTCCTGGTGTGCATGGGGCTGGGAGAGCTCTACCAGTTGCAGCAGCAGCTGTCGCCCAGCCTTGTGAACACGAAGACACCTCCCAGTGTACATGAAGGCAGGAGACAGCTACCACTGCAGTTCTCCTGGCCCCATGCACATCAGGACTGTCTCTGTCCTGCCAGCCACTGGGCTAGAACCCCCGGGGATCCTAGAGCTTCCTCAGGATGATGCAAGGATCAGAGCAGGACAGGAGTAGCTCTGTACCTGGCTGATCCCACTGGGAGCAGATTTGTTCCCCACAGGGTGCATGTACAGGTGGGATCCTGGGGAAGGTTTACTGCATAGTAAAATACTGTACAGTAAGCCTATATTGCATTAATAGCACATGTAGATGTGCCCTTTGAATTGTACAGAGGTAAATACATCAGCTGTGCTTTATCCACACCAAGAATACACCTTTATTGAGTCTAGGTTGGTTGCTTTTGTCAGACTCCTATGGAATATGCCAGCATGATGACCCTGAACATTTCTGGTCAGCTACTCTTTTTTAGTGTTACTTCTGCACTTGTCTGAGAAGTACCTGACTCAGCAGCTATTTTGTTTACTCGCCAGCATCACTGAGTGAGTAAAGGGAGTACTGTCAGTTGCAAACACTGCTTTATTCTTTCTGATGATGGTGCATGTAATGTAGTACTCAGGAACTACAACATGCAGGCAGTCTGCTGGTCAGCAAATGGAGCCAGTGAATACAGACAAGTAAAAAGAAAAGTTTGTTTCATTCCTAGTGAAGAAGGATAAATTCTTTTTTTCTAGAAGGTATGTCTGAATTTGTATGTTGCTTGGTGATTAGCTTGGTCACAGCTTGTAAGGTCTGTGATTTAGTTGTTATCATTGACGACACATAGGGGTGCATGTGGGTGCATGTGCACCCCCTGATCATAGTTTCTTAGTTTCTAGGGTCAGAAGGGACCTGAGCAGAT
>NW_017729029.1:66862616-66864102 GCF_001723915.1 Gavialis gangeticus | reverse complement strand
TCCTGGGTTAGATGAAGGTCCTGGACTCTCTCCAGGAACGTACGCAGTGCACCCCCTGCAAAAAGCACTGCTGGCACCCCCCGCCTCCCCTCACTGCCGACACCACCAGCTGTGTCTGCGGGTGGTCCCCAATTGCCACTGCTGTTGATACCAGTGGCATCTGTGGGTGGTTGTTAACCACCGGTCAGAGCTTACCAACCCCCCTACCCCACCACCAACACTGCCGTGGCAGCCTGAGGGAGCTCCCCACTCACCACTGCCATGCTGCTACTGCCAACACCGTCTGTACGCAGTCGCCATACCCCCCCAGCCTCCAGGGGCATGCAGCATTCATGGTTGTTATGTCTGAAAAACCTGTTTGGTTTCTGCATTTTGTGTCTAGAAGAGACCTTGCAGGTGATAGATAATTGCCTGATCAATCTAAATGATGAACAAATGTTCAAAGATCCAAACACCCAGGACTCAGAGAACAGTAAAGAGAGGAGGTTGTGTGTGAGACTGAATGGGTATCACATGGAAATCATTTAAGTACTAAGAGTACCACAATTGAGAAGATCCAGAAGTTAACAATGCAGCTAGAAACAAAGGTGGAATCCAGATGGAGGTTTAAAGAAATGAGAAGGGAGAAGGGAAAGGAAGGGGTGGAATGGGGGGCTGCACAAATGTCACAAGACTCTAAAATATCTTGTAAACAAGAGGACCCAGACAGCAATCCCTGGATAAGTAGGATAACCATGGAAGAATGAGATTATGGAAACAAGTCAGAGGAAGTCTAGAATTCGAATAAACATTTAAAAAAAATCTGTAATTTATTCCCCAAAGAAAGGGAAAATTAAATTGCAGAAAGGACTTTCAAATCCATCTTGTTGAATAGCCACTTCAAAATGAATGTTAGAATAAGTATAGAACCTCTAAAGATTGGTGGTGGTGAAGGGGTAAAAAAGTTTGGTTAGCAAAAATAAAGCTATATTTTACAGGTCAGTAAGTGTGAATAAAGTGAACTGCAACATCTAAATTATGGCTTGCAAAAGGCATTAAAATAGCCAATTATATATATTTAGCAACCTAAAACAATGAAGGACAAAAATAGACCTTCTATGCTATTAAGATGGGGTAGAGTTTAAGGAACTAGTTGTGGTGAATAAATTGAAGGAGCACATCACACAAATCTTCCATAAAGGCTATGACATTGAACATAGGGGCAAAAGCACAAATGGGGATATGGCTACAGAAATAGAAGAGGGTGCATATAATTGTCAGGATATTTCCAGGAGAGCTAGGAAAGTATCAATTCCATTGTACAAGGCACGAGGAAGACCACATTTGGAATACTGTATTCTATACCAGAGGCTTGCAGTCTATAGCCCACAGGCCAGATCCAATCCATGGAGCCATTTCGTCCAGCTCAAAGGGCCAGGGTTTTCTGCAGCATATTTGGAGGGAGGGAATGGGTGAGTGAGGGTACAGAGTGACTTGCCTTGACTGG
>NW_017729029.1:66824927-66862605 GCF_001723915.1 Gavialis gangeticus | reverse complement strand
GGGAGAACAGAAGGGCTTTAACTATGCAGTACCCAGGCAGGAGGGAGAAGCAGCAGCAGCAGTGTTAAAGATGGGGATTGGTGACTGTAGCTACAGCAGCAGTGATGGTGAAAGCTGAGTTAGAACCAACTTGCACTCGGAACAAGTTTCCATTAAAGTGCCCCCCCTCTCCTATTCTCATCAACATATCCAAGAAAGAGTGGATTCCTGTATCTAAAGGACAACCTTGTCACAAGAATAAATGGTTAGAATCTGCCTGCTATGGTATTTACCCAATCCCAAGCAGAGGTTTTTCCCCACTATTTAACATGGGGTGGGGGGAGGGGGAAAGGAAGGGCTTGAGGCTGTGGCGGGTAGGCATTAAGGGATCAAATGGTGGGGGAGTGTAGCAGGACACTAAGGTGCCTGCTACTGTCAGAGCAGAGGCACAGGTGTGGGTTGCTAGGACAACTGCTGGGGAGTCAGCTGACAGGAAGGGGCAGGGCCTGGCACGTATAAACCCAGAGGTGAGGCCAGAAGGGCACTTCTCCGCTAGCAGCCAAGGGAGAAGGAGCTCTGCCAGAGCAAGCAGAGTAGATGGCATGAGCAGCTCCTGTTTGCGGATATAGGGTGGAGAATTCCCTGGTAGAGATTTGAAAGATGGTTAGCCAGACGGCTTAGATTTTTTGTTATAGCCCGGGGCTTGAGTTTTCTGTTTGTAGTTTTATACCACCGGTGGTTTGGGTGAGGCTATTAGGAGTTGGAGGAGGCCTGATAGAGGGCCCACAGTGGTGTGGGAACCCCAACCCCAGAGACAGGGGCAGCAAGAAAGGTGCCAGAGAAGGCACAGCATTTGGGGTGTACTGACCCCGGCGCCAGCAGGGTCACAGCATTTTGGGGGTGCAGACCCCAGCCCTAGAGCAAAGGGCCAGGCATGGCTACGGCCACCTGAGCCCATCTGCTGGGGGTTTGAGGCCCTGAGCAGGAGAATAGGGGCTAGGGACAGCCACAGCCACCTGAGCTCCAAGGCTGCAGTGACCTCAGAGCAAAGGGGCAGTGCGAGGAGGCCCCAGAGCAAAAGGGGCAGCGTGAGAAGGCCCCAGAGCAAGGGGGCAATGATTGACGAGCACCTGTGGGGCACGCTTATGAGACAGGGCGGTGGAAAGCCCAGGGAAGTCAAGGGGAGGGCCAAATTACAGCAAGGCCCAGGTCAAACCACATCAGTGTCATCCACAAGGCTTGGGCTGCGGTGCAGGGGAGGAAAGGAGCCACAGATAGCGCCCCCTAGCACTGAGGCAAATAAGGTGGGCAACCTTCTGCTAATTAACATCCTTTAATTAATCAAAATCAAGGCATGGCAGGAGAGATGGCAGGTGGTTGGCCCGTAACAGGAGGGCGGAGTCACCAACAGGAAGACTCTTATAGAGGTACTCCTGTCACAGGGAGGGACACGTGGCAGGGAGAAAACTCTTGACCTCTCAACCCCACCTGTTCCTCCCACCCCACCACTGCTTTGTCCCCTTGCAGCAGGGAGGACGGGGATGAATTTAAGATAACCATCCAATACTTCTATCCATGGAAAATGACAAGAAATATATAATTTTTCCATGGATAGAATCAAAGTATTGGGGAGTTGTCTTAAATTCAGGGTTGATTTGGGTAAATTTGGTAACAATTTTAGCTTGGATATTAGAGGAATATTCCTAACCATCAGATCAACTATGGTACAGAACAGCCTTCCAATAGGAAAATTGATGGAAAAAATAAACCTAACTTCTTTTTAGACTGAGCTTGATCAATTTATGAAAGGGATTATGTGACATGTTTGCTTGTGCTAGCAGGGGCAAGATTCAGTGGTCCAAGATCAATGAACCATTATGTCCTTGTTGCATCTTTTGTTTTAAACAAAATTAGTAAGACATAAAAGGCATTTTATAGTAGTATTTGGAAACTATTTTAATATGCTTTATTGATAAATTGGTTTCTTCAAAAACTTCCCAGGACACAAACTTGGCACTATTTCTAGTAATCTTGGATTTGGCTAAGATATTTTGATTTCTGAAGATTTATTCTCAAGATTATTTTTCATCTTAAAAAATATAGAAACACCCTGCAGGATCTCCCAACTCCAGTCCTGACTGAGGAAAGAAAGAGAGTGAATTTCTTTCTTTGCGCTCCTTGCCTTTAAAGATTCTGAATAGGCAGTATTGAAATGTGTCCTATTGAAAACATTTAGGTTCTCTCATTGGAAGTGCACTCTCCTTTTCAGAATATTGATATTCTTCTTTTTGTGAGAGAAGGCTGCAGCATCTCATTTCTAAAGAACATATTTCAATTTCACAAACAGAATGCATAATTTCAAAAGATTTCTTGTAGCTTTTTTCAATATGTACTGAGCTCTTTTTTCAGGTTCTGATTAAGGGGCACATCTTTAACAGCAGTAGGCCAAATTCATAGTAAAAAAATTTGTTTCTAAATTGTATGAGCAAAATAAGACAGCTATGAAAATGAATTGTAAGACCTTTAAATACCAAGTATATTGCATGCAGAAATTCAGTCCAGAACTCACAGAAGAAGAAAAATAACAATACCTCAGATGATATAATTATGTATGTGGAATACTTTGGCCGAAGGTTTCCATTTAAATAGTTGAAATCATATCAGTAGAATTAATGCTGACAAGCCCCCGTCCAGTATATCAATTTTTATGTGAGTTACTTGTCATGCATATCTTAATATTTAGCAAAGAAAACATTAAAGAAAGAAAAAAAGGAAATACAAATGATACTAATGAAAAAAACAGATGTAAGCAAGATGGATCTACAGTTTTTCTACATGAGAAGACATTAAAAAAATCAGTAGAAATATCTTTACATACAATTTAAAGCTTGAACAGGTGCTGTGACCCTAGTGCTATTAAGTCAACTGTTTCAAAGAATGAAAGTCCTTATCTTGGCAGGTTTTAGTTGCACATATGACCAATGTTTGGTTAGCAGCTTAAAATAATTAATGCTCCTTTTTACCTAAGGGTATATAATCATATTAAAAAAACCCAAACAAACCACAGCTGTCAGTTAGGACTGAAAATATATGGCAAGATAATTGAAAGCTAATTTTAGATAGAATAACTGGTAACAAACATGAGGGAAAAGAGCCAAGTCCACATGTTCTGTCACTTATTTACCAGTTCATACTTGATAAGCTTATTCTATTCTGGAGAAAACTCGTGCAAGGATAACAACACATTTTGCAGTGGATTGCACTGGTAGATGCAGCAGACATCATGAGATAGAGTAGTAGATGGGTCTCAGTAAATACTACCATTACTTCTTTATTATTAAAGTATGTTATATTTACATTTTTATTTCCATACTTGTCCTGACTATTTAAGCTAGATGCAAATGAAGTTTCAGCTGCAGTGTTAAGAATCTTCAAATATGCAGATTATATTTGCTGAGTTACAAAAAAGGGGCCTAAGTAAAAGGAAGGACTTTTTAATAAAGACCATTCATCTATATTACAAATAATGAAGCCTTAAGATCAACATGATTCAGGCAGTAATGTTGTGTTTATAACTTAAACATTCAGACTTAAAGAATTTCACAGTTCTCTTGGCTGGAGAGTATATAAACTCCAAACCCATCTACCTTGACATCACTCTGGACTCCACACTCAACAATACAAATCACCTTATGAAAACTGCTTATCAACTCAAAAGCAGGAATAGCTTAATAAGTAAACTCACCATATCAACTTGGGGTAGAGATATGACAACACTCAGAATAAAGTACTAGATTTGTGCTATTTAGCCAGTCTAGTAAGATTCCTATTATGCTAAATGTATTTAAGTTCAGGTAAACCTAGTGCTGAGAGTCATCTCAGGTTGTACGCAACCAATATATGTATATAACTGACTGCCTGTGTTATTCAATATGCCATCACCTAATATCAAGCAAAAAAGAAAACAGAGGAGAACATATTGAAAAATCTCAAACTTTGTTCAGGGCTGTATTGAATGCTCCTTACCTTCATTTGACCGAGAAAAGACCCAGCTGAACCATGCTATCCACCACAACTTCAGGTAGACACTACTCTATTGGGGATAGCAGAACTGCAAATATTTGCCCCTACAGAGACTCACTCCTCATCAGGTTTCTAGTTCCCATAGCAATTATGGAGCAAGCTGAATCATTTTAGACGTGGTATGAGGAGATATATGAAAAGCAGTCCTGGAAATGTCACTCCACTGCATGAAGGGGGACAAGCTGAGCATGAAAGACATGAAAGAACAGAGTTCTTGTCATGAAGGCATCCAAGGAGGGAGGACCTATCAGACTGATGACTCTGATGCAACTGATATTTCAACTGTAACTATAAAACTGAACTGCCTTCTGTATCTTGTTTTGATAAAAAGAAAAGAAAGCTATTTTTTTACTGAGAAGGAAATAATTTTATTCCAGTGGAATTGCTTCCTTTGCCATTGAAATGAAGGCAACAAATTATAACAGAAAGCTCTATCTGGTTGAAATGTCAATGAGTATTTGTGTATGTATTTTTAGACAGCAGAGTCTAATTGTGATTTTAAAATGCATTCAGGTTAACACTAATATTCATGAGAAAAATACTGTGGGCTCTTGAATTGGTATTTATAACTCCTAAGAAAAGCAGCATGTTGAACAGTCTGATGGCTGGTAACTACAATGGGGCATTTATCTAATACTGGCTTAAAGTTAAAAGTGATACAAACTGAATCACAGGCATTTAGCAAAAAATAATAGCAGACAATTATAAAAGCTATTGGAAAGGCACTCAAGAGTCCAATTAACTATGGTCGGCATATCAGTGAGAGCTAAACACAGCTTGGAAATTAGGAACCAGGAAAAAGTACACAGGAAGTAGGGGATTTTCCTATAAAGCTTCTTTATTTTTATTTTTTGGGAGGAAATGGTGACCATTAAAACCAAAACTATTTTTATGGAAGTGTATCTGTTTTGATGAAGATCTTTCTGATCTGTGTTAGAAGATAGGAAGAAGGGTAAGAGACCCAGAATAAGCCATAATCTGATGAGCAAGGCTCTTACTGCCTCTATCAATTCACAGGAAACTAAACTTGGATCTTCCAAATTGCAGGTGAGCATCCTAACTACTGACCAGTGACTTAGTCTGAAGTGGAGCTTTTTTTGTTTTTGTTGTTTTTTTTTTCCTATCAGAAACTTTGAAAGTTTCATTTTTGTTCTGATGCAGACTAAAAACCAATTTTGAAACTTCAACCTTTCCATGAAACTTTATGCTTGTTTCTCACAGAGCCCTTGAGAACAATGACTAATAGGGATCTCAAACTCTTCATAAATGCATTGTTTCTGACAGCTGTGACAAGAAGAAAGCTATCAGAATGGTCCTCAGAGACAGGTTACTAAACCAGCCAAACCCCTGCCCCAAATATATTGATCATCTTCTCATAGTTTCTAAGGTTATGAGACAGAGTTAGACTTTAAAAGGGTGTGGGGTCTGCTTCTGCAAGATGGAAATAAAATTACCAATGCAATTTGTGTCAACTAGTACACACAAGCAACCTTGGTTCCACCTGTTAAGTGTGCTGAATTTATATTACAAACAGTACTTACATGTCAGCACTACTAAAAGCCTGTAGGCAAACTTACTGAAGCATACTATTTTTTCTGGCTTTTCCTAGATCAGCTGCAACATTAAGTTCAAAATAACATATTACAGTCACATCCACCAAACTATTTATAAATATTGATTGAATAATACTACTGTTTGCTAATATAATTGGGCCAATTTCTGCTGAAATTGATTATAACGGGAGTTTTGCCTGATTAAGGAGTGAAGTTTGGCTAAAATGCTCAGATCCAGAGGTTTCATTTGAATTAAAGGTATGAAACTGAGCATATATCTGAATAATCAGAATCTACTGAGTACATAATATTGTGCTGGAAATTTTGTAAGGTCTGGTGTTCTTAATAGAGTAATGGCAATTACTGCTTGGGCAGTTTTATACATAATATTTCAACACTTTCCCTGCCACCCAGAAATAAGATGGTACAAGACAAGTGCAAATGGAAATGAGGAAGAAAACTGTCATCCAAGTTTTTAAAATAATATTAAAAATAGTTTGGAGCTGGTTAAAAATCTGGGAGAGGATCTGTGATGCATCCATCTGACCCAGTTATCTGTTGATGTTACATTTTACTTATCAAGAGTGGAGACTGTGGAATCTCTAAATTTCAGGGTCCAACTGAAATGTTATCTTTATTGTCTTGTAAACAGCCATCAAAAATCCCCAAAACATCACTCTGTTAAACCAATTATTTTTTTTTATTGGGTTCGATAAAACTGCAGGTTCCTTTTTCAGACTTGCTCATGTTTTTATGACAAATTGATGCATGAGAAAGAGTGCCTATTGCATATTTAACACTTTTTGCCAGCCCATGGGGAACTAAGTAATCTTACTCAATGTACAGAAATGTTTGTAGCGAAGGAATAAACTCTCTTACATAGAAAAAATTGGTAAAATGTGATATATATGTAAATTCCATTAACTTAATTTTTTCTCATTTTTTTTCTCAAGGTTTATTTACTTTTCACAAATTTATGAAGCAATTATAACTGGATTGTAAATGTGACTAATGTCATGATAATACATCGCTACCTAATCGTAGTGTATTATTTTAATGCACAAGGCGTTTGTGGTTATATGTATGAAGCAAATTTGGAGTTTAACTTGGGGTTCATCCCCAAAGGGAGACCATAATTTCCTTACAGTCAAAAAGGATTCTCTACTTTTGTCATATTTTCATTTCTCCCCCTTTGAATGCCTGCATCAGGACCTCCTTCCTTATAGTCAGGAAAGAAGAGATAGGTATCCCATTGGCACCTGTCTCTCATCCAGCCAGAAGGCTCACTTTTATGTTACACGAGGCAAGCAGTAGTTCCTCTCCCTATGAAGTTATGTGAACTGTCAGTCCCGACCACTGTTGATTTGGGAATGAGGGACCAAGATCACAACCTACAAGAAATCGTTATTTCTAGTATGCTCAGTTCAAGAAAGGGATTCATTAGAACTAAAAGTACAGCCTGCAAAGCACTGCTTTTAATACAGTAGATGCTTTTGTTCCCTACAACAGTTACTTTCACCCCTTGGTAACACTAGTCCGCATGTCCAACATGTAAAAATGTTGAGCTTTGATAAACAGTCTAAAAAGACCTTGCAATGATAAATTACATACATTGATTAAACAATAAATCTGGTGCAACTCTGTATTTAACTGAGGTATTTAATTAATGCACTGACACTTCTGCAGCTCAGCCATGTTGGGATGCTTTATGACCTTTTTGAGGAAAAGTTATTGCTGAAAGCTTGCACACTTTTGGTTTTTATTTTGAGGTAACTGAATCACACGTGCAACCTAAAACTTTTACTTTTTTTTTTTTTCTTTTTATTGCTGTGTTAAAAGACCCACACAAATCAGAATCAAACTTATGACTCATATTGAAATTACCTAAAACAACATAGTGAATCAAAACTGAATCAATGGCTGTGTACAAAAATTAAAAGGAAATACAATGTAAATGAAGTCACATTTGCCTCTAAAGAGTATTATGATTTGTGCTTAAGCTAAACAGAATAAAAGGGGGGTAAGAGAGAATGATAATAATGTTATGTTAAAAATTGTAAGGGCCATACATACACTAATGAACTTGGTTTACCATTCTGTTACTCCAGTTTTGTAATCAAATCATCAGTCAGGTCTAATACATCAAAATTAAATGATAAAATAAGAGATCAGGCCATGATGGCCATTCCTGTGCTCTTATGGCTATACTAGCATAGAACCATGAATATTTTAGCCCAGTATTCTCTTTCCATTCTACTTTCCCTCTGTCATTCATTCTTCTATATATTTTTATAACACCTTTTATTCATCTCTTCTTTTTTTAAGGTGAGCATTCCTAATCTTTTCAATCTCTCTTAAAATTCGATTTTTTTCCCCAGGCCTTTCTATAGTCTTATCACCCATTCCTCAGCCTACTTTAATTCTACAATATCTTTGAGACTGGGTCACTAATACTGTGCATAGTAATTTGGATCAGACACCTACCACCGGTTTATTTATAATTAAATACATCTACATTATTATAATATTTTCTCATTCTTCTCATCATATTCCTTTTGCATCCTAAGACCTTACTGATTTATTCTAACTTCAGTTGCATACTGGAAATAGGTCTTGACTTGTTACACTGTTCTATCCTTATCTTGAACTGATAATATTTATTAAAAATGTGTAAAGGTATATATTATTCATATTTTTATAGCTTATTTTTTCCTCACACACACATTACATTGCGTTTATCAGTGTAGCAGAATGACAAGCAAGGCTCTGTGCCCCTCCCTCACCCCAGTCCCTGCACAGATGGGGAACACAGAAACTGCTGGTTGCCATGTTGGAGGGAAAACCCAACTCAGGGTAGATCCTGGGGAGACCTGGGAAAACCCCACATGCAAATGAACTCACCTGATGGTGTGGCTAAGTGGCAGCAGGCTGAGAAGCCAAAGGATTGGTCACCCAGCATCTGGACAGAGAAGAAAAGGCAGCTGTCCCTGACTGGAAGGAAGAAGTGAGAGGCAGAGGAAGCTCCTGGCTACAGCACTCCCAGATGCGGGTGAGAGGGGCAAATGGCCCCAGTCTTTTCTGTTATTGTATATTTCTGTTAATCACTGGTGGATGTGGAGGAAGGGTAGGGATGATGGAGCTCCCAGCCAGCGGTGCCCTGTTTAAACACACAGGGCAACTGGACTGCAAGTGTGGCCAGCCCTTAAAAAGACAGGCCTCAATTTGGACTAGTGACTACTGCAAGCGATAAATCCTACCTGTGGGAGGGTTATGTATAATAATAATGAACTCCTGTTATGTGAACTAAACTTACAGCAAGCTGTGGTGGGCGAAAAAGACAAGAGTGGCACTTATAGGACAATCCTAGTCAAGATAGTACCCAGGCCTGGACACCTATCCCTGACATGCCTACAATCAGTAAAGAATTTCATCTGCCATTGTGTTGCCCTATCTACCAATTTAGTAAGGTACCTCCAAAATTCTTCACAGCCTTTTCTAGACTTCAGTAATAATAAATTTTAGTTAGTCATCTAAGATGTTTATATACTAATTCAAGAAAAATGGTGAATAAATCAGAACTGTAAAAACAGGATTCTGACCATTGGCAATGTGTAAGGGGTGCACACAGGTGCACGTACACTCCCTGAGATCAGCCATGCAGCCCCTGGAAGCACCAACTGCGAAACCAGAAGTGTACTCCCAGTTTTGCCGCTGGCTCAGTAATCGGCTGCTAGGGGAGACCCGCCCCCTCCCTATCAGTGATCTGGTGCCCCACCCCAGACTCAGGAAGCACCAGTCACCCATGATTATGACCTTGTTGGAATAACTGAGAGTTGGTGGGGAAGGACAGGCAGAAGAAAAAGGAGGCAAAACTGCTTTATATGTTAAAGATGTTTAAACTTGTTCTGAGGTACTATATGAGGTAGGAAAGTCTGTTGAGGTACCTGTTGGAAGTCCTAGTCAAAGTAAAAGAATAAAAACAAGTAAAGAAAAAAAAGGTTAGAGATTATGATTATTTGGATAAACTGACTGGTCCTTAAGACACCAAGGAGGTGGCTGAGGTAATTGTTGATTCCTTGGTTATTATGCTCCCCTAATCTACTGGGAGCAGGTGAAGTCCCAGATAACTAGAAAAAGGCAAAATTTCACCCATCTTCAAAAAAGCCAACAGGGAGGAACCATGGAAGTAAAGACCAGTTAGCCTATGAAACCTGGAAAGATTCTGGAGCACATCATCATAGAAATGAAGGACTGGAAGGGATCTCAAAAGATCATTGAGTCCAACCCTCCTGCTCTGGGCAGGAAAACTGCTGAGATCAAATGATCCTAGCAAGGTGTCTGTCCACCCTCCTCTTGAAGACTTCCAAGGTTGGGGACTGTACCACTCCTTGGGAGGTCTATTCCAGATTCTTGCCTCCCTTACTGTAAAGAAGTTCTTTCTTACGTCCAACCTGAAACCATCCCCTAACAGTTTATGGCCATTGCTCCTTGTACTCCCCTGGGGTGCCCTAGTGAATAGTTTTTCTCCCAGCTCCTGATATTCACCCCTTACATACTTATAGATGGCCATCAAGTCTCCCTCAGACTTCTCTTCCCCAAGCTGAACAGTCCCTGTTCCCTTAGTCTTTCCTCATAAGGTTGTCCTCCAGGCCCTTAATAATTCTTGTGGCCCTTCTCTGGATCCTTTCAAGATTCTCCACACCTTTTTTGAAAAGCAGTGCCCAGAACTGGCCACCAGTACTCTGGCCGGGGTCTCACCAGTGCTGAGTAGAGAGGAAGCATCGCTTCCTTAGCCCTGCTCACAATGCATCAGTTAATCTAGCACGGTATGCTATTAGCTCTGTTGACTACAGCATTGCACTGGTGGTTCATGTCCATCCTGTAATCAACTATAACCCCAAAGTCCATTTCAGCCATCATGCTGGCCAGGACATTTCCTCCTAACTTATATTCATATCTTTGGTATTTCTCCCCAGATGAAGTGCTGTGCATTTATCTTTATTGAACTGCATCTGGTTCCACTCTGCCCACTTTTCCAGCTCGTCCAGGTCTGCATCCTATCTCCTACCATGACCATTTCCCCCCATAACTTAGTAATGTCCACAAACTTGGCCAGTGTGCTTTCCACATCCTCATCTAAGTCATTCATAAAGATGTTGAACAGCACAGGGCCAAAAATCGAACCCAGCTGGACACCACTGGCCACCTCCCACCAAAACAATACAGACCCATCTACTAATACTCTCTGGGTTCAACCTCTTATCAAGTTCCCAACCCATCGGACTGTGGACTCTGCCAGCCCACAGTCCCCTAGTTGTTTTTTTTTTATGACCTTTATGGGAGACCATATCAAAGGCCTTTTTAAAAATCTAAGTATATGACATCAATCACATCTCCCACATCTAAGTGGTTTGTTACTTGATCATAGAAGGAGATGAGGTTGGTCAGACATGACCTGCTGTAAGCCACCCTGGGGTGCACCTGCAAGGCTGGTGCTTTTTCCAAAGTGTGTCTGGCCAGGCACCTTTGCTACTGGTCACATTTACTTTAGCTGCCAAGGGTCCCGCTCCAAGTCCACAGTATGGGAACCCGAGCTGCCCTTGCAGCATGGCATGAATGCTAGGAAGGAAAACACCTAGCTCTCTATGAACATTGCTCCCACAGACCCCTGGCAGGAAATCTTGAGGTGAGGAGAGGGGAGGCAAGGGACAGGAAAGCCCCAGCAAGGACTGGGGCGCTCTACTCCTGCCCTCCTTCTAGTAAGGGGGTTGGGGCCCCCTTACACCTGCCCGCAACAAAACCATGTTGACTATCCTTTAGAATCATGCCTTCTGCCAGTCTCTCACAAATTAACTTTTTCATATTTTTTTCCAAAATGTT
Source organism: Gavialis gangeticus (assembly GCF_001723915.1). Taxonomy (NCBI): domain Eukaryota; kingdom Metazoa; phylum Chordata; order Crocodylia; family Gavialidae; genus Gavialis; species Gavialis gangeticus. The sequence continues at coordinate 66,851,110 of NW_017729029.1, read as the reverse complement.
ACCCAGTATCAAGGTCAAACTGACTGGCCTACAGTTTCCCGGGTCCTCCCTCCTTCCTTATTAAAGATTGGCACCACATTTGCCTTTTTCCAGTCTTCCTGAACACATGAGTCTTTGAATACCTTTACCAATGGTCCCACAAATACTCCAGCCAATAGCCTCAGCACTCTTGGATGTAGTCCATCCAGTTTTGTCGATTTGAAGATTTTCAGCCACTCTAAGTGCTCCCTCACTGGTTTGACACTGACCATTGGCTGGCAATTGCCTCCACCCACCCATCAAGGAACAGTCTGTAAGCATCTGAAAAACAATAAGGTGATCAGGAACAGCCAATGTAGATATGTTCCTAATCTTTGCACCTAGATATATACCTTTGGTGCCCCCTACTGTAAGGGGCTTGAGCAGGCTGTGGAGCTGGCAGGTATGGTTGGTCCCATTAGGTTGTCACATGACTGTAAGAGGGCCTCCAGGTTGGTGGAGGTCTGGGCAGCCTCAGTATAAGCCCTAGCCCTAGGAGCTGAGCTAGCAGTTACACCTAGGGAGTCAGAAGAGCAGCATCACTCTACCTGCAGCTCCCAGAACACCTGGAGGTCAGGGTAGGAACTATGGGGATGTATGAGGTTCCTGGTCCTGGAGCATGACTTGAAACTACATCTTATTAGGGTTGGATGGTGTGGTGGGGCACTTTCCAGGAAATGTCACACCTGTTCCTCCCCAGTGAAAGGCAAGGATGGGGTGCCATCCAGCCCCCCAGTGCCTTGTGAGTACCCCATGGAGAGTAAAGACTAGGGGAACATACTCTGACAGAAAAGCACAGGGCCCAGGTCCACTGAATAGGGCCTGAGGCAAGGCCAAGCCGATAGAGTGGGGCCTCACACAGGGCCAAGGTGTGATGGACCTGAGGCCAAAGGGGCATAAGGCCCAGGAGCCCAGTGAGAGGTAGAGCAGTGGCCCCAATGGGGGGAGGAGTAGTGGCCCAAAGAGGGGCTAGGGGCAGAGTTCAGCCCAGTGTGGGACAGAAAGCCAGAGGCCACATAGGACTGCACGTAGGCTGGCCAGAGTGGCTGTAGTGAAGGGGGACAGAGAGGCCAAGGTATATCTGAAGTAACCTGAGGCCAAATGTGAGCCAGAAGCTGAGAGTGCTCCAGCTAAGTGGCTGGGGACTCAGAAGTAATTTTGAATGCCATCTGCAAGGCATGAAACATGGTGTAAGGGGAGGTTTGGAGCTGTATATTACACCCTTGGCGTTGAGTAATAAATGGGCACCCTTATGCATTTTCCATCTATTTTGATATGTCATAGAGTGGCAGGAGAGACAGGGCAGACTGCCCTAGACAGATGGGTGGGCTGATGTTGTGACCAGCCTTGAGACGGCACCCTGTCACAGTCATGAGCTGGTGACAACATCAGTTATGGTTAACCAACCTGATTTCCTTCTGTGACATGGTGATGGGCTTTATGCAGGGGGAAAAAAGTGAATGTGATATACTTCACAAGGTTTTCAACACTGTGTCCAATGCTATTCACATTAGTAAAGTAAGGAAACAATCTAGATCAGGACTGGCCAACTGCTGGCCTGCTGGCCATGTGAAGCCCTTGAGGATTAATATACAGCTCCCGGGCCCTCACTTGGCTGCTGCTCCCCACATTGTTCCAGCTGTAGTAGCAGTTGGAGTCTCCAGGTTCCCCACACCCTCCTCTGGCTGGTGCTTCCTCCTTTTGCTTCAGGGGGCAAGGCATGTGGCAGCACTGTGAGCTGAGACTGAGATCAGGGTCATGTCTAGGGGTGGTAGGAATTGGGGCCACATGTGTTTGGAGGATTGTGACTGTGTGGTACAGTGGTGGGGAGGTGCCTGTATGGGCATATATTATATGGGGGGATCATGGTTGCATGGCACAGTGGTGGGGGGCTGCCCAATGCAGCAGTGTTGGGGAGTGCTCTTGCCATGGTTCAGGTGAAGAATCTGCATGGCACACCTGATGTAACCCTAGCAGTGTGTGAGACCCCACTGGAATGGCCTGCAGGGGCTCAGAAGTTGGACAACCCTGGTCTTGATCAAATTACTAGTTGGATACATACCTAGTTGGATCACTGCTTAAAGAGTAGTCATTAGTAGCTCAATGTCTAACTGTGAGTTCTCAAATGAGATGCACTAGGGGTCTGTCTTAGGACTGGTACTTTTTAATATCTTTATTAATAACTAAGGGGAAGGACTGAATGCACACTTCATAAATTTGTGGATGACATCAAGTAGGTGTGGTAGCAGGCACCTTTGAAGATAGAAATGGGATTAAAATAACCTTGATAAATTAGCGATATGATCTGAAATTAATTAGATGAAATTCAGTAAGGACACATTCAATTCAATAAGGATGAATGTAAGTCCTGCACTAAGGATAAAACAATGAAATGCACTGGGAAATGACTGGCTAAGCCATAGTATTGCATAAAAGTGTGTGGGGGTTATAACAGACTACACACTAAATATGAGTTAACATCATGCTTTCGTTTGGGGGGAAAAAAGGCTAACAGGAGGCTGGGATGTATAAGTAGGAATCTCACATTTGAGTCATGGAAAGTGATTCTTTCACTTGATTAAGCATTTACACAGCCTCACCTGAAGTATTGTGACCAGTTTTGGGCACCACACTTTAAGACATGGACAAATTGGGAAGAGTCCAGTGGAGAACAACAAAAGTGACTTTATTGTTAATTATATAAAAGATGGTGATTGACTGTCCTTTGTGTCCAGAAAGGACAGAACAATACATTATTAATTTGGAACAAAGGAAATTTGGGTTCATTATGAAGAATTTCCTAACTATGAGGGTGTTTAATCACAGGAATATATCATCTGGAAAGGCTGTATAATTTTCATCATTGAAAAGCAGGTTAGACGCATACTTGGCTGGGATGGTTTAGATGGTGGTTGCACCTTGGGCAGGGGAGGTTGATCTGACCGGGCCTTCTAGCTCTTTTCTGTTTTTTATTCAGTAACTCAGATTCCTACCTTAAGAAAAGGACTGTGTATCCTTAGTGGAAGAACATGGTGCCTAAGATGACTTAAGACAAGCCCCTGATCTCAACGTTTTCTATTGCGTAGATGGCTTTCTGCTTAGCACGTAGGCATTATGAATCTAATTCTGAGCAACTTAACTTCCCTGATGTGCTATACAGCCAGCCTATGCATCTAAGCCATTGTTATGAATTTGTACTACAGGGACTGGGACTTATAAGTAAGGTGATGCAATTCATCCTACTTCTCAAGTGCCTTCATGAATGTGGGCATTTTGTGGAGAGGGGGGTTCTATTTCAAACTGTAATGTAATAATAGAGCTTCTGAACAACAGTGGTCTGCTAAAAAGGTAAGTATATTAAAGATTCAGAAGTGTTCAGATGCTATAGTAATAGGGCCATGTAAGCACTTCAATCAGACTGTTCAAAGCTTGTGGAAAGGCAAATGTACCATTAAAGCTTACACCTTCTTGAAATGAGTAAGTTCCGGGACTGCAAATAATGGCTTTGCCTGTGTACAGTAGGGAGATATGCTGATACAGCTACACCAATGGCTGTAATCAGGGTGATTTTAGATCAGGCTGTGATTGTGCTATAGCAAAAATGATCATCATTATCGTTGGAGAGGGAGTGAAACCCACACGCGGCAGTTTTCATTATAGTGTCTTAGGAGAATCAAAAGAAAGAGAAACTGTTGTTGGCTGGCTGAAGTTGCTCAAACACAGCTGCTTTTTTTTGGATTTCTGAAAAGGAAGCTACACCTGTGTATTGTAAGAGATGCTACTGCTGTTGCCTTCAAACCATCTGTTCAGGCATATAAATAATTGTCAGTAAACTAAACTGGGAATTCAATATTCTCCACTGGCATACATTTATTTCATTCCCAATAAATTAATTACTACACCCCCAGCCAGTTTTTTCTTAGTCACTTGAAAACTGGAGCAGTACCATTTTCCCTATAGTTTAACGTACTTTTGTACTTTCAATAAAAACAATGTGTTCTTTTTCTTTCTATTAATGTAATTCTGATTATCCACCATATATTATTCACCTGTACTTTTGATTTCCTATCTTACTGCAGTGAGATCAGAAGAATCTAAAGATACTGTTTGCAAGGGGAAAAAAGGTTTCAAACAGTTAGGTCCTAAGTGTTAATACAATAAGAACCCACAGGGGGGAAACAAAAAAAAGAAAAAAAAATCAGTCTGACAGTTTGCGGGCTTTAATTCTTGTTTATTTCTAGAAATGACTGGAGAGGCTTTCTTCTTGTGATTATTTCTAAGTCACATCTAGTTTGTGATAGACAGTCTTAAATACTCTATGGAGCCAACAACTTGACTTTATTTTATAACAGTAATCCTTATTTTAGGCCACACAATCATGATAGACAGTTTTATTTATTTTGTCTTATGGCATGTTCTGGTACTGCTGGTACATATTGGAAACTGAAGCTTCCCTCTCGTTGAATTTCTCTCAGATGGAGTGTGGATAATGCTACTACTTTATTTAAATTGCCTTTCCTATAGATATTTTCTTTTGATCTTGCATTGTCTCTGGCAATAAAGTATATGTTAAATCTGGAATGAGTAAAGCCACTTCAGATAAAATAAGAACCAATTCTAACCTTCACCCAGAATATGAACCATGATGAAATAAGTTTCTTAAAAGTTCAGTTAGTATTTTTATTATTTTTTAAATTCTGGTCAGTCATAGGTACTTTTCATCAAGAATCTTTTCTTTAGTTCTTTTCTATTGCTCCTGAAAAACTCTTAACGAAAAAAAAAAAAGCAGATGCACATCATTACAGAATGAATCAGTTTGTGCTCTTTCTTTCATTGAGACTATATATTTGTTCTTTCTTATTTGCCTTCCTTTATTAGAAATACGAGTGCTGTATGCAGAAAATATCTTTTTTCCATTTTGGTTTAGTTTTATTTTTCATTTTTTTCAGAAAAAAATGGACCGATATTCGTAAAAGTGATAAAAAATTTGTAGCTTTTTAATAAAATGCGGTTTTCAGAAAACATCTAGTCCTTAGAAAATCAGGACCTTTTAAGGTATTTAAAATTTGGTATGGAAAAATCAAAGTATTTAGAATCCAGGTCACATAATACAAAAGTGACCTTGTATACAATATATTTCTTATCCACTTTTCAACAACAGTGGAGCCCGCAATTTGTCAGCTCTGGTGCAGATTCAGCTTAGACATCTTACCACTATGCTACTTAAACCTCCCTCAAAACTCTGATTTAGTTATTGTCAATCTGACTGAGGAGGTACAGGGACCACTGAGTATGAGCTTCTCAGAAATATGTACAGATGGATGACTAGGAGATAGATCTTCTCACAAATAATGTGTGTTAGGAGGCAACAATCCTATATTTTCATAAGGCACAATTGCCATATAAATCACAAACAAACATATAATGTGTGAGAAAATATACGGGACCAAGATTTAGAATTGATCTTCCAGCTTCAAAAATGTAGGCTATTAACTTTTGCTGTAGAAGAAATATCTTGTAGTTTACAAGAAGGATCTGATGCATCTCCTTTTTGTTCACTAGGCACCAATATTATGACTACTTGGTACTATTTTGCTAATGTTGTAATTTTAACAATGTGCAAATATCCAGAAAAACACACCCAGTTCTAAGAAAGGACTTAGACTCCTAAAGTATGACTTAGGCAAATTTAATTTACACAGGTCCAAAACTGTAGCCCCCAAACCCTTACTCTTTGGTTGCCTGATTCTGGAAGTACTCAAAGTTGCTGGTGTTTGCTAGGTCAAACCCTTTTTCACTTTAGAGTTCTCTAGGCAGCTATAGTTTTTCTTCTCTGTGTCTATACAAGATGTGTACTGCAGAATTGCCTAATTAGCTTCACAGTAAATGTCTCAGTGTTTACGCGTGTAGTGATGGAGTAAACTAATTAACTCCAATGCAGGTTAGTGCTTGAACAAGTACTATCCTGACGTGAAGTTTTTTACTCTGCAGCAATGCACATGTAGATGCAGATGGGGCTGACTGAGGCATGAGAGTACTTCAGTGTGGGGACTGCCTGCTATCCCACCCCACACTGGAGCGCACACATGCTCCAGCCAGCCCCTTTGCAGCACGTTGAGTTGGGTGAGAACAGCCCTGGGTTGGCAGGTTGACCCCCCGGTCTCCCTGCCAGCCAGGGCAACTACAACCTGGATCAATATGCAATGGGCCCAAGCACATGTTCAAATGCAACACCCAGTAGCAATAAACTCCGGTGCAATATGCACTGGAGTTTATTGCTGTGCATTAATAGCATGTGTAGATGCACCCTAAGTGTTCAAAACTGCTCTTGTGTGAAACAATAGTAATAGGACCATATATGCACTTCAATCAGACTGCTCAAAGCTTGTGGAAAGGCAAGTGTACCATCAAAGCTTACACCTTGTTGAAATGAGGAAATTCCAGGACTGCAAATAATGCCTTTGCCTGTGTATGGTAGGGAGATACGCTGATACAGCTACACCAATGGCTGTAATCAGGGTGATTTTAGATCAGGCCATTGCATGCCAAAGCCCTATTGGGATTCTGGAACTCAACAGAGAAGCGCAGAAGTCCCTGTAAGAGCCCAGACAGGACTAGATACTTCAAGAATGCAGAGAGATCATGTCTCTATAGCCTAGTGGTTAGGACACTCAGCTGTAAGGTAGAACTCCTGGGTTTTGATCCCTCCTTTTGAAATTGTTCATGAATTTCACTGTAAATAGTTACTGGATTAAAAAAAAATAACAACAGCAATAATACTGGGAGCAGAGAGAGGTACTAAAGACCCTTCCCTCCTAACTAACTTCAGTAACCATTAAGCTACAAGGAACTTTGTGTCTGCTTCTCTTCATGAATCTCGCTGTTTGACTCTGCAGTTTCAACAAGGAGGATGAAGCACATCCTGACCCAGAATTCCACAGTTTGGTCATGAGGAAGAGATAAGAGAGATATTCAGACCCCTTCAGGTTAAGGGGAAATTCAGCCTCGATCTCCTATTTCTCTGTTCTAACCACTATTTTTTTAAGTAACCAACAGCACTGTCATTCTTTTCCCACTTCTTATTGCTACATGAAAAAAATAATAGTGAACCTTGTTCAGGTTTGTTTTTTTTTTTTTAAATAATATTTCTAGGTAACTACCGTTCAATAATGTCTGGGGGTGAAGATACCTTCCTGTAATCACCACAAGATGACATGAGATAACCAAGATAATCCCTTCCCTGCATCCTCAGTCATTCATATTAAAAAATATTAGGCAGTTCTTAGCTCAGTTTATCGATTCTTTGGATCACCATTCTTGGGCAACTATATACATGCCCCCTGCCACTATATAGGGAGCTGATTTTCTTCACTCTTGGCTCCAGGTTCTTTTTTGAGGCAATAATTACAAGTTAGGCCATGCAGCAACTTGTAGGCACCAAAGTTCTTTATTACATCTAATTCAGAGTCTTTGCTCCTAAAACTGTCCAATATAGAAAAAAAACCTGGAGAAAGATATGAGAAAGGGATGCAGTATGAAAGCCACATGATATTGGGTTTCATTATCATATATCAACAAGGTTTTAATACACTGCTAAAGATACCTAACCAGTATTGTATTTGTCTTGTTTACAGCTACATCATGCTGGTGACTTTTGTGATAGGCTGGGATACCCAAGTCTTTCTCCTCCTTTGTCGGTTCAGATGATGAGCCTCAAGCTTTATAGCAGAAATTCTTGTTATTAATTCCTAAATGAATAATCTTTATTTCTTATGGTCATCCAGTTTTTCCTGAAACAAACTGGGATTCTAGTCTGAATTGCCAATGCCTTAGATTTATCAGAAAGTTGCAGTAGCCGATTCCATATTTTTTGTGCCAAAGTTCTTAATGAAAATATTAAATGAGACCATCCCTATGCCAATTTTTGAGGAACTCCACTAGTAACATCTCTAGTTTTTCTCCTTTAGCATACCTAATTGTTGTTGATTCCATCACAGATCCATTGTATTAGGTGTTCATACGATGTCATTCATGTTTTTTTTAGTTTGTTTTACTGAAATGGAATATGTGGCCTCAGCAAAGAGGTGGTATTAATCTGCATTTAGCTAAATCATCCTTATGTTTATAGTCCTTGTGGTATTTGATATAAAAAGTATTTTTTATCTGCTATGTAGGGCCAGAATTGCATAGTTTGATAATGAATTTCCTATAATTGCTTAAACAATAAGCTTCTTTCACACCTAGGAGGGCTACAAAGCCATGATGTCTGAAGAGAAGTAATCACTGAAAATCAGTGAAGACCCAATTCTTGCCTTCTAGATGTTTTTGCCCTCCAGTTCTCTGAGTTTGTTAAAGTTTGCTTTTCTGAAGTCCAGGGTCCTTAACCTTCTTCCCTCCTCTGACAATTTTAAACTCTGTTATTATGTGCTCAGAGTTACCAAAGATGTATTCCACCTTCACATCCTCAACCCATTCCTCCTGGTCTGTGAGCAATAAGGCAGGAAGAGCTTCCCCCCTAGTTGGCCTTGCTACTATCTAGATCAAAAAGTTATCTTCAACCTGGTTTTCATGGGGGACTTCAATTACTGGGACATCCACTAGGAAGGAAACACAGTAGTGCATTTAGCAAATTCCTGGAGAGTGTTGAGGATAACTTTTTGATACAGATGGTAGCAAGGTCAACTAGGGGGGAAGCTGTTCCTGCCTTATTGCTCACAGACCAGGAGAAACGGGTTGAGAATGCAAAGGCGGCATGTATCTTGATTCCCCCATGAAAACCAGGTCCTGATATTTGAAAGTTCAGTTAGTTGTTTAAAGAAAGCCTTGTTCACCTCCTTTTCCTGGTGCTGTGGCCTGTAGCAGATATCCACCAATACATTCCCCTTACTACTCTCCCCTCTGACCTTTACATGGAGGTTTTCAACAGGCCTACCTTCCACTCCATACTGCACCCCAGAACACATGTACATAGCTTTCATATAGAGAGCAACACCTCCTTTCCCCCCTGCCTAGCTTTCCTGAGGAAAACACAAAAATACCTCAGGCTATACCCATCCATTTTCATACTCATCATATAAAACTAACTTGCCATATCTCTGTAGTCCCAATTGCATCATAGTTCTGCATGTATACAAGGACCTCCAATTCTTCCAATTTGTTCCCCATATTTCTAACATTAGTATATAAACATTTCAGATATTTGACTACCTGCCCTATCCTCTCCCTGCAAACATTACTATGGTTCTATTATTTCTTTCCCTTGCTAGGTTTTTATCCAGGTCCCCTGGCTCTTACCTACATCTGACCTTTTGCTTCTACACCCAGTGAACCTTTAAAGTCCTTCTCACTAGGTGAACAAGCCTGTACACAAACGGTGTGTGTACACAAGCTGGGAGGCTGCTCTGGCACACTGTAATTAATTGAGTCTGCTGGAGCATGGTAATTACTGTGTTCTAGCCAGTCTCCAAGTCTTGTGTATCAGCATCCCTGCACTTCAAAATGGCAATTGGGAAACTTTAACTAAGGCTCATTCAATGAGCTTTAGATAAAGTACCTCCTGCAGCCATTTCAAAGTGCTGAGATGCTGATACATGAGACCCTATGGGTGCTTTAATTAGGGTGGCTCTTGGAGCCACCCTAATTAAAGCACGCCCCCCATCCCTGCTCCCAGAGCACATGTAAAAACACCCAAAGATACTCTTCCCTCTCTTTGTTAGGTGGACCCCACCCTTTCCAGAAGTCTGTTGTACTGGAACACCATCCTATGGTGGAAAAGCCAAAGCCTCACTAGCAACATCATCCATGCATCCACATTTTGATCTCCAAGGCACTTCTGCTTCTATCCAGGCCTTTACCCTCGACTGGAAGGATAGATGAGAACATCACCTGGCTCCTTTCCTCTTTACCATTGTGCCCAGAGCCACTTCTGAATTGCTCAAGGTTGTCCCTAGCAGTATTAATAATGCCCAAATGAATAAGCAGAATGGGATGGTAGTCAGAGGGCCAGATGAGTCTTTGCAACTTTTCCAGGATGCCAAGGATGAGGGTTTCTGGCAAGCAGAAGACCTCCTGTGTGAACAGGTTTTGCTGTCAGATGGATGCCTCTATTTCCTGCAGGTGGGAGTTGCCAACGTCCACCACCCATTGCTTCCTTTTGGCAGCAATCCTAACCTGACCTTCACCCACCTTGGGGTACATAGCTTGGCCTCTCTGGACAGGGATTCATACCTATTGTCCAGAAATACAGCTGCAGGACTGGAAGGAGGAGTGTTGCCAGAGGTGACAAGTTGCCAGCTTCTACCTTGCAGAGGTGCCAGCTACCACCTTCTTTGGCTGTCCCTCTTTCATGATGCTGGTCTTTTTGTGCATTGAGTTGATGAAGGCCTCATCGTGGCATATTCTTCTGAGCCTATCCACCTTCTCTTGAAGTTCCCTTACCTGATTACTGAAAGAATCCGACAGAAGGCACTAGTCACACCACAAGCACTCCTCTACCTGACTGTCCCTGGCAGCAGTGTGCAGGCCATAGGCCCTGCAAAGCCAGACTGGAACCTGAGTAAGAAGCCTTGGTGGTCAGTGGCACAGGTACAGGCAGAAGAAGACGTGTCAGTAACAGAGGCTTTGGCCTTGTGATGTTTTCTAGCCATCTTGTTGATTCTCCTAATAGCTCCTTCTTCTTCTTTTGCTGCTCCTTCCTGAAAAAAAAATCCCTCTTCCTCCTTCACCTACTTCAACTCAACAAGGTTATACTGAAGGAAGGAAGGAAATAAAGAAAGAAAGTGACCAGGCAAACTTCCCCACTCAGACTTGTCTGTTTGCCAGCTTGTTTGCTAGTCCTGTGTCGCTGGCTCCTGGGTGTCATTGTCTACCCTTCTAAATTTGTTCCAAATCTTCTCATACTAAAAGGTCCCACAAATCACTCTATAGTTGCCCAGGCCATATTTTCCACTTTTCTGATGACTCCCCCAACAGGCAGATGATCAACACATGCTTATGCCCTGGTTGACCTTGCTCCTCTTTGGTCCATGTTAATAAGGAAACAGGAAAAAATTTCTGTCACTTAAGATTTTACAAAGAAGTAGCAACAGGCTGCTGCAACAGGCTGCATGAGCCCATAGCTGGTTCCTGTTTTTCTTCCAGCCTTATTTCCCTGTTTCTGTCCTGAATCTTGTCTTGTCTCCAGCTTCCATCTTGTTTCCCCATTTCTGCCTGCTCTCCTACATACTAACTTTGACTACTGATTGCTAGCTTTGACTAGCCTTGTCCTGGCCCTCACTATTCATTCAGCCTCACTACTGAGCCCATCACCATCTCTGACTTTTGGGGAATGGAATTCCAGTGACCTGAGGAGTGTTGTTCAGGCTCTCTAAGGCTAGCTTGCTGATTTGCAAGCACAAAACACTACACAGAAGAGTTGCATGAACTGGACAGTTGCAGTGCTTGATCCTTGCCCAACCCAGGCACTCCTACACAGAGAATTCTGATGGATGGCAGCAAAAATTCCATTGTCTATGATGACTTACGTTAAGCTTCAGCCAAATTCATACCTGATTGACCAAATCAATATGAGACTGATGATCAGGTTGCTGACTAGGAAACCTCTTGATTGGCTGCAAGCCCTATTTATGCCTTGTTAATGATCTTTTGTGACATTGACCATAGCCATAATGTCAAAGCTGTACTGTTTGCCTTGAAGCAAAGCGGTTGACCCATCTCAACTTAGCTGCTCATTTCCATTGCCCACCTTAAGTTACAGGCTGAAATGAATTGTTGTTCATATCCATTTTCACCAAGATCTGAATGAGGACTTAAAAGATGAGCTGATGAAAGTTGATCTGCCAATCAGCCTTGACACTTTGTCAGTCTGTGCACCAGGACTGACCACCATTTTCATGAGCTGTTCCAGAAGAACCAGGGTTCCCAACAAGATTACTCACAACCTATAAGGGAAAAAGTGCTTCCTAAAACCAAACTACTTATCCACAATTTTTCTTCTGATAACCAAGTCTCAGACTTGCTTGGAAAACTAATATCCAAGTGCAAGGGACTAGATTGGATGCCTACTCCACAGCCTGCATTTTGCATATTCCCTTCAACTACCTCTGAGAACACTACTAGCAGCCAACCCCCACTGAGCATATTTTCAAGTGTCTCTCCATCTTTGTCACAAACATGTACTGGTCAATACAGGAACTTTTAGTAATTTCATTGAGATTCGTTTTACTGAGTTCTATTGAGTACCAATATGGCATAAACCTGTCACAATCCCAGTTCAGATTCTCAGTGGTTCCCTGCCATGTGGTTCCCAGTAGACTGGGACTTGCTTTTGCTTATCTATGCTTCATTGTTTTATTACCTGTAAACTACCTAAACTCATGTCCAGAGTGACCTCTGTAGTCGATCACTATTATCTTGAATTCCAGATCCCAGATGGCAACTTCTTTGTAAGTAATAGTTCTATGCCACCAAAGGTAAGCCTTAACCAGAAGTACATTTACTCTTCCAAGACTGACTTCTGCTTGGATACCTGGGTCATTTAAAAACCTTCCAATTCATATCCCCCATCACTTTTGATAGTCACATATTAAGACAGGAAGCAGACTAGAACACTCAGAGCCAGGGATCAGGAATCAGGAACCAGGACTAGGAAAAAAGAATCAGGACTAGGAATCAGGACCAGAGGTAGGAGCAAGGAATCAGAACCATGGCTAGTCTGGTTCCCTGTTTCCTCATCTAATTTCCGCTGTCTCTCTTCCTGCCTGATCCTACACCTTCATATATCTCCTGCCTGCACCACTGCTTAGCCTGAAAATTCCCCTCACCTCCCACCTTTTGCCTGCAGCTCCTGCTTGAATCTGCACTATTGCCTAACTCTTCCCTGCACTGTTGCCCAGAATAAACCTGTGGCCTAGCCCCTGCCTGAACCTTTGCTTAGACAGCACCCTGCATAGGCTCTCAACAAGGTAGGTAGGCCTGGGGTATTTTCTTTTTCTCTTTTTTCCCCTCTTTTCTTCTTTGCTTGGAAAAACAAGTTCCAGGTGAATTTTTGTATGTTTGATGTAGAGAAACTCTAAACCATCTTCACATTTAAATCCTTGACCTCCTCAATCCAGTTAATTCTATTCATTTCACCAAGATTACACCTTTGAAACCAAAGCCGTTATTTGCAGGCCTATACTTTTAACCTTCTACATAAGTGAATCAGTCAGAAAGCTTCCTAATTAGGGAAGCGTGTACATCTTTTGAGAAAGGTAGTAAATTCTAGAGGCCCCATTTTAAGGATGTCTCTGACTGATTTTTGCAGTGTCCCATAAAGAGGGACTTGATTCAGGGAATTCATGGCTGAATCTGAGGTAAGATACTTACTGTACTGTTTTATTTAACTGTAAAATAGAAATATTACTCTTCCAGTGGAAGATAATGCAAACCTCTCTCGTTATGTTTGGAGCTAATACATGGATTGCTTGCATAGCAACTGGCAAATATTCATGTGATTTTTTTTTTTTTTTGGAAGTTTAATTAGAAGAAAATTAGCTGAAAAACTGAAGAAACAGAAGCCTTTTAGTTAATAAGTGAACTTCCACTATACTTAGCAACTTGCCCACTTCTGGTTAAATGATAAATTCCCAAATTATAGAGTCTGCATAGTGTAAGACTATGTTTATACCTTTCAGAAAATGATTGAATTGGACTTCTGTTGTCATGTGGTTTCAGTTCTCTAATGAAATCAAAGCTCTTAAGCTTCCCAGCTTTATGCCTTCATAATGTATGTAGGCAGGATTTTGGGTGATTTATTTTCCCTCTTCTACATTTTCAGGAAACAAATTAATTCCTTACCTAGTGCTGCGCTAGATAAGTTCTTTTTTGTTATGTTCAGAAAACATCCTTTTAATTGAGAGAACAACTTAGTTGAGGTTTTGATATGATGTAAAGCTAAACTAACTAAAACAACCTGACAATTAATAAATTATTTCCTGTTAAGTAACAAAACTCTAAAAATCAAAAGCTAAGGTTTTAATATCGATGTAATGCCCAAGTGCCCATTAAACCACCGCATTATTGTCAATTACTCAAGAATAATGGAAGGTTTTACAAAGCTTTTAGATATGAAAGACACCAGTTTCATCAGTTGTGACAGTGACTGGAAACCCAAGGTCATGCCAATTGTTTCACTAGTGGTTTCAGAGGTTTACAGCTGGCTTGCATCCATACAAAATATATTTTATAAATCATGCATTAAACTCAATTCAAGCTACAAAGAATAATACCTTTCATTTTACTTGCTCAGTCCTTCAGAGTAGTTGTGCTGGTTCATTTAGCATTGACACACACTCCCACAGCCCCAGAGCAGTTGCACGCTCTCATGGAGAAGGCCATTCATGCCAGCTATCTGTAGCATTGTATACTCATGCATATAAGCCTTTGGTATTGATTAGTAGCAGTCTATAGGATTTACTTCATCAGTTCTGTGAGCTTTTCATACTTAGGAGACTAGCTTGCCATAGCAGATCTTTATAAATCTTTGCAGCATGCCTCAACAATATACCTACACTAAGATACAGTTGATTAGAAATATCTTTATACCATTCCATCATTTTAATTGTAATTCAATTATTTTAATTGTAAGAGGAATGGTGATATCTCATTCTTGTTTGAAACAGATATTCACATTCACTTCAGGTAGGAAAAGGATTTAAATTCTTGCTTTAGCTATAACCAAATGATGTGTTTGAACATTTATCATTTTGTTCCTTTTTAAGATGCTGTTCTGAAGAACAGCTTCAAGCTTAAGAGGAATGGGTAGAACTCCCCTTGGATCCCATCACCATTGCTTTTAAGTTTGCCAATAAACTTTGTAACAGATTACTGTGAGACTGCTTAGTGACTAGTAGTCACCTCCCAACCACTGCTGCAGCAAGAAGTGACTGTGAAGTAAGGCAGTGACACTCCATTCTTCTGTTTGACAGCATCATCACATTATGTAAGTTTATTTTCCTTGTCTGAAATTCAGGTTGACTGGGGACTGATTGGTGGTGAATGCTGCCTTGTCACTGTAGATCTTTGTAATGAGTTTAGAAAATCCTCACATAGATTAGAGAAATTGTCTGCATCCTCAGCAGATGTAAGTCTGTGTAGCTTAATGGATTTCAGTATGGTCTACAAACTGTTAATATTACCTGGTTTTAAGTTGTTGAGAGTTGGTTTGAATCACGTGGGTTGTTTTCATTCATATTTTACTTCTTTAGTTCATACAGTGATGATAGTGTTACTCTATGTATTACACTTAAATGATTAACCAGATAATTGCACGTTAAGTTGCAACCCAGGTCCACATTCAACCAATTAATGGTGTAATTAAGAAAGCAATAAACTACAAAGTTGTTCTACAAAAGGTATGTACTATCTTTGGAGCTTGTTTGAATCATGCCATTAATTGAACATGTGGCCAACTGGTCCCCTGTTCAACTGAAGGGCTCCCAGCCACAGGGGTGCATCACTCACTACCAGCCCCACAGCTGACAAGGCTTGCAGTGGTGGCAGTGTTGTGAGCTCTAGGGCTTGCAGTGAGGAGAACACTGCCTCCCTGCTCCCCCCTGCGAGCCTTCTTGTCTGAGGAGCTCACTGCAGGGGCAGTGTTGTGAGTTGTGGGGCTCACAGCAGGGGCAGTAGGGAGAACGCTGCCCCTGCTGCAAAATCATGTGAGGCGAGGGGCTCACAGCAGCAGAAGCAGGGAGATCGCTGCTGCTGCAAACCTTGAAAGCAGTGTTTCCTGTACTGCCCCCATTGCAAGCCCCACAGCTGACATGCACGTTGCATAGCAGGAAGTGCGATTGTGTGGATCGTGCATTAGATCCAATTGTCCCTTTACCTGCTCATGTAGAAGGACCCTATACAAACATCCAGATTGGTGTACATACTGATAGTTTTATCATATAAACCAAGGACCTGACCCATCCTGCAGGAAAAATATTGTTCTTTTAGATACAAAAAATATTCAGTGAGTTTAGCGCTGGCATTCTGGAATGGCTGGCAACTCCAGTGGCAGAGGTTGATTTCAATGTTGAATTTACACCAACTCGGGATTCTCCTAACAAGAAAATATATAGCTAGCTGTAGGCAAGCCTTACAAAAAAAAAAAAAAAAAAAAAAAAAAAAAAAAAGGCAAAAAATCCTGCAGTAAGAATGAAAAAAAGAAGCCTACTCACTTCTTGTTTTTTGTCAGTTTCTCCAGGATTCTGCATTGAACAAGTTTACTAAAAAATTGTACAACCATAGTTACCATCCTGGTTTACAATGTAAATTCCTGGCCCAGTCTATGAACAAAGCTAAGGCTGGCTGAAGAAACGAAACATCTTTTTGCAAGATAGTCCAAACTGCTGATTTTTGTTTTGTGCTGTTTTCCAGGATTCAAAGCAGACTAAGTGTGGGGTTCTTAATTTTCTGCTGGCTTTTAAAAAAAATCAGATATATTTACTCAATGAAGAAAATGTTACTAATAGTTATCAACAAAGCCTTTTATCAAAAATCTTAGAAAAACAAAAGTCCCATTAACTGTTCAAGATATTTGCTTTGTCAAAAACATAGCAGAAAATGTAATTTTCTAAAAAAAAAAAAAAAAAAAAAAAAAGCAAAATTCAAGTATTATTATAGTGTTGGTGGTAAATATGAAAGTAATGACATGTCAGCTACCACAGTATACTTCCAGGCTACAATTTTATTTAAGAAAAGCAAAGGGTGATTGTTGTTATCATCACCATCATCATTGTTGTTGTTATATCTTTTGTTGACATACTATATAGTTGGGAGAGAGAAGCTTTTGGGCACACAAAGACCTTCTTCAGGTCTGGGAAAGGAGGTACTATTTCAGTTAAATACCAGATAAAACAATGACTTAGGTTTAACTTGTATAGAAAAAGCAAAGCAAAGCAGGCACTTAAATTAGTGGAGGATGGCTGTGAACTAGGAACAAAGAGAAGTTATCAGAAGCATCTTCAAAGTCAAAGAAATGCAACCGAAGAGATAACCTAATTGTTTAAAGGAACAAGCCAATTCAGGAAGATTATTATTACTTGTGGTTGACAGAGGGATTAGAATAGACACCAATTAGTTGATAGTATTATGGTCTATATTTAGTGCCTAGTGTCTAGCATCTAGTAAAGTTATAATTTTTTGTTCCCAGACACTTCTTCAGGTATTTCTTCAGATGTTTTGTAGAGTTCCTTCAAGTATAAGAACTGTGAGGTCAGAAATTGAGCCATTGCTCTGTGAAAAGTGTTTTCCCACAGGTGACTGGGTGGCTGTTTTTTACTTTTTTTCTGTGACAGTTCATTCTGGAATATAATTATTTGTTTTTTTTTCACCCACATGTTTTCCATAAGTGTACTGGATGAAGTATACCGCATTGTGATGTATATATAGGATCCATGGATTCTAGTATCGTTGTGGGAGTGTGGGTGGCAGCAGAGATGCGTTGTCATTTATTCTTAAGACAGGCTTCTGTATCACTGAATGCTTGTTGGTCAGCTGGGACTTTACTTTTAATAATGAGTTGTTTGGAGGTTGTCTAAAAGCCAGAAGCTGAAGGGCTGGAAAGATTTCTCCCAAGGTATAGGATATGATTGTTTGATGATCTTTATTTTAGGCTTCAGTGTGGGACAGGATGTTTTGGGGTTTGTTTGGGTTCATTTTTTTTTGGAGGGATAATACTAAAAATGCAGTTGGGGTGGGGAGAGAGAGTGGTAAACTGAATTATTTGAAACTGAAATCAAACTGAATTCTTCTTTTCATTTTTGTACCCGAAATTGTAGTAAATTTGACCCAGGCTCTCTAATAAATATTACCAATAATTATTGGAATTCCAGGGGCACGCAGGAAGAGGCCCTCAAGCCCCAGGACTGCCTGCCTCTGGTTACTGGAAGCTCTGGGCTGCCTACATTCTTGTGCCATAAAGCAGACAGAAATCCACCATGAAAAAGTGGCGCATATTATGACTGTCTTTTACCACGGCTGAAAAAAAGGCATTTGTGGTATGACAAAGGGCATGGATATTCATTTGCTTTTGCTTGCATAAAAATTGTTATGGCAAAACAAAGGTGATGTCTGTTTCTAGCTTAACATCTGTCCGAATTTTACAGTTAGTCTAATAAACAATATCAAGGAAAATCCTTGCCTCTCATACATAGGTTGCAAACTATACGCTTAAATGTGCTAAAGGTCAAGCTCTACAATTCTTCAGTTAGCAAGCTTGCATAGAAATCTTTTGATTTTTTTTTCCCCAAACAAATGGATGGTAGAATGACTAGTGAAAAAGTTAAAAATTTCTAGCTGTATTTTATAATTTTTTTTTTGCAAAGCTAAAAGAAGTTTCAAGGTAGTTTCCAATTTGAAACTCCAATCAACATACACTAAACATGACACATTTTGAGTTGAATTGGTGAAAAAACATTATTCGTAGTTTTAGTGCAAGTGTGTTCATGTATTTGTTTCTGACAAAACCCCCAAAAATATCAAATAAAAATCCTGATGAGTGTGATTTTTAAAAAGTTCAATATTAGTAGTTGTAACTTTAAGAAGATAACTTTTTATTATGTATAGTAGATCAATTTTGATCTCATTTCCCTGTCCCCACTGGAGCCTGCTTGCCTCCCTGAGCTGCGTGGGGACTCGGTGCTTCCCTCTGCAGCTGTGGTGCCCCCCAGGAACACCCAAGCTGGGTGCCTGAGTGTGGGTGCCACCTTGGGGAGTGACCACCGCTGCTGTGGAGGGAAGCACCAGCCCCTCACTGCAGCTCAGGGACCCCTCTGTCTGCTGGCAGCTCCCCCCCCCCCCCCCGCCACTGGAGAGGCAAGTAAGTTGGGTGTATGCATGACATGGGGGTTTAATTGGCCCTAAATTGAAGCGGTGTTTTTAAAAACCCACTGCTTTGATTTAGGGTCCCCATTTCATCTACATTTCCTCTTTCTCTGGGTGGTGAAAGAGGATTGATTATTTGGCCATAAAAATGGAATTTGCTTTATCTTGCTAAAGTTTTGGATAAGTTTTTATTTTATAAAAGAAGCTTCATCTAGTTTTAATTATTCTTGTAACATCAAAGTAGGAGGAGCAGATGGGCTGTAATGGAGACAGAAATCTGAAATCCATTGGGTAAACAGTAAAAAGATTTTATAATTAGTAAGTGTCAAGGGAAATTATTAACACAGGAAAAGTAAATCCATCAAAGTTTTAAACATGACTTGCTTGCAAGAGTAACCCAGAGTGATATTTATTATAAATTTCATTTTTCTTATGTCAGAAGCATACTTTTTTTTTTCAGAGTACAATGTACGAACGACTGTATGCATGTATGTGCATATACACACGCATTTGCGTTTGTGCTGTATGTATATCACACACATACACAATTACCATTACTTTATATCATAACTTCAAATTCTCTAAAGGGATACGTTGGATTAGTCTATATTTATATTTTCTATGCTAAATATATCTAGAATCCATTATCATTGTACCTAAGTTTTAGGTAGCAAAAATTCAATTATCTTTCGAACAAAATATTGTGCACATGTGTAATGTATTAATTGCTAAATAGTTCCATTGACTGTGATCTTACTGTTCATGTGAATAAAGTTTAAGCAAGCGCATACAAGTTTCCAGGATCAGGGACAAGGTCAACAGTATCTTTGTCCAAAAGGACTCAGTTTTCCACTGCTTGACTCCTATTAAATTAACAGCATTTAGCTTGTGTTCCATTAAATACCTTTTTAATTTCCCTTCTTTTGCACCCTCATCAATACCTGATACAAAGTCATGCAAAGGAGCTGATTTCTAGTATGTTCTGAACACAAAGAATTTTGAGCTTGGCCCTTTTAGAATCCTTCAGTTTCAAATAATAAAATTTTTGTTCAGTGGAGCTGTTTATCACAGGTAGAAAGACCTGTAATGGGCTATTAAGGACCATAAAATTATAACTCTGTCTGCAAATAAGGTCCAAAAATGAATCCTTGATTGCAAGTCTTAGCATACAATGACAAACACACTGAAATCTCAGAAGTTTTAATAAATAAAGTTATCCTTACTACAGAATTTTAACTGTCTGTAGAATTTAATTAAATAAATTATAAAGCTGTTACAGAAACTTGTGAATTGATTCAAGACTGGAATCCATCTTTCTCTCTCCCCATTAACAAACTAACCATCAGGATACAGTGCAATAGTGACTCTTAAATCAAAGGGTTTTTAGTGTCCTATGTGAAGTAGGACAGCTTCAATAGAAGAGAATGACAGCCTTCAAACATACACAGTATCCACATCTTGGGGTGAGTGCTTTAACAAATGAGCTATTCAGTATAAAGAGGGGTTGTATTGCTATTGCCATTGCCTCTTGAATTGAGCCCTAATGGCAAGATGGATAGAGGTGCATACATACATACATACATATATGGCTTACTACTGGTGCAGGGGGAGCCCAGTATCATGATCCCAGGCTCCCTCTGCACCAATATACTAGTAGCAGGTTACTATGGCTGCAAGTCCCACAGCTGGTGAAACTCCCAGCCAAGGCAGTGACCGGTGTCATCAGCTGATGGGACTCCCAGCTTCAGCAGTGGGTTGGTGCTGTAGCTATGAGTCCCATCACCTTCAGGACTCTCAGCCATGGCAGTGCATTGTGCGCTCCTGTGGCTGGGACACAGACCCTAGTTCATATACAAATTAAAATGGGATAGAAACCAGCTATAAAGTTATTGCACGTTGTTCAGCTCTAACTTTATAGCTGGTTAGACCTTCTTAAGGCTTGATAAATAATTTGCATGTGTAGCCAGTCTAAATTAATTGTGCAATTAACCAGATGATTGTATAGTACATGTAATGTGTAGAGGTGGCCTAAGTGACTTTCAAGAAACTATGAAAATATTCATGCCTCATATTCCTTTGAGCATACTTAAAGGAACACCACATGGCTTGAAATGTTATTTCTGTGGGGGACTCAAAACGAATATAGATGGTTTTGATGTTCCAGAACACACCAAACTCTACCCTGCCATCCTGTTTGGTCTTTTCTTTTCAGTCACAGCTTATACTATTGAACGAACCTTCAGCCCAGAATAGAGATGCAACTATGGCTAGCAGTAGACAATGAGAAGGAAAATTGTATTTGATTTGTTCCCATCAAAAGAAGATTATCCTAAAGGACACATTTGTATAAGGATTACTGAAGTAATAAGGATTTAAAGTAAGGCAACTTTTATTCCTCTTTAAGGAAAAAAATATGCATAAACAAATAACTGTGCTACATTTCATACATCATTAAGCTAATGTTCTGTTTATGGTTATCAATCATTATTTGATTAAAACCTTTTGTGCCTGGCAACAAATGAATGCAAAACAAAACCTTAGCATGTTGTTTAAAATGGGGAAAAAGGCGTTACGTCAGGAACAACTCCCCCCCCACTCTACCCAATGAACTATCTTTATTATGAGCTAGATCCCTTAATTAGAACTAGTTTATTTTAACTGGGTAATTTCATAACCTGTAGGACTGTGGATGACATGATCAATAATAAACTATCCCTTTCAAGGCACACAAATAATATAGCATTTCTAGCCCCACGTGAATAAAAGAGGACCTTATGGGAGAGGAGTTCTGTAGCTGTTTTCAGGGGGGAAAAAGTTACATATACTTGGCATATATTTCTCTGAAATTGTTCTATATTGATTGAAGTAAATTTTCTCAATTGCACTCTTCTCTATTCTGGAGATAGTGAAAATATGCCCCTTATAATAGAATATCCCAAGATGATTTTTTATTAAGAATGATTTCAACTATAGAATTCAAGTATAAATCTTAAAGCTTTCTAAAATTCTGAGGGGATATGTATGGATCTGCTGGACTAATTCAGGCCATTTTAAACACAAGGTTAAGCATTAAAGTCCCATCTAGATCCAGACTGCCCTACAGTGGAGGCAAGTGGTTAGGGTGCTGGCACTGCAGTGACAAGTGATAGGAGGGGGGGGGGAACGGGGGGTTGGAGCAGTGGCAGGAACCAGCTGAGACAAGTGGCGGGGGACAGACAGCGGGTAGGGTGGGGGAGGTTAAGCAGCAATGTGGCAGAGGTAAGACTTCTTGTCTCCCCACCACTGCTTTTGCCACTGCTTGTCTTCCTATTACTTCTTTCCCCATTGTAGCAGTGGGGAAAAAGTGTTTAAGACTACCCTCTGATAATTAGATTATACTTTTTTATAAGTTCCCATGTATATAATCTAGTTATTGGTGCTAAATACAAACCCATCATGGATTTGGATAAATAAGGTAATTTAAGAGCCACCGACTACCCTCTTTGAGAACCAGCTGAAGGTTGTGTGAGGTCCTGGATGATTGGAAAAAGGCAAGTATAGTGCCCATCTTTAAGAAATTGAAGTGGGAGGAGCCAGGCAATTACAGCCCAGTCAGCCTGACCTCTATACCTGGAAAGATTATGGAGAAGGTCCTCAAGAAATATGTTGTGAAGCACCTGATCAGGAACCAAGGGCATAGATTCACCCAGAGCAGTCATGCCCGACCAAGCTGATTTCCTTCTTTGATAAGGTGAAAGGATCTATGGATGTGAGGAGAGCAGTGGCTGTGATATTGCTTGACTTTAGCAAGGCTTTTGACAGTGTCTCCCACAATATTCTCATTAACAAACTATGGAAATACAGACTAGATGAAAGTACTGCAAGGTAGATAAATAATTGTTTGCATCATGGTACTCAACAAGTAGTCATCAGTGCCTCAATGTCTAATTTAGATGAAGAATCAAGTGTGGTTCCCCAGGAGTCTGTTCTGGGTCTGGTATGGTTTAATATCTTCATTAATCATTTGGATGATGGGGTTAATTGTACACTTAGCTAATTTTTGGATAATACCAAGTTGGATGGAGGGCAGGACCGGGATCCAGAAAGACCTGGACAGATTGGAGAAATAATCTACAATCAATCAGATGAGATTCAACAAGGAAAAGTGTAAAATCCTGCACTTGGAATGAAATAACTCTACAAATACAGACATGAGTGGGTAGGGTGCAGTACTGCAGAGAAGGACCGGGGGGTTACAGTGGACCATCAGCCATAAGCTGAATGTGAGCCAGCAGTGTGCTCTTGTTGTAACCTCCCCCTGCCAAAAAAGTAATACCCAAAACAGCAGCCTGCTCGTTTGTATTGCAGATCAACAGAAGTGATTCTTCCACTCTATATAGCACTAATAAGGTCTTGTCTGGAGTACTGTGTTCAGTTTGGGGCCCATACTTTAAGAAGCCTATGGATAGTCTGGAAAGAATGCAGCACAAAGAAACAAAATTGATTAGCACTATGGAAAGCCTCGTATATGAGTAAGGCCTGAAAGAATTCAGGTTTTTTTAATCTGGAGAAGTAAAGAATGGGGGGAATTTGACAGTCTTCAAATACCTGAAGGGCAATTACAAAAAGGATGGAGATAGGAAATAGGAAACAGAACTAAGAGCAATGCATTTAAGCTTCAGCAGGAAAAATTTAGATTGGAAATGAGGAGGAACTTTCTGATTATGAGGTTGGTCAAGAATTGGAGGAAGCTACCCTAGAGAAATTATGGTACACAGGTCAACCATTCAAATATAAGTGCAGTAAAGCATCTTGTGTAGGTGCACCCATTAGGCACATCTACACATTGTCCTACAGCTGTGTAGTGATCACGTGGGTCTGCAGGTGATCCCCATCTTCATTGCCATAGCGGCGCACTCCCCAGTTATAGTGCGCTGCTACGATGACATAGCAGCAAAATCTAACTTTGTGCTGCGTGCATAGTGCAGTAACCACCCATACTATATCATGCTTTAGTACTTCCAAAAGGGAGTACTAAAGCACAGCACAGTAGCAACGTCACTGAACAGCAGCATATAGATGCCCCATTTAGTACCTAAAATGAGCATAGATGCTATAATGGTTTTATATTTTGCAGCCAGTAATTTTGATTCATTGAGATATTCAAGTCCCTGTATGCATCTGCCGATTTTAGCCAGGACATCCGTTTTAAAGAAATTGTGTTTTATTCTAGCATCACCATAGACAAAAAGATCAGAGGTAAATCAGTCAAAACATAAAAGTACCTTCTTGTAGTGACTGTATAGCCAGTTATTTCAATTTTTAGCCCTGTGGTAAAATTGAAAAAGAGGTGGGGTGAAAAGAGTTATCTATGTAGTGCTGTGACCAATGTATTTCTTTTACCTTTTGCTCTTATACCTCCCATTTCTGGTCACATTATTCTCTACCCTAACCTCATTAAGAGATATCTGCAGAGCATTTCAGGGGAACTTTATTCAGGAGCAGTCTAAGCTACATCTAGGTCTACTGGTTCTATTATGTAGATGAGATAAAGTGAGCACAATATGAACATTTTTAGAACTGAGTGTTGAGTTCAGAACTGGTCTCACCAACCTTCTTGCAGAATTTGGTTCACTTTACCACTTTTTTTTTCAGTTGCTACTCAGTTTAAAAGAGCGGCTGTTCTACTATTAACAATGAATAACTGTTGGTTGTTGATTCTGATTGTTTTCTGTATCACTGAGGAGTAATTCTCTCTTATTTAAGACAAAGAGGAACAGCAGTATTCTTTAATAAAATATAAAAATACAAAAAAAAAGAATTAAGGAAAATAAGTGGGACAGCAGTTTAGGCACAAAAGTCCAGTATTAAGGAACCAAAGAGGTCCTTAAAGTCTTCACTCAGGTGCTATTAAACCATGTAGGTACCTAAACAACTCCAGACCTTAAGCTTTTGTTGTTTAACTCAGCTAGGAACAAGGGCCTTGTTGCACAGGACTTAAGACATGTTAACTGCATTTAAAATGCATGTGTCCATGCATTCAAACGGTAAAACACATGCTAAGTGCAATCATACCATAGTAAAGTTAGGACTTCTCGCTCAAGGAGTATCTCTAGATCATACAAGTAATGTTTTCTCCAAAGATATAAGACAAGCAAACTGCAGTCCTCACCCAGCCATGACAATAACCAAGGATCCCTCTACTGTACCAAGCCTCCATTGTCATTCCCAGGTCCAGTTCTGCCATGGAGCTGATTCAAGACTTGTGCAATGCTGAGACACGTCTAGTACTCTGATGCAGTGCTGGCTAGGGCTGGTTCCAACAATCAGAAGAAAGTCAAATCAGCTGATTGTTGGTCTCAGGGCCTGTTATACTGTGAGCTGCACAAATGTTGTTCAGTATCAGTACTAGCCCCAGTTTGGAGCAGTCGCATATTCAGCCCAGCTAAAGCCTTGAGGATTGAAAGGTAAGCCCATTCTGGGCTTCCTCCCATACACACCATCCTCCAGGGCTTCTCTGGTTCCTTCCCCACCACTTACCATTACTTGTGGGTACCTGTTCTGTCTGTCCTAGGGGAGCAGGCAGGCAAAGCTGCCTTCCTGGCCCCTGTTGCTGCTCTGCCAAGCTGCTGCTCCTCTTTCTGCTCAGCTTGCCCAGAGAGAGCAGCAGTGGCAGCTTGGAAGGCAGGTTAACTCTTCCCTGCATGCTACCCCAGGTCAGACAACATGGGCAGCCACAAGTAAACAGGAGGGGAGTGGAGGGGTACAGCAAGCAGGAACCTAGGATGCTGGGGAGGGTGGGAAAGGGGTAGTGGTTTTTATCCAGCTTTAATTTGCACTTGTGAGCAGTCTGCAGGGAGACTGAAGCAGCTGTGATTTCCCAGGCACTGGGGAGCACAACACATCTCTGGGGTTGGGAGATCATAGCCATTGAGGTCTCTCAGCAGCAGAGGTGAAGACGTGCTCCACACACACCTTCAACTGGGAGACCGTAGCGATGGTCCACTGCTCCAGGGACTGAGAGCATTTTTACAAGTGCTCCAGGGATGGGGGAGTGGCTCTGATAGCCACTTTAATTAAGAACCTGTAGCATCTTGTGCATCAGTATCTTCATGCTTCAAAATGGTAGTGGGGGTACTTTAATTAAAGCTCATTGATCGAGCTTTAAAGCACCTCCACCACCATTTTGAAGTGCACTGATGCTGATACACAAGATGCAGAGGCTGATGGAGTGTGCTAATTAGCTGTAATCACAGCACGTCAGAGCAGCCTCCCCACATATATACAGGCCCTTTGAGAGTCCCCTAGGGGCCGGGCTTTCAGTCTGGCTACCA
>NW_017729029.1:66817219-66819927 GCF_001723915.1 Gavialis gangeticus | reverse complement strand
AATTAAAGCTCATTGATCGAGCTTTAAAGCACCTCCACCACCATTTTGAAGTGCACTGATGCTGATACACAAGATGCAGAGGCTGATGGAGTGTGCTAATTAGCTGTAATCACAGCACGTCAGAGCAGCCTCCCCACATATATACAGGCCCTTTGAGAGTCCCCTAGGGGCCGGGCTTTCAGTCTGGCTATCAGTGGGCTGCAGCTGGGACTAAGACTCCCCGTACCTGACAGGGCTTTTGGTTCCAGCCATACCACACACACAACTGGGACTGAGAGCTCTGTCGGGGGGGGACTCTCGGTCCTGGCTGGACGTGGCCTCCACAGCTGGGGGTCCCAGTTGCGGGAACCTGCATGATGTAGGGGGAGCCCAGGATCAGGCTTCTCCTGTATTGGCAATAAGGTGCAATTGGATCTAATGCATGATCCCACAATTGCGCCTCCTACCATGCATGTGTGGCATAGCAGGAGGCTCAATTGTGTGGACCACACACGACATCCCATCATGCCTTTGCTGGCATGTCTAGAGGGGGCCTAAACTACCACACACTACAAAGACAGCAGATCTAAGTCTCTACCCAAGTTTAGTTTCAGCAAGTCAGTGACTTCATACAGCATCATACTCATCATGTTTCTCTTTTCTAAAAATGATCTTGAAATTTTCCTTTGGTATTTTAAAAGAGCGTTACTTTAACTCGTGTATGAAACATATAGGTAAAGTTCTTCTAAACTCACATTTAAGACTGTTTAACCTTCTCAAAGCACAGTTATAAGAACAAAGGGCAAAATCTTATTTTCCTGTATGTATCCACACTGCACATGGAATAGGACTTCTAATTGTACTTAAGCATCAGCTATAAATCTGGGTAATGGCCATTTGGGCATGTAAAGTTGAATAAGATTCTGCCATAAGTGTCTTTCACTGAAACAAAGTTATGTTTTCATGTTCTTGGCTGCTGGGCATAGAAAGGGATTGTTATGAAGGATAGATAGTTCTGAGAAGATTTTGGTTTGGTTCATATAAATATTCTTCACATTCAAAAGCCTGAGAGCAGCAGCGGTGGTGGGAAGGTCCCCATCCCTGCATGCTCCCTGGCTCACTGCAGCCTCTGTCACCTTTCTATGCCCAGAATTGGCCTGCACCACCCCAGCCAGGCCGTGCATTGCACTGTGTCACCTCCTCATGCTTCTGCCAGGCCACGGATTGAGCTTCATCATTCCCACGAACCTAGATCCAGCCTTTATCCCCCTGCCAAGTCCAGCAGCTGTCTGCTCAACCACCAGCCCCCACTACTGAGTGCTTG
Organism: Gavialis gangeticus; assembly: GCF_001723915.1. NCBI lineage: Eukaryota > Metazoa > Chordata > Crocodylia > Gavialidae > Gavialis > Gavialis gangeticus. The sequence continues at coordinate 66,818,624 of NW_017729029.1, read as the reverse complement.
TTAACAAGCTTTAACCTGCAGATATTTGTGTGTTAGGTGCCCTTAATATAGTCTAAAGTTTAACTTCACCTTTTGATGCAGAGGGTGCAAAGAAAAAGGCAGAAAATTCCAGTCAGTTCTTCCTTTTGAGAAAAGAACTTGAGTGCCCCAAAGCTGGCAAAGTTGGTTTGGGCTTCACAATCCTCTTTCTAGTTTGATTTTTCCTGGTACCTCTTCAATTGCTTATTTCAGCAGAAGCTCTGTGGGAAGGTTTAAAGGCTCCATGTGCTTTTAGAATAATTGTGAATGCTTTATTAGCCTCAAAGCCTCTTAATTTTTCTTTTAAACAATAAACCTAAGATGAGCAAAATAAGAAGTTCATAGAGCTCTCCCAGAAGTTTACAAAGGCTGATTTGGGTACAGATACTCCAAAGTGCACACCTCCTCATTTTTTATCTCCCTGTTTACCTTTCTCAATACATTTCTTACCTTCTGATTTGATGATAAATTGCTATCACAGGTCTTCTTGTTATTTATTAAGTGGATTAGATTGAGGTATATATCCCAGCAAATACTGTAATTGCAAAGCTGTTCTCTTCCAGAATGACTAGTAGCATCTGTTTTATTTTTAATGGAGGACTTTAGGCAACCTATGCTCATCATACACTTACTGAAGCTTTGTGCTTAGCTGACCATAGTTATAACATTATGAACACCAAAAATTTAAATGTCTTGTTTACCATGAAGGAAATTTATATTCTCTCTGCAGAACAAGCTATTATATTCTAATGCTTTTATTTTGTGTTCATTTCCACTAGTAAATGTCATAAGAATTTATCATTGCAAGTTAGGTTGTATCCTGGAACTGCTTTGATTACTTCTATTTTTCATAGTAAAATGAACATAAACTGTGTAAGAGTACAGCTTAAATGCATCTTTATTCTGTTTAAAAGCAAATGCTTAAGTGTCTGATACACTGTATCCAGGGTGAATCCTAAATTCAAAAAGTAATAGATGTGTAAAAACTTTATTTCACATATCTCCTGCATTCAAAGTGTGTAAATAGAAGTGCAAGTAGAAAGGAGATGCAAGAAAAGGGGAGAACAAGGAATAGTGAGGTAAAAGAACATGAAGATCTCAAAGACAGACCGGGCTGCAGAGGAGGTGGCTTTGCAGAAATGAACAGAAAGGATTTATAAAGGGAAGAATAGTATTCTGAGAGACAGATTGAGAGCTAGTCATCCAGAAAATCAGAGAATCTGAGAGACAGACATATGGTTCTAGAGAGAGAATGGAATACGCTTGTAGGACTTCCCAGGCAGGAAGTATATTTTCAATACATTTTAGGCATTTTAACAAGAATCTTTTTTTCTTATGAAGAATTTAGTTGGATTTTGAGATCCCACCTTAACCTCCCCCCCCCCCC
>NW_017729029.1:66813891-66816960 GCF_001723915.1 Gavialis gangeticus | reverse complement strand
CCCCCCCCCCCCCCCCAAACCCTCCTCATGCTGCTTGCATTAGTCCTTCAGTGAGAAAAAGAGAAAACAGTTGCCTTTTATGGAGGTTTATTAAGACCACGGCTGAGGCAACAGAACCATTTAGCCTAAGCCACTCAGCAGCTATAAAGGTTATAGTGGTAAAGAGATTAAGGTGCATACCTGCAGAGAGAGGTGTGAACACAAGCACGTTTTAGGTTCAAATCAAAGTTCACTTTGGTCAACCCAGATGTACCTGCTCATTTGGGCCGGGGAATTAAAGGTGTAAGGCAGGCTACATTTGTACCTGACACACTAACTAAATAAGATACATTAGCATAAGCTTTCCTGAGCTTGAGCTCACCAGCCAGACTTGAGGATAGCTGAAACACTCCCTTGCATGGAGATAGAAACTGATGTACCTTCAATATTTTGGCCTGAAGATTCACCTAGACTCCGGTTGGATCTTTTCCTTTGTTGTACAGTCATAATATAGTATCAAATTATGGACGCACACTACATATATTTGCTTTGTTGAAAACATATCCATATTTTCAAGATTCATGTAAGCTTAAAAAATGCCATCTGTGGTGAATTTAATACCTAATGCACAAAGTGAAGAATGTGTCTTTGAACATTTTTTGTATCACATGGGACATTAATTGATATTGAAAAAAAGAAGAAATCACTACCTGTTTTCATTAAGCCATACATAATGCACCAGTGTTTTGTGCAGCAAAAGCTGACTGACTACAAAATATATATTGTTATGGAATGCTGCCGGTCAGTTTAAAACTATAGTAATAGCTATAAATAGCTATATTGCAGGATTAAATAGTAACTCATATTCTATGCTTACGTGAACAAATATACATCAGAATAATTGGAAACGTATTTATGCTTCACCTATTTAAAACAATCTACTTGTTTCCTAGTTGCAGGGACTACTTAATTCATTGTATAAATGATAAACCTGTACAGCTGCATAATTCAGTGCAACTAAAGTAAGGAAAAGTGGCATTCACCAAAGGTGCTGACAGATGTGGAAAAAAACCAAAACAAAACAGCACTTTACCAGTGGAGGAATCGTTTCAGTTTGATCCGGCTCCCCAGCATCTGTATAGCTTATGTGCTTCAGCAGGGTTTTTTGGTGCTTTTATTTAATAGCTGATTTAGATAAAAGCATCAGAAAGCCCTGGATGCCAATGGGTGAGTGGGGTCAAATAGATGCAATTCCTCTTCTGTGCATGTGCTGCATTTGGTGTAGGGCTGCAACAAGCTGAAGGTAAAGTGCTATTTTGTTTTGTTTTTTCCATGTCTGTAAGCACCCCAAATGTCTTTTTATGAGTTTTCCAAAATATGAAGGACCAGAACCTTAGTTCGTGTAAGCTCTAGAATTAGTGCATCTAATTCCTGGATTCCTTAATTAAGGAATCTATGCTGACTGATACCAAGTGAGTGTCTATGGCTGATTTACACAAATTGAAGAATTAGATTAATTAAAGAATCTATGATGAATTATACAAAGTAAGGGTATGTGCCAATGTATCCAGGGAGAACATGCATAATAATTTACAATAAATAAACAATACCTACCGCTTTTATAGCACTGTTCCTGATTAGGTCACAAAGAACTTTACAACCTTTCATTATTTCCATTTTACAGATGGCCTATGAGAGGGACTTGCCTAATTTCACCCAGCACTGTTGGCTTCACCAGAAAGAAATCCTAGGACTCCTGAATCACTACCCAGTGCTATAGCCACCAAATATAAGAATTAAAAAGACATATTAATTATATTTAGAAAAGGAACCATAACATTTTAGGAGTAACCATGACATTTGTTATGCATAACCTGCTCACTTACTCCCCTATATGGTGCAATTCTACTATGGCTTGTAGCATAAGGGGAACTGACCAGTCACTGCGTTTGATATGCTTCAAAAAGTATTGTATGTTTCAATGACTTGTTTTATACATGTAGCAGGTTTGCTTTCAGAACTTGGGTTTAGTCCCATGCTTGAAATCTTGCTGTTTTGATTGGTGGGCCCCATCCACCAATCAGGAGGCAGCAAGAGGAGTTAAGTCACGCCCCTTTCCTAAGGAGAGAGGGAGAGGAGTTTCCCCCCTTCCCCTGGACCTGATTGAGGACTGCAACACTCAGGTCTGAAAGAATTCAGGGGCAGAGCCCTGGAGAGTATAAAAGGAGCTGCATGCCCAGCATGAGGGGAACACATCTGGGAAAGAGAAGAGAGAAGAACAGGGCTTAGAAGAGCTGAGAAGAGCTGCTCAGCAAGGTGAAGCAGTAACCCAGAAGCACCCCTGAAGACTTCCGTCAGCAAGGAGCGGTGGACAGCTCCAGCAGCTAGGCTCTCGGTGCACAGCATCCAGACCCTGGGAGCTGCGTGAGGCGGCTCAGGTCTGCAACCTCTGGCGTGTGGCCAGAGACACTGTGCACAGGCCGGTGCACGGAGCAGGACCTTTGGAGCGCTTGAAAGGCTCAGGTCCTCAACCCCCAGGATGATGCTGGGAACTCAGTGCAGGAGGCGTTGCACGGAGGGTCCGGGAGCAGACTGAGCCTGGTGCTGCATGAGGCAGCCCAGGCCTCTGATCCATAGTAAAAGGTTGAATCCAGAGAGCCAGATGGTGATTGGGCTACTGTGCCAGCAGACAGGGCTGAGTCAGAGGCCCCAGAAGCCCTGCATAGAGGATCCCTGTTCCAGGGGACAGCAACCTCCCTGAAGCCCACTGCAAGTGAGAGAGCAGCTTGGCGCAGAGGATGAGGGCCACCCTCCTGGCCTGGGAGCTGTGAGTTGCAGGGAAAAGAGGATTCCCACAGGGGAGGGGTGTCCCCCCCCTGGTTAGTTAAGGGCTCCTGAAAAGGGAAGTCCCACTGGGAGACCCCATCTAAAGTTATCAGCTTCCTTGTAAGGCTTGGGAAAAGCCCAAGGGCATTGGGGTTTCCCCTCAGGATTACGTTTATCTTTGGGCTTCTTGTGCCATAAGTTGTGTGATGTCATGTCTTTTATTTTGTGAACTATCATGTTTGTAAATGAGTAGATGAGTAGAAT
>NW_017729029.1:66805490-66808891 GCF_001723915.1 Gavialis gangeticus | reverse complement strand
GTGATGTCATGTCTTTTATTTTGTGAACTATCATGTTTGTAAATGAGTAGATGAGTAGAATCCTAGGGCTCTGCTGGGACCCCCTGTTGCTATTATTTCATCTGTTGTTTATTTGTATTTATTTGTGGCTAATTTATTGTTCAACCATACTTATCTAGAGTTTATCTGTTGGCTATCTATGTTTATTTTGGGGTTTATCTGTTTCAGATCAGATACTTACCTATGACTTGCCTGTATCTGGAGCACTGGTATATGGTTTTATAGCATTTACCCAGAGGGTATTGTTTATGTTATTTGTTTACATATCTTATAAATATATATATAGTGTATATATGTTTATATCGATGTTTCTTTTCCTTGTGATAACAATATGCACATTTATTTACATTAACTTAAGTCCCCTGACTATCCTAGCCTGGTTCTATAGGGATGGAGGGAAACTGAGCAGTCTGCAGTTCCCCCACAGCACACCTGCCAGCTAACAATTCCGTTCAATTGGAGAAGGGGAGAATATACCCGATTTACCTGGGCTACATATAAATTGTTGCAATGACAGCACTCCAGCATCTCAGACCTGAGAACTCTAGGCAGGTCCATGTAAAGGGCTTTCAACCAAGGCTATTGGGAAATGGAAAGAACCAGATTTTAGTTCATTTAGTACAGGGGAGGGCAAAATATGGCCTGCATGCCAGATCTGGCCCACCAGAGACTTCTATCTGGCCTGCACATGCTCACCAACTAATTGCACCCTGCCCATCCCGTGCACCTTGCTCCCACACTTAGGACCTGCACGGCAGGGGGTAGGGAAGGCAGCCAGCTCCATTGCATGAAGCTTCCCCTGGTGGCACATGAGTGCCAGAAACTGCACATGTGCTGTTCAGAACCCTGCATAATAGAAGTGGACAGCTGGCTGTGGTCCTTGCCACCATGTGCAGCACTAGCTGGAGCTTCATGATGCTGGGCAGCAGTGCCTACGTGTGCCAGGAGTGCTCTGGGTGCCCATCACCTGCTGCTGTTGCTGCCACTGTAGGCAGATCCTGCGTGCCACGGTGGGGGAGTGTGTGGGGGGGTCCCTACAACCTCCCACCCTCCATCCCATGCACACCCTGCCCACTGGACTCCATACTCCGACCACCAATCTGGGCACAGCTCCAAACTGCCTCCGGCCCCATGCTGTGCTCTCCCACCCAGCTGCAGCTCTGCCCCCACCCCCACCCCCACTGCTTCCCTACCTTTGTGGGCAAAAGGGCCCAGCCAGCACACAGCTTCTGGGTGGGGCTGCTGCTGCTCAACATGTAGTGAAGTGGAGGGGGGGCTGCAGGTAGTGGGTGCTCAAGGCACTCATGGCCTGCATAGATGCTGCTGCCCAGCGGCACTTGGCTCCAGCCAGCACTGCACATGGTGGCAAGAAGCGCAGCCAGGCTGTCTGTCTTTATTGTGCTGGGCTTCGCCCAGTGCATGTGCAGTTCCTTGCACTCACATGCCACCAGGGGAAGCCCCATGTGATGAAGCCAGCTGCCTTCCCTGGTACCTGACTGCAGGTCCTGGCACTGTTCTGGGAAGTAGGGGGCAGGGAAGGCAGCCAGCTTCATCATGTACGACTTCTCTAGTGGTGAGTGAGTGCTGTGAGCTGCATGTGTGCTTCAGGGAGCCCTGTATGATAGAGGCAGGCCAGCCTGACTCTGTTCCTTGCCACCATGTGCAGCACTGGCCGGAGCCACGTTACCAGGTGGCAGCAGTTGAATAGGTCACAAGTACCCTGAATGCCTACCAGCTGCTGCTGCTGCCACTGCTGTCAGGGGCTGTGTATCATGGGGGAGAGTGTGTGTGTGTGAGTGGGGTGGTCCCCACACCCCACAGATGCCACACCACCCACACCTTGTCCCCACAACCCTCAACATGCCCTATTGCCCCCCCACAGCTACAGCCACACCCCCACATACCTACCACACCCCACCATACACACACACCTGTATCCAAACATACCCCACACCTCCCCAAACTAGATACACTACAATCACAACAAAAATATTTTTTAAAATAAAATTAAGGTATGTTATAGTAGGTGTTTGACTTTTAGCATGTATTTTTCTCTGTTTTGAAGGTGGCAAACCTCCCCTCCCAAAAGGAGTAGTTCTAGTGGGGCAAGGAGAGGGACTTCCAGTGGCAAAGGCCAGGGGTTACAGGTAGGAATTCTGGTCCCAAGATAGTGACCAGGGAGCAAGGCACCTGTCAAGATTGGGACTATCTCCACGACACTCAGCAGCTCACCAAAACTCATTAAGCAGCTCCTGGCCAAAATAATTGCCTGCCCCTGATCTAGTAGGTGTCTACATGAGATTCTATTCCCCCCTGTTCAAGTCCTGAAAATCCACTAATAAATCTTCTTTTGTAATATATCATCATCTGAGCCTTAAGATTGTGTCATAGAAAGCAGCATAGATGAAGGGGATCCACTTACCTTTCCATTAATTAATTTTTAGGAACTTGAGCAGAGTGGAATAACATCATGCTTGGGTACCTAAGTCCACTTACCTATCTAAGAGGTGTAAAAGAATCTAGCGCAATACTTTACAAAGCCTACAATACTTTACAAAGATTTCATAGACATTTGGGCTGGAAGGGACCCCGGAGGATCATCAAGTCCAGCCCCTGCCAGAGGGGCAGGAAGTTAGCAGGAATCATAGGATCCTAGCAAGATAAGTATCCAAATATGTCTTGCAGGCATTCAAAGTGGGTGCTTGAACCGCCTCTGGCAGCAGTCTATTCCAAACCTTGGGGGCTCAGACAGTGAAGAAGTTCTTTCTCATGTCCAGCCTGAATTGGTCACAGTGGAGTTTGTGACCATTCGATGTTGTCATCCCCTGGGGGGCTCTGGTGAACAGATGTTACCCCAGATCCTAATGAGCACCCCTGATAGACTTATGGGTGGCCACCAGATCACCCCTAAGCTTGCGCTTTTCCAGGCTGAATAGCCCCTTTGTTCTCAGCCTTTCATCATAAGGTCTGTTTTCCTGCCCTCTGATCATGTGCGTGGCTTTCCTCTGCACCCTCTCAAGCTTCTCCACATCCTTTTTGAATTGTGGAGCCCAAAACTGGACACAGTACTCCAGCTGCGGCCTCACCAAGGCCGAGTACAGTGGGATAATGACATCCCGGGATCTGCTTGAGAAGCATCTATGGATGCAAGCCAGCGTTTTGCTTGCTTTACTAGCCACAGCATCACATTGAAGGCTCATGTTCATCTTGTGGTCAACCATGATCCCCAAGTCCTTTTCATCTGTAGTGCTAACCAGCGTAGCACTACTGAGCCTATAAAGATGGTGCAGGTTTTTCCTTCCAAGATGGAGAACCTTGCATTTTTCAGTGTTAAACACCATCAGGTTCTCGTCTGCCCATTT
>NW_017729029.1:66797939-66800490 GCF_001723915.1 Gavialis gangeticus | reverse complement strand
GGGCCTCCCAGACCCACAGTGGGCAGGGCTGTCCCATGGGGCTGATGAAAAACTGATGCAAAGTACCCATTTAGCAAGTTCGCTTTTTCCTGGGTGTCAGTTGCCCCATCTGGTTTAGCAGGGGTCCAATGTTGCCCTTGCTTTTCCTCCGGCTCCTCACATATCTAAAAGAGGACTTTTTATTTTCCTTAATATTTGTAGCTAGCTGGAGTTTCATCACAGCCTTGTCTTTCCTGATTTGCTCTCTGCAAGTCCGGACTAAAACAGAGTATTCCTCCTTGGTGGCAGTTCCAGTCCTCCATCCTTTGTAGGTCTTCCTTTTAAGACACAGGAGGTCCGCCAGTTCCCTGGAGAGCCAAGGGGGCTGCTGTGCCCTTTTGCTGCCTTTCCTCCAAAACAGGATGGACTTTGCTTGTGCATCCAGGATTGCTCCCTTGAGGAGCAACCACTTGTCCTGAACTCCCTTCTCTATTGGGTTGAGGCCTTTTAGGGCCTTTCTGACAAGTCTCCTTAGCTTGTCAAGAGTCAGCTTTCCTGAAGTCAAGGACTTCTGTATTACTACTGGCTTGCCAGTTTTACAGCAGATGGTGAAGGTGATCAGTTCATGATCACTGTCACCCAGCTTCCCTTCTATTGTTAGGTTGCTGATTAAGTCATCTTCGGTTGCCAGTATGAGGTTGAGCAGCGCTTTACTTCTTGTCGGCCCATAGACTTCCTACATCAGATAGAGGTCATCCACACATGAGAGAAAGCTTTGTGACCGCTCGGATTTGGCCAAGCGATCCTCCCATGAGATGAAGTGTAAATATTTTCTCAAGTTGTATTGATTTGATTTAGCATTTTAATCAAGTTAGCATTTAAACATTAACAAGGTTTATTGAAAAATATCTTGTAATCAAAGTATAATTTACCCTGTTTTATGGGAGAAAGCAAATGACAACCATAAAACCAGTGTAAATGATATAGAAAAGTATGCATGAGAACTAAAAGAAGGACTCATGACCAATATCCATTTAGTGATGTGCATGATAAGAGTCTGCTTCCATTATCAACACGATAAGCAAACCTTACTTCTACAACATGTATATGATTGAGGCAAAAATGGATCAGCTCTGAAATGGCTTGAGGACAAATAATGTACACTAACAGCATTGAGTTCAGCAGCCACGGTCCCTTTCATTAAAAGTACAGCTAGTACAGAAGGAAGTGGAGTACTCTTTTTACATGATACCATAACTCCTAACATAATTCAAACACTCATGAAAAGAGTGGGAGGCCTGGTATATAAATCTGTAGCCTGAAGTGATTCAGATCCATGTTTACCACTTCCCAGGAAAGTACCCTTAACAAAAAAGTTATGGAGTAGGCAGGGGAAGAAGAGGGAAAGCACTTGCAAGTTTTCATGTTGAAGGTATGTCATTGCACAGCAAAGAATAAATGATTAATTGGGCCAGAAGGAAAGGAAACTGAAAGCATCTTGTAATCCAGGGGTCATCAACCTACAAAGAGATTTTATTCAGCTAGCAAAGCACCCCAAAAGGGGCTTTATATTCCATTATATAAACCACTGCTATATGCCTTCTAGTGGGAAAGTATCTAAAATTGCTTCCTCTGTCCATCCTTAGGACTGAGCTGTGTTAATTCAGCCTGTTGTTAGTTGGTTCATGCAAGTAGAAGAAGGCAGGCAAGAGGATCCTTCTCCTCACAGACTCTTTTGTAATTCAAGATATTCATGGGAGGTCATGAATGATGTCTTGACTTTGCTTTACTGATACAGCATGTATGGTCTGTACATATAGGTAGTATGAAGCTGCACTTAGACTTATCATTTATATGTCTACATGAATTGTGGTATTTTCTATACTTGTAATTGTGATATATTTTTATTTTTTAACCAAGACTGTTTAGTGTGGCAGTGATTAACTTAATTGTTCTCACCTATTTGCTGGGCATACTTGGGAAAATAATTGCTGAGAATTATCATTTGACATGAATTTGTTTACTCATTGCCCTCAGGGACCTGCTTGCTCAGAGGTACATGAGTCTGGCTCTTCCAGACAATGTCAAATTTACATTTTAAAAGGAGAGAGACTAACAGGAATGTCACCTAGGAACAGACAATCCAAAGAAGGGTACTTCTCAGGACAGGGGAACTGAGTGAGAGAGAATTTGGTGGATATGTCTGAAAGGATTCTAGTGGTTTTAAATAGATCAGGAAATACTTTTAGTTGCAGAAACATGCCCCACTGGGAAGTTGGGGTTGGGGGTGGGGAGCTGAGAAAATTATATGCATAGCATAGGCTCTGTAAATAGATTAAGAAACCATGTTTAAGCCTTGTCAACAGAATAACGCTTCATCTAAACCTTCCTGGGGATAAGGGGCTTTGGTCGCTCATGGAACAGGCTGAATAAAACTTCATTTTTGGCTTTAAGATGCAGAGTAAGGTTAGCATATTGAAGGATATCATCTGACATTTTATTTTGTTTATTTATGCTCTGTCTACACACACACACACACACACACACACACACACACACACACACACACACA
>NW_017729029.1:66791591-66797845 GCF_001723915.1 Gavialis gangeticus | reverse complement strand
CACACACACACACACACACACACACACACACACACACACACACACAAAATCAACATATAGTTACTGTTTTCTCATGTTTACCCTTTTTTATAACAAATCTTTCAGTTAGCTTTTTAAGTTACTTTTTGTCAGTGTAAGTGTGATCTCAGGGTATTTGACCATACAGGTAGGCCTCTTCTCTGGAAGTGGGATCCAACTTTTCAAAGCACAGGACTGGACAGGGGTGTGATTCTATTAGCTGGTAAAATCTTCTCTGTGAAAAGCTAGTAAGATCTAGGTGAGGCAGATAAAGCTGAGATGCCACATGTCAGGGTAGTAACCCTTGAAGCAACACAGTCTGTTCTCAGAGGTGAAGTAGCAAATGTCAGGGAGGAGTTTGGGGCTAAAAGGCATCACTGAAAGTGTCAAAGCACCCCAGAAGTGTGTCTCAAAAGCACCTTTGGCCACATCCAGAGCCAGAGTGTGTCACTTCCACGAAACATAACTGGGATATAGTGTAGATATATGCAGTGAATTTTGTGACTGCACATAGATGAATGACATACTTAATGGAAGAATCCAGCCTCTAGCATAATATTCAATTGAATTTTCACTTAACAATATATTATTGACATGAGAATGTTACTGAAAATTCCTTCTTACTATAAAACTAGTGATGGAGAGTCAAAGTAAATGGCAACCTTCTAGTCAACTAACATTGTAGTAGTTTTATTACACTACTGATAGAAGTAGATGAATGTCCTGGATGTACATCATGTTGATCCCTTCAGGGAAAGAAGTGTCTTGCATTGCTCAAAAAGGATTTCTCTTAGAGTTAAGGATTAGCATTCATAGCTTCAAGGTATGACCAGAGTGTGGCAAAGTGGGGGTCCCCGACTAGCCACAGAGCTAGTTTCCCACCTGCCTCTGGGCACGCCACCCACCTGACTTTCCTGCCACACCTTGTTGTAATTAATTATGTTGTTAATTAAGGCAGGAGGCTGCCCATTTTACACCCCAATATTGGGGGGAGATATCCACGGCTCCATTCCACCCCTATAATGTGACCCAAGCCTTGCACATGGCATCTCAGGCAGTTGGCTCAACCGTCCCCTTTGCCCATTAGCTGTGTCTCTACTCATGGAATCTTTGGCTTTCATATAAGCCCTGTCCTCATCTCAGGCCAGTCAGGACCCCGAGCTTCTTTGCTTATTGTGGGCAACCCTCGTGGTGGGCCCCTGGCCTTTTTGATCCTTCTGGGCCTGGCTCCAGCATTGACCAGTAGAGTTCCTCAGTTGGGTTTATGCCTCCTGCCTGCACTTAGGGATCGGGGTCCCCCATTCCTGGCTCAGGTGCTTCTGGAAGCATGCCTGGCCCTGCGGGGTCACTCCCTCAGCAGGCTTAGGGCTTCCTGAAGTTTACCTGGCCTACCCTGCTCTGATGGTATATGGCCCACCTGAAGGTGAGAGCTGGGGTTAAGTCAACCCTACCTGCCTTTCACCGGGGTAATAACTGGCCTGGCATTTCCTGGGGGCTCTTGTGCCACTGAGAGCCCCACCAGGCCACCAACTCCCAGCAGGGTGCAGTTTTAGGTCATGCCCAGGACCAGGAGCCTCCAAACTATCCCCTACAGCTCCTGCCCTTACCTCCAGGTTGTTATAGTCAATGTTACTGCCTGACCTTCAAGCAGTGAACTGCTCTATTTTTATAGGCAGCCCAGGATCTAAAATGGCTACTGCAATCAAACACCTGCTGGCTGCTTGGCTCAGCCCTTAAAGTGGCAGGCACCAACAGTGCCCTGCCACACAGAGATATTGGGGAAGTTTATGAACTTTTATGTTAAAAAAGGAATCAAATTACAAAAGAGAAACATGATTGGTACTTTTTGATCTAGCTATTAACTGTACCGGTTCTGGAGCCTGTTCTGATCTAGGGGTTTTTTTTATAATTTCCTCACAAAATATTGGACTAATTAATACATATATCCATAATGATCTTTTGTTGATTTGGACCCACTTAATGCTTACAGGTAATATGGAATCCTATAACTTCAAGGCTGTTTAGTCCTCAGATAACTCTTATCCCAGTGCTACGTGTCAAGTAAAAGAAATGTAATTCAACAGTGAAGGCAAGACAACTAATGTACCATTTCTTGCTTTAATCTGATGAATTCACAGTTACAAGTAGCTCTGTGTAAGTACTCTGCCATTAATCATTAAATAAATGCTCTGTGTAAATCTCACATCTGTCAACAACAGATAATTAGAAATATGTTGATAAAAATAGGGACGCAATATTAACTGCATTGAAATAAAGTGGAACAGGAGGATTTTGATGGAGCAGTCAAGAAATGATAATAATTTTGCTGAAAACCAGGGTCTCTTACTTCCACGTCAGAATAATTGTATCCTGTGATAAATGGGTGCCTTCTAAATATAATATAATATAATATAATATAATATAATATAATATAATATAATATAAATAAAAACATAGTTGACTGTATATGTAAGTCTTAGTGGCATATAGGTAATATGTAGAATATTAAAATATTTAGCAGAGAAAACCTCATGAGATATTATTTTTTTCTTGAATGCATAGCATGTTCATTGAAGCCCATATCCAAGTCTACTGACGATTTGTTCATTTATTATTTTTATTACTGTATAGCCTAGAAGCTTTATTAATAGAAAAACACCATATTGTACTAGGCACTGTACAAACACAAAGCTAAAACATAATCCCTGTCACAAAGAATCTAAGTATGAGAAAAGAAAGAACAGATGCGTACTGCTAGGTAACACAAGGAAATGAAAGAAATATTGGTCATATGATAAACCCTCAGTATTATTCACTGGATTAAAATACTCCATTTTTTAAAGAATAGTGCAGATTCAAATTTAAAGAGCTCAGAACATTAATTCAGTTTCCCCAAAGTCTTGGTGCCTCAACATGCAGTTAAGATTCCTGTATTTTTAATTCAGACTATTTTAATGTTCTGATTTAGGGTTTTCCTTTACACTTCCCTCCTGAGCTAAACATAAAAAAATATAAATGATTTCTAGTTCTTTGTAAGAAATATTGGACAAATAGAACTTAGAGGTAGTTAACGAAGTTGGTCTGAAGTTAGGCAGAGAGCAGGGTAGGGTGGCCCATCATAGACTAACTCATTCAGAGAAGCATGAGTTTTCTTAAGCTATAATCTACTTTGTTAATCAAAAATGATTGGTGATGGTTCAGATAAATGTAGAGAGAAGAATCCTGTTTATTTTCCATTAACTGTATTGCTTCTTCATTACCAGGGGGAAAAAAGCACTTATTTTTGGCACTTAAGTTAGGTAGCTGTGATTGAACACAAAGAAGGAACAGATCATTAGAGTAAATGGGTATAATCATCAAAATCATGGTTTGGAGTGTTAGCAGAATTTGCAGGTATTATCTGACAGGGGTTGCAACAAGAACTCTTCTTCTATGGCCCCCATACCAGCATCCCCATTCCTCACCAGCACTCAACTTCTCAATGCCACACCCAAGGAGACATGACCACAGATGTGGCATGAGAGACTGAAGAAAAATGGACATTCCAGCAGCCAAATCCTTACCCCCAAAGGCTGACAAACCATGGCAAGGGTGGGGATGTCTCAACCACCTATGTACTGGAGTCAGACATCCAAGGAACTAATGGAGAAGTGGGGTTATACCATTTGTTCAGCTACCTATGATGGTGGCACAGAGCCTTACACTATGTAACACCTACTGCAATGCCCACCACTTGAAGGCACATGTACAATGAAAGATCTCTCAAAGTCCAATAAACAAGCACATGTAACACAATGGTCAAATGTGGTGTAGATACACAAGAAGAAGAAGAAGAGCAGGTACAATTTGCATATTGTAATTTTTTTTTTTTTATTTTGAAGTTGAGCATCCATTTAGGGGTGGTAACTACAAATGACAGAAAAATGAGATGTATAGACCAAAAAAGATAAAGGAGCATGCACATTTTTATATCCTCTATTAATCCTGGTTTCAAAGTTGGTTCACTAAGATGTCAGTAGTCACTTAGGTAACTGGTGCTGATGTTTTCACATGAGCATTGAACTGAACTGAAGCTTTATTCAGGATCCAACATATTTAATTATATTCTCTAAAGGAAACTCAGGTATAAAAGAGCATTCAAATTTGGGTTTACAACTGAAATATTTTAAAGTGTCAATATGTGGCTTAGATCAGAACTGTCCAACTGGAGGCCAGCAGACTGCATGAAATCCAGGAGGGGCCAGCATTTGGCCCACAGGTCACCTGCAACCTGCAAGCAGTTAACATATGATCCAAGGGCTGTGGCAGCCATCACTCCCAATGCTTCATGGCAGGGAAGGTTTGCCTCCAGAGCATGAAGTCCACATGCAGCTGCATATAGGTGCCATGTGCAATTCTTGGCTGTGCCAAAGCTAGTCAGCCCTGTGTTAGATAAAGTCTTCATAGCCAAAAAATTATTTGATTTTGCTGTTAGATAACTATCTGTACATTTTCATCTCACTATAAATTCCTAGTGGAAAAGAGGCACAAGTATTTTGGTCTGGAGTATATCAAAGCAAGGTCAGCTCCAGAGAAGTATACTGGAGAAAAAGGCAGGTTCAACCCTTAGATTTTACAACAAAATATATAACTCAGTTTAGTTATCTTGCTGAAAAAATAGATTGTTTTGACAATGAAAGCATAGCCCTTCAGTTCCTGTTTTGCTGCATGAACAAACCATTTTCTCTTGGAAGATACGCCATTGCTAGTCTCTCAGTTTAAATCACTTCTGTAGTGCATATCAGTAAGAGTTACAAGAAAATATGTATTGCACAGCATCCCAATATATTAATCTTCAATCCTGCCCTAAAATTACTTGAACATCTAAGGTAGGGAATAGGGGAGGTAAAAAAAAAGGCATTTAAATTTTATTTTCAGTATACTTGTTTTATTGCACGATGTACTGAGCTCAATAAAAACGTGTAAAAGAGATAGGCTTTACACTGAGATTGGAAGGAAAATATTTTCTCAGTTAAAATTTCTCCATTTGTTTTGGTACTACCTCCTTTAGAGGTTTTTCATTAAAGGATATAGTGCAGCTCAGGGTGCTATATTTGACAGTTTACCAGCATCTCAAAGGCATTTCTATATGTGAATGAAATGGAACAGATTATATATGTCTCTTCTCTAAGCATCAGATGCAACCTATGGAACCATTGGGCATCTTTACATGTACTCCAGAGCATGGGTCATTTTAATTACAGTGGCTCTAAAGAGCTACTTTAATTAAAACATCCTCAGTGCCTCATGTATTGAGCATCCTGTGCTTCAAAATGGTGGCACTTTTCACAGCCGGGCCTATGAACTTAATTTCATCAGTCTCCTAGGTACAGAAACTTGTGGCCTCAATATAGACATTGGAATTCTGACACACTGCAACCTGCCAGACATCTGACTCCCCATGTACCTCTCTACTTTTATCTGCACTGCTACATCCCTCTTTCCCCCACTCCACTCCAGCCTGTCCATCACCCCCTGATGCCTCCATTTCCATTTTCACTAACTAGCTTTCTTTCCTGCATTGTATGCCAGGCCAGCCTCTAGCTTCTTTACTATTCCTTCCATCCGGGACCAGGGGAGACACCAACCGCAGGTACTTCCTCAGCCTGACAAAGGTTTTTTCAACGGAAAAACTGGAATCCCAGGCAGCTAAGCTGAGCTCGCCGGGAGCCCCGCAATTCCACTGCAATCAGCAAGACTCAGGCCTGTCAAAGACGTGACAGGTCTGGTCTTTCCCCAGCAAGGACTGTGTGCATGTATGTGTTAGCTGGAGGTTATAGCACCTCCTACCCACCTTTCACAAGGGGAACATTGATCTTGGCATTTAAGGGGCTGCTGTGCCATCAGCAGTCCCACCAGGCCTCCCTACACTGGCAGGATGCAGTTTTAGTGGCCATGCTGAGGACCTGGCACGTCTTCCTTCCCCAGAGTCCCAGCTCATACCTCCAAGTTCATCCTGGCAGGGGAGTGAGCTCAGCAGGGACATGTTCTTCGCCTGCTGGCTGGTGATGTAGTGAGTGCCCCCTCCTGCTGAGAGAAGGGCATTAACTGTTTTTTTTAAAAAGAAAAAATGAAATAGGTGCAGACGGAGTGAGGAGGGTGGCACTCAGTCCATCTGCAGGTGGAGCTTGGGGAACCCCAGCAGTGGGAGGTTCACTTTGAAGAACACCAGCTGCTCCACCAAACCAGGATCCAAG
>NW_017729029.1:66790283-66791420 GCF_001723915.1 Gavialis gangeticus | reverse complement strand
CTGATCCTGATCTTCCCAAGTAAGACCATCTCATGGATGGCCTTCTGTTGTTCCGCCAGCCTTTCAAGCATCAAGTGTGTGGAGTTCCACTGAGTCCCCACATTCTGCTTGATTTTGTGTTGTGGGATGCTCAGCTCTGCCTGCTTCTCTTGCAGCATCTTGCCCCCCTTGATGCTGAGGTGGAAGTAACCCACCACCTTCCTGCATTTTGAAATCAGCTGGCTTGTAGAGGTAGTGGTGGTGGCACCATCATCATCAGCCCTGTCCTCCTCCAAGGCATCCCTGACTATGAGGGATGTGTGTACCACGCAGCAGATACCAACAAAGTTGGCATCACGGACAGCCTTGACCATATTGGCCCCCAGCTTCTTGCTCCCACTGGCAGCAGAAGCCTCATGGCTGCTTGGGAAGAGGATGCAACTACGTTTCGGGGGGGCGGGGCGGGGAACTTGCAGCTCTAGCTCTCCCCCTACCTCCTCTCTCTCCCCGCCAGAACACCTGGCACCTGCCTTTCCAGTACACTTCATATTAATCTTTCCTGTGCTGCAAAAGGTGTGTGCGACTGTGTGATGACTTCTGTGTGTTGCTTACTCTCTGTGTTGTTGTGTGTGTGTACTGGAGCCTGGTATGCTGACTCTTGATTATGATTGATTATTAATAACTATATATGGTGTCTTCTTCTGTGATGTGCTATTAATGTGAATGTGTGACTACTTCTTGTTCTTCTTCTGTGTAGTGTACCTAAAAACAAAAAAATCTCTTTCTCCTAGGACTCTGACTTCTGTGCTGTGTGTATTAATCTCAACCTGAATATCTACCTGACCTCTTCTTCTGTGTTGTCCTTAGTCTGTATGTAAACTAACTATAATAATATTAATAACTAATTACTATATATAATCTGAATCTCTTCTTCTATGAATAGCTGATTTTTCTTCTATGTGTTTGTGAGTGTGTGTAATGTGTGCCTCCCTGCACAGTGATGGATCACACTGCAAGGAAAAACACTGAGCTTTTTCTTTCAGAAGTACTGGGGTTGGGGGAGGGCGAGGGAGGGAAATAAAACCAAATATAAATTGAAATAAATGAATTGGAAGTAGACAGATGCTTAGCCAATCCCTTTTAACAGCAAAAAATAGC
>NW_017729029.1:66772904-66785283 GCF_001723915.1 Gavialis gangeticus | reverse complement strand
CCCACATTGGCAGTGACTGGCTTGGGGAAGACTGGCTGGTGCTGGTGCCAGTGGCAGTGCTGGGAGTGCTGGCATGGGAAAGTGGATCCCCCTCTTCCATGTCCCCTTGCCTCTGCTCTTCAGCCTCAATGACTTTGTTGACCAGCACCTGCATCCAGTGATTGAGGGTTTTGGTGCTGCTAGTCCACATCCTCCCCTTCACCTTTGGGTTACATATGCCTGCCAGCATGTGGACAGTACTGGACCACAAGGGATCTAGCCATCTCCTGATGCTCTCCTTCAGCCACTTCACCAGTGGCTGCATGTCTGGTAACAGCGGCCTGCCCCAGCCAGGAACATTGATCCTCTGGAACTTCTCCATTTGGTTCTCAAGTTACATCCCTATGGAGATCTCCTGGCTAAGGAGGGCATCACCAGTGCTAAGGGTCTCAGTGGCCTTGAGGAAGGGCTTGAGGACCACCAAGATCTGGGAGACAGTCCCCTACTCAGCTCTGTTCAGGGGACTGCTGATCCTGATCTTCCCAAGTAAGACCATCTCATGGATGGCCTTCTGTTGTTCCGCCAGCCTTTCAAGCATCAAGTGTGTGGAGTTCCACTGAGTCCCCACATTCTGCTTGATTTTGTGTTGTGGGATGCTCAGCTCTGCCTGCTTCTCTTGCAGCATCTTGCCCCCCTTGATGCTGAGGTGGAAGTAACCCACCACCTTCCTGCATTTTGAAATCAGCTGGCTTGTAGAGGTAGTGGTGGTGGCACCATCATCATCAGCCCTGTCCTCCTCCAAGGCATCCCTGACTATGAGGGATGTGTGTACCACGCAGCAGATACCAACAAAGTTGGCATCACGGACAGCCTTGACCATATTGGCCCCCAGCTTCTTGCTCCCACTGGCAGCAGAAGCCTCATGGCTGCTTGGGAAGAGGATGCAACTACGTTTCGGGGGGGCGGGGCGGGGAACTTGCAGCTCTAGCTCTCCCCCTACCTCCTCTCTCTCCCCGCCAGAACACCTGGCACCTGCCTTTCCAGTACACTTCATATTAATCTTTCCTGTGCTGCAAAAGGTGTGTGCGACTGTGTGATGACTTCTGTGTGTTGCTTACTCTCTGTGTTGTTGTGTGTGTGTACTGGAGCCTGGTATGCTGACTCTTGATTATGATTGATTATTAATAACTATATATGGTGTCTTCTTCTGTGATGTGCTATTAATGTGAATGTGTGACTACTTCTTGTTCTTCTTCTGTGTAGTGTACCTAAAAACAAAAAAATCTCTTTCTCCTAGGACTCTGACTTCTGTGCTGTGTGTATTAATCTCAACTTGAATATCTACCTGACCTCTTCTTCTGTGTTGTCCTTAGTCTGTATGTAAACTAACTATAATAATATTAATAACTAATTACTATATATAATCTGAATCTCTTCTTCTATGAATAGCTGATTTTTCTTCTATGTGTTTGTGAGTGTGTGTAATGTGTGCCTCCCTGCACAGTGATGGATCACACTGCAAGGAAAAACACTGAGCTTTTTCTTTCAGAAGTACTGGGGTTGGGGGAGGGCGAGGGAGGGAAATAAAACCAAATATAAATTGAAATAAATGAATTGGAAGTAGACAGATGCTTAGCCAATCCCTTTTAACAGCAAAAAATAGCAGGCCACTGACTAGGAAGCCAGGCCAGTAGCCACAGTACCTTTGAGATGCTGTTGCTCAGGCAGAATCAGCTCAGAAAAGGGATAGAAAAGCCTGCACACCAAGGCTTTTATGCTGTTTCTTTGTCCCTCCCCGAAGACACTGTGATTGGAAGGGCAGTCAGAGAGAATTCACAGTCACTGGCCAGCTAGAGATGTCAGTCCTTCCCCCCTGCTTCCCCTCCCTCTTCTAAGTTTCTGTATCCCCATAAAGACTGCCTTCTGAACCTCCGAATCTCTTTCAAATCTTTTCTGAATCGATTCGGAGGCTCCAAATCAATTCAGAAAGTTCTGAGCTGCTAGCAATTCGATTCGGGTTTGGAGATTTCATGAATTAGGTTTCCCTCCCTACAACCAAAAGAAAGAAAGAAAAAAACAAACAGCTGGGTTTGAAAAATGTATTATAAAAAATGAATATCAGCCTGCTGAAAGAGTACATTATAATTTAGTATATTATATTTTCAAAATGTATTTGACTTCCCTGAAGCTTAATAACAAATTGTTCCTTGACAGCATTTTAGAAACAGGAAATACTAATTTGTTCTACTTGTTCTTAGAGTCCTTTGGCAAGAAAGCTACTGAAAAGTATCTGAAGTTGAAACATCAAAAGACTTTTTTTTGAGAAAAAAAGATCTATCAGTTCATACGGTGTTTTGGAAAAGTGGAAATGATTCAAGAAGAATATGATGAAATTGTAGTACAAAGAGGCATTAGCAAGAACTCGGTGCCCAGACATGATTACTAGTTCCTAAGAATGAGAGAAAAGCACTGGAAGCTAAAGGATAAGTAAGAGGTAGCTATTAATAGGGACCTATTTAATTTGTGGTTTTGTGGATTTTGCAGAAACTGCAAAATCCAGGATTGTCTATGAAATCCAGTCTGAATTTCTGATGATAACCAGCTTTTCAATTTTTTTTGGCTATAATAATTTTACAGATAATATTCATTCAGTAACAATGGCAGTATGGTATCAGTTACAGTTCTTGATATCGATCAATTATTCCTAAGGTTATTAGCTTCTTTGGGAGTTAATGTCCTTCTTGTCTATGCTGTTATCTAGGACTTGCTAAGTTTTTGGCTATTTATCTATACATTTGAACAAATGAAGAACCTACAAAAGTATTTATATATGTGTGCGTGTGTGTTTATCGGCAATCCCTCACAGTTGAGGTTGATTGTCTTCCATGGTTGCTTTATCTGTGGGTCCAAAGATAGATGACAAGGCTGATCTGGGATCAACAGACTCTGCTGTAACTGACACTTGTGTTTCTGTGTGGGGTAAGTGGCTCTGGATTCTTGATTGAGTCTCCAACATGCTGTTTCTGCCACTCCCACTTTTCTGTCTCCTATTGTCTTTGCAAGATTTCAGAGAATTGAGATCCTTGCAACAAACTCTTCCTCCATTTGGGTTGATCCTGGGTGATAGTTTCCCATGAGTTGATGCCAATGTTGCATTTTTTCAAATTGTCCTTGAGGATGTCCTTGAAGAACTTTTTCTGCCCTCCTCTTGAGTTTATGCTTTGATTACAGTAAGGGTGACCAGAATCTGGAATAGACTTACCAAGGAGGCTGTGCAGCCCTGGAAATCTTCAAGAGGAGACTGGGTAGACACCTTGCTGAGATTATTTGATCTCAGCAGTATTCCTGTCCCGAGCAGGGGCGTTGGACTCAAGGCTCAAAGGTCCTGCCCAGGCCTTAATTTCTATGATTCTGTGATTAAGATGGGACAATAAAATTTACTTCAGGAATCAGAAGCTGGATATCCAATTGATGTGGCCAGCCCAGCATAGTTGATGTTGGATGGTCATCACCTCGATGCTCATGTTGTTTGCTTGTGAGAGAACGCTAATGTTAGAGCATCTGTTTTCTCACTGATTTTA
Organism: Gavialis gangeticus; assembly: GCF_001723915.1. Lineage (NCBI taxonomy): Eukaryota > Metazoa > Chordata > Crocodylia > Gavialidae > Gavialis > Gavialis gangeticus. Next base: position 66,781,723 of record NW_017729029.1, on the reverse strand, counting down.
AGGATCTTCCACAGGCAGCATTGATGGTACTTCTCCAGCAACTTGCAACTTGAGGTATCTCCTGTACATTTACATTATCCACATCTCAGCTCCATATAGGAAGGTTGGGATTACAAATGTAAAACATGAGCTTGGTTTCAGATCTAATGTCACAATCTTTGGCCACTCATTTCCTCAGGCATCTGAAGGTTGCACTTGTACATTTGAGGTGATATTGGATGTCTTTGTCAATTTCAGGTTAACAACGATATGGGAAATTTCAGTGTTCTACAGAGTCTTGCCATGAACCTGAATTACTGGAGCTGGAGACTGCTCATTAAGAGCTTGTTGACGGAGGACGTTAGTCTTCTGAATGTTAAACATCAGTCCCATTTTCTTATATGCCTCAGTAAAGACATCAACAATTGCCTGAAGATCTGCTTCTGAGTGAGCACATGCTACAACATCATCATTGTACTGTAGCTCACTGGTTGACATAGTCTTAGTTTTGGCTCAGAGTAGGCTGAGATTAAACAGTCTACCATCCATTTGGTAATTTAACTCCACTCTGACTGGAAGCATGTTTGTGGTCAGATGTAGTATTCAGTAAGGAATATTAAGAGTGTTGGAGTGATGACGCAGCCTTGTCAATAAAGGAGGTAAACCTCAAAAGGATCTGTAATAGTTCCTTTACTGAGAACCATTGCTTACATACCAACATGAGTAGAATATCATGTTCATTTTAGACTGTTGAATTTTTTTCAGGAACTGAAATGTTTCTGATTCCAACTATGTAAAGGTTGTCAGTTTTATTTAGCATAAATAAGTTTCTTTCCTTCTTTTTAATATTTGAAGTGAAAATAGTATTTTTTGGCATTGATTCTGAAAATATGAAAGCTAGTTCCTTAGAAGTAAAATTGTTCTTTGTAGCTTTAACTCTCTACATAGCAAGGCAATACCTGAAGCCTAAAAAAATAACTTATTAAGAAGAGAATAAGACTGGGTATCATCTGCTAAATGAGTGTACAAATAATACTTAGAATATCAATGTGTAGCATAGGAGGAAAAATTGATAAAAGATGTAAACCTTAGCAACATTGATAAAATGTTTAGAAGCTTTATAATCTCTTAAACCTTTACCTGTCTTTCATTGTTTTTATAAGAAATTATCCTGTGATAGTGTGAAAGAAAATAATGATCAAAATATTGTATTGTTTTGTTTTGAAGGCAAAAACACTGATTGCAGTTTCTTAGCCACTTATGTTTTTCTGCTGTGCTAGCATTCTGGAAAATTGTAGGGTAGTTTGTCAGAAAACTTTGACTTTCATGATGTGCATTTCACTGATGCATGCAAGATATTAATTTTGCAAATCTCATAGGTGTTTCTGGATGGTGTATATTGTGTCCACTGTGGATAGCATTAAAATAAATTCTGAATTTATTTGACTAACACAGTTCTTATTTTTGTACCATAAATAAGGCTGAGATGGCACTGAGAGATATCTTAGTGAAGTTCCTACTAAAATCTCCTTTGTATTACTTTGCAACAAAATAGTTTTTCTTACCCACTTCATCTGTCCATCTCCTGATGGATTTGAGCAGACTAGTTAACTTACAATACAGTCTGAGATAGGGAAAGCTGTGTTGGCTCAAAAGCAGGTCAAGGAAAGTAGGTTTTCCATTTTATCCTCTTCAGGCCCCGTTCACTACCTGTCCCTGCCAACACACTCTATCCATCTGCAGACGATGAAAGGGCATTCCAGTGACAACTTCTAGCCCCTTTACAGACTGCAGTAATGTGGGTACACTACATAAAGTTGAAGGTCTTTCATTACAAAGGCATATTCTTCTAAATGCACCTACGGGATCATAACCAAGCACAAAGATTACTGTCTAAAGAGATTTTAACCTTTCTTTTCTAGTTCTTTTAAAAATTATCTTATATATTCTTTTAAAAACTAATCATAAAGAAGATCTGGATACATGCTGGAATCCAAGTTATGACCATGACAATGACAATACATGCTGGTTCACTTAGCATTGGAAAGAAGTCTAGAAAACATTGGGAAAAGTACAAAGTTAACTGTTTTCAAATTCATATATAAATTTACTTTTTTCTTTTTACCTATTAGGAAGTTGGTAAGAAATTAAGCCCCACTGCTCTTGTGCAAAACCCTATCTACTACAGATTGCATCTAGATTCTCAGGAATAGAGAACCCTGGTGCAGTACAAATGAGGTGAGCAGCTGCTGAATGTTGAATTACTACAATGCTTGAAGCAGCTGAATAGATTGCTTTCCTTTGGGAGATTAGTAAACTGCAAATAGGAAAAAATTCTGACAGCTGAAATTTTTGTAATAAACCTGTGATGACTGAAAATGACTGAATATTTTTCTTGCCTTTTTTTAAGTTTATGCTTGAGCAGTGTCCTATCAAACAGAATCAAAAGGTATTGAGGCTAGTGAAGTATATGCAAAGGCCTACAATTATAATTTATCACAAAGATACCATGTAAAGCAGCACTGGGAAGACCCATTTTCCTAGTGAATATCACATATTTTAGTTACTCTCAAACCACACATGCACTTTCCCCCCAAATTAGCCCTCCAAAATCACGATGCATATCTTAAGTAGGGCAGCTTATGTTTCTTTTCTGGAGTAGAAACAGGATAGAATAGAGCAAGCAGATATTATGGTTGCAAAGGTGGCCACCACTTCTCCTTGATGATACAAGCAGTTGGAGTGGAGTTGACTGTTAAAGCTCTTAGAGCTGCTAAAGATGTAGTAGCTTTTGGCTGAAGAGCCACCTAGTGGAGGGTGAGCAAGTGTAGCATGAACTGAACTAATGTAGCTGATGTTAACATAGAGTGTAATAATAGTAAAATATAACCATGTTAGTCTTGTCCTGTAAGCAACTTGAAAACTCCATTTTGTATCCTTCTGCTTGACATAAGTGAAAGAAATCTGCATAGCCTTTATGTATGACTGTGTGTAAAAGGGTGAATGGTGAGAGAATGGCATAGAGACGGGAGAAGATGATTTAACTGTTTATGTAAGCAACAAAGCTCCAAATGTAAGTTACCAGTCAGTAAACTAATTAATGAATGGTTGAAGAATCCCTTTGAGGCCTAGGGCACAAAGAAGATAACAAGGAGAAGAAATGCACCCGTCCTTCCAGATGAGCAGCAAAATCACTCCAAGGCTAAGATAAGCTGAAGACAAAAGAAGAACAACCACAAAAACAGAAGCTGGGTATGGGAAAACCCCAAAGCACTGGAACAAAGGATGCCAATCCCTATAAAAGAACACTTTGAATATGCCAAATTGGGTGAGTCTCTTTCTCTACTGCTGTTTCATTGGAGCACAGATGCATCTGTTCACCCCACTCCAGCTGTTATCTTCAAATCATCATCATCTACTCAATAACCCCAGGTTGGCCACCCTGGGCTGATATTGAGCAACTATTGCTGGTAACTATATCTGGTGCATGTGTGGATGAAATGGTTGTTTGGTGTATGTTTATGCATGTGTGTAATGATGTGTATGATAATTTGTGTGTATTTGTATGAATAGTGTGTCTGAACCTCTATGTCTAACTCATGTAATCAATACATGTGGCACCTTGCCTTATCTCCATTTATAAAGTCTCACTTTTTATTTAAGCAATTGGCAATTTATGTAACACAAGCTGCAGTCTGTAGTATCTGGATGAGGTGGATACAACTTTATTATTTACAGGAAATTATATAAAGAAGTATTTACAGTGAAGAGCTAACAGTCTTACTACTGCCCTTGCAAGAATCTGAGGCCTAGCTTTGTTGCTGTCCCGATGCACTAAAAAGTTCCTGCTGCTTCATTGATACCGTCTCCTGGGATGCATTGCTTCCTGAGCACTCTGTATTTCCAAGAGGACGTACGCTGAGGCCCACAGCTGGCCATGACCCTGGAAAAATCTTTTTACTATGTTCTGCCTTAAAAAAATAAGGTGTGCGTTATATTTGGAGATATGTGGTATGCAAGAAAATACAGTAGTTATGTATATAGTATGTAGTATACTAAAAAGCCCTGGTATAGTTGAAGTGGAAAACTATAGAAATATGACTTGACCCTGCAACACTTACTTCTGCAAATAGTGCTTATTGTTTGTTTAGCATATATGAGCTTGTGAGTTTTAGGTGTAATTATATACTTGGTTTCAATGGGAGCTAGGTACCCACCAGCTAATTACTTAATATGCCTTTGAAAATCCCAGCCAGACTGCTTTAAATTAAGTTAGCATTAACATACAAGTAGTTAATTAAGTCACTGCCTCAAAGGTTTTATAATTATTGACCTAGTATGTTCCCCCTGAAGTCAATGAATGCTCAGTTTGACTCTAAATATGTCATACAAATAAAGGAGTGGGTGTAGGTTACACAAGTTTTAATTTAGGCTTACTGAATTCAATGATATTTTCACTTTCGTTCATTATAGGAAAATATGGGTCTTTGTCATGTACTTGTTGACTTGACACATGTCAAATCAACATTTAGGTTCCCAATATTGTGCTGTTAGACAGGAGAGCATGATACACAATTATACACACATACACAAACTACACAAACACCACTATGAGTTCACACATGCATGTACATATACACAAACACGCAGCTTCATGGCTGTGTGTTAACACTAGGGGGCATCGACGTAACTTGGTGCTTGGGGTCACTTGAGGTCAAGTGGCCCCAGGGTTACTTGAAGCTGGGGCTTCAGGCTACTTAAGGTCAGGTGGCCCCTGGAGTTACTTGAGGTCAATGTACCCTGGGGTTATTTGGGGTCACTTGGGAATAGGGTTATTTAAGGTTATTGTGGCCCCTGGGGTTACTTAAGGTTACTGGGGATTGAGCTTACTTAAGGTTAATTGGTGTTGATTGATTAAAGGAAAAAGCTGAAAGCCGGCAGAGCAGAGGCGTGATGCTGGGGAGAAGCTGGCACAGAGGCTAGGGCTGGAGCTGGAGCTGGAGCTGCAGGGGAGCCAAAAGGTACATGGGGAGAGGGAAACTGGGACAGCGGGTGGGGACTGGAGGGGTTGCGGAGGAGCTGGGAGCTGGGTTGGGAAGTCATGGGTGCTGCGGGTGCTGTGTGTGCGAGAGAGGGCTGCAGGGGAACCGAGAGGTGGGTCAGGGAGAAGCGGGGGGAGCTGGGAGTGACTGCAGATGTCGGAGAGGGGCTCTAGGTGCTGAGAGGCAGATCAGGGTTCCGGGCACTGCGGAAAGACTGTGCAGGGGAGTGGTTGTGGGTGCCAGGAACCAGGTAGGGGCTGCGGGGCCACCAGAGAGGGACTGTGGGTGCTGGGAGCTGCAGGTGCTTCTGAGAAGAGGCTGCGAGGAGCTGCTGGAGGCGGTGGAGGTAAGCCGGGGGATCAGGGAGCAGTGGTGAGGGGCAGTAGAACAGCACAGGGGCCAGGGAGAAAAGGGACACTGGGGTATCTGGGAGATAGGGTAAAGACTCTACCAGGAGGACACCAGGAGGTAGAGACAGCAGGTGGAGAAAGGCCAGGGCAGGAAACAAGTTGCTGCTGGAGGCAGCGGAGTTTGTCAGCAGGGTCTCTGGGTGGATAGGTGGCATGGTGCAATGCTGGTCCAGATAGAGAGGGTGTCCCAAGGAGGTCACACTCTACCACCCCTTTTATAGGAGTGGGCTACCTGTGCCTCCTATGGGAGGGACATGTTCAGGCAAGGACAGTCCTGCTCAGATGCCTATATGCAGATTCTGTTGTCCTCATTGTCTGGTAGGACACAATGGTGGGGTTGCTGGTTTCTGTAGGGTCTTTGTCTTTCAAATTCTGGGTTTCTGTTCTATTCCTGGGTGAGGTCCATGGTTCCTGGGTGAGTCAATGCAAGGCAATGGTCCAGTCATTGAGTTGATGGGCCAGTCATTGAGTTGATCATTCAGTAGAGGCCTGCTACCATTGTACCTCAAGCACCCTCATTCATTCCCATTCATTTAGGAACCAATTTATATGAGACTGGTTAGACATGAGTCACAGTTACAACATAGGTTACACCTGGGCAAAGGACACAAGATGGAGGCTTGACATACAAAATGGAAACTTGACGTTACTTTACAGACATAGGCCTAAATCATATAAATGCAATATACAACAATACAAATCAATACAAATACATAATAGAACACTATTTACAATATAAAAGGGGCTTGTTACTATGAGGGAGTATAAGAACTTAGCTTACCTAGTATTACTTGAAATCATTTATAGGTGATAGAGAGGGCAGAGAGAAAGTCATAAATGGTAGGGAAAGGGAGGGAATGTATTTTTAAATAATAAATAAAAGAAAAATTGAGGGTTTTGCTACATACTAAGATGCACACATCCATATTGCATCATCTGCCCTGATACCACAGCAGAAAATATAATTAGTTTCACTAACAAAAAAAGTCACCAATAAAGAAACACTACATAAGAACACATCATCACATGATGAATTGTATAGTTTAAAATTGTATAGATGGTTCTTTACGTTACTGAAATCAGAAAAATCACCTCTGGTCTGAAAATTTTGCTTTTATGGTATAGAAAAGAAAAAACTGAGCAGTCAATGTCTTGATGCTAGAGGTGGTCTGATATGATCTGACAAAAGCTCTAGGGGTTTGTTGGGTTCAGATGTTTCATTCCAAATATCTGGTATTTGAGGAACTAACAATGAAATACTACTTCAAAGTTTCAAAATTTTTATCATTTTTAATTCCCAGTTTATGGGATTTTCCTTTGTTTCAGTCCAAACAAAACTGAAATGCAATTTTGATAAAATGTGGTTTCCCATGAACCAAAAAGCTTGCTTTGTGTCTAACTCTACTTAATATAGTTCATGAAAAAATGTTGGCAAATATCCAAATGGAAAAGCATAAATAAAGTGTTAAGCATTATTAAAGATTAAAGATAAAAACATAGAAAAAATATTCAAAGAGTATCTTAATTGCATCCCTGCACTAAATTTACTAAATAAAAAAAATAAAGTATGATCCATCGAACATTTGTAGGGTTCACTGACACACATTCACAGAAGTTTAGGGCTGGAAGGGACCTTGTGAGATCATTGGGTCTAGCCCCCCTGCTCTGGGTAGGAAAGACTTCTGGGGTTGAATAACCTCAGCAAGGTGTGTGTTCAGTCTCCTTTTGAAAATCTCTAGGGTAGATGCCTGCACCACCCCTGCTGGGAGTCTATTCCCGAGTCTGGTCACATGAACCATGAAGAAGTTTTTTCTTATATCCGGTCATAAACCTTTTTCTAGGAGTTTATAATGGTTGCTGCTGCTTTTCTCCTGGGGCACTTTGGTAAATAGTTGTTTACCTACCCCGTGATGTTCTCCCCTGATATATTTGTAAGCTGCAACCAAATCTCCCAGAAGTCTTCTCTTTTCTAGGCTGAACAGTCTCATATTTGTCAGCCTTTCCTCGTATGGCTTGCTCTTCAGGCCTCTAATCATGGACTCTCCCAAGCTTCTCCACATCCTTCTTGACGTGTGGTGCCCAGAACTGGATGCAGTACTCCAGCTGTGGCCTCACCAATGCCGAATAGAGCAGAAGAACAACTTAGTTTTCCTGGAGATGCATTGGTTGTTGCATGCCAGCATATTGTTTGCTCTGCTAACTGTAGCATCACATTGGTGGCTCATATTTATTTTATAGTTAATTATGAACCCTAGGTCCTACAATAGGACCAACAAGCATAGCACTACTGAGCCTGTAAGTTTGTTATGAATATTTCCTCCCCAAATGGAGAACTTTATACTTCTGAGTGTTGAACAGCATCTGGTTCTGGTCCATCCATCTAACTAATCTGGCTAGGTCCCCCTGGATCATCAGCCTATCCTGATGCATGGCCACACTTTCCCATAGCTTAGTGTCATTGGTGAACTTTGCCACTGTGCTTTTCACCCCCACATCCAGATCATTGATGAAAATGAAAAGCACTGGTGAAAGTACCGAAACCTGGGGGACCCCGCTGGCTGCCTTCTGCCAGGTCAACACAGATCTGTTGATTAGTACTCTCCTGATCTGCCCCACAGCCAGTTTCCCAGCCATCTGAACATTGAATTATTGAGCCCATATTCCCCTAATTCTACTTTGAGAGCCTCATAGGACACCAAGTCAAAGGCCTTCCTAAAGTCCAAGTAAATGATGTCAACCTCATCTGCCTTTTCCCGGTGGTGAGTAACTTGGCCAAAGAAGGAGATAAGGTTAGTCAGACATAACCTACTCACAACAAAACCATGCTGGATGTCATTGAGAATTTTGCCTTTCTGTAATTTATTGCATGTGGACTCCTTGTGAATTTTTTTTGAGGATTTTTCTTGTGATTGAGGTCAGGCTGATCAGCTTGTAGTTCCCTGGGTCCTTTTTCCTCCCCTTCTTGAAGATGGGTATAACAATGGCCCTCTTACAGTCTTCTGGAACCTTTCCTGAGCACCATGAATTCTCAGAGAGGTTTGCAGCAGCAGTCCCGCAATGACTTTGGGTAGTTTGGTCAGCATTCTTGGATGGAGTGCATCTGGTCCTGCTGACTTATAGATATCCAGCCTCTCTACCTGTTCTTTCACCAGCTCTACATTGACTGTTGGTAGATGATGATCCCTACTGTGACTATTCTGTGTCATATTTGCATTCATCAGGCTATCAATCTTAGACCGGTGGAAAACAGATGTGAAGTACTTGTTCAGGAGTTCAGTTTTCTCAGTGTCAGTGATCAGATGTCCAGATGCATTGAGCAGTGATTGCACATTTCCACTGGTTTTCCTTCTGTTACTTATGTACCTATAGAAGGACTTCTTATTGTCTT
>NW_017729029.1:66746456-66767904 GCF_001723915.1 Gavialis gangeticus | reverse complement strand
TCTAATCATGGACTCTCCCAAGCTTCTCCACATCCTTCTTGACGTGTGGTGCCCAGAACTGGATGCAGTACTCCAGCTGTGGCCTCACCAATGCCGAATAGAGCAGAAGAACAACTTAGTTTTCCTGGAGATGCATTGGTTGTTGCATGCCAGCATATTGTTTGCTCTGCTAACTGTAGCATCACATTGGTGGCTCATATTTATTTTATAGTTAATTATGAACCCTAGGTCCTACAATAGGACCAACAAGCATAGCACTACTGAGCCTGTAAGTTTGTTATGAATATTTCCTCCCCAAATGGAGAACTTTATACTTCTGAGTGTTGAACAGCATCTGGTTCTGGTCCATCCATCTAACTAATCTGGCTAGGTCCCCCTGGATCATCAGCCTATCCTGATGCATGGCCACACTTTCCCATAGCTTAGTGTCATTGGTGAACTTTGCCACTGTGCTTTTCACCCCCACATCCAGATCATTGATGAAAATGAAAAGCACTGGTGAAAGTACCGAAACCTGGGGGACCCCGCTGGCTGCCTTCTGCCAGGTCAACACAGATCTGTTGATTAGTACTCTCCTGATCTGCCCCACAGCCAGTTTCCCAGCCATCTGAACATTGAATTATTGAGCCCATATTCCCCTAATTCTACTTTGAGAGCCTCATAGGACACCAAGTCAAAGGCCTTCCTAAAGTCCAAGTAAATGATGTCAACCTCATCTGCCTTTTCCCGGTGGTGAGTAACTTGGCCAAAGAAGGAGATAAGGTTAGTCAGACATAACCTACTCACAACAAAACCATGCTGGATGTCATTGAGAATTTTGCCTTTCTGTAATTTATTGCATGTGGACTCCTTGTGAATTTTTTTTGAGGATTTTTCTTGTGATTGAGGTCAGGCTGATCAGCTTGTAGTTCCCTGGGTCCTTTTTCCTCCCCTTCTTGAAGATGGGTATAACAATGGCCCTCTTACAGTCTTCTGGAACCTTTCCTGAGCACCATGAATTCTCAGAGAGGTTTGCAGCAGCAGTCCCGCAATGACTTTGGGTAGTTTGGTCAGCATTCTTGGATGGAGTGCATCTGGTCCTGCTGACTTATAGATATCCAGCCTCTCTACCTGTTCTTTCACCAGCTCTACATTGACTGTTGGTAGATGATGATCCCTACTGTGACTATTCTGTGTCATATTTGCATTCATCAGGCTATCAATCTTAGACCGGTGGAAAACAGATGTGAAGTACTTGTTCAGGAGTTCAGTTTTCTCAGTGTCAGTGATCAGATGTCCAGATGCATTGAGCAGTGATTGCACATTTCCACTGGTTTTCCTTCTGTTACTTATGTACCTATAGAAGGACTTCTTATTGTCTTTGATTTTGGTTGCTAACCTGAATTTGGTCACCGCCTTTGCTTTTCTAATCTGCCCCCTAGAGATCTGGGCCAATCTTATGTAGTTTTCTTTGGGGTCTATTCCTAGGCTCCATCATTGGTAAGTCCCCTTTTCTTTTTTAGAAAATCTGTGTCTTCTCTATTGAGCTAAGATGGCCTCCTGGCTCCTCTGCTACCTTTTTTGTGTACATTTATGGACAACCTCTGTGCACTGAGGATCGTGTCCTTGAGGAACGGGTATTCTTCATCCACACACTTTCCCTGTGGTCCATGATCCCATAGGGCATTACTCACTAAAGTCCTTAGCTTATTGAAGTCAGTTTTTTTTAAGTCAAGAATTTGTACCTTACTGAGAGATTTCCCATCACTATGATGGACATTGAAAGTAATAGTTTCATGCTCACTGTCACCTAGGTTACCCTCTACCATCAGATCACTCACCAGGTCATCCCCTTTAGCCAAAACTAAATCTAGGAGTGCATTTCCTCTGGTTGGCCCATATACTTCCTGAGAGAGGTAGAGCTTGTCAATACAAGCCAGGGATGTATGTGACCAGTCAGATCTGGCTGAGTGTTCTTCCCAGGGGATGTCTAGGTAGTTAAAGTTGCCCGTGATAACCATATCCCGTGTTGTCGCAGCCTTTTCCAGTTCTCTGGAGAATTGCAGACCTAGCTCTTCATCTTGATTTGTAGGTCTGTAATATATTTCTACAGTTTGATCCCTTTTGCCATGTTCCCCTTGTATCCTGACCCTGAAGGTTTCAAGTTGTCCTTCCTTAGTATCAATTTCGGCTTCCAAGGAGTTATACTGCTCCTTTACATATAGAGCTACACCTCCACCCTTGTCCCCTATGCAGTCCCTCCTATGTAGGGTGTAGCCCTCTATAGCTATGGTCCAATTGAGCATAGAGTCCCACTAGGTCTCTCTTATCCCTATGATATCATAGTTCCTGCTGGGAAGAAGGAGGGCCGGTTCCTCCTGTTTTATCCCCATGCTCCTGGCATTTGTGTACTGAAGGTCCTCGGTTTCCTGTCACACTGAGGGAGTTCCATTCCCTCAGCTTGTGTCGTAGTGTCCTTCCTGTTATCCCCTGTTGTAATGGTTGTTTGTTGTCCCCTGGGCTTGCTCTGCTGGTTGTCCCCTTGTCCCCCAGCGATCTCAGTTTACACTCAGTGATACTGTTCACTGATTGTGAGTTGCTTGATTTACAAAAAACAAAGTACATAGTATAGGATAAAAACTTTATTCAGAGCCTGTTTTTCCAGGGTTAACTGACAAAAAATAAGTATTTTCTGTACACACTATTTGATTGTAGAGGAACATCAGTTATCTAATGGAAAAATAATGAAGCAGATGTTTATGGAGGAAAATAATGGATATTTAAAACTGGTTCTCTAAGCTATATCTAATTAAATCTATCAATGTTTATGCAGGCCCTATGGCTGTTCATATTTATGGTCATTTGCAATTAAATGTAGGCTTGCATAGTTGATATTTTCTTGGCAGTACAAATATAAAATTATCCCTTGTCATTAAGGCATGTCTGCTTTCCCAAGGCCACTAAGGACCTTTTAAAAATGTTTTTTTATTAGAAATACTGATGTGTTAGTTAAAATTGCTTAAAGCTCAAATGATGATGAAACTTGTGAAGTAAATGGTATAGGATACTTAATGGTTTTAGCTCCATTAGCTGATGAAAGTCACTGTTAAGAGCAAGAGCTTATCTCTTCATTATATAAACACACAGAAACCCATCAGTCTAATGATCTGAAAACAGAATTATGAGACATTTAGATATTGAAAAAGCCTGAGATCTGCCAGTGCAGGTAGTGTGGGTAAGAGCAAGGGTCAGAGCCATCTTGCTTCACTAGTTTTAATATCCTGAGGACCCAAAATGCAGTCCTGCTTTCTTTCAAGCAGAATGGCTGTGCCAGGCTAGCATTGCAGATGATATCAGCCTCTCTAGTCAGATTCAAGAATTGTCTTTTTATAGCTTATCTGCATAACAGAACCCATCCTCTTCCCTGTTTTTTCCTCCCACAAATTCCTACGTTACCTTCCCCCTTTACCGTTATCATTTGCCTCATACAAGTCAGCTAGTGAAGTAAAGTATTAATTTAACATTTTTAAAATCTTGTAAAACTCTCTGTTTTACTTAGAAATTCAGCTAACTAGACAGAAGTGAGAACACCCTTAAGAATAAAAGGGAATTGGTATTTTTATTTTGTAGGCTGTTGAAATATCAGTTTTATTTTTTTTAATTACTTGTTGCTCTTTTTTTTTTTAACTTTGTGGTATTCTAAGATTTGGTATAGAACAGTTTGATAGAATTAATTGGTTATATCAAGATACTTATAATTAAAGTGCCATATTGGTGTGTCTTTCACAAGACAGATTGTTACTGGCTGGTTTAAAACTCATTGATCCCTTCCCATTGACTTAGTGTAGTTAAATATAACTGAAATGGGGTGATGGCTTATTAATAAAACACATTTCAATTAAAAAAAAACCTTAGCTTTATCACTATATACTTATTTTCTCAAAAAATTATAGTAGTAACCAAGAGAAGTACCTAAGCAGTGCTTTTAACAAGAAGCATTTCTTCCCTCGGTGAAACACTTAGTGTCATCATCAGTTCTTTCAGCTTGTTCATCTCTGCTCATCCATGAGCGATGGAATTTGTTACTTGTAGGAAAAGGTGAGATTATAGAAGTAATAATAATTATACCTTGCTCTTAAAGTGCTTTTTAATTAGTAGGTCTCATTGTACCTTACAGAAAAAATTAGCAATATTATCCCATTTTGCTGATGTGAATTTCCGTTATCCCTTAGGAGACCAATGGCTGGATCAAGAATAGATCCCAGGTTTTTTCAGTGCCAAAACTCTACAAAATGTAAGTAATACATAACTAGATATACTTACTAAACAAAATCTAGTTACAGATGTTCAAAAAACTTAGAGCAGAAGTGATCTAAGTTGCATGCTTTACTTTAAGTGCCTTAGGTTAGATTAGTAACAAACAGAATACATGTTCACCCTTTGGTAGGTGGGGCATGCAGGCTGCCTGCCCAGGGCAAAGCCAGGTTGGGGGTGATCCTGCAAGCCTCCCAGTGGCTCCCTGAGCTGCCAGAGACTGCTAAGCAGAGCCCATTGCAGCTGATCAGCTGGGCCACCCCTGGTTGGATGCTGGTGTTGCATCCCTATGACACTATAATGGGTATTATACCAGGCAAGGAGACTAAGACATAGTTGTCCTAAACTAAAAGCAAGTTTATTGAACTCTAACAGATACAACTCTCATTAGCACTGAAGCAGCATTAGCTATTAAAAATTTGAGGTGTGTAGCTAGCCAAAGCAGATGCTCACCACCCCATAATGTTGCGAACACAACTTCACTGGTTGATCAAGCTGTGAAGTCTTGTCTGGGACTCCTGGTTTCCATGTCTGATGTTAACAGGCTCTTGGATCAGTGACTGGATATCTTCAGGCTTTCTTCAGGAGTGTTCCGAAGGGTACAGTCTCTCATCTCTCTTTATATACTATAAAGCTTGCATTTCTTAACACATACAATTAGCATAAGCCTTCCTCCTAATGCATATTAATAATCTTGTTTCTGTTTGCCAAATAAGGTTATCTTTAACTGGGATTTTCTATTCTGAGGTAATCTTTTCATTCTTAGATGGGGGTAGCTTTTCCTTAGATGGGGGATGGCTGTTCTTCTTTTGCACAGGTTATATTTATTCAGTTTATTTAACCAACTTCCTGATTTGTTTTAAGTCGGGAAGAGTATTTTTCCATCTGCTCCTTTCACTGGATGCATGTCTCAACCACAATTCAAGCTAAGAACGCAGCTTGAGCTAAGCACAAAGGCCAAACCCAAGCCTGAAGGCCTCTGGGTCCCAACCTAGGCATGGCTGAGCAACCCTTCCCCACTCTTCAGCATCAGCCACAGGCATACAGCCGCTGTTATGCAGAAGAGGCAACCATGTTCAGCCATGCTCTGCAGCCCAGTCCTGCTACCTGGGGCTGTGTCTACTGTGGAGCCATGGTGGTCTCTGGGTGGGCTCCTGCACACTCATCCAGGGACCCTCATTCCTCTGTAAGCTGGAAGATCCCCATGGAACAGGACTGGGCTACTGGGCACAGCCTGAGCAGCCCTTCCTCCACTCCTTTCCCAACCTGTGTCAGCCACTGTACTGACTAGGCTCTGTGAAAGTTCAGGAGCGGGGCCAGCTGGGCACTCAGCCAGAGCGCGCCTCTCTGTGAGAAGTGCCAAAGAGGTACCTGGGATGCCAGAGGACAACAGTCTGAGTCAGTGGACTGGTCTAACCTAAACCAATTAAGTCTGATAACATATTGATCCAGGTCTATCTTAGATTGGGTTCCACCATTTTTTAAATCGGTCCATGTACATTGAATTTTTGTGCTGTTACAGTGTAGATTGGCTTCCTATCCTGGCCATTCATGGCCTAGTATGACACCAGTAGGCTGATATACTCTGATCTTCACTAGGGTACCCAGTTTGAAACCAGTTAGGTATTTCTACAGACAAGGAAAAAGCTTCTTTGCGGTTTCAGTAGGCCAGCAGCTGTGGTTTATCCATGTAGTGGGTTTGTCTCCTGATGTCCTGTGGCGTGATCCTTGGAAGCATGCGCAGACTGTTTGCATTAGTTGGTGTAAGATCTCCAATAATGCCTGCTTATTGGGGCTAGAAAGCAAATGTCATAACTCTTATGCATCACATTTCTTTAAAACAGAATTATCTTTATTTAAACATAAGGAAAAGTCTAGAGAGAGAGAGGTCAAATCCCAAATGTTGCATAAGATTAAGAGATGGAAAGAAAATGTGGATAGAGGGGAAAAGTGGTTTGGAAATAAATTAGGAGGAATAAAGAAAGAGGCATAGAAAATAAGGACAACAGGAAACAATATCTATGACAGTTATCATAGTTTAATTAATATACTACAGTCATTGTTATATTTCTGATTAGGATAGTTGTTTTCCTGAGTCTGATCACAGTAAAATCTATGAGATTACTGCACTTGCCTTCAAAGGACCTTGTATTAGATAACAATGCATAATATCAGTCTTAAAATAAGCAAGTCTTCTTGACACAGACTTAGTAACTTAATCCTGAATGTATGGAAGTCCCTGTAGCATGAAATGTAACTACAGTATAGGTATTGGTCATTAGACATTTCACATGCACCTGATTAGCATCATGGCCTACTACAAAACTGTCCCAAAAATGCTTGTCATGTGTGTAGGTAGATTGCTATTTTTCAAGCAAGAGTATGTTTTCATTTACCATCAGGAAGCTGAATATGCTGTCAAGTGATTTCATAATAGAGCAAATTAATCTGGTGTCACAGTTGACTTTCCTTCTTTATCATGATGTAACAGCAGATTAATTGGACCCATTGTAAATATTTCTGACTGTATACAAGGAGCTACAAAAGTATTGTATGAATATTATCAGTGCAGTACAGATGGTAACTCATTCTTCCAGAAAAGCCCATGGCAAATGGTAATGGCACATAACGCAACATAATCAATAGCAAGTTGTCACTTTGATGAGAGGTTCTTCATGGCCAAATCACACTGACTCTTCCATCAAGCAAGCTTCCATATTCAAGAGTCTGTATCTCAGTTAGAAAGTCCAACCAATATACCATATGGTGACTGTGTTTTGAATTCCCCTCAAATATAGAAACTTACTGCCCAATAATTTAAGCAGAGAATGCATGGAAAATGTCAAACAGTAATAAAGAACAATGTATAGGACCACTGAATGCAGCAATGAATGTCCTGTATTGAAGAAGGTTTCTGAACATAACCATTTGAATAAAAATCTTTCTAAGTGATTAATGTTATTGCAGCATGCATCTAAAAGGCAGCAGCAGTAGCAAGCCATTTACCATTCATTTCCATACAATTTGTAAAGTTATTGCCTATTTGGAATATTATCCACTTTTCTTCATGTAATCATAAAAATTTATGATGTATACCCTTCAAATGCTTGTGTAAAAAAGCATGAATAACAATAAAATGTGATTTGTGATGGGAATAGGAGCTACATCTTCATTTTTAATTACTTTTCCTTGTCAACGAACACTGTAAAGTACTGAAGTAAAATGTCTCCTTCAGTTTAAGAATCTATGCACTGATATCTAGTATTATATTCCTATATCAGGGAAATGAATGACTAATAACAGCTAAACAGTCCAAGGTTATACTGTATACCAGGGGTGGCCAATTATTTGGGCTGGAGGGCCACTTAAGGAGTTTTGGTGAGCTGTTGGGAAGGGGAGGGGGACAACTGATGCTATCCAGACTTCTAGACGCTGCCAAGAGCCTGATGATGGAGGGCTGAACCCCATGCCACTTCACTCTGCCACAGCCAGGGCCAGGCCAGGCCAAGTGGTGTGCAGACTCCTTTGCCTCCCCATATCCATCTCCCCGCTCAGCTTCCTGTTAGTGCTGTGCATTCCTGGCACTGCAGCTGCTGGCAACTGCACCTGCACAGGATGGGACACAATGCAGCGCACCTGGTCAGCCTGCCACAATGAGCTTACTGTTACTGTATCACACTGGGTAAGTTGGGGGTTGCTTCCCCTCCCCTGTGATTGGCACAGCCTAGCAGTGCTGCAGTGGCAGTGGCTCATTGTGGCAGGTAAGAGAGCTCCTTGTCATGTTGCATCATGCCCTGTCCCATGTGGGACAAGCTGCCAGTGGCCATGGTGTCAGAACGGTGCAACCACAGCACTAACAGGAAGCCAGATGTGGGAGGAGAGATCTAGAGGTAGAGGAGCAGAGTAGTCTGCACATTATGCAGCCTGTCTTGGCCATGGCGGCAGCAGAGTGGAGAAGCATGGGGAACAACCTTTCCTCCTTGGGCTCCCGTTGGTGGCTGGCAGGCCAGATACAGCGCATGGGCCATATTTTGCCCACCTCTGCTTGTATACTCTCATATGATGAGACCTTAAATAGAACACACTTCTCTTGATCAATAAAAAGGTTCCATGTCAGCCAGTTTGCTAATAAATCATAACAAATGAGGATTTTTTTTCTCACATAGATGATGGTGCGGATTGTAGCAGTCCTTTTGTATTTAATATAATCCTTAATATATTCTAGACAAAGGGGAAACAAGTGACAGTGATTAGCTATGGACCATACTAAGAACATATAAATTAATACAGAATAAATAATGGATTACTTTAACCCACCATGCCTTGCTAACTTTGAAGGAAGGAGTCACCTATGCCCTTAAATAGTCACAAAGGATTCATTTTCAGAATTAAGGAAAAAAGGAAAGAGGATAAACGTTTAATTCTGGAGTCATTTCTGGTTTTTAACTCAAGGCCTGGCTCTGCACCATCTGAAGTAAATGACAGAACTACCCTTGACTTGAGTGGTAATGAGATTATGTCATGCATTTGCTCAAGCAAAATTCCTATGAAATTCCAAAGGGATAAAGATGGAGTAAGTATCTCAGAATTTATCTTCTATTCTTAGCACACCAAATATTCTGCTAAGCATAAAAGAATGGATGTATTGAAACTACCAGTTGTTTTATTGACTCTCTGAATTCCCTGAGAGGTAGTACATAAAGATACCTTTATTAGCATAATTACTGGAACTACTGTTGTTCAGCACTTACATCTGTCCTTTCTTTTCTGTCCCAGCTGTACTTAGGTATTTTATATATATATATACATACACACACATATATATATAAACATACACATATACACACACAGATTTACCAAGGGATATATATTCTGAGGCAACTGCTAAGAAGATTACATTGCATGTAAAGTTTGTTGCCATCTTTATTTAAAAAGAAAGGTAAGCTAAAAATATTCTTGAGCCTTTTCATAATGGTAAAAATAAGAGTGGAGATGTAAAATAGCATTTCTTTTAATTTTGCTATAATACTTCTGATAATTTAATGAAGATATATGTAATTGTATGATCTAAAATATGGATTTTTATTCATGCTGAATTTTGAAGGTTTGAATTACCTTGAAATGAGACCTGTACAGCCAAAGCATACAGCAGATCTCAACTGTCATAATAAGCGTAGGGTTAGAGGTTAGAGTAAGCGTAGGGTTAAGGCAAAGTACAGACAGTCAAAAAGCCAGAGGCTGAGTTGGTTCAATCTTTGCAGGTTAGTCTAAGCTATATACATGGAACTAATAAGTACAGGAACAGATGTTCTCTTTTGATTCCAGAAATGCAGCCACATGCCTGTAGTGGCCCAGGCCAGAAGCTGGGGTATGCTAGAACACACGTACCTGCTTTGCTGAAACAACTTGGACAAAGTTGAGAGGGAGTTTGCAGGAGAGGTGCAAAGCATTCTAGGATGTTGGATACTGCGTCCAATTTTGGGCCCCACATTACAGAAGGATGTGGAGGGCAAGAAAAATGGCTAGGGGGTTGGGGCACATGACTTATGACGACAGGCTGAGGGAACTGGGCTTATTTTGTCTTGAGAAAAGAAGACTGGGAGGGGATTTAATAGCAGCTTTCAACTACCTGAAGGGTGGTTCCAAAGAGGACCGAGCTCCACTGTTTTCGGTGGTGGCAGATGACAGAACAAGGAGCAATCGTTTCAAGTTGCAGCAAGGGAACTATAGGTTACATATTAGGAAAAATTTTCTGAGTAGGAGGGTAGTAAAACACTGAAACAGGTTACCCAGACAGGTTGTGGAATCTCCATCCTTGGAGGTTTTTAAGCCCCCACTAGACAAAGCCTGGGCTGGGATGATCTAGTTGGGGCTGGTTCTGCTTTGAGCAGGGGGTTGGACTAGATCAGTGTTTCTCAACCTTTTAAGTAGCAAGTACCCCCTAACTTCTGAAAATTTTAATACGTATCCCAACACTCAATTTTCCAGGGGATTTTATATTTACAGACTAATGTCTGCCATATATTGGAAGAAGGGCTGTGTATATAAGGCCGTGATATGACAGATGTCTGATCTGCTATGGGTAGGGTTGCCACCTTTTACACCAGGGGTGCACAACTCAAGTATGTACTTAGGCTAGAGGTGATATTGGCCAAAGCTAGGAGGGCTTTGCATGGCATGCCAAATTATTACTGGGGAATTTAAAGCACCACGCAATGCACGGTGCACCAAATTTTTGGCCATAGTTTTGAGAGGAGGAAAAGAAGGTGATAGAGAGTGTGTGTTGAGGTACCCGCGTACCTCCTGCCTGTGTCTTGCATACCCCCGGGGGTACGCATACCACAGGTTGAGAAACTATGGCCTAGATGACCTCCTGAGGTCCCATCCAGTTCTAATTGTCTATGATTCTGTTTGAGTTCACTTGAATCTGGATTTGGGACAGAAGTTCAATAAACTAATTTAACCTAAATCAGTTAAGTCTGATACTACATCCATCCAGATTTATCTTAAATGTTTTAGCCATTCTGAAAGTGGTCAGGAGCAGCCTAAACTTTCATTGTGTTACAGATTTGAACCAGTTTCCCATAACTTATACCAGTTTATGTGCAAGTTCTATCCCTAGCTAAATAAATCCAAGGTACAACTCACTACCCATCTTTACAGTCTTTGTTTAATCCTGTTGTCAATGAAGACACTGTCAAAACTCTGTTTTTGGATTAGACTGTGACCTATTCTACAGAAAACTAATGGATCATAAAACACTGTCTTTACTCCACCCCTTCCTTATTGTAGTTACTTGTACAAGTGACAGGAAATTCCAACAAGACTACTCCCTGTCCTGGGCTGGTGAGAGGCGAGAGGATAGACAAAGGAAAGTGTGGCACCCTCTTACTACCCTCCTACTTTGGCTATTCTGTGTGCTCATCAGCCAGGACAGAGAGGAAGGAAAATAATCTGCACTAGGTGTAGGATGTAGCCTGGGCTGCCACACAACTTCCACTGCCAGCTGGAGGGCTATCTGTGGTTGGGCTACATGTCCCTGCCCCACACTGCTGAGGAGGACGTCGCCACTGGCATCAACATATTCATTAGTGTGTGAGAGGTCTGTGGCCACCTAGCTGCAGGGGCACGGGCTGCTCAATAAAGTTTTGTGCTGTCTCCCACCTCCTTGCATGCTTTGGGGGAGAACCTAGGGAGAGGAGAATGCAGGTGGCCCGGGCAAGGAAAAGGGAACAGGGGCGGGGCTTGGGGAGGGGAGGGTCCTTCCCCCAGTGAAGCGCTTGTCACATGGTCAGGGCTGGTAAGGCTGGTGGCTTGGTGTGGTCCTCCCAGTTGGTGTGCAGCCACACCTAGTGTCCTCAGCCCATGGGGTGCAGCATGCTAGCTCCCAGCCGTGGGCACCCCCCAGGGAGGAGCTGGCACTGCTGGTAGCCGGTAGTGTCATGGCTGGCCATGCCTTGTGGCTGGCCCTGGGGCTGCGCAGCTGCCTGAGCTGCTGGTGTAAATGTCAGCTGGAGAGCTGGGACACTGCATACCTGAGACCCCTTCTTCCATTGATGTGTCACCAGAGGTGCCAGGCTGGAGTAGTGGCTCAGGCAGGCTGCTTGTGCTTGGGGCAAACTGCATGGCTGTGGCCTGGGGCAGTTGGCTCACAAAGGGCATGGTCTTGCAGGCATGGCTAGACCAATGGTTGTGGTTGGTCACAGCAACCCACTGTGTCCTCAAGGTCTTGACCTATACGTGGGACTGTTGCACTGACCGATCGTGCCCTCGCTCCTCATAAATGTGGCACTGGATCTCCTGCCCCACCCAAATTGGTGCAGCACCTTTGCCTCACCCCATAGAGTCACCAGTCTTTTCCTGGTTCAGTTGAGGCCCCAGGTAGAGAGCATAGGTTTGCGGACATGTATTGTCATGGGCCTGAGCGGGAAGGATGATGCCATATTGTGCCCAGTCTCTGGGCCCCCATATGGCTTTTCCAGTGTTCCTGGACCTGAGAAGCTGCCAGCAGTGCCCAGCACAGAATGGGACTGGCAGCCGTGTGGCAGAGGTAGTGCCCTGCAGCACTTGCAGGCACAGAACAGGCTGTTGGGGACATGCTGCAGGCAGGTGGCACTGGCCCTGCTGCCCAGAAGCTGTCTGCAGGTGGTCCTGGGGGGCTGAAAGGCTTGCCCAAGGACTGCAGCAGCCTGCAGCACCCTTCAGCACCCTGCTGGCCCCAATAGCACTGCCTTGGCAGCTGGGCAGCAGTGAAGTGCAAGCAGCAGTGCTGTGGTGCTGGCAGGCAAGCACAGGTAACCTGTGGTCTAACAAGGGAGACACACAGGGTTTGCAATGTCCTCAGGCTCCCTGGTGAGCATGCTGTAGGGCTCCAAATGTCTGCAGGCTTTTATAACCAGGAGAGGCTCCTAGCCTTCAGCCCTGGGGCTGGCCCCTGGCCGGCGCCCCTAGTGGCTCGGCAGAACTGGGAACAAACTTGCTCCTGGGTCATGTCTACATGTGCATTACTGCACAGGAACTACTCTTTCTTAAATTTAACTGGGATTAAGGGTTTTTACTGCTCAGTAAGCACACGTATGTGTAAACATGCACGCTTACTGCACAGTAAACTGCTCTAATGCACAGTAACATGTCTCATGTAGATGAACGCTCTGTGTAGCAAACTGTCATCCCCATTAAGTGGGGCTTCTGGCAAAACCATAATACAGTCTTTAAGTGTGATATTTGGATTTATGCTTTACTTGGCCCCAGAAATTACCTGGAATTCAGTGTACATTCAGGAGCACTGGTTTAATAGCCTTCTCTTGAAAACACCCTTCAATTCTGTAGCAGTAAACATTTTGTAACTGTTTGAGTATAGTTACCTGCAGTCTACATGTCAAAAGCTGTGTTTCAACATTCTGACAGCAGTATAACTAAGGATGGATCTAAGTGGGTTGCCTAGCCTGCTGATTTCTGCAGGTGGGTTTGTTCCCTGGGTAGCTCTTCAGCCAGTCCTCCCAGATAAAACAGAGGCTTTTTAACAAACAAAATAAGCAAAAAAATGGTGTCCTGTCCCAGACACTGGGAGGGGAACCCCTTTGATTCTGGGCTCAGCACAGCAGCCTGGTTCCTCCATACACCAAGTGGTTTAGCCTACAGCATGCTTCCTTTTATGCTGACTCCTCTGGCATTTTATTTTCTGAATGCCCTAAAGCTAACTCTTCCCTCTTAAGGGAACATTAGACCCCATTACAGTGGGTGACTAGGGTATGAGCCCCTGGCACTTAGTAAAGGATATGCCAGAATGGAGGCAGGAAATCTTGTTATTCACTCCCACCCCAACACCCTCCACCATGGGAGACACTGTGAGAGAAGGAGGTGTTCAAACCAAAAACCAGGTTAACCCTTCCCTGCAGCTGTTACTGAATTAAGTACTTTGAATGCTTGTACTTGCCATATAAAACTGATGATTTCAGAGTCAGAAGAGAGTTAATTTGACTCTTGGAAGTAACACTTGCTCTAGCATCATTCTGCTCCCACTCTGCTCTACATATCAAGAGCCTCTAGTGCCCTACTTCCATTTTGGTGGACCAGGGACAAAACCGTTCAAGTATGAATCACGATGCAAGCTCTACCAGGTATGCCTCTGTGTTTTAAAAGGTGTAGATCACTCTAATAAGTTCCATTTCTAGTATAAAAGGGCACAATTTCACTATTGATTAATTTTGTGTGGGGATAACATTGAAGTTCATATCCTTTCTTGTGAAAATCTGTTTACTGGGATCTACAGATATTCAGATATTTGATGTTGCTCTTTAATATTGCAACATATTGTTACATTATTTAAATAACTTAGGTAGAGATTTTTTGTGTCTTTGGGTTTTAATACTTTTAAGTGAATGAAGGTAACATAAGCAGTACAGATTTACTTTCAAAATGGTATCTCTCCTACAGATAAAGTGAAATCATAGCTGCTTAGTTAGACCCCTACAAGTGAAGCAGGGAGGGAATTTGAACAGTGTTTGGTTTTTCATGATTACATAGTATTTCCTACTGGTAGTTTGGAGTTATTTTATGCATTAGTGGTTCAACAGTAATAGGTAAATATAGTATTTGAATTAATAGAAATATATATCTTATACATGTTTATTGCCTAGTGTTCTGTTAATGCTGGTCTGAGATGGCATGTATGGTTACTTATTTTTTTTAAATTTTATTGTAAATATTATATTTTATTTTGTAGATCAATAAAGTTAGATTTTTTTCTTCTTTTTCCCAACTTTACTCCGTTTTTGCATTTTATGTGCTATCTGAACCAGTCAAGGGAAAAAACCTGAACATAGGGAGTACTGAGGATACATAGTAGTACTACTAGTTTATTTACAATTTTCTCTAGAACAGTACAGAAGAGATAACAACATAATTATTACTGGAACTTCAGGGTGTCTAATATGTAAGCTTTCTGAAGGTAAAATACAGTGTCAGTTCAGAAGTCCACTGGTGGTCATCTACTCAAATTACATGAATAACTGTCTGAGAAACTAGGTTTGAGTGCTGTGGGCGACTTGGGCAGTATGGAAGTTAGGAAAGGAACAGATGACTAAAGGTGATGAATGTACAATGTAAATGTCATAGGTACTGCAGTATTGGCAGTTTTGTTTTATATTTTAGAAAGAAAAAATATTAAATATTTTAAGACACTTAAACCAGCATCATCATCAATTATAAAGTAATTTGCTCTACAGACATCTTTAAGATGGTTGTTAGACTTATTACCTTATGGACTAACCATGTGTTAAACTAACTAATTGATTCACTTAATTTTTGCTAAATGATACTATTCCTGAATTGGTAAATTTCTATCTAGTTAGCAGGTCTCCATGACCAGCCATGTTACGTGTGGCTTAGTTCTTTTTGGAGAATTTACTTAGCAATGGGACATTTAGATCAAAGTACTTTCTGCCTCAGTGGTATCGAAGTATCATACTTTTATGTTCTATATTGATACTCCTAATAGTCATAAAAAGATAAAAGTAAATTAACAATTACAGTATGAAGTAAATAACATTTCAGAATTGCAAAATTAAAGCTTGGAGTTCCAAAATAAAGTCTTTCAAAGTTAATTTGTTTGGAATTTCCATTTATTGGTAAAATAAAAATGTTACATGTGAATTTTCAGTCTTTCCCAGTGAAAGGATCCAGAAGTAGCTCTAAACTTTGCTAAGTAACAGCAACTCCTAGAAGGCGATAAATAAGTTCCAAGGAACAAAAGCATGTAAAGTATTTTGGCCACAGCATCTCATTTCTAGCAGGCTGCAGCTGGTTGCACAACAGTCAGGTGCACTGACTGTACGATAGTTAGAGATTCTCATTTTAGCAAAGTCTCCAGGTCTGATGATCTAGACACTGTCCAGCATCTATGCAACCAAAGCAACACAAAGGTATTGGATTTTTGTCAGGATCTTGCCTTCTACTTCACTGTAAAAACAAGATCTTTAAAACTTTAGGGGGGAAAAAAAAAACATTTTCCTGTCTTACAGAACAGAGAGAATAGAACAGAAGTGTTTACAGTAGTAGTATGGGGATGAAAGGGTGATGCTGATAACTGTAGTAGCTATTACTTTTAAGCAAATAGCAGCAAAAATTTAACTGTGCTACACTCAGATTAAAAGATTTTATGAAAATATAGCGTGCGACAAGACTTCTGATACAGATTACTTAGTGGGCTTTACATTTAGTATGATACCAAAAGCTTTCAACCTAATCAATAATCTTCGTACATGAATTATAAAATAAATGACTATTTAAATTATAAAATAAACAACTGGGGGACCAATGTGAAAAAAATCATAACTCTGAAAAGTTACTAGCTGGTCATTTTTATGAATATATAAGCTCAAATTGGAAAAACTCAAACTTCTAGGTTTTCTTAGAATCTAATATATTGTGAAACTGAAGTTCTTTCCAGTTAAAATGAATAATCAATGTAAACTATTTTTCATAATACCCAGCTGCATCCTAGTATGATAAAACTTTTAGGTACACTTTAGTGATAAATGAAGCATAATATTAGAGTTATATGAAATATACAATGCAAGATTTTAAATGCCTCTGATATGCATAATGTGCAGTTTCATAGGTATTAAGTGTTTTGTAACAGTATTTTTATCATGAGAACTTTTAATTGAAGTTGAGTAGGAAACCTTTGGTGGTGCCTTTTCAAGTTCTGGGCTGGACTGGGCTGGCTTGGTCTGCTGATATTTTGGATTATGTGATTTTTTTTCAAGTTCCATTTACAATTGAGCCTACCCCAAATGTTTGGGACAAGCATCAGAGGCCATTTGGATGAAAACTATTTAAAAATGGGGAGACTCTATGACAAAAGTTTTGATATGGTAGCATTTAAGTTTGCAAATTACCCATCTTTCATTTTTTCCAAATAACGGTAAAATAATTTGAAACAATTTCCACCAAAACCACTATATTATCAGACTGGATATCAATGTTTGTGTTTACTAAACCTCTGCCAATAACAATTTTGCTAAAGCTTTTCATATAAATTTTAATAAAATTCTATGAAAAAGGTGATAGAAATGTTGTGAACAGTTTTTACAAACTCTAGATTTTGGTGTAATTTTTAATCTTTCAAACTAAACAGGCATCTTGTAGACAAAGAAAGTTGGATTTTTTCCTTCCTTTTTCCAACTTTACTCTGTTTTTGCATTTTGTGATGTGTCTGAATTGGTCAAGGGCAAAACCTGAATATACATCGTGCTGAAAACACATAATTGTGGGAGTATTCAGAGTATCCAGTAAGGAAACCACTTGACAGTTCACCAACCTCTGAAGAACTCTACCAGGTCATAAAACAGATTAAAAACAGCAAAGCATGAGAAAATCTTGCTGAGAAAATCCTTCCCAAGTCTCAGTGTGGCTTCAGACCACTGAAAGGCACTGTGGACATGATTTTTGTGGCTCAGCAGATTCAGGAAAAATGCCAAAAACAAAACCAGGATCTGTATATGACCTCTATTGATTTGACCAAAGCCTTCAGCTCTGTTAACTGTGAGGCTTCATGAAAGATCTTATAGAAGTTTCGCTATCTATAGAAATTTATCACCATCCTAAGGCTCCTTCATGACCAGATGACTGCCTCCATCCTATGCAGTGGCTCCACTATGGAGCCGTTTTCCATTTGAACTGGAATCAAGCAAGGCTTGTGAGAGAAGGCACATCTTTGAGGAATACCATCTCAACCTGGAGGCAGAAAAATGACAGAAATGGAAGGAAAGGAAACAAGCCTAAGAAATTTGTGGTCTGACCCTCCCTTTAACCACCACCTGTGACATTTGCCAGAGTCTGAGGCTCTAGGATCAGCCTTCTTAGCCATCAGTGGACTCATTTACAACCCTTTACTTGAGCTATAGGAGTGATTATCCTTGACTGTGAGAGATTGCCACCACTCCTACTGACAAAAGGGTTATTTGGAAGAGGAGAGACTTCTAAAATGCACTTTTAGGGTGCATCTACATGTGCAATTAATGTGACGCAATAATCTCCAGAGCAGATTAAGCCAGAGTAAACTGCTCCTGGACACAGCATAGAATCATAGAAAGTTAGGGTTGGAAGAGACTTCATCTAGTCAACCCCCTTGCTCAAACAGGACCATCCCCAACTAGATCATTTCAGCCAAAGCTCTGTCTAGGTGGGTTTTGAAAACCTCCAAGGATGGAGCTGCCATGACCTCCCTAGGTAACCTGTTCCAGTGTTTTATTACCCTCCTAGTAAGATTTTTTTTCCTAATATCGAACCTAAACTTCCCTTGTTGCAACTTGAGAAAGTTGCTCCTTGTTCTGTCATCTACCACCACTGAGAACAGTCTAGCTCTACCCTCTTTCAAACCTGCATTTAGTTAGTTGAAGGCTGCTATTAAATTCCCCCTCAGTCTTCTCTTCTTTAGACTAAATAAGCTCAGTTTCCTCAGTTGTTCCTTATAAGTCATATCCTCCATCCCCCTTACCATTTTGTTGCCCTCTGCTGGACTCTCTCCAATTTGTCTACAACCTTTCTGTAGTGTGGGGCCCAAAATTGAACACAGCACTCTACATATCACCTCACTAGTGCTGAATAGAGGGCATCTACACATGCACCCAGGATAGCAGCAATTTGAGCTGGGAAGGAGTGACCTGGCTGCCTGGGCTGACAGGGCAGAATTTACATCCACATTCAATGTTTACAAGTGCATTTCAGTGTAGTAAATTATTCTACTGTAAGATTGTACTGTCCCTGCCAGTGCTATCTTATGGCAGAGTTAATTAGTGTACTGCACCCTAATACTGGCAAATATATAGATTTTGACACTTTACCAGAAAGTTAATTAGTCTACTCCACTATAAAGCACACATGTAGATGCACCCTTAAGGTATCTGATAGGGGTATAAGGTCTGACTTTTAACCAATAACTTAGAGTTCTTAATTTAACTGAAATGCTCATATTAAGCTGCCCTATTTCAGGTTCTGTAAGTTCCCTTCCCCCACCTCCACCTCCACCATACAATTTGGTAGAGATAAAAGCCACCATAGAGAGTAATTAGATTTTTTTCTATTCTTGAATGAACCATAAGGTCAACACCCCATAGTTCTTCAATATACAATAAAATAGACTCTACCTTAGATATATAGACTTCTAGTGCTGCCAGTACCACCCTTCTACCAGTCTTACTGTAAAAGAATAAAACTCCACCCAAATCTTGTTTTGCTTTAATATATACATTTTATATATGTATGTGTTTATTGCAGTTCAGATTTGTATTAAAATAGATTACAGGGTAATTTAAATGATGATACCAAATCCATTTTTTCCTGTAAATATCATACATGTTTCCTCTTTTCATGTCCAACAAACAATACCTTGGATTTAACAGCATTGATTTCCAAATTATTTAAGAGACAATACTGCTGAATAGCATTTAGAAACCTTTGAAAGCCTATCTGGGATTGTGTCATTAATAATGCATCTTCTGCATAGAGTAAGACAGGGATAGAACTGCTCAAAAGCATAGATGTGTGGAATTGATTCCCTGTTAGCACATATTTTAGATCATTTATATATAGATTAAAAAGTAGTGCAGCAAGCAGACATCCTTGTTCTACCCCCATCCGATAAAACTACTAGATAGAATACCACTGATCCCATAACACAACATATATACTGTATTGATTAGTAAGCAAGAATGGATGGTAGAAGAACTTTGTCCATTGATATCTCTGCCATTTTCTTTCATAATTTTATTATTCCTTTTTCAATACTATAATTTAGTATTTAAAAGCCCCCTTTCAATCTAAATCCCTTTAAATTTGGGTGCCAAATATGTGGAGGATATAAAACTTTGAGGGGAGACAGAGGAGACAATACATAAATATCCTCTAATATTAATCATGCTGTATTTTTCAGGCATCACATTCTGATGGGGAAATAATCATTGGTTTATTGGTATATTGAATGGTCACAGAAAAGGGCTAAGGGCAGACACTCAAAAAGCCTGAGGAGGAATTGATCTAACTTATGTGTGTTTCTATAACAGATATAGGTTAGATTGCAAATTAACAGAATACATATTTGCACTTGTAGGGGAAGAGGCGAGGGAAACAAAGGCCTCTTGCACTAACTAAGGCCAGCAGGTTGGAGGTGCTCCTGCAGACCTCCCAGCATGCACAGTGGGCTCCCTGGGCTGCCAGAGATTGTTAAGTGATTTGCCCAACAGCCCAGGAGGCGTGGCCGAGGCATTCCCTAGAGACAAATAGCTGTGGCGCAAGGTGCTCCGCTGCTACTTGTCCCCAGGGAACCAAATGTTTGAGCTCATCTGGATGCAGCCTCCATGCTCTCTATCCTGTTGAAATGGTAGAATAGAGACAATGCTATGACCCAGTGTTTTTCATGTAAAGTAAATGCTATACAATTGTATACAGAACATACAGAAAAGTAAACCAAGTAAAAAATCTTAATCATCAGACTAATTTCTTAATGAAGATGTAAACTTAAGGCTTGGGTACATGACACAATTACTATGGAGTAATTTACTCTGCATTTTACTTCATGGCAAATTTATCCCATACTATGGCACAAACACAAAATTAGCTTTCTCAAGGTAGCTGTCTGCTGTTTTTGCTATTGCAGCAAGTGGCAACTAGATCAGAACTACTTGCTCTGAGAAAATAAATAGCCCTGGATAGGAAAGCTGAAACATGATGTGGTAGCTAAGTAACATAGAATTTACTACACATATTTCAAGAGGTGACAATACTTCGGACTCTACTGATTGATTATGTATTAGGGCTGTGCTTTGTGCCCACTCCAGTTTTCATAGTTTCATAGTTTCTAGGGTCGGAAGGGACCTGGGCAGATCATCTAGTCCGGCCCCCTGCCATGGAAGGAAAGAGTACTGGGGTCAAACGACCCCAGCAAGGTGTTCATCTAACCTCCTCTTAAAAACCCCCAGGGTAGGAGCCTGCACCACTTCTCTTGGAAGTTGGTTCCAGACCCTAGCTGCCCTGACTGTGAAGTAGTGCCTTCTGATATCTAACCTAAACCTACCCTCTGCCAGCTTGTGACCGTTATTTCTGGTCACTCCTGGCTGTGCTCGGGGGAACAGTGACTCCCCCAGTGCCTGCTGATCCCCCCTGACTAGTTTATAACAGGCCACAAGATCCCCCCTCAGCCTTCTCTTTTGGAGGCTGAACAGGTTCAGGTCCCTTAGCCTCTCCCCATAGGGCCTACCCTGCTGTCCCCTGATCATGCGAGTGGCCCTCCTCTGGACCATCTCCATGCTGTCCACATCCCTGTTGAAGTGTGGCACCCAGAACTGGACGCAGTACTCCAACTGCGGCCTGAACAGAGGGGAAGGATCACCTCTTTGGACCTGCTTGAGATGCATCTGTGGATGCATGACAAGGTGTGGTTGACCTTCCTAACTGCCTCCCCACACTGCCGGTCCATGTTCATCTTGGAGTCAATGATGACTCCAAGATCCTTTTCTGCCTCTGTGCTGACAAGAGGGGAGTTCCCTAACCTGTAGGTATGGTGTGGGTTGTTCCTCCCCAGGTACATCACCTTGCACTTGTCTGTGTTGAATCCCATCCTATTCTCCTCCGTCCATCCTTGTAACCTGTCTAG
>NW_017729029.1:66739415-66746192 GCF_001723915.1 Gavialis gangeticus | reverse complement strand
GAGCACCCGCAGCCCCATCACCAGGTCATCACCCGTGGCCAGCACTAGGTCCAACAAGGCGTCCCCCCTGGTGGGGCTGTGCACCTCCTGGGTTAGATGGAGGTCCTGCACACTGTCTAAAACCTACGCAAGCGTTCAGACCTGGCTGACTGCTCTTCCCAGCAGATGTCCGGGAAGTTCAGGTCCCCCATGACTACTACATCCTTAGCCTTCACTACCTCTGTGAGCTGACCCAAGAATTTTGCTACACAATGAAGTCAATTTACTACATAGTAAAAGTGTTATCTATTGACACTCTTAGGAAGACATACAAAATATGAATAAAAAATTACTTTCAGTAAATGCTATAAAATATGTACATTTCTACCAATCTGCAAATAAGCTGTAACAACTGGCTTTCTGCTGATTAATCTGCTTTTTGAATGTGATTAAGGAAATAAGTTAAAAAAATTAATGTTGCATAAGGATACATGCTAAACTTAAAAAAGCTAATGTTTAGATCACATTGCTCTAGTCATTCAGGTAATAAGCATCTTAAATTGATCAAGGTGAGAGAACAGAAACAAATGAATGAGGAGGATTTGCCACGTACTGAGAATAGTGCTGCAGCACAGTAGCTCAGCTATCAGCATTAGGTAAGGAAGGATAGAAAATAAAGAAAATACGTTAGGATTCTTTTCTCTCCCTCAACAATACCATTAAGATTAATAGCAAACTCTACAAAACAATCAATTTCTCCAGGTCCAAGTATATTCTGAAATATTCATGTTGAACTTCATTTTCTGAAACTACACTAACATGCAGTAAGTCAGCCCCCACATATTTTGTTCTAATTCTTTTCTCTTTGCTTCGTCAATTTTCTATTATCCCTGTGCCCACTTGCTTTCTATTCCCGGAATTTTGAATTGGGCTATAATGTTGGACAAGTTTCTCGAGTGTTCAGAAATGATTCCCTAATCTTTCAACAGATTATAGGAATAGTTAGAACATTCTGATTCTTTTTCTCATGTCTGTAATTAAAGCCAGTTTTCTTTCCATATGAAGAAGTTAATTTAGAACATATTTTTGCAGTAACTTAATTAGTGTGGGGCAAGTGGTGCACCAACTTATGGGACAGACTATTGAGGGCTGCTAAATTCAACCCTGAATCTCAGGATTTTTTGCCACAGCACATGCAGCCCTGTATTGCCCTAATCCAGTCATTGGAACTGGGCAGGCAGTGCCACATGTAGTAGCGTATCTGGAGGGCAGGCGGTGAACAGAATGATGTCCTTCCAATGCCTGAGAAGTCTGTGCCACAACAAGTACAGCCCTACACGCAGTAACATATCTGGGGGCAGAAGGGATGAATGTGACACTGGGGGCAGTTTTCAGGGAGCCTGGCCACAGGGCTGCTGCCACCAGAGTCAACATTGCTACAGCAGCATCAACATCATCCACAGCAGCATCAGCCTTCACTCTACATAGAGAGAGAAGTGGCAGGAAAAACTTCTCTCCCCCTCCCTTCTCTTCACTTTCCCCTGCTCTTCAGTGGTCATCATACCCCTTGACCCATTCCTCCACCCTCAGTACTGAAGGAATATGATACGCCCATGTATTTCTATTACTGATATCAACTAGTATTTATGTTATGAATGGTTTCATTTAAGGTAATCATATTGGTTTCTTACATGGAGCTAAAATAACCAGAATATCACAGAGTAAATTATTACTTAAGATAAAGTTTACAGAATTGGTCCATCAGGAATGGAACCCATAATCATTTCTTAGGCAAAGCTTCTGACCAAACTCAGTTTAGTTTTGCATTAATAAGAATTGCAGACTTTTTTCCACCCATTTGTTCTTGTTGTGTTAAAGTTGTTGTTTAAAGGAGAAGTACCATTTCTGATGTTAAGCCTATAACAATATTTGCCAACCTGGGGCTGTTGGGTGTGTCACTTTACTCTTTTACCTATATACACAGACCTCCGTGATTATAGACTGCATGCAAAAAAGTTAAATTGACTTTGAATTGCCAAAGAGAAGCATTGTTCTTATACTATGAGAATGCAGGTTATTTGTATTGCACGAAAAACCCCATGTGTTTATTTTTTTCAATATGCTAAGGAGAACAACTTGAGCATTTTTGTTTAAAAGCCTGCTGCAAATAGATTCATTTGAAATAAGTATTGTGGTCTCAGCTGAGTTCTGTTTAGATAACGGCATAAATAAAAAATTCTAACTGTTTGGAATAACTGTCAGTCTTTGCCTGGATGAGTATGGGGACTCAATTACTCTGTTATCACTGCAAAAGACCATCTTTACAGGTCAGGAGTAAGGTGCAGTGGTGCAGTACAAGACACAGTTACTAATAGAATAGTAAAAGGATTCTTTGTCTAGAGGATCATACTAGTAAATGAAAATCTTTGTGGAATTCTCAAAATATTGAGAAAGATAGATGCAAATGCAGAGAAGGAAAACATGTTATGTAATTATACATTTCCCTACAAATATTTAGTAGTTAGAGTACTAATTTCTTATTCATTCTTATAACTTTGGTTTTGAATTTGTAATATGGGTTCAAATGACTGCTTAAGTGTCTAGGCAGGTTAGCAAATAAATTCAGCTGAAGGTCGGCTTTTGCAACAAAAAACAAATTGTCATTTTTAGATGATATGCTCTATTCCATTCTTGTGCTCTCTTTAGGTAATTAAACTCAATTTTAGATCACTTTAGAGCTAAATTATATTAATAATTATAGTACAATGATAAAACCCCAGGCTATTGATCCTAGTGATATTTGTACTTATCTTTTTTTCAGTACACTGTTTGAAAATGATTTATTACTGCCTTGGGCCATAGTTAGTAAAATGAAAGCTCTGAACTTAAAATATCCATTAATACCCTTTGGGGATCCAAAGACTCCATCTTCTATCTTTGTCCTAAGATCACAATTATATGTGTGAGCAAATTTATTAGGAAATAATTTTACTTCATTCCTCAAAAGATGGATAAAGTATTGTGAAATTCTTTTTATATGTAATCTACATAGAAACAAAATTGGTGACTGCAGGAGATCAAAAAGGAGAGCTATTTAGGATGGTCAGGAGCATATCCTATAACTGTATTTATATTGAGGGATGCAGGCTGGAGTGTGTTGTTAAGTGCTAATAGTTTATTTTTGTGCTGGTCATGACAAATGTTCATATATAATAGTATTCACCCCCTCAAACATTTGGACATTTTAACTCTCTCTCTAGGATTAATCTGGGTTTTTTGTTTGCAATGCTATTGTTTTATCACTTGGATAAGAAAATCAACAGTTCCCTTTAACACAATTAATAACTAAATATGCACTCAGAACAAAAAGATATTGTTGAGCAGGTAAGGACCAACTGTAAAGACTAAAAACCTTAAACCCCCATAAAGCTTATTCTCTTGAGACAGAAATCTTTCTTTGTAGTAGTTGAAGACCACAGGAAAGAGCAAACTTCAAGGCATCTTTGGTAGGAATCAAATCAAGGATTTTGTTCAATGCCACTGAAATATAAATGCTCTGATCTCTCATATTGGCAGTATATTCAAATCAAACATTACCTCTCCCAAAGGAAAAGTAAAAAATGTACTAACTAGAGAACAGTCAACACTCAAAGTCTTTGTTAAAAATAAGGAGTACAAAGAGAGTGCAACCTGCTGTTTATAGATTACTGAGGAGATTGAAAATAAATGGAACCATGAGTAAATCCATAGTTAAATAGGCTATATTTAAAAATCAAGTCGTATTTGGAAAAGAGGAGAGCTTCTTTGCTCCCCTTTCTGTAAGGAAATACTATGTTAGTTACTATATCACTATTATTTATAATTTGTGATTGTTTGCAATGATGATAGAACCCAAGTGGGAAAAATGCTTTCAAAGAAGAGGTACTAATGAGATTCTGATGAGGTTTAGTCATAGAGAGAGGAAAGATAAATCAATCAGAATAACAGAAGAGTGAACTTAGAGTATAGATTTGATGGCTCTAATAATGTCCAGTGCAGACAAATACCCTGCTGAAGTTATTTGCTTCTGTAAATATTATGGGAAATATAAGGTTACTCCAAGAGTTCCTTTTCATGTTCTTGAAGCCTCAGGTAAGTAAAAATTGTGACAGGGATGAGGAAACTACTTGTACTTGACATCTCTGGGCAAAATTCTTTTTCACTTGGGGATGACTAAAGTTCAGCCTGCAACCAACACTGAATTACCCAACTAAATATATGAATGATTACATTATATGCTCTGAGTGAGTACATATCCCCATTATAGCAATAGGGAGAAATCTGTGTAACTCTGGAGCTCAATCCTATTGCTACAATGGCTGCCCTTGTGACACACCCAGCCCCTGTATATAGTCAGGTGTGCCTTTGAGACTCACTCCCAGGGTGTTCTCACACTTTCATAGGGTGGCCTTCCACCCCACATCCTTCTCTACCATCTACTGCTTGACCACTGAGAATCACCTGAGATGTGTCAAAAACAAACCTGTTGGCCTGTGGCACTTCAGCTTTATCTGTCTCACCCAGATCTTGCCAGCTAGAAGAATCATATCCTTGTCTGGTCACACTCTCAAAAAAGAGAAATCCTCTTTCTTTGGAAGAGGCCTGCCTCTGGTCAAACACTCTGAGAGCACAGTTATCACTCAGAAAAAATAAAATAAAAACAAAAGCAAATATAAGAAATCACTACCCATATGTTGAGATACACCCAGAGATAGAAGAATGAACAAACAAAAGAAGGTATCAGGCAATAATCTAATATTAGTCCACATCTTAAACCTAAGAATGCAGCTTGCCCTCAGCTCAACATTAGGGCTGTGCAAAGCTTTGGTCCCTGATTCGATTCAGTGGAGATTTGGCCTGATTCAGTGGCCAAATCTCCTAATCAGAATCAAATCAGGGGACCCTTTAATCTCTCCAAATTGAATCGGAAGTCTCTGAATCAATTCAGAAAGATTCAGAGATTCGGATATAGGCACAGCTTTAAATGTTTTTTCTACATACCTCACGGTGGCTCGTGAATGCTGTGATGCTGGCCATGGAGAGTCCCATACGAGTGCAAGGGGCTCCCTGGCTTGCTCAGCAGTAAACCCAGAAGTGGACCAGAAGCACTTTGGGTCCACTTCTGGGTCTGCCAGGGAGAATGCCAGGGCCCTCCCTCTGCCCCCCTGGCTTGGCATCTGGTGCCTCCTGGGTCTGAGGGGGGCGGTACCTGGGGTCCCCCTGTGGCCAATCGCTGAGCTGGACAGGTGTGTGTGGGGGGGTAGTGTGCTCCTAGGCAGACCTAGTCCATGGGTCTGCTTCTGGTCCACGTCCGGGTTCGCAGCCAAGCATGTGGAGGGGGCCCCTGCACTCCTGTGGGACTCTCCATGCACCCCAGCATCACAGCGGTCATGAGCCATGCTGCTATCTCAAGGCATGTAGAAAAAACTTTTAAAGCTGTGTCTATGTCGGAATCAGCATCAAATCTTCAGATTCAGAGTCAGCCAAATTGAATCAGGGACAGTGATCTAAATCAACAAATTGAATCACTGTCCCTGATTTGGGTTGAATCTGAATCCAAATCGAATAGGGCCTGCTGTGCACAGCCCTACTCAACATGTTAGCAAGCATCTCCTGCCTCTGACCTTCTTTCTGGGGTCTCCTGTATTTTCTCCTTTCAGCCAGAATACCTATCCCACTGGCTGAGAGACCCAAAACACCTTATACCTAGGAAGCTTTAGAAAAACCTCTGTACTCTTGGCAAGGCTTAAGCATATTATTTAATCTGGCCATTTACTAACATGGTCCATTGCATTCTTTGGGGAGCTCAGTACTATGCATATAACTTTCTGCTATTCAAGTGTGTATGTTTACTAAAATAGAAGACTTTCTTGATCTAATTATGATCAGGAGAATACTTGTATTATTTCAGAGACTGAAAAAAGATACTTTTCTTCACTGTCTCTCATTGAATTTTTCTACTATGAGAAATAACCATATTTGTATAGCCTGATCCCTGTTAGGTGACATTCCTGCTAGGGTCTCTTTTAAGATTTTTTAAGGCCCTTTTAAGATTAAAATTGTCTGGAGGGCCTGGCTCATGCCTCAGAGCTCATCTACAAGGGGCTATTTGCCTCATATTTAATACCCATGTTGGTTGTTAACATTGAGTGATTATGTCTCTCCAGTCATTTAGGCTTAAAGCCCTTCCCAGGTGTAAAAGAAACACATTGTTTATGGAAGTGTTACATGAAAATCATTATCATATTATTCAATCATAACATTAACAGAAAAATACTCTATATCAAATACCATAATGCATAGAAGTGATGCATAATGCATAAGAATGATATGGCTGTACACAGCTTAATGCCAGTTATCTGTAGAGACTACACGTGGCATATCAGTAAAAGCTCAAGAAAATATATATGGCATCCAAAAACAACTAAAAATATTGTGGGGTTTGTGACAGCACTTACATACCCAGGCTAAGTACAGACCTTTAGGGAAGTTATGGGGAAGAGGAGTTAGACTGAGTTAAAAATAGCCACCCAACCTAAGGTAATTTGGGATGGGTGGGACTTGTGAGGGGGGTGGGGGAATCTGGGGGAAAGTAGGCTTGTAAACAGGGATTGGAAGGGTGTGGGGGGAATCGGGGGCAGGTGGAATCTACAGAGGGATCAGGGGGCTCAGGATTTGAAGGAGGGATCAGGGGAGGCAGGATCTGTGGCAGCAGTTGGAAGGATTGAGGTTGTAGGCAGCATCCAAAGGGGGATCAGG
>NW_017729029.1:66731419-66734415 GCF_001723915.1 Gavialis gangeticus | reverse complement strand
CTTTAGGGAAGTTATGGGGAAGAGGAGTTAGACTGAGTTAAAAATAGCCACCCAACCTAAGGTAATTTGGGATGGGTGGGACTTGTGAGGGGGGTGGGGGAATCTGGGGGAAAGTAGGCTTGTAAACAGGGATTGGAAGGGTGTGGGGGGAATCGGGGGCAGGTGGAATCTACAGAGGGATCAGGGGGCTCAGGATTTGAAGGAGGGATCAGGGGAGGCAGGATCTGTGGCAGCAGTTGGAAGGATTGAGGTTGTAGGCAGCATCCAAAGGGGGATCAGGGATTCAAGCAGGGTCTACAGGGGTTGGATCCAGGAGGGTTTGTCAGGATCAAGGGGGCTTGAGAGGTCCAGGGGGATGTAAATGGGGACCAGGGGCTATTTTTTGCCTCCCAATCCCTTCGTCAAACCTGCATCCTCATCCCTCCCACCCTCTCTCCCCCAGGACTTAATTCTTTAGCTCTCAGCATCAATGAACACCGATAAAACCAGAACCAGGAGTAGATTATAGGATGGTGGATTCGGGGCGCTGGCTGATCTTCTAGGGAGGGGGAGGCCAGAGGCCAGGAGGCTAAAGATGGCCTGGTGCCAGGGGGCAGGTAGGAAAAGTGCAGTCCTGGGATTGGGTTTTCTAGGCCTGGGGCTGAACTGGGAATTGTACAGAAGTTTGATTCAGTGGTCTATGTAGATCCATCTGATTTGAGTGCACATTGATTGAGGTCTATCTTAGACTGAGTTCAACCATTTATAGTCTGGTCTATATGCATCAAACTTATATATAGTTTGCCTTTAGATCCACCTAACTAGTGATCTAAGTGTAAGGTCCACACCTGGGTGAACTAAGTTAGAACAGGTGGACATTTTTAAATCAATCTAACCTCCCCCTAATTCCCCCCCCCCCAAAAAAAAGTCTGTACTTAGCCCCAAGGAGTAAAAGAATCCAAAAGAGTTGGTCACATGCTGCACTTTGGTCATTTACTAGGTGAAACAGACTTCTGCCCTCTATGGCTAGGGACAGAAATTATACATAAGTTGGTATAAGTGATAAGAAACTGGTTCAAATCATAAAACAATAGAAGTTCAGTGCACAAACTGCTTCTAAAATGGCCCAAACCAGTTTAAGATAAACCTGGATGGACGTAGTATCAGACATAATTGATTTAGATTAAATCAGTTTATTGAACTTCTGTCCCGCATCCTCTCCAGATTCAAGTTAACTCTGTTCCCCAGCATCCCAGGATGCTTTACACGTCCTCCTATATACCCTCCCTCACAGGGGGATGGGATGGGTGGGCTAGCCTTGGTTCAACCTGTCTGTTTCAGTGCGGTAGGGAGGCATGCTGTGCCATCACAATCAGGGAGTGGGGGGCTGGGAGACCTTATCTACCAGCCCCCCACTGGGAGATAAGCATCTCCTAGCCTGATCCCTGTGCTGGGTGATAAGC
Organism: Gavialis gangeticus; assembly: GCF_001723915.1. Lineage (NCBI taxonomy): Eukaryota > Metazoa > Chordata > Crocodylia > Gavialidae > Gavialis > Gavialis gangeticus. Next base: position 66,732,973 of record NW_017729029.1, on the reverse strand, counting down.
ATCTCCCAGCAGTGGCCCCACAGATATGAAGCTATCTTTGGGAGCTCCCTGCTGATGGAAGATAGGGAGCTTCCTGCCCCCCACTCCAGCTCAATGAGCACAGAGCTGGGGGGGGGAACAAACTCCCCAGCTTCCCCAGCTCCACACTCATGGAACTGGGCAGAGAACAAGTTCCCCAGCCACCACCCTGCATGCCCAAATGGGGCCAATGTTACTCTGGCCCAGCAGCAAGAAGCTTCTAGCCCCTGCTCCTCAATCATGATTGTGGAGTAGGGGCAGGGAGCTTGTTCCTAGCCCCCACTCTGGAATTGTGGAGCCTGGGACAGGGAACAGGCTGGGAGCATGGTAACAAGCTCCCCAGTCCCCAGCCCCAGCTCCCCAGCCTCCTCTGCAGCTCTTTCCAAGTCCTGTGCCCCTAATAAAGGAGCCAGGGCTAGGAGCTCCTGGGTGCTGGCCCCCCAGGACAAGAGGCATCCCCCTGGAGCCAGTAAACAGCTGTCTCCTGGCCTGATGCTCCCTGCCAGCCCCTGGGCTAGACCCCAGGGGGAGTCTGGAGCTCCCCCTGTGGCAGCAGGGGGCCATTGCAGGGCTGCAGGGAACTGGGAGAAAATTTTCTCCCTAGTTTCTGCATGTGTAGACACCTACCCAAAACCCCTTTTTCTGGCTTAGCTTATATCACAGCACTTTTAGGCCAGAGTAAATGCTTGTATAGATGTACCCAGTATAGAGTATAGGGACTTTAATATAATTAAAATTAGGTTCTTACTGTTTTCTTATTTTTTGCAGGAAAAGGAAGTCAGCAAAGTAAATTCTGCCTATTGTATTTTTCAATTTCTTAATAAGTTTGATCTGTGTAGATCCAAGCTAAATTTCTTTAGTATGTGATATAAAAGATATTCTGAGTTCCCCTTTTTAGCAATAAATATGAAGTTATGAAAAAGATTGAATTACTGCAGTCAGTACAATTAAGTTGTGTCTGTTTAGAATGAGTGACAATGCTTCTTCCTGTTCATAAATGTGACTAACTGCAAAATTATCAGAATTAAGGTTCAAACATAATCATATAACTACATAGACAATGTTGCCCTGATTTATTAGATTTTTGTTGCACCAGAAGTATATTATACTACAACTTGTTTGTCTTGTATTGCAGAATGTGCAGCTGTTCTTTAAATCTAATCATAGAAACATATTTAACTTTTAAATAAGAGACAGAAAATTCATTTTTATATTGCCTGTGGCTTTTTTTTACACAAAAGTTTGCCTTGGTTAAGGATTTTATACAAATACATTGCAATATTTTTGTAAACTATGAAATCTCATCTGATATCTTTCTTCATATTTTAGAAAGTGAAGGAGTAGGAGTTAATCAATGATTCTGCCAAGCAGATACAGATTGGGAGAAACAGCTTGGCTGTAACCCTGTTGAAAAGGACCTGGGAATTATGGTGGATCACAAATCAAACATGAATCAGAAATGTGATGTTGCCTCGAAAATCACAAATACAATTTTGTGTTGCATTAATGGAAGTGTATGCAGTACAGGGGCCTGTA
>NW_017729029.1:66720266-66726419 GCF_001723915.1 Gavialis gangeticus | reverse complement strand
TTATCATCCCAGAAGAACCAGTCATTCATCAATAGAAAGGGATTTCATTCAATGATTCTCCAAGCTGTAGTCAATCACTATGGATGATTTACTAACATTTATACTGGCTGGGCAGAAAGCACTCACAATGTGCATGTCTTTCAAAACTTGCCGCTGCCTGGGAATTATGGTGGATCACAAATCAAACATGAATCAGAAATGTGATGTTGCCTCGAAAATCACAAATACAATTTTGTGTTGCATTAATGGAAGTGTATGCAGTACAGGGGCCTGTACTCACTGGTAGTAGGCCTCTGCTGGCACACTGTATCCAGATTAGGCAGTTATGATTTAAGAAATATGTAAAGAAACTGGAGATGAATTGAGAGGTGAACGGCAAAAGATGATTAAAGAGTTGGAATGCAAGCCATGTAAGGAAAAGTAGAGGGAACTAGGTATGCTTAGTTTGGAAAAAAAAGATTGAAGGGGAACATGTTTGTAGTTCTCAAATATTTGTAAGGCTGCTTTAAAGAAGATGGAGAAAGATTTTTCTTCTTCTCTATAAGGGCATCAGACAATGGATTTAAATGATAACAAAACAGATTTAAATCATATCTCAGGAAAATCTTCCTAACTGGAAGATCAGTGAACAGTGGAACAGAACAAACAGCCAAAGGAAGTTATAGAATCTTTTTTAAAACTGGAGGTTTCCAACAAGAAGCTAGATCAACACCTCTCTGGGATGATTTAGGAGTAAAATATCCTTCATCTGTGCAGTGAGATTAGAGTAGGTGACCCTTCAGGTTACCACCCCCCCAACCTAGGAACCAACACAACAGAACAGAATTTATAGATCTTGAATGAGGAAGGGCTAGCTAGCAAAGCACATTACACTGCATTTTGGTAGGCTAATTCTGAAAACAAATTTCCTTCTGATTCATTTTCCACTGAATATTATATCAGGTAGCTGAGAGACTCTTAACTGAGACACAGCCATTGATTTATTTTGAGAGATACTGGTTTATTTATTTGCCCTTAGATTTAAAAACAATAATAAAGCCTGGTCACCTTTTTACACAATTTATAGTTTGTGCCAGGGATGTCAAACTCATACAGCTCCATGAGCCAAATGAGTGGTATGGGACTGCCGTGCAGGCCTACACAGAAAAGTAGACCAGCGCCACATTTTGGATCCAGTGCATGTCCTGAAATGACTAGAGCAGGTGCCACCCACACAGTCCTGCTCTGACCACTTCAGGCTGTGCTGCATGCATGGCCCCAGAGCAGAGCAGCAGTCTCTCCAGGGTTGTCTTACATACAGTAGCTGCTCTGCTGTTCCAGGAGATGAGCTGGAGCAGGCACTGTATATGGCATGTGGAGCTATCCAACATGCCCCATAAGCTGCCTATGACTCGTGGGCAGCACCAGGGGCCAGATGCTGGACTCTGTGGGCTGGACTTGGTCTGCAGGCTTTATCTCTGACACCACTCATTTACATCAGATTGATAAAAGTATATTCTGAATATTTCTCTCAGTCCTTCTGAGTAATGCAGGGATATGACAAAGATAGGAGCCTAAAGTCATTCTCTTTTTTCCTGAAATTTAATGGAATAAACACAAGTAAGAAGCCTTTAGTACAGAGGTGGGCAATTGTTTTGGGCAGAGGGCTGCTTACTGAGTTTTGACAAGCCATTGTGGGCCACATGACAGGCAGCCAGGGGCAGATATTAATTTTCTAAATTTTTTAGGGGCCTCATGGGCCACATAGAATGGTTTGGTGGGCTGTATCTGGCCTATGGGCCACATTTTGCCCACCCCTGCTTTAGTAGAGCAAAACAGAAACAGAACTATTTTTTTCTTCTCATTTTATTTTCTTAGCATATTTGTACATTTTCATGCAACTACCTTCTCATTGAAGGTAAAGTTCATGATTTGTATTACAAGAAGTCATCTCCTATCACTCAGGTCCCAGTTTTGCTGAACGTTGTCATTATGTTAAGGTGACAGAAACTTTAACAGTAAAAAGTAACGAACAAATCAACAGTAAGCAAAGGTATATTTTTGCAGAAGTTCGCCAAGCTCTGGCTTTTACTTTTAGATTGAATTTGATGACTTATACTTTTTTGTGACAAGCCAGATGATATACTTTAATGGTTCTTTCTGAGAGCTGTGCTGGATATGAACAGAATTAAATATATCCAGGAGTTGTAATGAAGCCTGATGGGAGCAATGTATTATTATGTTACCAATACACTATTCCTAAGGCTAGCCTTTGGCTTACATCTATCCATATTAAAAGACATTTAATTAGCTATTCTATCATGTTGTATGAGTTAGGGTTTTTTTTTTTTACTATACAACATCAGATATAAATATATTAATCTTACTAAATTAATTTTTAATCTACTTTTTTAAAGAAAGTGTGTTCATGCAAAATAATTTCCTTCATTACTTAAATGTGGAATCCATAAACTGGTAGTAGAATGTAGACTCCCCATGTAAGTCTGCTTTTCTTCAATGTAAATTCGTCATTTTCAGAAGCTATAATTTGCTTCAGAGTCCTTTTTCATACCTTTAGGCAATAAAGGACCAAAACATTTTACATAATTTTTTGTGTGTGTTAGGCAGGAAGTACAGTTCCTTATTACTTTCAAATGATGGAAACATCTGTTTAAGGGTCAGCAGGTAGCAGAGAGAACATAGCCTAAAACCCCCATTATTTCTCCATACTATTACTATTAGTAGTAGTATGGATATTATTACTGTTATCATCATCATTACTATTATATATCTGCATGTATAAAATGTTCTTTGTTTCTAGAAATGTTTTATTAAAATTATTGAATTAAGCCTCAGAATTCTCCTCTGAGATGGGAAAGCATTTTCAATTTCTGTATAGATGGAAACATTAAAATGCAAAGATATGAAACCAGTTTCTTGATGTCAGATGTGAAGTCTGTGGCACAGTCAGGAATAGATGAAGGATATTTTTCAATCTTAGCTTGAATGCTTTGTTGGATTGAACCTCATTTACTTAACTTTGGTGACATTACCCTTCATTGACCCTGGTGTAACTGAGTTCAGAATCTGAATTCCAGATTCTTGACTTCCTGTCCTTTCTTCAAAACTTTCCAAGATCTGGCATTTAAGTCCCAGATCAAAAAAGCATCTCTATTCATGAAAGGATAGAAGAGAATATTTCAAGTTAACTGTGCTTTATATACTTCCCTCAGTAGACATGGGCTTATGCAAGTGCTTAAATATTTTCATGAGACAGGACCTTTGACTTCATGGAAGCTGTTACTTTAAAGTGATTTTATCAGTGCCCTTAAAAAAGTGTTTGGTAATCCAACTACAAGCAACCTGTTGGCTCTGGATTTAGGATCCAGATACCTTGTTCCAGGAGGGATAGTGGGAACCCAACTTCAGACCGACCACAACCTTTCCATTTGATAATAGGCAAATTTATTGATACACAGTGATAACAGAAAAAAGCAATACAAATAATCTAGCAATTCTATATATCTACCAAATCCTAGGGCTGTCATCAGAGTCCAAATACATCTGGCCAGAACACAGTCTTCACTCTGAGGATCTTTCTTAGGTGTCAGATGTCAGCATATTAGCTGTCTGGAGGTGGGAAGCAGAGGCCCACACTCCACTTCCAGTGGGATGTATGAGATGGGCTGGTTGTATGCCCTCTGTCCATGATGGGCTTGGGGATCCATCCTGGGGAACAGGGATGGGAAGGAACAGGGAAGGAAGGGACAAAGGGAGGGACTGATGAGGAGGGACAGGGAGGGACCCTTGGTTACTCTCAAGTCTCTGCTTTTGAATTCTCCTTCCCTTCTGATGACTCCTGATGACGCTTCATCCATGGCTATCTCTGGTTGGTTGTCTCTCTGTGGTCACACATCCACATAGCCTTCTGGGCCTTATCCTAATTTGGTCTTTTCCCCCCAAAACCAGGACTCAGGCTTCTCTGCTGCTCTGGAGCCTTGCAGCTGGTATCTCATGTTATGGGCAGTCTGGTATATACTCCCTCGGTTCCTAGGCTGTTTTCAAACTATTTGTTCTTGTTGGCCTTGTTGTGTTAGTCAACCTGTCTGCTTCTAAGGCTGGGAGAAACTGTGACTATGAGACTGGAGCTTCTTAGAAATCAATTAACCCCTGCTGCCCATCCTGAACCATTATACTATATATATATATATATATATATATATATATATATGTATTTGAAAAAGTTCAAATTGCTTCACCTGTAATTTACTTATTTGACTATTTTTATTAGAGATAAACTTCCAAACATTTTGTGCTCTGCCCTCAAACAAGAAACTTGCTTGGCAAAGGGGATTTCATAAATACGGAATAAATTAAATTGTTTAAGTGGGAGAAGTGGGAGAAATAAGGTGCAAAACTCTGTGGGATGCTAATGGACTGACCAATAAAGTCCCACCTTCTGGAGAGAACAAATTTAACCCAAAATATTTTACTGTGAAAGAAGAGTTCCATTTTTTTTATCAAGTGTAATTTTTATGGTTTTTAAAATAGTAGATTTGTAGATATGGTTAAAAATTATCAATCCAGTCTGTGTTGACTTAGAAATGGTATTTAAACACACACACACACACACACACACACACACACACACACGCCAATTCCCAAAAAATAAATAATTTTCAGATAATTTTCTTTTCTCTCCAGCAACAGATACTGCAGTTTTAAAATATTAGGGTATTTAATTTATTACCCCTGCTATAAAAATTAGGGCATAAGGCATTATTTTACCAAAGATACACTTGCTAATTAACTTACTGTGTACATTTAATACACCTCAGAGAAACTGATGACATTTTCTATAAAAAAAAATCCTTGCAATTTAGTCTGTATAACCATATCTTCTTTTGCCAGCCTTTTCAGATATATTTTTAAAAAGCTATGAGCTGAGTTAATTTAAATATATATATATAATGTATGTGATAATTTGATTAATCTATGTACAACTGCTGAGTTCTGGTTTGCTTACTGTAGTGCAGAACTATACATGATAGTAGTCCAAAGCAAAATTCAAGATATGTACAGAAGTAATGTTTATAGAGATTTAAGTGTCTTAAATATGCAATAAAAAGTGAGCACACAACTTGCAAGACTGCATTGCTACAAGTCAATTCAAACCATAAAAAATGACACTTGATAAAAAATGGAACTCTTCTTTCACAGTAAAATATATCTCTAATAAAAAGTCAAACAAGCAAATTACAAGTAAAGCAATTTGAACTTGTTCATTGGTCCCCTTCTCTCACCCCACATTCCAGCATTGGTACAATTAGATTTTCAGAGACCCCCTTAGGAGAACCTGATAATTGTAAAGCTTGAGAGGATCACTGGCTGGTCTGTCTCTGGGCTATAACTATCTCATCCTCTTTGACTTCTCAGATATTATACTGCTCATAGGCCAAAATGATTACCCAAGCATGTACCCAGTATCTTTTACCAGGCCTTGAGATACCCAAAGGTACACTCCATAGTCATACATCAGGTGCTCTGCTGATATTAAAGAGCTCCTTCCTGGCATCCAAGGATCTGATATAAAGCTTTGTGAGCCACAGGTTGACCAGATAGCACCAAAGACAAATTCTTCTTGTGCTATCAGAGGCAGCAGGCTGAAATTCCTGGAAACGACGGTATTGTAGACTCTGCCTAATGACTTGCATGATGAACTGCATGAACCTCCCTGGCAGTACATGATACCCTGTAGCACAAGGTGAAAACTAACCCTTGTGGTTTCTGTTCTCCAAACCATGGCACTTTGAATACAGGAGGATGGCCAAATGTGTGCCATTGATAGCCCTTATACATTTAATAGATTTTTTAGAGTCAGAAGGGACCTCAACAGATCATTGAGTCTGACCCCCTGCCCTGGGCTGGAAAGAGTGCTGGGATCAGATGACCCCAGCCAGGTGTTTGTCTAGTCTTCTCTTAAAGACCTCCAAGGTAGAGGAGAGCACCACCTCACTTGCAAGCCCATTCCAAATTCTGGTAACCCTTACCATGAAGAAGTTTTTCCTGTTGTCTAGTCTAAATCTGCTCTCTGTCAGTTTGTGGCTGTTGTTTCTAGTTACTCTGTTTATCAGGATGCCCCTTGGAGTATCTCCTATGCCTTGCTGCCCCCCC
>NW_017729029.1:66708532-66719999 GCF_001723915.1 Gavialis gangeticus | reverse complement strand
CACAGCCTTCTGTCACAGAGGCTAAAGAGATCCAGGTCCCTTAATCTCTCCTCATAAGACCTTTCCTGCAGGCTCCTAACGGTACAAGTGGCCCTCTTCTGGACCCTCTCAAGGTTATCCACATCCCTCTTGAAGTGTGGCTTCCAAAACTGGAGACAGTACTCCAGCAGCAGCCTTACCAGTGCCACATAGAGAGGACATAGGACCTCCTTAGGCCTGTTCGTGATGCACCTGTTAATGCATGACAAAGTCAGGTTAGCTCTATTGATCACTTTGTCACATTGTCGACTCACATTCATCTTTGAGTCAACTATGACTCTGAGATTCCTTCTGCTGCTGGGCTGCCCAGAAAGTCATTTCCCAATCTGTATGTTTATTGGTGATTCCTTCTCCCCAGGTGCAGTACTCTGTACTTATCTTTGTTAAACTGCATCCTGTTTTGTTCTTCCTACTTTTCCAGCCTATCCAAATTTGCCTAAATCCATTTCCTGCTCTCCAGTGTGTCTACTTTGCCCCATAATTTGGTGTCATCCCTGAATTTGGACAGTGTGCCCACCACGCTGTCATCCAAATCGCTGATGAAGATATTGAACAGCACTGGCCCGAGGACCAAGCCTTGGGGGACACCACTGCCCACATCTTTCCAGGTCAAGACCAACCCATCCACCACCACTCTCTAGGTGTGTCCCAGTAGCCAATTTGCCACCCACCTGACCTTGTAATGGTCTAAGTCACAGCCGCTTACCTTTTTTATGAGAATGAGATGTAACACCATATGAAAGGCTTTTTAAAAATCCAAGTACATGACATCCACCTCGACTCCTGCATCTAAACAGTTTATGACCTGGTCGTAAAAAGAAACAAGTTTTATCAGGCAGAATCTTCCTGCTATGAACCTGTGCTGGTTGCCCTTCAGCATAATTTTTCCTGTTGGATTCCCACAAATATAGTCCTTAATAATTTTTTCACAGGTTTTCCCGAGGATAGAGGTGAGACTAATCCATCTATAGTTACCAAGATCCTCCTTCCTCCCCTTTTTGAAAATAGGGACCACACTGGCCCTTTTCCAGTCCTCTGGGAACTGTACTGAATGCCATGAGTGCTCAGTCTTGCCCGTGGTTCTGCTATGACACTGGCTAATTCTCTCAGCACCCTGGGATGAAGATCACCTGGGCCTGCTGACTTGAACACATCAAGCCCTTCCAAATGTCCCTTCACTAAGCCGGTGCTAACTGTTGATGGGCTGGTGTCCCTTTTGTGCCTATCTATAGTCCAATTTGGAGATATGTCTTTTTCCACTTTCAGGGATAGTGATGCAAAAAACACATTGAAGAGCTCAGCTTTGTCACTCCTCTGTCACTAATTGCCCTAGCCTGTCCTGTAGGGGTCTTATGTTACCTTGTGCCTCCTTCTTCTCCCTGTATACCTGAAAAAGGACTTTTTGTTGTCCTTAATTGTTGTTGCTAGCCTGAGTTCCATTGCTGCTTTGGCCCTTCTGACTGATTCCCTGCAAGTGCAAGCCAAGGAGGTATATTCCTCCTTGGTGGCTACCTCCTGCTTCTACAGTCTGTATGCCTCTTTTTTTGTCCCTAGGCTTTCCTGGATTCCCCTGTTCAGCCAAGAGGGTTTCTTAGCCCTTTTACCCCACTTTGTGTGTAATGAGATTGTCTTCTTCTGTGCCCAAACAATCATTCCCTTGAGAAACAACCATCCTTCCTGAACTCCCAACTCACCAAGGCTCTTGTCCTTCAGTGCCTCACATCCTAACTTCCTGAGCTCATTGAAGTTAGCCTTTTTGAAGTCTAGCACTTCTGCCCTACTGGTTATCTTTCCCACCTTTTGATGGATAGTGAATTTGATGGTCACTATCTCCTAGATTACCCTGTATCTGCAGATCCCCCACCAGGTCATTCCTTGTAGCAAACACCAAATTCCATAAGGCATTTCCCCTAGTGGGACCATATACTTCCTGTGTTAAGTGAAGATCCTGTATGCAGGTTAAGAACCTATGTGAGCAGTCAGATCTAGCTAACTGCTCCTTCCAGCAGATGTCAGGGTAGTTAAGGTCATCCATGACAACCACATCCCTTGAGCATACTTCCCCTGAGAGAAGCCTTGAGAATTCCAGGGCTAGCTCATCTTCCTGTTGTGGCAGTCTGTGATAGACTCCCACTACCAAGTCCCTTTCACCTTGACCTCCTTGTATTCTTACCCACAGTACCTCAGTTTGACCCTCCTCTGATCCCATCTTGATTATTGAGGATGTGCATTGCTCCTTAACATAGAGAGCAGTCCCCCACTTTTTTCCCACTCTATCATGTCTATACAGCCTATGCCCAATCATGGGTAGGGTCCCTCAATGCCTACTGCCCAATCATGGGTAGGGTCCCACCAGGTTTCACTTAATCCAGCCAGGTCACAGTCTTTGTTTGGAAGAAGGAGTGTGAGTTCCTCCTGCTTGTTCCCCATGGTCCTAGTATTACTGTAGAGACACTTAAGCCCCCCAATGGGTGCCCTTGGAGAACCCCTATTCTGATGTCTATTGGGCCCTGCAGTACTTACGTGGACTCTTCCAGTGCATGGCTCATGGTTCATTGTTCCTAAGTTCTCTCTGTCTTCTGCATCCCCATCCCCCTACAAACTTAGTTTAAAGCCTGCATGGGATATCAGCCGACCTGTAAGAGAACAGACTCTTACCTCTTGAAGAGAGATGGAAACCATCACATCCCAGCATGCCTCTTTCATGGAAGTGTGGATCATGGTTGAAGAAGCCAAAACCTGCATGATGGCACCAACTCTGGAACCACAAGTTGACTTCCCTAATACAGCTGTCTTGAGGCTGACTATGACTGCTGGTTGGGAGGTTCGATGAGAAGACCACCTGCACCCTCGATCTCCTAAGCCTGGCCCCCAGAGCCTTGTAGTCACTCATGATCCAGCCTGAGCTACTCCTGGCTGTATCATTTATTTCCACATAGATGAGGACCATGGGATAGTAGTCAGAGGGCTGGATGAGCTCAGGAATCCTTGCAGTGACATCCTAGATCCAGACTCCAGGCAGGCAGCATACCTCCTGTACCATGGGATCTGGGTGGCAGATGACTCCCTCCATTCCAGTGTTCCTTCTAAGCTGCATGGCATGTTTGACTACACAGGCATGCCTGGCAAAGAGGCATGAGTGCACCTGCGTGGCTGTGCATACCACATAGCTTAAAGGGAACACTGCTCCATTCCTTTCAGGAGGGAGTCACCCACTATGATGACTCAGCGTCTCTTCTTTTAGCTGTCCAGTTGTGTCTCAATCTGCATGGTGGTGGTTGTGGATGTGGCTTCCTATGTTGCACCCTCCTCATGTAGTTTAGAAACATTATATGGGTAAATTTAGATATGATCTCTTGCATGCTGGATAGTCAGAGGAATCATGGTGTTAGTACCTGCTGGATAGTGTATCACATTTTATGGATGGGCAACCCAGTCATGGACTTGCCCAAACCAAAATGATTGGCAACAGACCAGATGCTAATAGATATTGTTTGTTTCCAGTAACTACTACATTGATTTTCTGTGCTTACAGGTACTTTCATGTTTGTGACTTATCTTGGGAGTAAAACTGTTATCTCAGTGTAGTTCCTGAGGAAAGTCACTCTGCTTAACTTGAGGTTCTTCCAGTCCACAACTGGGACCTGGGATCCATCCCAGGTTCTCATGAATATATATTTCCATCAATCTATCTGTGTACCCCTGACCCCTCCATGGTCATCTTCCATGGAGCTTCTAATTTCATCCTCCTCAGGTGTACTTATCTGGACTTACACAGCACTGAACAAAACCCAAGAAAATACTTTCCATTGCCCAGATGATAGAGCCTTGAGCTGCCATGCTGCAGCACACTAGCTAGCAGGGGTACTCAAAAAAGGGTGGAAAGAATGGCTGTATAGGTGTCATGAGCTGGACAACATAACTAGTAGCTGTCTATCATTATCTTTGGGTAGATTTAAGGGAATGGCATCCTTATTTGCTATCCTGAAATTGAGCCTAAAGGCCATCTATCTATCTTCTGTATCATGGAGCAACATTAAATGTAAGGCATAAGACAGGCAGGGAAAGAGTTGAAAGTGAATCCATGTTAGAGAGCCGTTTTATCAAGAGTTATGTATATAAATACAGACTTGATTATGCTTCCACTATATTCTAAAGTATACACGGTATGCTTAGACAAAATATATCTTCTGCGTATTAAGATTTACCCTCATGTGGTCCAAAGTGATTCATAGATATATTCCATCATTGCAGTGCATATCTACCTTGATTATTAAATACAGTATCACCTACTTTATCATGTTAAACCTCATTGAACACTTTAGAACTACAGCTAATGAAAGAAGATAACAAATACTTCCCCGAAAATTTTGAATGGATTCATGTTCGGTTCAATTTCTTTCTGTAGCACTTCAATTCTCTCCTGAACATGATAAAATCCATGGCAGGTTGAAAAATGTATTTTCAGAATTAATTTGATATCTTTGTGTAGCTATAACAAAAATGTAATAAATGCCTATACTAGCATATATAGCCAGTAACAATGCACTGATACTTTTTTCCTTGTAAATGAATGTTATAAGCTAAAACAAGTGTGAGATCTATAAAGAAAGCATATATTGCTAACAAAGTAAATTATGTACAGGTTTCCCTCGCTTTATGCGGGTTCTGTATGTGAGAATTCACTCTTATGCGTTGACCCTTTTTATACCATAAATTTGCTATATGTAAGGTAAATTCACTCTTATGTGATCTGTGTGGTGGAAGCCTGCAGTCAGCTGCTTTGTGCAGTGCATTATGGGAGTGACACACACAAAAATATAGGCTCCTCACTTGTTGTCTGTGCCATGTGTTTCTGTAGTTGCCATCCCTATTATGGCTTCTAAGCATCCCACTAGCTTACCTCCTACCCCTCTCTGCTGCTGGTACTTATCACTATTGTCTTGTAAATTGACAGAAATGGGTTTGGGGATCAGCACAGTCAAGGTCTTGGAACATAGCCCTATTTACATTGTAAAGTGGGTTCTCTTTATGTGAATTTGAAGTATGCACCATTTTCTAGGAACACATATACAGCATAAAGCGAGGGAAAACTGTATGTACAATTAACATTCTCCATTAGGAAATGCCATACCTAACTTTTTTGTTGGTGCCTGGCCCCCAGAGTGAAAGCCAAGCCCAGAATTAGATACTTAGGCTCCATTTAGAAGACGTTATGAACTATATATGCAGCAAGGTGCAGTGCTAATTAAATAAGCATGTTTAGAAATACCTCAGTTGTCAGGGCCAGTGTAGCCACATTACTGTGTCTATAGGGTTGGGACCAACTGGTTAAGCAGCAGCTCTGCAGAAAAGGACCTGGGGGTTTCAGTGGACAATAAGCTGCATATGAGTCAACAGTGTGCCCTTCTTACCAAGAAGGCTAAGAACATATTGGGCTACATTAGTAAGAGTCTTGCAAGCAGATACAGGGAAGTAATTGTTTCCCTCTATTCTTCACTGGTGAGGCCACATCTCAAGTCCTGTTTTTGGCCTTCCACTATAGAAAGGATGTGGACAACTTGGGGAGAGCCCAGCAGAGGGCTGTGAAAATGGTAAGGGGCCTGGGGCACCTGATATAAGAGGAGAGGCTGACGGAAATGAGTTGATTTAGTCTGCAGAAGAGAAAACTGAGTGGGGATTTGATAGCAGCTTTTAACTTCCTGAAGGGTGAGTCCAAAGAGGATGGAGCTAGACTATTCTCAGTGGTGACAGATGACAGAACAAGGAGAAATTGTCTCAAATTGTAGCAAGGGAGGTTTAAGTTGGATATTAGGAAAAACTTTCACACTAGGAGGGTGGTGAGGCATTGGAAAAGGTTACCTAGGGAGGTTGTAGAAATTTCATTCTGGGAGGTATTTAAGGTCCGGCTCAACAAAGCCATGGCTGTAATGATCTAGATGGAGATGTTCCTTCTTTGAGCAGGGGGTTGGACTGGATGAACTCCTGATGTCCCTTCTAATGCAAATTTTCTATGAATCTATGATACTGTGGAACAGCAACCAATCTAATTAACTCTGCTGAGAAGTAGGATATATTAGCTGAGACTCAACACAGTTATAATGCAGCTGTACTGTTCCATAACTGTCTTAATGAGCTAGCTATTCAGATTTAGCTCAGATTTCTCTGAATTTAATAACCTTGGGCCATAAGAATGATACAAAATGGCCAGAATGATGATCAGAGAACTCCCAACAGCTAGTTACTGGGTAATATTGGACATGCTCAGCTAATGTCTGAAATTCTGGTCCACCCTGAATCTTAGGTGCTTGAGTCACAACTGTAAGGGAGACACCAACTTGGGATCCAGAACCTTAAATCCACTCCACAAAGTGAAGAACTGTTTTACAGAACTGGGCAGGTTCACTGTTTTTAAGACATGGGAAGAGGTGGTTATGATAACTACTTTTTTATAACTACCTTTTATATCATGGGTGTCAAACATATGGCCCTGGGAATGTGGGGCCTGCAACAGAATTAAAGGCTACAGGGCCTTAGTGGGCATGACCACCAGCATTGGTGCAGGGAGGGGAGGTTTGGGGGAGGGAGCAAGGGTTCTGTTAACAACAGTACCACTTGCATTTCTGCTACTTGCCCTGCCACTGCCTTCTCTGCTATGGCTTGCTCCACCCCTGCTGTGGCTTCCCCACCCCGATCCAGATATGGCCTGTAAGGAATCCAGTGTTCCAGATTGAACTGAGGGTGAAAGCAGGCAGTAGGGGGAGACAGGCTGGGTTTGACACCTCTGTTTATTTAATGGTCTGGAGGAGGGAACACTCAATAACAAAGTGGAAGTCCTTGTTTGTAGATTCTAAGTTGGGGTTCAAACTTGTATCTCCCACTTTCCCAGAACACAGTCACACCACTGACTATGGGCTAAACTAGGTGGGATTACTTTCCACTCCTTTTGATGCAGTTGGTAGGCTACTGTGCAGCAAAGAATGAAAAATTCATAGGGACAGAAGGAAAATACTTAAGAAGGGAAATTATTGTAGTGTAATGACAGGGATACTCAACAGGGAGTGAGGAATCCTAAATTTCAGTTCCTGTTCTCTAGATTATTTATTATCGAATTAGTGTTTAATATTAAAAAAACCCGTGAATACCTAACAAGCTAGATGCCTGTATGTTTAGGGCAGGTCAGTTCTAAGTATGTCCAAAAGCATGCCCAAAAGAACTACTGGGTCCCAAAAAAAGTTTGTATAAAAAAGAAAGGTACCTGGTGGTATAGGTGTCTCCAGACTAATCAGGAGATTTGGAAATGAAACTTTTCACCTAGCATCAACCTGATGCCTATTTTTCATGTTTTTGTTAATGATGTCCCTTAGGCCCTATCATATATACGATACACTTAAGACATGATTACCCAGTTAATCAGGTCTTGAGTTGTGAGCCTGCCACACATTCAATGAATTAATGGTGTGATAAAACAAGGAATAAGCCACAAAGTTATTCCACAAAAGATGTGCTCATTCTTATCATGCTATTAATTGAAAGTGTGGCCAAGTGCTCCCCCTGTGGCTAGAAGCCCCATCAGCTGCAGGGCTCACAGTCATGGCAATGCATGGGGTGCTTCCCATCTGTGAGCCCTATCAGCTGCAGGCTCCCAGCTGCAGGAGCTTGCTACTTAACAATGCAGGGGGAGCCCAGGATTGCAACCCCAGGCTCCCTCTGCACCAGCAATAGGGTGTGACTGAATCTGATACTGGCTACCACAGTTATTTCTCCTGCCATTCATGTGTGGCATAATTGTGTGGATCATGCATCAGCTCCTCTCACACCTTTCTCTGAACCTCTGGCAGGGGTCTTAGTGCTTAATTTGGTTCTTGAAGCCTATGTTTATATCTGCCTAGTTTTCGGTTTGGCACATAACCAAATGGACATCTTTGGAGACCTTTCTAAGAATAGAAGTTCTGCTTACAAACCGTCCTGAAAAAGGGCGTGCATTGCCTATTGTCACATGAACAACACTGTTTTAAGACTGGTGGATTTGTGCAAATAAAGCAAGTTACATTCAGAATATGTACGCAGAGTCCATGGCACTTCTATACTGGAAAGTGGATCAGCAAAGTCTCGACATCTAATACGACTTCATAGAGAAGTGATACTAGTATCAGAAAGGGATACTGAGAAAAAATATTGGTTGCTCTTCTACATAACACTGTGTTATCAGTGAAGCAAAATTAAAAGGAATAGGGTGAAGTCATCTGGGAACTTATCCAAAACCAATTAAAGTCAATGAGCCTTTTTTACACTGCCTTTGTATCCTCATATAAAGAATGTGACTAAATCTCTAATGGTGAAAGGTATTCTACTGAATCCAATATGACTATGATCCAATATGAATTCCTACTCAATATGATCGAATATGAATGGAGGTCTCAGCAGACAGCTCAACCAGGCCATCTAAATACAGAAAAAGGGAGACAATGCAGGACTTAGAGAGAAAGGAGATAGAAGATATAGATCTGGGAGTTGGGGAAAGACGATCAAGAGCACCAGGGAGAGAAGAGGAATTATTGCGGGAAAGGGAGATTTCACTAATGATTAGAGCAGGTTTTGCTGTGGTACATAATGCAATAATGGGCCTTTTGCATCACAATAGCTCTAACATTGATTTGTTTGAAAGCTTTATAGTGACAACACTGATTCAGATTTCTTCTTTAATGCAAGGCTACAAAAGTGATTGTATAAAAATGCAGCCAATGTGATAAATTCTAATTTTATGTGTTGTTTATTCTTTAATAATGGAAAATGTGAAACCACAGTAAATTAAGTTGGTGATTCTTAGAGTATGTTTTAGTTGACTGAGTTTAATTAACACTTGCATTATATTGTAATCTAGTAATGTCAAACGTCTGTGAAACATCACAATATGGAATTTGCATAGTTTGTCATCGCCTGCATCTTCCAGCCATAAAATGAATAGATACAAACAGGCATCTTCCCAGTTTGAACTGGAGAACTGCCAGGATCATTCAGGTGAGTTTAAACATGCCAAAGCTAGATGATTTGCTTATTCATTTCTATCAAGCATAAAATCATTACAGGAAAGAAAAGCTCAGCTGCACAGAATTAAACAAAATGGTACAAATGGTAAACTTGTCATTGAAAACACGCCTCAAATAAATGCAAAATCCATATGGATTTTGAGTTAACAAATACATAAAGACAGCTGTTCTTACAGTATGTAGACATCTCAAATATTCCTTTCAGACTGAAGTGGGTCCCTGCCAGAGCCCCTAGGCAGCTTCTGTGCTGTATTATTCCTAATAGTGGGGTTTTTAATCTGATTGGGGTCTCTTGAACATTATAATAATATATAATGCAAATATCCATATAGCAGCAGATGTTCTACTCCTGCTGCTGCATCTCCTTAGGCTTCCATCACCTGCTATTTATGTCTTGGCAGTGATGACCTCTAGGAGCTGACCACCATGCTGATTAGACAGTGTGCATGACTCTCAGGAATCCTGCCTCCTCTGAACAATGGAAATGTGCTGGTGTTTCTGATGGGGAATTCTTTCTTATTAAGTCTTTCCCTGAAAACTCTGTGTCATATACTTACTGGGCTATAAATTAATATGTGCAAATGTTACATTTCAACACATGGAATCACATTGACATACATTGAAATGCTTGGTGAACAAGAATTCACATGAATTCATTTTTGTTTTTTTTTAAATGGCCAGTATGGTGGAAATCTACACCCCATCAGATGAGGTTGAAATGCAAATCAATTGGTGTTCAAACATTCGAATGAATGCTTGCACACAACCAATGAGAGCTTACCTAGACAAGCTCTGGTGACCTTCTACCAGTATTAAACAAAGCACATAGAATAATTTTATTAATTACAATTTAATTTAAACCACAAAATGCACATATATTTCAGTGCAACCAGCTATAGAACAATAGAATTTTACATGTCGTCAGAAATTTCTTGAAGATTTTCTGTTTTTATAATGTCTTTCATACTTTGCTTTCTCTACCTAATAGATATTTTGAATTCACCTTAATGAAGTTAGGGAAAAAGGTCTTTAGTTACCTGTTTCATGTACATTTACTGCATCTTCCTCCATCATGTGAACTCATCAGTGAAATGAAATGTATTTAGACATCTAGCATTGTAGTGTCTTATACCAAAAATATCTGTGAGCATCCCTATTTTTTCCACAAGAAAGAAAAACCTATAGATCTTTATACTGCTTATGAAGTCATGAAGAAATATCTAAGAAATCTATTGTGGCCTTTATTTATTTTTTTTCTCTCCTTTTCTGAGTTGGTCATGTAGCCTTTGTTCCACCTTTTCATTTTGGAACAATTCTCAAAGCTGTCATCTCAGCAGGTGCAACCAGTTTCCAGAGCTTCTGTACTATATTTTCTAATACATCCAGTCTAGTCATTTCGGGACCCATACAGCAATTGTTTGAAGTCTGCTACTCCCATTTCTAAGTAGCCTCGTAGCTTCTCCACCATTTTCAGTAGGGAAGAATAGTAAATCTGTTAACAGTATTGTTTCTTTGTGACATATAGTTATGCCTTGAAAACAGCTTAATAATCTTGCCACCAAGACGCTGCTAGTTCAACTATAAAATAAAATGATTGATATTTTCCTGTGTTTTATCAGAAACAGGTCAGTCTTCACAAATGTTTTGTTTCCAGTTGTTTTCAAAATAGTTTGTGCAGCCAATAGTTAACCAGCACTTATTCATGGACTAACCATTGTGGGCATTTGCATCTTCTCATTTGATATTTATGCCATATGATTGGTTACCAAACGTATCAAGTCTAAGTCAAATAGCATTATTTCTATTCTTTAATTTGACCTATTTTTTAACAGGACTCCCTTCCTCTGCTTTGGTTGCTGAACAGTTCAGCAGCCTAGTGTCTCTGACAGCTTCCACAGCTCGTCTGCCTTGGCTTTTGCATTTTCCTAGCTCTAATCTTTTGCCATCTTTTCTATGTTTACCTACTTGTTAAGGCTCTTTACCTTGCTTCCTGAGTTCTGCTCCTGGCTTCTGACTCTTGATCTTGCGCAGGGTTATTACTTGGATTAAAGTTTTGACTTGATTTCTATTGTTGCCTATCAGCCTTCTGTCCTGGTTTATGATCTAGTTTTTAATCATAAAGGGAGACTTTTCATGCTCCAGTTCATTACAATTACAGTTTGCAAAAGAATTTCAGAGTGTTAAAATTCATTTTCATTCTCAAACAGAAATGTAAAGTTTAGAAGTGCTCTTCAAAAGTAAATGGAGCTCTGGCTGTGGGACAACCCACCACTCAGGAGCTCCTAAGTCAGAGGCAGTTTGCTTGGCAGGCTTGCCAAGGGTCATCTTCCTGATGGAAGATTACTGAGCTCTGGGGGGGCGTGCTGAGGGAGACGGGT
>NW_017729029.1:66707649-66708521 GCF_001723915.1 Gavialis gangeticus | reverse complement strand
CAGGTCCCTTCCGACCCTAGAAACTATGAAACTATATCTTGGAAGTACATAGTGTCTCTTCTGGATTTTGACCTTGCAGTTTGGTTCCAGTGGCCTCAAAGATGTGGTTTATCTTGGTGGATTGAGGAAGAATTGTGATCCTCAGAGTTTGGGAGACAGCAAGACTGAGTCCCATTTCCCAGCCATCTATTAGGTAACCTGTGCAATAGCTTGCATGCTGTAGAGAACCAGGAGTCTGGAACACTGAGTGTTGCAACACCTTGCATAGATTCCAAAGAAAGCTTTCCTGAATTCTGTTGTGCCTTCATCAGATTTGAGCCATCTTGCTTCAATTTTGACAAATTTACAAAACTTCTGACCATCCATAACAGTTCAACGAATCTATTTATTAAACTGTAAGAAGGGTGAATACTGTGAAAGCAGTTCTAGAAATGCCCTTTCCAGAAGTTAGGCTTCATATTTGTAAAGGGCAATAGCAAAATCAGGAAGCCTCTCCTGAATTTTGCATCAGTGAGATCTATATGTGGAGTGAAGTCCACCTCACCTTAAAAAACAATCATTCCTATCCTTTATTTACCACTTCTAAGATACTTTTTTTTTTGTCCTAATTTGGTGGTCTGATGACCTGGTAATTAAGGTAAGGCCTTTTTTGTGGCCTTATGTATACCACTTAATCCTTTAGAACCTTGGTTTCCTATTCTGTAAAAGAAGTTAATACTTGGTACAAAAAATAGAGCTGTATTGTAAGACTTAAATCATTATGTTGGTGCATACCCTATGATCTAAAACTTTGGGTAGGAACAGCTGTCCACTCCTTCCAATTCCCTCTGTGAAAATGGAAAGTACTAAGATAAACAGTTTCATTTATATAC
>NW_017729029.1:66698958-66702649 GCF_001723915.1 Gavialis gangeticus | reverse complement strand
CTTCCCATTCCCTCTGTGAAAATGGAAAGTACTAAGATAAACAGTTTCATTTATATACAGTGTCTAACTACAATCCCTCCACTGCTACTTATGAAGCTACCACTTTAGGAATTTGGATATTGGGAGTCAATATGCTCCCAGCAAGGTTTAACAAATAGAAAAAGAATTTACCTCCTAGCAAACAGTTCATTTCCAAGCAAGCAGGATTGTCAATGCTGCCAGTTGCCCTTCCATGAAGAGCCTGTGCAGGGAGAAAAAGCAGGCTGAGGATTTAACTAACAGAGATGATGAAGAATGAGGATGTCTGTGCACTGACTCAAGCATATAACTTGGTGTAAAGATCACCACAGAGGACAGCCACTGAGCTAGGTGGAGTGCAGTGAAGCCCACCTGCCTAGCATTTAATGAAGCTGAAATAGATGAGGTACAAATGTTATGCTAATGTGCCACAAGCATGCAAAAAGCACTCTACAGCTGTAACTGAACAGCTGTAGATGCTAGGGGCACATAGTGCTATAAAAATAATGAATCCTCCTCTAAGTTAAGTCTGGATGGTTGGGCTATCAGTTTTCAGAGCTGTAGCACAGAGTGACATCTGTACCAGATCACATTGCGACTCACGTTAGGTTGCATTCTGGCGGGAACCCATGTGGAACCCACCACCCTGCTCCCCCCTCCCCTTCCCCCCACATTTCCAGGGGTGCTCTAGCCTCGGCCAGAGATCGTGGTCTGCCTGAGTACCGGGATATCCCCGCCCCATGGCTCTCAGTGACCAGAGGTGGCAAAGCCCCTGTTTCCAACCCCTCTTCACCCCTTGTTCTCTCTGGTCAGATATGAGCCACTGTTTAGTAGTATTGTTCAGGGTGCAGATTCCAATTACTCTGTTTGGGCATTTGTAAAGATTGCAGCTTTCAATTAAGTGCTGTGCTGTTTGCAGGACACCGTATTCGCACAGGTGGTTGTCCAAGAAGTTCATCTTGTACAGTGTTCTTTTGAAGTGTCCATATCCAGATATGAATCTGTTCAGCTTGACCTATGCTTCTTATCAAGGTCATACCCAAAGGGGGACTTATTTGGTGTTGGTATAAAATGCTTTAGGAATAGATTTCAGACTGGTTTTCTCTGAATGATCATTTCATTTTCATTCATCCCACCCTACCATGGGTTCTCCATGTGCCCAGAAACTGGCAGCAGGGTAGCGGTTAGGTTTGGTTTTCTTATGTCACTTGGTCTAATGCCCTAGAGTGCAGGGAATACATCTGTGTGTAAGTTGTGCAGCCTGTTATGGGTCTCTGTGAACTGTTAAGTGTAATGTTGAGCTTTTTAGTGTGACAACTTCTGGACCATACAGGGGCACAGTAATCCTCTGGGGTGTATACCAATTCAGGTGCACTGGTTCTGAAAACTCTAAAGTTGGCACCCCATGTCATGCTGGCTAAACATCTAGGCAGAGACTTCAGTTCTGACCTTCTGAATGTGATGTTTACAGGTGAAGGAATAGTGTAATGTGACTCCTTGATAAGCTGGGATATGCTCATGAGGAAGAATACAGTGGCCTACTCTGATATTCAGTGTACTCTTGGTTTGATGATTTTCCAGATAGAAGAATGACAATACTGATTTATTGATGCTCTCCACTGACCTTGTGACTCTCAAACACCTCCTGCCCCCGCCCAACCCCTGCACCACTTACCTGGAAAGAGGCAGAGATGCCAAGGCTATTACCTCCTATTGCTGTTGAGGGCTTATCAGACTGTGTTACATTGAGTGGGACCATAAATCTGATTAATTGATAACTAAGTTCATATTGCTTTCCTGAGAGAGGCCAGCTTGTTGACATGGAAACACTTTACAAAAAATGGCACCCAAACAGACCCTGAGAGCCCCACAGCTGAGGTGTAGCCAGCAGTTGCAACTCTGGGTTTCTGTTGGTTTGCCTCCAGGTATTGTTTGGCAGAGCAGCTACTTATGAACACTGCATCTGATAAGGCACAGTGGAAAACAAGAATTCTTCCTAGCAACCCTGCTCCCACTCCATCACTCCTTCTGCTACTGGAGCACTGGAGAAACTCATCCCTCTGGTCCCAGATGCTTTGATTCCCAGTTGCCCCAGTCCCCCCATCAGGGAGATGGAACCCAGGTGCCCAGTTTTCCCAGCTGGGCAGTGGAATGCAGGTGTTCCAGAGCATGGTCAGTGCCAGCTGCATGGGTTCTGGCCCCGTGCAGGGGAAAGGATCCAGACACAGAACTTGTCATAGATCCCTCAATGTCTGCAGACTCTGCATTTTTGTGTGGGAGGCCCGGTTGTGGAGTCCAAGATGCTGGATTCAGGGTTGTTGGCCAGAGAT
The DNA here is from genome assembly GCF_001723915.1 of Gavialis gangeticus. Lineage (NCBI taxonomy): Eukaryota > Metazoa > Chordata > Crocodylia > Gavialidae > Gavialis > Gavialis gangeticus. The sequence goes on along the minus strand of NW_017729029.1, from coordinate 66,700,301 downwards.
ATGTACATAGGCAGAGCTGGTGAAATTAAATCTAGCCCTCAGTGTGGGCAGTTGGAATGGACAGGTTGGTGACTGCTTGTTTTTACATTGCTGTGGTACCTGAACAAACCACCCAGGCCCAGGAATGTACTCCTAAGGCCCAAGAATAAGGTCAACAGATGGCCACCCATGCCACTATGAAGATGAGTTATAATGCTGGGATAGGGAGTTTATTCACAGGGTCAAAAACTGCTTGGGATCCAGCTATAACACCCTTGAGTTTTGTCAGTCCCACTTCCCACAAGGAGACCATTGCCCTCCTGGGCAAGAGTGGTTGGGCAGGCTGCTTTCCACCACTGCCCAAGCATGGGGAGCCCTGTTCCAGGGACTTCTGTCATAGATTACATGCTCAAGAGTCTCGTGGTGGGGGGAGAGGGTTAGGAGGAGGAGGTGGCTGGATGGTAGCCATGGGGAAACGTTCCATACCACACATTGATTAGGAGATTTTTGGGGGTAGTGGGGTCACAGAACAGAAGATCTGGTACATGGGAGGGACCCTTGATCCAAGAAGCCAGCAAGTTATCCAATGGGGCCCACTCTAGGGAGCATCACTGTGGAGAAGGAAGGAAGACTAGGCTGCCTGAGATCCACTGCCAGGGCCAGCAATGACTCAGCCTGCCTTTCAGGGCCAACTTGCTACCCCAGGCTGCTGCTCATTGCCAGCATAGGTGCAGTGCCTCAAAGAGATTACAGGCCAGTCCTGGAAGGGTGCAGGGGAGTGCTGTGATTGGGAATGGGGGGCAGAAGGTCCACCACCCTGCCAGGCCAGACCCTTCCAGCCCTGGGTCCCACTGCAGGGAAACAGTGCAGCCTCTGCAAGGATAAGCATCCCCTTGGGCTTGGCTCTAAGACCTGGAGCAAGCAACATTCTATAGATTTTCTTTATTATGTACCAAAATTTTGGCAGCTGCAACATTTAATTAAACTGAGAGGCATCAATTTTGCATGCCACATTCTCCCTGCCACCCCAAGGCTTGATGTTTAAGATGATCGCCCATGGCTGCCCACTCCCTTCACACCTCAACAGATGCTGCCACTATCTTTCCCCACTTTCTTAACGTTAACTGAGAAGAAGGTTCCAAGTTTTGGAGCAGGCGATATTCCACAGGTTTTTTTAAAAAAATAAATACACTCAAATTTTGATGACTTCAACATTTGTGTAAAATAAAGCAAGTCTCTTCCTCATGCCATATATCCATTCACCCCATGGGACAGGGCTGGAAGGGCAGGCATGGGTTGAGGGGCACTTAGGGGGGCTGGGAGAACAGGCAGGGGATAGGGCCTGGCAGGGGTCCCCCCATGGT
>NW_017729029.1:66693004-66698788 GCF_001723915.1 Gavialis gangeticus | reverse complement strand
CCCCCCCCCCACCCCCCCCCCCCCCACTTACTGGCACAGATCCCAGGTCCAGGTCCCTGTGGCGGTGAGCAGGGATTGCCCAAATCACTGAATCTCTCATTCGATTTGGAGGCTTCAAATTGATTCAGACCTTTTTATTGGTCTCTCAAGTCGATTAGAATTTGGAGATTTGGCCACCAAATTGGGCCAAATCTCATCCAAATCAAATCAGCACCTGAAGCTTCACACAGACCTACTAGCCAAGCTTTTCTCACTTGAATTAGCCAACTAGCCCTGAAGTCATTCTCCCTGTAACATCTTCAGGGGACACACACTACCAGCACAGATGACATCCCCGCCCAGTTTGCACCTGGCCCATCCAAAACTGAGGGAGCCTGACAGTGTTAACTCCTCCATTCCCCCATCCCACCTCAACAACATCTTTTAATAAAGATCTTCTCATTTGTATGATCTGAGCATGCTTGTGAAGAGGGAAGTCTGTCTAATTAGGGCACTAAATGATGGTGCATGTAGTCCTCCTAACTGGCTTGATGAGGATAGTTATTTAAGGGGGACCCAAGATATAGTGAACCTGATCATTTGTGCTATATTGCTGTTCACCACCTAGCTTCACCATGGCTTGGATGATTTGTGAGACTGACAGAAATAGTTTTGTAAGCATAAAGTATTATGCCTTGTATCGTTTTGTATTATGTATTCAAATAATGCGTAATTGGTATATTAATTAATGGCTCCAGCTGGCTAGGCTCAAGTTTGGGGCATCATGTGCTGTCCCATGTGCACTGCCCTGCTTTTTTTTTTTGCACAGGTTTTTTTTGACCCCAGGATCTGTGGTGCCACATACTACATGGCCGCACTCATATGGATAAGGCTTATGTGTTCCAACATGTGAACCACAATTTTTCCCCAGAGTGATAGGACAATTATTTCTTTCCCCTTTAAGTCAGGGACACTAATAGTTGCTCTTTGTGGCTGTGTCCATTTATGCAGGCATGTGCAGTTTATGGCACCAGGATTTCCCAGTAGCAAAAAAAATGCTAAGAAAAAGAGTGACATGTTATTGCAGCATGCACTGGAACAAACAGAGGCTCAGTTCTCCAGGGAGATGCTCTGGCTACTGTCCAAAGTGTCTCTGCTTTTTCATTTGTGCCCTGGTTGATCCAGAACACTGGGACTGGCAGGAGCTGGGAAAGGGCAGTTTGTCTGAAGTGAGCCAATTTCTCCCTCACCAAAGTGCATGTGCAAGGCAGTGCAATGTGGCACAAAGTAGTGGCACAAATTTGTGCCTCTATTATTTGTGCCACTGCAAGTGCATGCCCCTGCACATCTGGATGTGACCTGTGACTTTGCCTAGAAGCAGGTTAAAATCAAAGCACAGTCCACATCTTATTAGTTTCACAACTCTGAGTTACACCTTACTAAACTGAGGCTGGTAGGCTTCTGGTCTGAGGAATATATCTTTGGGAGCTTAGATGGAAGAGCTGTAAATTCATAAGAGACTAAGAAAAGTTCTTTGCAAGAAACAAAACTGGGGGCCTAATTTTGGAAAAGGAACAATTGCAGGCAATTTTAACTTCAGGAAAATGATATCTTTTAAATCAAATGTTTCTGTTTGCAGAAAAGCAGGATGGCAATACACAAGCCTTCTTTGCTGTTTTGATTGAAACCTTTCCACAGCTTATAAATCACAAATAATTTCCCCGCTTTACTTCATAGCTCCCACATCCGCTGTCCCATGTATCCAATATGTCATTAAAGAAGGACAGATTTACATCAATCTTCAAAATATGCACAAGATGAATTCCCAGAGCCTCATTGTCCATCCTATCGCAAATCTCCCCCCTCCCCACTAAGGAGGGGTAATGTTATTAAACTTAGAGACTGTTTGGAGGATGTAGTAAATGTCTTTCTTAGATTGTGAAAGGCCTACATGTCAGTTCTTTATAGCAGATGTGAAGTATTTTTGTTGTTTGGTACATTACAAAAAACTTGCATCATTTCAATATTATGATACAACTCCTTCCTATTGTCCTTCCTTCCCCCTGAAGTTGGGAGTCATGGACCTGCCCTAGGACCTGGCAGCACCCCCTACTTAGTAACAGATCTTCTATTTTCTTCTTGCCTGGTCTGGGTTTGTAATCACCAGTGTAGCTACTACAATCCTGAAGTTGAAATAAACTGTCAATGGTGGGCTTTTAAGAAGATCAAGGTAACAAAGAGCTTACGCTTGCTTAGCCTTGTTTAGGGAGAAGATTTCCAATTTTAAAAAAGTTGGTAGAAGTATAAATGGGTAAACACTGTCCATAAATATATGTTGGCTCAACATTAGGGCTAGGGACAAACATTATACATAAACTGGTTTAAGCAATCAGAAACTGGTTTAAACCTGTAACAGAACAGATGGTGTATGTGCATAAACAAGTTTGAAAATGGCTGAAACCGGTTTGAGATAAACCTGGTTGAATGTAGCATCAGGCTTAACTGATATGGGTCAAAACAGTTTATGTAATGTCTGTCCCAGACCCTTTGCTAGTTTAAGATAAACCAGACACCCCCAGCATCCCGGCATGCTCTCTGGGCTGGGCAGGGCTCTTTGCTCCACAGTAGGGCTGCCCCCTCTCCTCTACTCCCTGCCTGCAGCTCTGGCAGAGACTGTGGGTTGCTTCCCCCCTGCCCCTCACCATTCCCTGCTAAATAGGAATTCCCCCCTCCCCTCTGCCTTGCTGAATGCTATCTGTGTAGTAACTAGCAGACCACATGCAGTGGCATTGTCCATGCTGAGTTAACAGGTAGAATCAAAGGTAGCTGGTAATATCCCTCTGTTGTTTTCTTAATGGGGTGATAAACACTGAGTTAGCGGTGATAAATGCTGTTATCAAATCCCTGCTGAGCTAATCAGGACTCCTGCCCTGGTCTGGTCATGCCCTCTGCCACTCCCCCAGCTCAGCCCTGTGCAAGGGAAGGGAGGGCTGCTCTAGCACCCCCCTGGCTTCTAGCCTGAGCCACTGCAGGCATGTGCCTGCATTTCTGGAATGTCTGTACAGTTACAAAGTGATTTAGTCTAGCCAGGTTGGACTAACCTGCAAAGATTGAACCAATTCCGGCTCAGGCTTTTTGAATGTCTGTCCTTAGCCTAGAAAGGAGGTTCTAATTGTTGGAAGAGTAAGATTCTGGAACTGCCTTCCAAAAGGGACAATACCTACTTAGTATCAAAGTGATGCTTGATACATTCATATAAGGGATTATAAAATGTGGTTGCCTGTGATAGCACAGGACTGGACTTGATGACCCAAGAAGTACCTCTTCCAGGCTTATATTCCATGTTTCTATAGAAGTGATTATTTCACAGTCTAAAAGCTATATAAATGCATCAATCCCTCAGTGGTTGTGTGCTGGTAGCATATTTCACTACTGATAGTCTAAGTACTCTGTTTTTATCATCTCTAGCTATGTCATCAAAACAGTTTGTGATTCCACCAGTTAATGCAGTTCTTAATTTTTCCTGAAAGCAAATGGCTCGTTTTATTTTTCAATACACAAAAAGTCATATACTTTCACAATTATCCCAGGATGATGGCACTTAAAAATCAGAACATGAATACTAAGTCACCATCTTCTATTATACCTGACATTATTAGCTGAGCTTCTAATAATCAATCTAAAAACAATTTTCATTGTTTCATATTTCTACAAATAATAGTTATTTTTCCTTATCTCTTTTTTTTTAACTGTAATGCTGGGAAGCCTGTGATATTGCTGAGAAAATGGAAGTTCAGATGCATACAATTGTTCACAATTCATTCTCTAATAAGAATATGATTCGACGAAAAAGTACAATAAAATTTTTGTTAAGAGATATTAGAAAAGTGAATAGTTATAAAATTGAAAGTGTTGGTCTGGAAGAAAGGAGCTAGAAAGAACATGAAAAAATGAAAGGAGATGAAATGAGAGACAAAGATTAAGATGGGAAAAGAATGAACAGGCATAGAAGAAACAGCCCTCCCATACCATTGATAAGGCTCTATACAAACAAAATCGTGCGACTATTGATACAAAGGGTTTGTATGAACCCCTGGGTATTTTTTTAAGAAAACCTATTTATTAATTAATTTGGTTTTACATCCATAATCCCTTCTTGTTTTGTAGTGACCTTAATGAATCATGAGGCTAGATGTTAAATGTATTTCAAGCTACCAAAAGAGGAAAGTGCATAACACCAAAAATAGACAGAGAGGGTACAGAGTTTTTAAGAATGGCTCTATTCTTTGTGGTATCCCACCTGCTTCATGGATGAGATAAAATACTGACTGGCAGCAGTACCAAATCATTTTCACTGTGTGGAGGCTCAAAATAGCTGTGCTGTAATTGCTGCATGGTTTATGGGTGGGAAATAAAAGGTTCTGTCAAGTTTTCTGTCCTTTCCTGCATACTACTATCCATTTACCAGTTGTGTCCCTAGAAAAGGTTTTCCCCTTCCCTTAGACTGGCAAAATGGGCAGTCTGTGCCAACTAATGATATCACATGCTTCTTCACAGGTAATCTTTTTTTACCTTTTATCTTTGTATTCATGACTTCTGATGCAAATAAAAAAAGTTGGGGTATATATTTGGGGCGCATATTTTCAGGTAGAAATTATTAAATGAAATAATTATACATTCTTTATGGGGTAATATAAATATTGCCTATATTTTACAATCATAATTTAATTCTCTGTTTGGTAGTTCCTTAAATATGCAATTCTTTATTATTTAGCTATTTTGCTGCTTTTAGTATTTCATCTAAACATAATTAATGTATTTTATAATTAAAATGTTATATCATTCAAAAACAGACCAGAGTCTTTTTATGGTCTCAGCCATACACTCCATCATTAGTAATCATAATTTTATGCTCACTGGCAAGACTTAAACCCTATGCTAGCAAAAGTTGGAGGTATAATCCATTTTCTGTATTAGCATCCATGATAACAAACGTTCTCATTAAGACAGTGCATCATTCATTTACATCCCTCATTCACTTACTCATACACATTAAAATTTTTCATAGTGAATAAAATTCGTTTAAAAGAAATGAAGCCAATATTAAACATAACTAAATATTAATAACCCTATAATAGATAGTAGGGGTGCAGGCAGAAGTGCAGCTCCCCGCTTTAACTTAGAACACTTTGCAGGAAGCAATCTGAGTTACAGCACTGCCCCAGACCAAACAGAAGTTTGTTGTTGGTTCTGGGTAGGAAGGGAATCTAGCTGCTGGTTGCCAGCCTGCAGCGAGTTTTCCCTAGCAAAGGTCCCTCCTCTCTCCCAGCCTGTTTTAGAATGAGATGGGGGGGGAGAGGAGAGTGATCTTGTTCTAGGGGCTCCCGAGCCAGCGGTGGAGGGTGGGGTTGGTGTACTGTGGGGTCGGGTGTATTGGAGGCCCCCCACCTCAAGCGAGCTCTGGTACACATGCTCCACACTTCAGCTGTGGCTGAAAAAAGCTCCCTCCACTCCCTTTCCCCCCTCCCATTGTGAAAACAGCTTGAGGCTGGCAGGCAGTACATATAGAAGTTACAGAAGCTGCCATGTTTTGAAACATCTTCATCTGACTCCTCATGCAATGAGAGGTCAGATTTACACCTGATTGGCCATTTTTAAAGCAGTCTACAGCTGTGCACTTGTGCTTGGTCAAGGCTATAGGCTGCTTTATGTGGCCAGATAGGGTGAAAATTGTCACTTCTGTTTGTACCCTACACGTTTCATTAGAGCTCTAACCATTTCCAAATGCATATTTTTTCTAGTAAT
>NW_017729029.1:66687451-66688004 GCF_001723915.1 Gavialis gangeticus | reverse complement strand
AAATGTCACTTCTGTTTGTACCCTACACGTTTCATTAGAGCTCTAACCATTTCCAAATGCATATTTTTTCTAGTAATGTAAAAGCAGTGTTGTCGCTATGATGTTCCAGCACTTATCCAAGAGGCAAGGATTTCTTAGGGTGCTATCTTTTATTGAACCAAGTATGTAGTTGGGATAAAGTTAGAATCATAGAATCATAGAAGTAGGGTCGAAAGGGACCTTGTAGTTCTTCAAGTCTGACCCCGCGCCTGGGCAGGAGAAAAGACTGGACTCAAATGAGTCCAGCCAGGTAGTCATCAAACCTCTTCTTAAAGATCCCCAGGGTAGAAGCCAGCACCACTTCCCTAGGAAGTTGGTTCCAGCTCCTAGCCACCCTAACTGTGAAGTAGCTCTTGCGGATGTCTAATCTAAATCTACTCTCTAATAATTTGTGTCCATTGTTCCTTGTCATGCCAGGGGGCATTAGGGGAAACAGTGTCTCCCCTAAACCCTTCTGGTCCCCCCTAGTGAGTTTATAGACAGTCACCAGGTCCCCCCTCAGCCTTCTCTTGTG
>NW_017729029.1:66678087-66687111 GCF_001723915.1 Gavialis gangeticus | reverse complement strand
GCAGTCTTTCAATGTAGGGTCTGCCCTGTAGTCCCTGGATCATGTGGGTGGCCCTCCTCTGGACCCTTTCAATGTTGTCCACATCCCTCCTGAAATGGGGTGCACAGAACTGGATGCAGTACGCCAGCTGTGGCCTGACCAGCATCGCATAGAGGGGGAGGATCACCTCCCTGGCTCTACTTGAGATGCACCTGTGGATGCACGACAAGGTCCGGTTAGCCCCGCCCGACAAGGTCCGGTTAGACAAGCTTTCAAATGCAAGAGACCTGATGAAGTATGTCTTGCATTTAAAAGTCGTCTAACTTTATCCCATTTACATAGTTGGTCCATTAAAAGATCAGCCTAAGAAATCCTTGCCTGTTGCATATATTTTCTCAAGCATTTATCAGGTATTCTCTCTTTGTTTATGTCAGAAGATGATTCTGGGAACTTCAGTGGACTGGCACTAGAGCAGCAAAATGTCTATGTATCGCTCTCCATACCTTTAAGCTGCAATGGACAAATCAAGGAAAAGACAAGTTCTAAGTGCTCAGGACTATTGGTCATTGTGGACTGTGTAACAGTCCACAAGCAGCCTGAGTAACACTTGTAAATTAGAGTAACTCTAGGGCTGCTCTAAGTTATGCCAGGAGAGATTCCAGCGTCACAGTCATCTAGATGCCAAGCAGTAAAAGTATCAGATACCTGAACTTCCTTAGGAAATGAGGCAGCAAATCTAGTCCATGTTTCTTTGGTAATGTAAGCAATAGTTATAGTTCTCCTCTCAATGACTTAACTACTAAGGGAGTGTGCTACATCAACAGTTAGGGTAAATTATGCCTCCAATAGATAGACAAACCAGTGCTTTCCTTCATAGTTTATTTCAGTGGTTAATTAACTACACTGTAGTTTCTATTTTGAAATTGTCTTGCTGTGGCTTCCAGCCAGTCATGTGGGCATCAAGTCACCTTTCAATCTTTCTGATAAGGTATTCAAACTGAGATCTTTAAGTCTTTCACTGTAAAGCTTTTCTTTTTCCAGCCCTCAACTATTTTTCTCTCAGTCCTTCATTCTTTCCATTTTTTCTTTTTAAAATGTAGACATTAGAACTTTTCACAGAGTTCCAGTATTGGTCTCACCTGTAATACATAAGTAGGTAAAATTCACCTCCATATTTTTGGCTATTACCCACCTGTTAATATGTCCAAGGATCACATTCAAAATCTTTTTAGCCATAACAGTGCACTGGGAACCTATGTTAAGTTGTGTGTCCATTTTTTTGGCATCTCTGTTTTCCAGGATACTGCCTCTATTTTGTAGATATCCTTACACAGGTCAAATGACTTAGAAGAGGTTCTAAACACACTACATACACTACCATTATCTTTGTCAACCAAATTTGTAATGTCATTAAAAAAATGAAATTAAGTTTGTTTTAATCAAATTCCTTATTAACTTCTGCATTATATTGCCCAGGGCTTATATGACTTGCAACAATCCAGCCTATTGTTATTGTGGCCTTCCCACTTGCCCCTTTTCAGTGTTGCCATGCATTAGGACTTTTGCAGTCCTATAACTTGTCCTGTTATTGTATTTAAAGAGCTATTAAACACTAACCTCATTGATGAGGGATTTGCTCAAACAGTATCTTCCAGGTTCTTGGATGCAAGTAATTGTCCTGCCTATTTAAAAGTGCCTAACATCCTTCTTAGTTATAAACAGACAGGAAAATATTTAATAACCTTATGTGATATAAATTAAAAAATAATCCAAAAACAGACTAAAAATATTTACTGAACATTTAGGCCTGAATGTTTAGTATAACTATAGGCCAGTTTGCCTCACCTCTATCCTTGGGAAAACCTTTGAAAAAATTATTAAAGATCACATTAGTGGGAGTCCAGTAGGAAAAATAATGCTGAAGGGCAACCAGCATAGCTTCATAGCAGGTAGATCCTGCCTGACTAACCTGCTTTCTTTTCATGACCAGGTTACAAAATGCTTAGATGCAGGAGTTGAGATAGATGTCATCTACTTGTGTTTTCAAAAGGCCTTTGTGACAAGGGGCAGCTCTTGGGGCTGGGTCTCATGCCAGCCCACCCACCTGTCTCTGTGGGGGCAGTCTGCCCAGTCTCACCTGCCACGACTTTGCTGTTCCCATAAACTGGTGGTATAATGCAAGAGACTGCCCATTTCCTGCCCCAATGCCAGGGGGCACTATCTGCAGCGCCAAACCTCCCCTACACCACAGCCCATGCCTTGCAGATGGCGTCTGGATTAATTTTACTCCCCAGTCTGAGACCAGAGCAAACCTGGTCCAAATTTGAACTCCACATACCCATTCATTCACACCGCCTCCCCTCTCCCAAGAAGCCTCTTCCACTCTGCCCCCCTCTCACCAAAGCCTCTGGCATACCACCCATTACTGGGCTACACTCCACTGCCCTTGATCTTCCTTGAGTTGCCCCTCTTGGGCCATCAGGCTTTGCTACTCACATGCTGGCTTTGCCATGCAGGCCTTTGGTTCCCGCAAGTTCCTGTATTCTATGTGGTCCAGCCTTGTGCCAAACCCTGATCTAATTCTGCCCCAACTTTCTCACCGGGCAACTCTACACTACACCCCACGCTGTGATCACTGTATCATGCTTGCATCCAACTTCTCATGGGGCTGGCCCTTATGCTGGTCTTCAGGCTTACTTCCATTCGGCCCTACTCAGCGCGCCTCTAGGACTGTCCTTCAGGCTTACTCTCACTTCAGCCCTACTCAGCCCCCTCACACGCACAGCTCTTCAAGCCTACTCCCATATCAGCCCTACTCTGTGTGGGGCATCCCAATGCTCTACACAATGCCTCCTCTGGGGTTTCTGGGATCTGCATCCCTGCTGAACTCAGGCTCCTACATGTGGGCATATCTGGCCCCCCACAACTCCCCCAACTTTCAACACAGAGGTAACCTGGCCCCTCATAACTCCCCCATGCCTTTCACCAGGGAAGTAACTGACCTGGCATTTCCTGGAGGCTCCCATGCCACTTGGAGCCCCACCAGGCCACCCTTCCCTAGCAGGGTACAGTTTTAGGTCATGCCCAGGACCAAGAGCCTCCTGCTCTTACCTCTACATCTTCCATGCCACCCAACCAGGTGATGTTTCTTCCTGAGATGGCAGCAGAAAACTTCAGCCTTTATATGCCTAGTGTTCCAAAATGGGTGCCTTCATCAGACACCTGGTAGTTGCCTGTCTTTGCTCTTAAAGTGGCAGGCACCCAAAGGTGCACTGCCACAGCCTTTGATACAGAGTTGCATCCCATTCTTATAAATAAATTAGGCAATTGTGGCATAAATTATTACATGGTCATGTGGGTGGAGAATTGCCTTATGGGGCGCACACAGAGGATGGTGGTGGATGGGTCATTTTCATCCTGGAAAAATGTGGGCAGTGGAGCTCCCCAGAGTTCAGTCCTTGGACCAGTGCTGTTCAATATCTTCATCAGCAACTTGGATGAGGGCGTGGAAAGCCTTGTGTCCAAATTTGCAGACAACACCAAAGTATGGAGCAAAGTAAACATGCTGGAAGTCTTGAAGTGGATTCAGGCAGATCTGGACAGGTTGGAAATGTTGGCAGAACAGAATAGGATGCAGTGTAACAAGGATAAGTGCAAAGTGCTACATCTAGGGAGAAAGAATCACCAACACACCTACAGGTTGGGAGGTGACTTTTGAAGCAGCACAGCAGCAGAGAGGGATCTCTGAGTCATAGTTGATTGCAAAATGAGCATGAGTCATCAATGTGATGAAGTGATAAGTAAAGCCAGCCAAACTCTTTCAGGCATTATAAGGTACATCATGAGCAGGTCTAAGGAGGTGATACTTCCCTTCTATGTGGCATTGGCAAAACCACAGCTGGACTACTGTAACCAGTTCTGGGCACTGCACTTCAAGAGGGAAGTGGATAACTTTGAGAGGGTTCAAAGGAGGGCCACTCATATGGTTATGGGCCTACAGGTTAGATCCTACGAGGAGAGATTGAAGGACCTGAATCTCTTCAGCCTCTGCAGAAGAAGGCTGAGAGGGGATCTTGTAGTTGTCTACAAATTCATCGGTGGGGGGCAGCAAGAAATAAGGGATACTCTGTTTATCAGGGCACCCCTTGAGGTTACTAGAAACAATGGGAATAAACTGATGGAGAGCATATTTCAATTAGACATTAGGAAAAATTTCTTTACAGTGAGGGTTGCCAAAATCTGGAATGGGCTTCCAAGGGATTTGGTGTTCTCCCCTACCTTGGGGGTTTTCAAGAGGAGGCTAGACATGCACCTAACTGGGGTCATTTGACCCCATTGCTCTTTCCTGCCAGGGCAGGGGGTCAGACTCAATGATCTACTAAGGTCCCTTCTGACCCTAAATTCTATGAAATCTATAAAATCTATTTCTACCTTTTATCTCTGTTGCCATTAATAATTTTAGAATATCCTCCTAGAAATAGACCTAAGGTTAGGGGTTCTTGTGATCTTAATATACTTAAACATTTCCTGCTTACGGTCTTTAGCCATGGATGTTTTTCTTGATAGTTTAACTTTCTCTTAAAAAGGTTGTATGTCATAACTTTTAATCTATATCAAAGATTGTCCATTCCCCCCTTTCTTCTATCTGTTATATACTGTGTTTGTTTGTTTTATGTAGGTGGGCATTTTTATTTTATTTAATTTTTATTGTATTTTATTTTTAGTTGATTGCTTCAGTTAGATATTGAACCAGGTTTGGTTTTTATTGTCAAATTGCCCTCTTGGGTTTTTGGCATCTGGTGAGTTCTCCTTGAAAACCTTCCCATTTCCATTCATTTTTTATTTTGTTTTATTCTAATCAATTTTGGTCATAATTATCTTCAGATTTGGGAAATTAGGTTTTTTTGAAGCAGCAAGTATGTGCATAATTAGTTGGGACTTCCCTCTATTTTTCTGTTTTCATTGTAATCAGGTCATGATCACTATAGTCCCTAGGTAACTACCTACTTCCCTTTTAGTAATCGATTCATATTTATCTGGCATAATGTGGTCCAACACAGTTGCTTCCTGCCAGGTAATTAAAAACACCATTTTGTTTTAGAAAAGTATTGCCTGTAACATTTAGAAATATGCATTCTTTTTTTTCCTTAGTTGCTTTAAGTTGATGTCTCCCAAAATACATTTTTTTTCTTTCTTCACATTACAGATAGGGGCTTAAGGAGTAACATCAATTACTCTCTGCTTGAGTTCAATGGTCTGTAATAGACAATCAGCATTGTAACTTTTGTTGCTTTATTTGTTAGCACATTGATCCATATGCATTAAAGATCCTGTCACTCTGAGTCCTCAATATCTCTAACACAGGTAATGGTGGCTTTAATGTAAAATGTGACTCATTATTTCCTTTACTCAAAATCTAAATAGATAGTAAGCAGAGATTTTAACATTCCAAAATGTGAATCATCCCACAAAGTTTCAGTACTGCCAATTTATATCAACCATTTTTTTTCATAAATGTTTTTCAATTCCTGATGCTTTTTACCCAGACCCCTTCCATTGATTTACAAGCATATTTCTCTTACAATTACGAAAACCTGGGTTTAAAGATACTAGAATAGTTCTGTAGTCCTGTCTTGCAGCAAAATACTGAGTGTCCAAGCTAATAAGCCACCTGATAAACATGCTATTTGATAAAGAAATTTGTTTTTGGGAAAGAGCTTGGAACCCAGGGTCTCTGTTCACACAAACAAGAATAAATACTGCCATCTAGTATGATGGTAGAGACAAACATTGTGAGTTTTTTCATGGCAACAGTGGAAGTGATCAGCAAGGGAAAACCCAGCACATATAGGTCAGTGTGAGCTCTCTAGAACTCCCAGAAACTTCATGGAGAGGGAATCAAAATTAAGTATCTGCTATGCTCAAAATAGTATGATGGTGTGGGGACAATAGGATAACCAACAAATTGAACTGCCTCCAACAGAAACTTGTATAGAGGATTAGAATCATAGATTAACTACCAATGGAAAATATCAGGCATGGAAGCATTAGATCCACCCTTCATTACCAAATAACTTCCTAGTGAGTGTGAGGTGTTAAGGCACTATCTGACCTTACATGCTGGCCACATCTAAATGAGATGCTGACTGTGCAGTAGCTCATTACTACTGTGCAGTAGCGTCACATGGCACATAGCATGACGTAATGCTACTGCACAATAGTAACAGGCTACTGTGCAGTCAGCAACACCTAAAAGCCATTCAGCAATGCTACTGCATAGTAACTCCTGTTACTGCACAATCATTTAGTATTTGTGTATATAAATAACAACTGTCCTAGCATTTCAGTTGTTATACTTGTACTTAGTCCATGTGGTGGCATTAGTATCTAGTCTTGCAATACTGTTCCACAAAGGGACACAGAAATTCAAGAGACTAAACGAAAATAGTTTTTTCAGCATGTAAATTTCCATGTGCTGGGTATATGTGACCCTGAATATGAGATAAGTAACTAACCTTCATTTGGTCAATTATACCCTGATAAGGTTAACATAGGTTAACCAGTGGAAAGACTTCATTTGATTTCAGTGGGATTAGTATTTTTCTGTTAAAATGGGACAGTGAAGCAAAATGCATTGTTGTGCCAGAAACGGGCAGGGTTGACCATTATAATTTCCTCATGTCTAGGAGACTCAGTAAATAAATTAAGTTATAAAAATATAAAAACAAAATAAATATGGAAGCCCATTCATTCACTATTAAGTATTTAATTTTCTGTCAATAACTTTCATTCAGGGTAATGCATTTATTGATGCTTTATTAGATTTATTCTCATGGATTTATTAAATTTATCATTATTACTGCATTTACTGTATACCACACATACTGTTCCCCCAAAACTTAGCCTTACAAAATTGGGTTGTGTGTCTTACATGGTGACAGGGATTTTGCTACCAAGAATAGAAGCATGGAGACACTGTAGGATGGCTGCTGCTTCTTTTCCTTCCTTTTCATACAGCAGCTGCATGGAGAGAGGGGTGCAGTACAGCAGGAGCAAATCCTGGGGAGATGCAACAATGCAGTCTCACCTTGCTTTGATTCATGCTACACCAAAAGTTTAAAACCAGCTGCCAGGCAGGCAGTGCTGAAAGAGTCAATTGACTTAATTGTTCATTATGATCTACTTGAGTCTTGCTAATTGCTCTTCACTCCAGACATGTTAACAATCCTCTCTCTTTTTAAATTGTCTTGATGTTCCACTAATCAAGCAATCTTTGGCAATTTTGCTGCTTATTTGCTACTTCTGGTTTCTCTTCTCCTATTTCAAGCCCTGTAAACTATTTTTAGCTCTTTTCCAATTGTTTTAGCTCTTTTCAAGTCCCCCATAGGGCCAATCTTCAACAGTAGCTACTTTTCCAGCTTTCAGCTGAGCAGTCAAGAATTGTTGACAGTTCAGCTATGAAAAGGTTAAAATAGTAGCAGGAAAAGTGAGGGGGCAACGAATGAGCTGAAGATGAGTCTCTACCTATGTGGCTATAAATCGGCAATCCTGCAATCCAAAAAACAAGGTGCATATCTTATTTGGGACATGTGAGCAAATATGGTGTTATGGGCTTATTACAACCTTTCCAACAATAGATAAAGGGTGGAATACAGTTATTCAATGAGACTGAAAACAGTATTGAGACTCAGAGCCAGAATCTAGTACTTAATGAATAGTCATTACTGAGTAATATTCACACAATAAGAACATGGACAGATGTACAATTAGATAATTTTAAAAGGGGAGCACTTCCATTCAGGAGCAGATGTCCGATGATCCAGTGTAACTCTCTTATGTGTCTTTTTTTAAGCCAGAGTAAATGAAGATAAACTGCAATTAATTGCATGACTGAAACAAGGAGTAAAATATTGAGGTTTTGCCTCACTTACTGTGAGATAAGAAAAGACAAACAAAATAGTTTGCACCATGTTCAGCAGCACTGAGGAAAGTTTCTGCAGCTTAGAAGAGTGTAACTGTTTCTTCCATTCATATCTAAGATAGTACCAAGATCAATGTCATCCTGAGATACCTGCTTTGCTGAAGCTACCGTGAAAAGACCCAATAAATAAAGAGAAATTCTGATATTGCTCCTGTTAGTATGTTGCCATATCTCCCATTCCTTCCCCTCTCAACAACCCAAGAAAATCCACTGACTTAACAAAGGCATGGAGGGGCCTATCTGTCAACCAGATCCCATGACACGAGAGGTTTGTTGCCTACCCAGAGCCAGGATTCAGGACATCATGGCAAGGATTCACGACCTCATCCAGCCCTCTGATTACTATCCAGGTCCTTGTCCATGTGGGCATGAATGATGTGGCCAGGAGTAGTCTGGACCACGTCATGAGTGACTACAGGGCTCTGGGGGCCAGGCTTAGGACATCGGGGGCACAGGTGGTCTTCTTGTTCATTTTTCTGGTCAGTGGTTGCTGTCAGCATCAGGATGCCTGCATCAGAGAAGTCAACCTCTGGCTCTGGAGTTGGTGCCAGCATGGGGGTTTTGGCTTCTACAACCACGACCCGCACTTCCATGAGAGAGGCATCCTGAGATGAGATGGTCTTCATCTCTCTTCTAAAGGTAAGAGTCTTTTCTCTTACAGGTTGGCAGATCTCCTCTGAAAGGCTTTAAACTAGGTTCATTGGGGGACAGGGAAGCAGAGGATAAGGAGAACCTAGGATCAACAAGCCACGAGCAATGCACTGGATCAGTCCCGGTAAGCATTAAGGTAAGCACTAAGGGGCCTGAG
Organism: Gavialis gangeticus; assembly: GCF_001723915.1. Lineage (NCBI taxonomy): Eukaryota > Metazoa > Chordata > Crocodylia > Gavialidae > Gavialis > Gavialis gangeticus. The sequence continues at coordinate 66,678,343 of NW_017729029.1, read as the reverse complement.
AGACATCGGGACAGGGGACTACCAAGGGAATGCTTTGGGGGGCTTAAATATCTCTACACTAATGCTAGGAGCATGGGGAACAAGCAGGAGGAACTTGAACTCTTGCTTGCAAGCAACAACTTTGACCTGGTTGGACTAACTGAAACCTGATGGGACCCTACTCATGATTGGGCAGTAGGCATTAAGGGTTACAGGTTGTACAGATGGGATAGAGTGGGGGAAAAAAAGGGTGGGGTTGTTGCTCTCTCTGTTAAGG
>NW_017729029.1:66672613-66673087 GCF_001723915.1 Gavialis gangeticus | reverse complement strand
ATAGGACCCTACTCAGTCCTATCCCCACCAACTGGTTTTCAAACCAAGTTTTGATTAGGAATGACTTCATAATTTATAGGGTTTTATAATTCATAATAACCAATTTGATTGGTAGAAAAGGGACATAGTTGCCAAAACCCTTTTAAAGTCAGTGGGAGATGAGTCCCTCTCACCCCTTTTTGACCTTTGAAGGATATTTTGCATGTGAACTGGCAGACCTAGCAAAATGATTGCTAAAGGAATACTATCATTGATGGAATCTAAATGTATTCTGAATTTGGATGAAAAAAATGAAAATGAAAAAAACAGGGTGCTGCACTTGGGCAGTAGGAACCAGCAGCACACTTACACAATGGGGAACTCCCTACTTGAGAGCACGGAGGCAGAAAGAGATCTTGGAGTCATTATTGACTCCAAGATGAACATGGGCTGACAATGCGAGGTCATGGTTGGCAGGGCTAACCGGACCTTGTC
>NW_017729029.1:66655567-66672547 GCF_001723915.1 Gavialis gangeticus | reverse complement strand
TGCAGGGTGCTGCACTTGGGCAGTAGGAACCAGCAGCACACTTACACAATGGGGAACTCCCTACTTGAGAGCACGGAGGCAGAAAGAGATCTTGGAGTCATTATTGACTCCAAGATGAACATGGGCTGACAATGCGAGGCCATGGTTGGCAGGGCTAACCGGACCTTATCGTGCATCCACAGGCGGGGGGGTCGGGCTAGAAGATCTACTAGGTCCCTTCCGACCTTAAATCTATGAAACTATGAAACTATAAATGGAAAAAAAAAATCTTCCTATTTTTCATCAGATGTATCACTGTTATGAAGAAACAAATTTTTGTTTATAATAGATCTGCTTTTCATGAATCATAATAATGAAGCTAATAAGTCATGTGTTGAGAAATTCAACCTGCATTTTAGTATAATACGTAGATGGAACTAGATAAACATTCTGAAAGCTTTCTCATTTTCCAGACCATTTAGTTATTCTTTTAAAAATGTAAATTAATTAGATTGTGCTATAAATGGTTCTATCTCTTAATCCACAAACATCCATAGTTTGTTCAAGGGTAAGCCCCAAGCTGCCTATCATATTCTTTGAGATGTGAAAAGTGCATCTGGCCACTGAAATAAGAGTAGGCTAAATACATGGTGCAGTATTTACAATTATTACAAAAGGAGAGCCTGCTAATTCATGATAAAAATATGAAAATTTGTGAGTGTCTGATAAATTTGATACCTAATTCTCAGCTTCTGAGATAAGCATACCATAATTTTCTTAGTAAACAGGCATTTAATACACACTAAAACATTGCAAAAAGGTTTTTGAAATGCTTATGGGTTTTTTTTAAACAAAAGTTATTAGGTAGTATATATGTTGGTTCTTTGTACAAACTACCCTACTTTGTTGCTATATATTTAAATGTAGGTTCCACCATAGTATTTGTACTTCTGTACCTTAGTACAGTGTGGGCCAATCTTTTTATCAGGCAGGCCCCAAATTAGCCCTACACTCTCCACAGATGCCACTCTAATCCCCTTGGCCTAACCAATCTGCTGCTTTGCTTTCTTCTTCCTTGCCTATCTGCAGTGCACTAGCTGTCCCTTCCCCAATCTGTTGCATGCCAGACACAGTAGATGCCTGTGCCACTTGTTACCCACATTCATCAGCTTGGCCACCCCTGCCTTAATACATGCATTCACCTGCTTTCTTTCACAGATCAATTTTTTTAATAGGAAGTTGATAGCACACACACAGTATGCAGCGTAAATGTACACTCCCTCCATCTCTGCAGGGAGACTATAATGTATATAGTGTATGTCCTCTGGATAGAGCAGAGCTCAAAAAGAATGGTAGCATCTTTGTTCTTTTCCAAACTTTGCAGTCTCTTCTGTAAACAAAAGTCTGAGATATTCTTACAGCTAGAAGCATGATCAGCATATAAAACACTCATTCTTTAGATTATATAAGGCTCTCATTCCACAGGATGTTATCTTGTTTTCCCCAATTAACTAAGTCAAGTCAAGTAAGAATTTATAGACCCTCACTCCACAGAGCTCTATCCTACTCACCCTAAAAGGAATGAAATACTAGTGTAGAATAACTAACTAATAGCTAATTGTCAGTTCCATAGGCTGTGCAGTTTTTGGGCTGGAGGGGGGGGGTCACAGCTATTTGCCTTCTTGCTCACCTTCTCAGTCTTAACACATGATTGTAGGTGAAATATTCTAATGGAGGGATACATTAGTGAGGCAAGGTGAAATAGCTTCCAACTATACCCATAGTGCTCCAGTTCTTTCAACCCATTCCTGATAGCAAACACATCTCGCAATTTATTGTAGATTACCTGATGAATTTTATAACACCTTTTATCTCTAAACCTTCTTCCCCCAATTCTTAGCTCTGATTGGCTCAGCCCTCAAGTGATTACTACATATTGGACCTGCATTGCTGCTTACTCTAAAAGAAACTTCTTATATAATGTAAAAAACAGCTATTGCACCTGACTAGTAAGATCTTGCTTGGTTGCCTTCCCTGAGCTCTTTTCCTGCGTGGAGATGCATAACATCCAAAAGTCATAGTTTCTTTCTCACTACTTTTATACTTTTTTTGGGGGCGGGGGGGAATGGGGAGACAATAATGCATAACTATAAACCATGTTGGTGATACTCACAATCAGTAAAACTGAATTGATCATCTAGTGAGAAACCCACCACATTTGTATATTGCATATAATCTTCCTTCAATTCATCTGACAAAGATTTAAGATAAATCCCTTCTTGGCCTACCTGAGGATTATTTTAGCCATCTATTAATGGATCAAGAAGTGCAATAGCCTGTTCTGAACACTGAGATTCTACTGAATTGTCACATTGCTTTTAGGTTGAAGTTAAATACAGGCAAAAAATGCCTTAAGGAGAGACTGGACCTTTAGGAGACTGAGAGCCACTTGGAAACTATCATGTTGAAAAGAGCCTTTTGTTAACCAATGCAGACAAGTTAGAATTCATACAGTGAATAGAACACACTTCTGTCAGACTCCAGACCTCTGTCAAAGTGAACAAAACAGGATTCTAGGAATAAAACAACCCAAGAAAATCTACTGACTTAACAAAAGCACAGAGGGGCCTATCTGTCCACCAGATCCCGCGACATGAGAGGTTTGTTGCCTACCCAGAGCCAGGATCCAGGACATCATGGCAAGGATTCACGACCTCATCCAGCCCTCTGATTACTATCCAGGTCCTTGTCCATGTGGGCATGAATGATGTGGCCAGGAGTAGTCTGGACCACGTCATGAGTGACTACAGGGCTCTGGGGGCCAGGCTTAGGACATCGGGGGAACAGGTGGTCGTCTTGTTCATTTTTCTGGTCAGTGGTCACTGTCAGCATCAGGATGCCTGCATCAGGGAAGTCAACCTCTGGCTCTGGAGTTGGTGCCAGCATGGGGGTTTTGGCTTCTACAACCACGACCTGCACTTCCATGAGAGAGGCATCCTGAGATGAGATGGTCTTCATCTCTCTTCTAAAGGTAAGAGTCTTTTCTCTTACAGGTTGGCAGATCTCCTCTGAAAGGCTTTAAACTAGGTTCATTGGGGGACAGGGAAGCAGAGGATAAGGAGAACCTAGGATCAGCAAGCCACAAGCAATGCAGTGGATCAGTCCAGGTAAGCAGTACGGTAAGCACTAAGGGGCCTGAGAGACATCAGAACAGGAGACTACCAAGGGAATGCTTTGGGGGGCTTAAATGTCTCTACACTAATGCTAGGAGCATGGGGAACAAGCAGGAGGAACTTGAACTCTTGCTTGCAAGCAACAACTTTGACCTGGTTGGACTAACTGAAACCTGATGGGACCCTACTCATGATTGGGCAGTAGGCATTAAGGGTTACAGGTTGTACAGATGGGATAGAGTGGGGGAAAAAAAGGGTGGGGTTGTTGCTCTCTCTGTTAAGGGACAATATACACCCTGTATAATCAAGATGGGATAAGAGGAAGGGCAAGCCAAGGTGCTGTGGGTCAGGATACAAGGAGGTCAGGGGGAATGGACTTGGTAGTGAGAGTCTACTATAGACTACCACACCAGGAGGATGAGCTAGACCTGGAATTCTCCAAACAGCTCTCAGAGGCCGTATGGTTGAGAGATATGGTTGTCATGGGTGACCTAAACTACCCTGACATCTGCTGGGAGGAGCAGTCAGCCAAATCTAACCTCTCGCATAGGTCCTTAACCTTCATACAGGACCTCCACCTAACACAGGAGGTATACAATCCCACTAGGGGAAATGTCTTGCTGGACTTGGTGTTAGCTACAGGGGATGACCTGGTGTGGAATCTGCAGGTACAAGGTAACCAAGGGGTTAATGACCATTGATTGACTGAATTCACTATCCGGCGAAAGGTGGGTAAACTAACCAGCAGGGATGAAGTGCTAGATTTCAGAAAGGCTAACGTCAATGCGCTCAGGAGATGAGTTAGTGAGGTGTTAACGCTCAAAAGCATTGGCAAAATGGGGGTCTAGGAAGGATGGTCATTCCTCAGAAAAGCAATACTATGGGCAGAGAACAAGACAATCCCATTGCACATAAAAGGGGCCAAAGGGGCCAAGAAGACCTCTTGGCTGAACAGGGAAATCCAGTAAAGCCTAATGGCAAAGAAAGAGTTGTAGAGGCAGTGGAAACGGGGTAGTTACCAAGGAGGAGTATACCTCCCTGCCTCGCATTTGCAGGGTATTGGTTAGGAAGGCCAAAGCAGGATTAGAACTTAGGCTGGCAACAAAAAATAAGGACAACAAAAAGTCCTTCTTCAGGTATATAGGGAGCAAAAGGAAGGCACAGGATTTCATAAGACACCTATAGGACAAACTAGGGCAATTGGTGACAGAGAGGAGGGACAAAGATGAGCTCTTCAATGAGTTCTTTGCATCTGTATTCCTAGACACAAACCAAGACAGATTTCCCAACTGGTTCATAGAGAGACACAGGAGGGACATGAACCCACCAACTGTTCATACAGACTTAGTGAAAGAGCACTTGGAGGGGCTGGAGGTGTTCAAATCAGTGGGCCCAGATGAACTTTATCCAAGGGTGCTGAAAGAATTGGCCAGTGTCATAGCAGAGCCACTGGCATGGCTGTTTGAGCACTCATGGTGCTCGGGTCATATCCCAGAGAACAGGAAAAGGGCCAGTGTGGTCCCTATTTTCAAGGGAAGGAGGAAGGAATCAGGAAACTCTAGGCCAGTTAGTCTCACCTCTATCCTTGGGAAAACTCTGGAAAAAATCATTAATGATCACATTTGTAGGAGCCCAGCAGGGCAAATAATGCTGAAAGGAAATTAGCACAGATTCATTGCAGGTAGATCCTGCCTGACTAAACTTGTTTACTTTATGACCAAGTCACAAAATGGTTAGATGCAGGAGTCAAGGTAGATGTCATCTGCCTAGACTTTAAGAAGGCCTTCAATACAGTAATGTATTCAGTTCTCATAAATAATCTGACAGGCTGTTATGTAGATGATTACACAGTCAGGTGTGTGGCAAATTGGCTTACCCAGAGAGTGGTGGTGGATGGGCTGATATCAACCTGGAAAGATGTGGGAAGTGGAGTCCCACAAGGATTGGTCCTTGGACCGGTGCCATTCAATGTCTTCATCAGTGACTTGGATGAGAGCGTAGAGAGCACCCTGTCCAATTCCGCTGATGATACCGAATTATGGGGCAAAGTTAACACACCAGAAGGTAGGGTATGGATCCAGACAGATCCGGACAGGTTGGAAAAATGGGCAGAATTAAATAGGATGCAGTTCAGCAAAAACAAGTGCAAAGTGCTGCACCTGGGCAAAAAGAACCACCAACACACTTACAGGCTGAGGGATGACCTTCTCAGCAGCAAAGCAGCAGAAAGGGATCTTGAAGTCATAATTGACTGTAAGATGAACTTGAGTTGTCGATGTGATAAAGTGATCAACAAGGCTAGCTGCACTTTATTATGCATTAGCAGATGCATGATGAATAGGTCCAGGGAGGTGATGCTTCCCCTCTATCCAGCACTGGTTCAGCTGCAGTTGGAGTAGTGCATCCAGTTTTGGGTGCCGCAAATCAAGAGGGATGGGGAGAATCCTGAGAGGGTCCAGAGGAGGGCCACTCATATGGTCAGAGGCCTGCAGGCAAGGCACTATGAGGAGAAACTAAGGGACCTAGATCTCTTCAGCCTTCATGAGAAAAGGCTGAGAAGTGATCTTGTGGCTGACTGTAAATTCATCAGGGGAGGGCAACAGGAAATAGGAGATGCTCTAGTTACTAGGGCACCCCCTAGAGTAATTAGGAACAATGGCCACACATTGATGGAAAGCAAATTTAGGTTGGACATTAGAAAGAACTTCACAGTAAGGGTTGCCAGAATCTAGAATGAGTTTCCAAGTGAGGTGGTGCTCTCCCCTACCTTGGGGGTCTTCAAAAGGAGACTGGACAAGCACCTAGCTAGGGTCATCTCCCAGCAAGTGCCAGCAAAATCAGTGCAGAATAGTTAAAGAGAATAACAGCAGCACCATTACATTAGAGGAATTCATCATAAGAGCACTGGACAACATTGATGTGGAAGATGAATGTACTATGAACCTGAAAGAAATGGAACAATTATTAATTTTATGTTGGACAGAGTTGCACAAGCAAATGTGGTGCTTGAAGAAAATCCACAGGAAGTAGATTATAAATGAGTAAAACTCAACTCTCTTAAGTCTAACATGCATAAGAAAACATGTGAACTAAGTGTGAGGTATAGGAATAAACTGGAAAGTATAAAATATATAACAATGTTGGGCAAAATGTAGAAGAGGAACTGAACACCAAGGGCCTTGTTACATGTTGCACCTTGAGCTGCTCAACTGTTGATCATTGTTAGTGCTAAGTCCATTTTGGAGCAGTTGCAGTTTAAAGCTAAACAACCTTCTCTGACTTTCCTCCACCTGCACAGCTGTGACTTGCCTCTAGAGGGCTGGCAAACAGGGGCCTGACTAGGAGCTACAGCTATGAGTTGCCACAGCAGGGCTGATGAGCCTGGATAGGCTTCTATCTCTGCTCTAGGTGGCAATGTGTGAGAGATGGGTTTGTGGGGGAGTGGGAACATGAAGCTGGGAGTCAGAGACTTGATGAAATGGGGGTAAGTAATGACATGGGAGGTGGGGGAAGGGTATGAAATGAAGGATGTCTTCCACTGCAGGATAAAATAAAAAGAAATAAAAAAAGAATTTAAGAAAAAAACAAAGAGGAAGTGAATTTAAAAAGGTCTCATGTTTTAATAAATTTAGATTTGGGATTGGGGTATGGGGGGTGGTAATCATGCTTCCCTGGGTGACTGATAGGTGGGAGTGGTGAGGGAAGGTGCTTCACAGGTCATGAGTACCTGATCTGGTCCCCTACCGTGTTCTGTCCCCATGTCCCTTAGACTCCACTCCTGGACCTGTCCATGCCCTGCAACCTGGCGTTCTGGCATGTGCTCTGCAGGCTGTTTGCATGCGGTTGCACCCCTGGGGGTGGGTGGGGGAGTTGGCTTTGTGCCAGAAGCCCTTCCCCTCTACCCTCCACTGATAGAGGTCAGGGGATGTAAAATCTGTCCACACACAACAGGAGGATGAGGGAGGGGACACTGTATCCTGTGATGCTGGAAGACTGCAACTTGGGAGGCTCATCTGTGAAGCGCGGCCACACATTAATGGAACACAAGCTAGGTAACACAGATCATAGATAAACCTGCCTTGCAGTGGTGTAATTTTAAGCTGCCTAAAGTGTGTTTAAATCTAGTTTCAGATGTTGATGTATGGCCAACCCAGAGGTTAAGTACTCCAGGAGCTGCCTAAAATTAATGTGTAACAAGGCTCCAAGACAAGTGAGGAAGAACATCTTCCAAGGGATAGGGAAACTTTCAAAAAGTACAGAAAAAAGAACCCAACTGCATCATGATTTTTGCCCCCAAGAAAGCTCTCATCCTAAGTCAGAATATAGAAGGAGGTACTCCATAAGCTCATTACCCTGAAATAAAAAATCCTACTAGAAGAACCAATATAGACCATTCTTTTGAGGTAAAGGGAGAAACAGAGCTCTTTACTTGATAGATCAGGAGAGTTCCAGCAGGCACACAAGAAAGAGTTCTACTGAGAAACAGGTTAAACCAAGTTTTAATAAACTTATGACAAGTTTTATTAGATGGCTGTCATTTTCATGGTAAAGCCCAAGTTGATTAGTGTCCTCTGCAATAATTTGACAGAGAGGATTGTGGACTTCACCCATATAGTAAACTGGATTGTACTTTTATTACTGGCCATTAGACAGTAAGAAATTAAAAGGGTAAAACATATTACAATACAATTCGTAAAGAGAGTTTTTACATAGCACTGCAAAATCAACCAGACCTCATATTTTGGATTATGTTACTTTGTCATTTAAATCACAGCATTCTCAAATATGGAGCTAATAGGCTTAACTAGGAAAGGGTTTTGTGTGGCCCAGGTAACCAGTTAGGATGTATTATTAGTTATTTAAGCAATTACTCTTTTTGGTATAAGAATTTACTTACGTGACTTCACCATTTTTTCCTCCATCCCATCAACTGCAGTTGTTTATATTACAGATTTAGAGCCTGTGTCTAGTTTGCAGGCGGGGGAGGAAAGGGGGTGTTTGTTTGCTTTTGATAAAGGCAGTTTTATTCATAGGTGGATAAGAATTAAAAACATGCATGCATTTTCTTATTTATTGATATTTGAGAAAATATTTGCGCCTACTCATTCAATTCTACAGATACAGTTTAATGTGAATTACTGCAGAATTTGACATGGTTTAAATACATGGGGAGAAGGAAAAGGACAGAAAATTGCTCTAAAGCTGATACTACACTTCTGGAATGTATTTAAATATCCATATCTACTTACTTTTTGTAGATAATGTCACTGATCTAAGAGACCAACCACAGAGGTAATTTTGACAAGGAAGAACAATTCAGTCATTTAATTTTATGTATAATTTGAAATTCATATTATCCAGATACAGACTGACCATACTGAAATGTTCTGTTCAAGTGAAGTAGCTGTAAGTGCAAAGTGCAGGCTTTGTGAGGTAAAGGATACAACCAGCTTTTGTTTTGTATTGACTTCCAGTTGAAGTATATGCAGGGACGCCTCTGGAAAGAATTGTTTTCCTTTCTTTCTACTGGGGGCAGTCCTTTTATGGGCTAAAGTAGAGAGGTAAACATAAAGAGATGAAGAAATAAAATAGAAAACTAGGAGGGGATTTACAACTAAAAGTAGATATGATTTTTCAAAAAACTTAGTAAACCAAACATTTTCAGTTAGATACCTAAATAAACAGATTTTCAAAAGGTCTCAGAAACCAGTAACTCATTCATCTCAGTGGGAGCTGAAGATTTTTGAAAATGTGGCCACTTCTTTTATGGTATGTCTATATGCTTCAAGGCAGTGCCATGCAATGCTCTCCATCTGTATGGAGCTGTGTTAATCCCATTAGTGCAGTGCTGAATATGTTAATAAGCTCTGCTCCACTGGGTTCTGGAGCTAGTATTCACAGAACATGCATGGGGTGTTTCAGTGTAGTATTGATCTACACTATGGAGACATAACCTTAGGTATCTAGGTAGATGCTAAATACTCCTAAAAAACTTGACCTATTCTCAGTCAACTTAAATTAGAGGGATGCAGGAGCAAAGTTTAGACCTATACTTGAAGATCCCCAGGATTTGAGATACTTTGGGTTTGATGTTTCACTCTGGACCATCTTTACCTGAAATTGCTCCTATTGCCTGCATTCTTAGAGAAGGTAAGTTTCATTCATATAACATAGAAAATTGGTGGTGAATGAATCTGCTCAGCTATGAAAGTTATCTTTTTGACTAGGGACCGACATTGCACATAAACCAGTTTAACTGATCAGAAACTGGTTTAAACCTGTAACAGAACAGATGTTGACTGCACATAAACCAGTTTGAAAATGGCTGAAACTGGTTTGAGATAAACCTGGCTGAATGTAGTATCAGACTTAACTCATTTGGGTCAAACCAATGCAATGCAGTTTATGCAATGTCTGTCCCAGACCCTTTGCTGGTTTAAGTTAACCAGACACCCCCAGCATCCCAGCATGCTCTCTAAGCTGGGCAGGACTGGCTGCTCTACAGCAGGGCTCGTGCCTCCTCTCTACTCCCTGGCTGCAGCTCCAGCCAGAGGTTTGCAGGCACAGCAGGGTCTGCTGGCTTCCCCATTCCCCCCTCTGCCCTCCCTGCTCAGTGGTTAAGTAGAGATCCCTCCCCTCCTCTCTCCCACAGCACAGACTGTAGCCAGCATGTGGTATGCTAACTAATGCTATGTAAGGCAGATAGGATAGTGTCCATCTAGGCCTTTTTGGACGTAATCAACAGCTCAGATAGTAATGTCCCTGCATTCCTTCCTTTTGGAAAAAGTGGTCTAAGAAGAGCTTGTAATGAGTGAGGCTTTGTTTTCTGATGGGGTGTTAAATGCTGATAACAGAGCTGATAAATGCTGTGTCATCAAGAGGGGGACCCCTCCCTAATCACAGTGTCCTTCTGAGGCCTGGCCAGGCCCTCCTCAGCTCAGCACTAAGAAAGGAGCGGAGGGCTGCTCTAATGCCCCCCACCCAGTTTCTAGACTGAGCCACTGAAGGCATGTACCTGCATTTCTGGGATGTCTGTCTAGCTACAGATCTGATTTAGCCTAGCCAGGTTAGACTAACCTTCAAAGATTGAATCAATTCAGGCTCAGGCTTTTTGAATATCTGTCCCTAGCTATAAGGCCTGCAATCTCTGTGCTATCCCTCCTCTCTTCAGAGACCCAAGTGAGGCTACTGTGTTACCTAAAAGCTTATCTTAATATATTCCAACCAGCTAGTTTGTCCAATAAAAGAGAGCACTTGCAAAATTGCTTGCATCCTCTCAACTATCCAGAATAGAAACATTTTGAAAGGTAGAAGTAGCAGAAAAAGACTGGACATCAGCTCAGATATTTTGTGGAATCAACAATAACAGGTACTGCTTAAGGGAGAGGGTATTATGAAGAGTTCTAGAAAGTTGAAAGAAATGTCTGAGAACTTGTGAGGAGGTACAAGCAGATTTTAGAATACTGATGAAAACCTTTATGATGACAGAGGGGATTTACCTGTCTTCTTCAAAGCCTTATAAAAAGTTTCATATTTTATCTACACCCACATTTGACCATTTTGTTACAGATGCTGTGCTCATTTATTGTAGTTTGAGATATCTTTCATTATACACATGCCTTTGAGCAGCAGGCATTGCAGCAGGAATTGCATAGTCTGAGGCTCTGTGCCTCAGTCACAGGTGGTTAAACCAATGGTATAGCCCCACTTCATTAGTTCCAAGTCTGGTACATAGGCATTTGAGACATCACCCCCTTTGGCATGGTTCATTAACCCCTAGTGGTAAGGACTCAGCTGCTAGAATCTCCATTTTTCACTCTCAGATATTTTCTTCAGCCATTTGGTCCACATCTGTAGTCATGTCTCCTAGGCATTGAGAGCATGGGTGCTTGTGAAGAAGCTCCTGTGTGACTTCAGACAGTTGTGTGCTGCAGGATGGTTGTATAGCAACTGTTTCACAACTTCATTTTGTCTCAATCATTCTATCCTGTTGGCTGCTGCTCTTCTGATGACAGGTGGAGCTATACCAGCCAGCAGGTACTCACTGTTTAGGCTGGTAAGCTTCAGATGTGTTGTTTGCATGAGAGGGTATGATTGATGGTGACTCCAAGGTAAACTGGATTTGGGCACTGTGTCATGTTGAGCTGGCAGTTGGCCTTGTGGCTTTTCAGATGCAAGAAACAGATTTGTGTTTTTTGCTGGGTTGGCCCATAATTGGTTTTTTAATGTAGTATGAGGTTAGGTCAATTAGTTTCTCACTTGGGGATTTTTCAACATGGTTGAAGCCAGTGTTTTGGGCTGTTACTTATAGGTTGTGATCCCTGGGGCCTTATGGGTATTGCAGCCTGTCGGGTATGTAGCCCCTTCCCTCAACTTTCCTGCCACGACTTTGATGTTAAGCTATCAAGAGAGGGGGTTCAGTAGAGATCTTTTTGGAAGGGCTCCCCGACAATGGTGGTACTCACGATCATTCGGCGTGATGTTCCACGGGGCTCCACCTCCCCTACACCCTGTCCACTCGCCAACCTGATAGGTGATGGTGCGTTGGTTGTTTCAACCCCACAGGGCTTGCTCACCACCTGCTTCAGGTGGGGCTACCCACGTCCAGGTGGGCTCAGTCGGCTTTTGTACTTCTGACCCTGATGCCTCAACCTTCTTTCTCTCTAGCTCTCTGATTTTTTTCCCTTTTCCTTTTTTCTATTTTGGTTTACTTTATAAGAAATATTCTCCTGGGGGGAGGAGGGACGTGGAGCCACCTCCTTTTCTCCAGCTTCCTACAGGGGGCTCAAATGCTGCCCCCTCTCTGCCTCCTGTGGCGAGCTTGAACTCTCCTTTTGGTCTGCCTTCCGCAGGGAGCTGTAGTGCTGCCCCTGCTCTGCCTCCTACAGGGGGCCTGAGTGCTCCCTCTTGTCTGCCTCTGGCAGGGGCTCAAAGATTTCCCCTGCCCTGCTCACTGGTGCTGCTCCGTATGTGCCACTCCTCTTCCTTGCAGGAACCTCAGCACCTCTGGTGTGCTGCTCACCTCCTCTCTCTTCCTCTGCGCCCCCCCCCCCCCACAGGGACTGCCGGGGCTTTTAAACTTCTGTGCGGCGGCCGTGCCGGCTGCTGCAATTGGTCCAGCTGTTGCCTGCATGGAGAACAGCTGATTAAACAGCCGGCGTAACACTGGCTCTTGCGTCTGTGGCCGTGGTCTCAGTTCCTGCGCTGCCAGGCTGATGGGGGGTAATTTTCCATGGGGGGGTCTGTTTCAGAGTTTTGGGACCTGCGGAGCTCACCTCCACCCCTTTGAAACCCTGTGGGAGCCCGTCGCCACCACATAGGTCCTCTGCATAAATGAAACAGTTTATTTCCAAATTGATTGGTTAGTCATCCATATAGATGTTATATAACAGCGGTGTAAGTATGCTGCACATGCCCACATACTAAATTTGGGTGTTACTGGTGTCCTCCTAATTTGGTCTGCTCCCCCAAAAATAGAAAATTCCAGCCTCCTGCTCTGGACTTGAGCTTTTGCCACCTTATCACATGTTATGGAACAGTGTGGTACATGCCCCCACTTTCCCTGGCTGTGTGTATCAGTTGGCCTTGTTGTGTTAGACAGTCTGTCTACTTCTGTAGGCTCAGAAAACTATGTATGTAAGACCCAGGTTTTTAGAAATCAGTTAACCCCTGCTGTCCTTCCTGAACCATTCTAATGCGCGCGCGCACACACACACACACACACACACACACACACACACACACACATATATCAATTCCCAAAAGCAAACCTCTAAATAGCATTTTTGTGCCACCAGTATCCACATTCCTAGGCCTTCAAAAGTTCTAGAGCTTACCTTACTTATTGAAATAAATGATCAATACAGGCTTTTCCTTCAGAACTCAACAGAGTCCCTGTTTAAGGATTAGTTATAGGATTAGTTTAAAGCAGTTCTGTAGACCACCACTAGAGAATGATAAAGTTACCTTTTATATATATCCTTGTATACCTCACACTGTGAATCCTAGCATCTTGGGAAGAACCAAAGTATGTAGATATCAATTTTATACACTTTACTGATATACCTAAATAACAAATAAAAATAAGAAAATAAATTAGACTAATATAAAGTAACAACATTATGGTAATTAGTTAATTAATTAAATTATATCCAAAAAAGTATACATTCCCTTTAAAGGGCATATGCTAATTTGGATAAGACTTATGGGCTGCTTGCAGATGTGGAAAAAAAACCCAAAATGGTACTATGCTTTAAACTTGGCATGCTCCTGCACTGAGCCCATCACATGCCCAGAAGAGGCAGTGTGTTAGTTGTGCCTGCCTTTCCCAACATCTTCAGGGATTGCGCACTTTAGTGGGGCTTTTTTGGTGCTTTTATCTAATAGCTGATTGAATCAGCTTTAGCTAAAAGCACCAAAAAGCCCCACTGAAGCATCCAATCTCTACAGACACTATGGAGCTGGGTTGAAGTAATGCAGTGCTGCTTCCTATAGAATGCATTTTTCTCCCCCACATCTGTCAGTGCCCATAGAATTGTGTGCTATCAACCCCAAAAATAACAGATCAGCATGAACCTAAGTCCCAGTGAACAAAATTATGTTCCAGCCCAATAGCTGTTATAGGAAAGGCTGCATTATTCTCAGTTAATGTTCAGTCTACAGATGTGATGCCAATTAAAGCAGCCTAGTTAACTGTGGATTATTTTGTATGAGCCAAACTTGTTCTTTCTGTCTGAAATAAAGTTATGAAAAATATTTCAAAATTATTCAAGATGATGTTGCTGTTTACATTTAAAATTCAAATGGAAAGTTTAATTGAAAATAGTTTAATGTTTTAGGATTAAATATACAGCTTCTAATTCTGCAAATGCGTGTCTGTATTATATTTTAGATAGCGAGGTTGCTTCAGGTTGATTAGTTTAGATGTCTGAGAAGCAATTGTGTAGCCTTTACAGATTCTGTGAACACTATGCATACAGTTTCCTGCACACATACACCACCAGTCATTAGCCTGAACTAAAAACTATGGCAGGAATGCCCTTTAGTAATAAAGATTGAAAAAGGAAAAAAAATAAAACAAAACAGAAGGTTAGATATTTATGGGTAGGTACCATGCCTCTTGGGGCTTAAATCAACTTCAGAAAATTGGAAAAACTAGCCAGCAATCTTATCAACTCAGATGTTTTAATATTGGTGAACTTGTTGCCTAGCTAGTAGAAGTGAAATCTTAAATGTTTCACATTGCTATACCATATCCCCATGGTGTGTCAGGGAGAATGGAGCAAAAATCAGTCATCAATTCGAGTCTTTCAAGGCTTCCAACTTTCCTGTTATAGGGGCAGGTGCCTACATCTAGAGAAGTCTAGCAAGAGCTGGATTGTCTTTGGCTTCCACACTCCACAGCATGGAGCATGGATGTTATCAGAGAAGCCCTCATGGTAAAGCTGTCCTGAAACTGCAAATCCTTGGAGCCTGACTCAGGGCCTCTACAAGGATTTTTGCTGCCCTAGGCAGACAAAATTTTGCCTCCCTCCCTGTTTATTCTGGGTGGGGCAGCAGCTTAAATAGCAGTTGCAGCCAGCTTGGGGGGCATGTAGGCACAGCCACCATATCCCTAGCGCTTTTGGAAGCTGACAGGGCCCTCATACCACAATGACCCAGCCTACCATAGCCCCAGTGGTGGCGGCAGTGTCAGTGGTGTCCCTGGGAGCCCTCCTGGAGTGCTCTCGTGCACCAGCAATGGTGCAGCACCATGCCCCCTGTCCCAGCCCTATGAAGCCATTGTGTATAGGGTGCTTAACAACTGGACCATGGAACTGTGTCACAAGCTGATCTGGAGGTTCCTGTTCCTCTTCACAATGACCATGAACATCACTTCTTGTACCACAGCCTGCTCTGCTACTGCAGCAGCATCATGCCAGGTGGTCCCATCTGAGTGCATCCACCCATTGGTGCTCCACTCAGAGCACCAATGGGCTTCCTGCCCTCCCAGAGCACCGTTTTTGCCACCCCCCCTACAATTTGCCAGCCTAGACATCTGCCTGTGCTGCCTGTAGTAACCCATCAGAAAAGCAGGAAAGATGTAAACTAGGAGGTTTACCATCAGAACACTTTCCTCATTTCAGTAAAAGTGTACAGAAAGTGAAACATTCCTATAAAACATTTTGGTTTTAATTTATTGTGATTTTCCAGTGAAAAATTGCTTTGCAGGAAAATTCCAGCCTGTTCCTGGTATTCTGTCTCTCAGTACACAGCAGATGATTAAAACCTACTGATCAGGAATGCTGATTTCATTGAAGCTGAACTTACATTAGGTTTAGTCAAATTAAACAACACAATTTTTCTTCAAGCACCTGTCAGTGTTACATGCTGTTTCAAACTATTGTTCTCTTATTAATTGATAAATATACATAACTAAATTGTCTGAAGTGCTCATCCTGCAAAGATTTATGCTTGTGTTTAACTTGACAGTAAGTCACATTGATGTTAAGTGGACTGCTCTCATACACATCTTGGCTCCACTGAAGTAAATTTCAAATCTCCTGTTGATTTCAGTAGGGCTAGATTGCACCCATGTTGTTTCATGTACCACATGCTGGGTAATAGTGTGAAAGAGCTCCATGCTTATAAAAATAATTGGATCTTTATTAATAGAACTATTTATAGAGAGGCTGTAACTGCAACAAGGCATCAAATTAAGTGCATACAGACCAACTTTCTGGGGCCACCTCTAACCTCGTCCCTTCAACAAACTGTGCTTCTCCCTACAAATGCCAGACAGATTGCCACATCTTTTTAACTGTTTTTATTGTTATTGTGTTTTTTGTGCATTTAATAATGAGAGCTAGAGTTTACTAGCACATCCCTGGGAGCCTTTCTTGATGTCTTCTTGGAGCCTGATAGGCCTCATAGTTCTTCAAGTATGCTAGGCTTCAAGCTAGTAAACTTTTCTTGCTTATGTTCTCACTACTGATGGAAGCAAGTCTCACTATTTTGCTGCTTTCATGGGATGCGTCCAGATGCGTGTGTTCATTTGCACCTTGCGCCACAGCTACTTGTCTCTGGGGAATGTCCATGCCACATGCAGTAACAAGTGGTCATAGTGGGCAGTAATAATCATAGAATCATAGAAAATTAAGGTTGGAAGGGACTTCAGAAGGTCATCTAGTCCACCCCTCTGCTCAAAGTGGGGCCATTCCCAACTAGATCATCCCACCCAAGGCTTTATCTAGCCAGGTCTTAAAAACCTCCAAAGACAGAGATTCCAAAACACCTCTAGCTAGCTTGTTCAGTGCTTTACTACTCTCCTTGTGAGAGAGTTTGTTTTTTTTTCCCAAAGAGATAACCTAAACTTCCCCTACTGCATCATTAGACTATTGTTCCTTGTTCTGTCATCTGCCACCACTGAGAACAGTCTAGCTCCATTTGCTTTGAAAACAAATGTCAGGTACTTGAAGGCTGCTATTAAATCCCCTCTCAGCCTTCTCTTCTCTAGAATAAATAAACCCAGTTCCCTCAGCCTCTAATCAAAAGTCATGTGTCCCAGCCCTCTAAACATGTTAACTGCCTTTCATTGGAACCTCCAATTTGTCCACATCCTTTCTGTAGTGGGAGACCCAAAACTGGACACCGTACTCCAGATGTGGCCTCACCAGTGCCAAATAGGGGGGAATAATCACTTTCCTCAATCTGCTGGCAGTGCTTCTACTAATGCAACTCTGTATGCTGTTAGCCTTCTTCACAACAAGGGCACACTGTTGGCTCATATTCAGCTTATTGTCCACTGTAACTCCCAGGTCCTTTTCTGCAGAGCTACTGCTTAGCCAGT
>NW_017729029.1:66645024-66650567 GCF_001723915.1 Gavialis gangeticus | reverse complement strand
TCTGCAGAGCTACTGCTTATCCAGTCAGTCCCCAGCCTGTACCAGTACATGGGATTGTTCTATCCTAAGTGCAGGACTTTGCACTTGTACTTATTGATGATGATATTGAACAAAAATAGCCTGAGGACCGACCCCTAGGGCACTCCACTTGATGCATGCTGCCAACTAGACATTCAATCATTGATTATAACCTTATCAGCCTGATGATCCATCCAGTTTTCTATCCACCTTATAGTCTGTTCATCCCAATTATACTTCCTTAGCTTTCTTGCAATAATGTTGTGGGAGACTGTGAGGGACTGAAGGGTACTCACCCAGGGAGCTCCCCCAACCAGGAGCAGGGACCCCACCAGAATAGGACCTCCCCGCTGAGGAAGGAGCTCTCGGTTCACCCCAGCCAAGTTTTGTCACCTTGGCAGGTGAGGCGGATTGGTGTGAACCCATGGCCGGGGCAATATCTGGGGGCTGTGGGCAGAGCCAGGGAGGAGGAGAAGGCAAGGATGGTCGACAGCAGCTAGGATGGACACTGGGAATGATCGGCACAAGACTGATGCCCTGGGAGCAGGGTAAGCACACGATCAGGTCCCAAAGGCACAGAGGAACCTTGCTAAAAGGGTGAAAGAGGAGGGAGGGAAAAGAAGAGGAAAGTAAAAGAGAAGAAGAAAAGTGAGCTAGAAAAAGTGGGGTGGGAATATTGATTAATTGCCGCAAGCCACCAGTTAAGACAGGCACGGTCGTGATAAGCAGAGGCTAGCAAAGGTGAGCAAGAGAATTTTACAAAAGAGAGGAAAGGAAGAAATGAAACCCCATCTCTCCAGGGGCACTGCAGCCCAGGGGTCAAGGCAAAAGGAAGCCACGGCCAGCGACAGGAGAGCGGGAGAAGACAATGTTCTCCCCACCCCAATGTTTTATTTTGTTTGCGTTTGCTGGCTCATTAACAACTATGCACCACCAATTAAGCTGGGCATGGCTGCAATCAGCTCAGAGAAGGAAAAAAGGGAACTCCTTGTCAGCTGGCAGGTGCAGGGAATGAGAAACCAGGGAGAAACATTGGATAAGTCTGAGGGACGCCAGGGGCTTGGCCCTGGGGAATAAAAGTGATGGACATCATCACAATAAAGAAAAAAAAGAGAAAGAATCTCTTCTGCCTGGTCATTTAACCGTCCCCTCTATTCGTGGCCCTGGGGATTGGGTGGGAACCAGCGGTCAGTCTGGGTGGAGGCAGAGTAGTCACCACACCTCCCTTTCATTAACATCTCATAAAAAAAAAAAAAAAAAACAAAGAAAAATTTTAAACATCGAAGTTGTGGCAGGTGGGAAGAGAGAGAGAGTAAGAGCCCCACCTAGACTGACCCAGGGTTGCAGCTCCCTGGGGAAGGCTGGTAAATGTCAACCAGACGTAAGGGCACTAGCCCATATCCAGCGACTACCTGACAGAGACCATATAAAAAGCCTTGTTAAAGTAAAAGTATGTCATGTCCATTGCTCTCCCCAAATCCACAGAACCAATCATCCCATCATAAAAGGCAATCAGGTTGGTCAGGCATGACTTGTCGTTGGTGAATCCATGCTGACCATTCCTAATCACCTTCTTCTCCTCCAAGTATTTATAAATGGATTCCTTGAAGACCTGCTCCATGATCTTTATAAGGACTGTGGTGAAGCTGACTGGTCTGTAGTTCGCTGGATCCTCCTTCTTGCCTTTTTTAAATATGGGCACTATATTTGCCCTTTCCCAATTGTCCAGGACCTCTCCTCTTTGCCATGGATTTTCAAAGATAATGGCCAGTGGCTCTGCAATCACATAATTCAAATCCCTCAGCATCCTCAGGTGCATCATCCAGCCCCATTGACTTGTACCCATCCAGCTTATCTAAATGACTAAATAATGTATATAAGCTTTTTACAGTGTCATTCCATGATGACAAACATTAACCAGAAAATTAATCTGTGGCTTAGTTCAAACAGATTACCCAAGTAGCACTCTTTTTCAGCTGCCTATCCAGATTGTTTCACAGAACAATTATTTTGGCTCAAACACAGAGACTCAGAAACTGGATGCTTCATCTCATTTTGTGACTCCGGAATGTGTCTGTGGTGAGCCTACAAACCTTGGTTAATTAATGCCATTTTGGCTTTAGACTTGCATTTCTGTTTGGCACTGCAAATTCATTTGTTCTCTTAGTGTTATTGGAAGCAGACATGACTGTGTGCTGTACACATAAAAGGTTTTCCTACTGCATATTTATTTGTTTGACTCATTTGATAGTTAATATGTGCAGGCACTTGTGACAGGTTACTACTCACTGACTGATTGGCACAATTAATTTCCATGTTCCAGTTGAGCTAGAATCCTGAAATGCATTTCACTCATTCATTTGGTTGTTGTATATAGGAAAAAAAACATATCTAAAAAATAACCTTTTTATCAGTGATTATGAGTTCTTAATACTAACAGTCAAATGTTTCAGAGTCCCTATAGATACCTACTTTTTCCCAGCCCAGATCCTCTAGCTACAATTAAGGAATGTACAGGACAACTCAGAATGAGGGATGCACAGAAGCAAAAGAAACAGACCTAATAAAACCTGGAAATGCAGGGAATTCCTAGCTTCTTCCCTTTTCCTTGGCCATGGCTCATACCATGTGGTTGTATATAAGTGTTTTTTAGCCTGATGCTACATCATGGCTTCCCCCCCACTCCATTTTTGTTTATAAGGACCAATTTGTGTCATTCCATATTAATTTAAGGATGAATGAGAACCATGCATGTACCCTATGTATAAATGGTTTTTGCTCAGGCAGGGGCCTGGATTACATGATCCATGGAGGTCCCTTCAAGCCCTACTTCTCTGTTATCCTATGACTGAATACAGCCCAGCTGTTCTCTGTGTAGATTTTCAATCATGGATATGGGAAGCATAATTCTAATATAATAAGGGGCTTAGTTAGTCTGTCTGTCTGTAATGCTCTTGAAGCTCTCTGATTACTCACTGAAACAACCAATCAGAGTGCTCCAAGAGTGTTCCAGACAGGTGGCAATTAATTTTAAGTTAAAGGGAGATATTTTCAAACTAGTCATTTATATTGCATATAAAATCCTTCATTGTTCTTTGTGGCAGCCTTAGCCACAGTATTATATTTCTCCCTCTTAATCTCTTCCCCCCACCCCCAAACAAAACATCCTTAATTTATCTCAATTTGCCACAGGAGTGTAGACATGAAGCAGTTGGTGTAAACTGCAGCAAAAAAAAAATTAAACTAATTCTCAGAAAAAAAATCCCTCTTATTATAAATACAGTAAGATAAAGGAACAGGTTGCCCAGGGACATTTTGGAATCTTTTTCATTGGCAGTTTTGAATAATAGACTGGTTAAGAATGGTACATCTTGCATTTGTGCAGGTGTTTTGTCTACATGATTTTTAATGTCTGTTCCTAGCTTTTGATTCTAGGATTTGTGAAGAAAAACTAGTTGCACAGCCTCCATTTTATTTTATTATAAATTAACAAATAATTTGGTTAACAAATAACTAGGTAGTTATTTCTCCTTAAAGATGCACAGAACTGGGAAACAGAGATTATGCAGATAAAAGTGAAAGCCAATGGCTTCATCTTTGAGAACTTGTTTGCCCTTTCATGTGGCACTGTGCCCGTCTTCCCGGTTCCCAGTCCTTTTCTTTTATGAACATGAAATGCATTGTATCCTCAGCCAATCTTCTTATTTTCATTTAATTTTAATTTAAAAGGGAGATATTTTCAAACTAGATACTTATATTGCATATGAAATCCTGCATTTGTTTCCTCAAACAAGCACTTAGGCATAGAGTCATTATCTCTCTAAGTCTTCTAAATATACCCTACTACTACTCCAAAACAAGATATTATAGTGTTAATTTTCTCTTCTTGTTAATTATTTTGCTAGTGAAGAAAATTTGACTATTGAGTTTAAGAGCTACCTTATCTTCCATGGTTATACATTTTCTTAATTTACAAAGCTAATTTGTGCTGCTTCCATTATCATTAATCTTTTGGTGCTACTGAAATAACTTTTAAATAAAACAGCTGGGATTTGGGTAGTTGAATAAAAGTGTCTTCTGATGAACTTTGTGAAGTGATACCTGTGCTCAGACATCAAATGAACTTGCTTTTACTGGTAAAGTGTTCTTCTTACAGGTTATGGTAGAAGACTTATGTCATGTGACTCCACAGTGGTGTGGATATTAGATTAGCAGAGAGAGCACCACACAGCTCACATAGCTGGTAACTTTATTGTTCTGAACAGAAACCAAAATTGAAAGTAAATCATGATGCCTAATGAGGCATACAGGCTAATGATTTTAAAAGAAACAGTACCATATATAGGGCACTTTAACACATGCTCTGGGGTGGATTGGTGGTGCTTTAATTAAAGTGGCTACAAGAACCACTCCAATTAAAGCACCACAGTGTTCTCATGTATCAGCGTGCCCATGCTTAAAAATGGTGGTGGGGGTGCTTGAACTAAAGCTTGTTCTATGAGCTTTAGATAAAACACCCCCACCACCATTTTTAAGCATGGGGACGCTGATACATGAGATGCAGGGGGCTGCTGGAATATGGAAATTTCCACGCTCCACCAGACTTGATTAATCGAGTCTGTTCTGATGCACTGGAATTCCAGCATGTCAGAACAGACTAATATGCAATACATCACATTTCTCCACCCTGTAGGCCTGAAAGCCACCTTAGCAAAATGCTTAACACAAGCAATGCCATTTTGTCCCTTAGCATAACTACCTGAATGCAGAGGTTGGTGGGTCACAGCATGGGAGAACCTTTTTGTGGTCCCTGTCAGTGGACAGCTAAAAGTTTGGTGGTCTGAGACAACAGAATATGGACAGCAGCTTAATGGGAAAACAAGCGACAACTGTGAAAGATAATTGGTGGATATTTGTGTATAGGGCACATGGCAGAAACAATGGAAAAAATACAGCTTGCTAAACACAAGTGGTGCAAACTGAACAGCTAAAAAGCTTTTGATTAAGCATAAAGAAAGCACACGAGCAGAAAGGGGTGATTGGGCAAATGGTAAAATGAAACTGTAACTGCAGCGGTCACAACTCTAATTCAGGGAACTGCACAGAACCTGGAACAACTCAAAGTTGTAAACAGGACCACTATATAAGTACTATAAAAGGACTTAAAGTTGGGGTAGTAGGAAATTCAAAAGACAAGAAACAAGAGGCACTTGAACCCTGGTGCAGTGATGAAGGCCTGGCCAGCTGAACTTACTGTACCCATCAGAAGTTTACATAAGAATATTTATATTAACTGCTAGAGTTTGCTTAAAGGTTAAGTGTTGCATTTAAAGCCTTTCTTAAATATTGGTATTTCTTATGTGTTCAATAAATTAGTATTTGAGACCAGAATAGTGTCACCAATCAATTCATTACCATTTACCCAATCCTTTAACTAAACACACCCAACCTTAAAAGTACTATTTTCTTTAAAAATAGTAATACAGACAAAAGACAACACTAAGAACACATGACTTAATAAGCAA
>NW_017729029.1:66638079-66640024 GCF_001723915.1 Gavialis gangeticus | reverse complement strand
ATCCTTTAACTAAACACACCCAACCTTAAAAGTACTATTTTCTTTAAAAATAGTAATACAGACAAAACAACAACAGCAACAGGGAATATCTAACTCCTTGCAACACACCAGCTAGACACTTTAGAGGTCAAAGCATATCACAAGTTTGTGTACCCTCTTAGGATAACATGATGAGGTTAAGGTGCTATCTCCCTGTACCACAGGATCAGGTGGTGGTAAAGAATCATTCATATCTGGCACTTCAGTCTCCTTCAATACGTCTGCACAATCAAAACTTGTAATTGGAATAGGCTTAAAAGGGGGAACTGGACATCTAAATGGGACTTCCTCAGACTTCTGTATATATTGTGGTTGCAACTGCTTTATATGTTTTTTCCATGAAGTACTATCAGAGAGTTGCGCCATAAATGAAACAGGCCCCCCACATCTAGTGAGTTCCCCAGGTACCCATTTTTCTCTACCAGAGTAATTACAAGCCTAGACCAAGTTCCCCACTTGGAACAAGCAATTGAGAGACACATGCCATTGATCGGTTGTTTATTTTGGGATCTGGGTATCTGTGAGGCAACATCAGGACATAAAAACAGTAGCAACTGATTCCTGCATAGTTGCATGGGGCATGTTGCAATAAATAAGTAAGAAATTGTCCAATATGTTTTGAAAAATTTTCCGTTATAGTTAAGTAATCCTAAGAAGGAACGTAACTGTGAAACATACCTTCCCGGTGGTGCTTGAATGATTTCCTTCTCTCTCTCTAGTGATTTCTTTAACCCTATGGCATCAATGACATGCCCAAAATATTTAATAGAGAATTTTAAAAACTCGTGTTTGTCCCTGCGCACTCACAATCTATAATCTTTCAGACATTACAGGACAACAACCAAGTTTCTGACAGTAGTCTACCCGGTCCTTTCCTATAAATGATATTCTATCCAAATAGCATTGTATTATTTTCAGGCCTTTTAAGATTTAATCAATGGCTTTCTGGAAGAGGGCAGGAACAGATGTAATGCCAAAAGGCAGTTGATTATAGAGGTATAATCTGTCTTGAGTGATTATGGTAAGGTACTTGTGAGATGTATTTGGAGGTAAGCATTTCTCAAATCCTATTTACTAAAACATTGTCCTCCACTAAAAGCAGCAAACAAAATCTTCAATGTGAGGCAAAGGTTACTGGATAGCACATAAAACTAAATTCAATGTCACTTTAAAGTTACCATGGATTTGAACTGAGCAATCCTTCTTGATCCCTGGAACAATGGGTGTAGCCCATTTTTTATGTGCAACTAGTGACAACACCCCACAACTTACCAAACAATCTAAATCAGCTTTCATCATGGGTTGCAGATCATAAAGTACAACTCTGAGCTTACAGTATTTTGGCTGGCTTCAATGAGCTGCACTAGGATGTTGCTTGGCCACCTGAGGTGCATAAAAAAAAAAAACCAAAAACTTGGAATGCTTTTCCAGTATTTCTTCATGGCCTTGATGTGTCTTTCTGATTGACCTGATCTCATTCCATTTCACTCTCAGCTTTTCTAGCCAAGATCTGACAAACAATGATAATTGGATAACTTCCTTTAGGCATATATACAAGGGTAAATGGGTTGACTGGCTGTCTAGTGGAACAATCACCTGAAGTACCTCTTTTGGGACTACCCTCTTCCAGTGTCAGTTTTCAGAAGCACGGAGGTTTTCTATAAAGGGACTTACAACAAACACTGGTTATACAAAGATGTAGATATTAGGGAAGCAGCAGCCCCTATATCTAGCTCCATTCTTATAGGGATGCCTTCAATTAAGGGTGGAACCCAGATACCACCTCTTACTGCTACTTCTGGTAGTACATGCCTTGGTCAGTGATGAGAATTTTTTCAAGTAAACTAGAATCTGGAACTCAGATTGTAGAATGCAGGAACTGAGATGTTTTCAGTGGAGGCAGGGA
>NW_017729029.1:66628855-66633079 GCF_001723915.1 Gavialis gangeticus | reverse complement strand
GCTAAAAATCCAGTCTTCTTCCATATTATATAAATCGGACTTATGTCCCCTGATGCGTCCCTCTCTGACAGATGCTTCCCTGGATGGATGGCTCCAAGGCATTACTCCGTTGAACTATGCAACAGGCCACAGCAATATGTCCTTTTTTGGATACTTCCTGCAACAGAGCTGATGTGCCCAGCAAGCCCTTCCTGTGTGTGATGTTTGAGTTCTGTGTGAACAGGAAAAGTTCCCCAGTTTCTGTGCCCCTCAGACTTGTTGATTCAAGCAGTGCATCTTCCAGTCCATACTAAATTCCTGGGGGTCCATCTCAGAAATTTCCATATAAAATAACTACTAACATAAAATACATCACAAAGGCTGTATTGTTTCTTCTAAGAATATGTAGCTGGTCTGACTGAGACATTTGGCAGGAAAAATCTGACCTATTTAAAATATCCAAAAACCAAATTCTGCCCTTGAATGTGGGCACACTGCTGCTGCTGAAATCAATTTTATATGCACTATCATTTACTGTGTACAGAAAATTAGAAGCCAAACTTTTTTAAGAGCGCTGCAAAAAATGAATATCTTGTTGTTTATTGAAATATTTCCAACATGACTTTGGGTTATTCCAGGCTCCCCATAGCTCATGTAGAGAAGCACTACAATACAAATCTTATGCTAAAGTGCCTGAGAACAGAGGGGAAGGTGTGGGCACATGCTGCTGAAAAAAAAAAGTGGTCTTAGGGTAGCACAAACAAAATCCCTGCATTGCAGCACACCACATAGAATGACTAAGCCAGAGTTAAACAAGAAATTACTGTACTGTATAAAGCATGCATTGTACAGCAGGCCTCTAGGACAGAAATTAACAACTTAATAAGTTGTTAATGAGGCGCATTCAGCCATACTACATAAAAATAGAGCAAATGATTACAGAGCATTTTGTACCTGATAGAATATAGTGTAGTGTAAATGAGGAACTTCTTGTAGGATAGAACAAATAAAAACCAGTATCCTGCTTCCCTCTATGGCTTAGTGGAGACCAGATTTTAGCTGTGTTAGAAAGGCTAATGTGATTAAATATATTATATATGCCCTATATTTCTATACTCTGTAAGCTATATCCTCTTAAGTAAGTCTCATATCATAAAGTTTTCTTCCTTAATATTTGGGAGCTTGTCTATATAACTTTATATTATCATCATCATCAACAGTCCATCAAGTTGAGGATGATCATCTTATTGTGGGCTCAAAGATGGCTGATGAGGCCTATCCAGTATCGACAGACTGTCTTGGCGCTCAGGCATGTGTTTCTGTGTAAGGCGGGTGGCTCTGGGTTCTTGATTTGGTTCAGTGTTTCTACTGCTCACACTTTTCCATCTCCTATTGTTGTCAAAAGGTTTCAAAGTACTGAGATCCTTTTAGCAGAATCTTCCTCTGTTTAGAAAAGTCCTGGGCAATAGTTTCCCACAAACTGATGTCAATGTTGCATTTTTCAAGTTGGATTTGAGGACTTCATTGAAGTGTTTTCTCTGCCCTTCTCTTCAGTGTATGTCTTGAGTGACCTGGAAGAATAAAAACTTGCTTCAGAAGTCAGACATGTGGGAGATGTGACCAGCCAAGCGAAGTTGGTGTTGGATGATTATCACCTCAATGCAGGTAGCATTGATGGTACTTCTCTAGCAACTTGAGATGTCTCCAGTACATTGTCCACATCTCAGCTCCATACAGTAAGGTGGGGATCCTGCTTGATAAACCAGGCATTTGATTTTGTATCTGATGTGATCTTTAGACATCAATTTCTTCAACCATCCAAAGTCTGAATTTGTACATTTGAGGCAATGTTGGATTTCTTAATCAATATCAGAATTCCGCAAGATATGGCTTTTGAGGTATGGGAAACACTCAACATTCTCCAGAGTCTTCTTCACAAGTGCCTTTTGTGTTTGGAAAGGCCTCTTGTGCTTGCCAGAATATCTTGCTGACAGGCATAATATGCGCATTTTTAGCATGTTTTTTCAGAGCACTCAGAGTGCCTGTACATAAGTGTGGAGGTTGCTCTGATGCACTGTATTGGAGAGACTTGACTGAATGAGCCTGCTGGAGCATGGCAATTACCATGCTCCAACAGCCTCCCATGTCTCATATATCAGTGTCTCCATGCTTTAAAATAGTGCTGGGGGTGCTTGAACTAAAGCTCATTTGATGAGGTTTAGTTCAATACCTTTGCCACCATTTTGAAGCATGGGGACAGTGATACATGAGACATTGTGGCACTTTAATTGGAGCGGCTGTCAGAGCTGCTCTAATTAAAATACTGCCCCTGACCCCCAGAGCACATGTAAAAATGTCCTCAGGGACTAACCGCCTTGAAACCTAAGGATGGAGGAGACCTGATCAAGGAAAGGGGAGCCATTAACACGCATCAGAAGGAGCATTTTGAAGATCTTTTCAGTTGAAACTGCTGTTGATGAAAGGGTTCTCAACTCCATCCCACAATACCCAGTCAGAGGCTATCTAAGAATTCTTCTGACCAGGTGAGGAAAGCCATCAAGCAGATGAATAAAAACAAGGCATCAGGAGCTAATGAAATGCCATTGAAATCTTCAAGCAGTGGGGAGAGGAGCTCACATCACAGCTCCGTGCTTTCATCTTAAGGATCTAGAATGATGAGGAAAATCCAGACTACCTCAGGGATCCCATGACCATGGCAGTCTTCAAGAAAGGAGATGAGTTTGACTGTGGAAACTCTATGTATCAAGGTTAATATTATCTATTCAATTCCATAGGTTGCTTAGGAGTTCTGTAGAAAGAATTTGTTTTGGATGTTCTATAGCTTTGTGTAGCACTTTCAGGAGAACCTCATTGAAAGGGTATCTGTAAACTAGGATTTTTTAATTATATGAGCATAAAAATCCAGTTTTCTGTTACTGTGACAATTACACAGTTTCTAAGAAGCATTTTACAGCTTTCTAAATATCTGGATAGTTATTCTTAAAAGATTTTTTCAGGTGTAGGATAGGAGATTAAAAGTACATCAAAATTAAAAATAACCACTGTTCTCAGTTCTACTTCTCTCACTACCAAGTATCCATATATTTGCTTTCAGTTTAGTTTGCATTTCCAGTCATAGAGTTATACAGAAGTAGAGCTGGAAGGGACCTCCAGAGGTCATCTAGTCCAACCTCCTGCTTGAGGCAAGATCATCCTCATCCACACCATCTTAATATAAATCCATTGCCTAAACTATAGGGCTGTATGAAATGGCACCATTCCATTTTGACTTGAGTTTTGAGGTTTCAACGGAACAGTGTTTCATTTTGAATTTTGTTTGGATTCGAAACCGCTGTTCCGTTTCACTTCGTTGAAACAGTGACACTGTTTCAACGTTTTGCCCATTCGCTATAATGGGGAAGCTCAAAACAGCTTCTCTCATCCAGCAGGCAGATGGAAGCCCACAATCCCAGGAGGGCTGCAGGGGCTGTACCAGTCCTCCTGGGGCTGCAGGCCCCCTGATTTGCCTGCCAGATGAGGAACGGAAGCTGGGTGATGCCACCTGGGACTGTGGAGCTGGGGAAGGGATCTGAGCCAGCTCGCTCACTTCCCATCCCCAGCGCTATGATCAGTCCAATCTAGTGCTGGGGAGGGGAACCCAGCTCAGCAGGGCTGAGCTCCTTTCCCCTGCCCGATCATAGGGCTGGGGAGGGGAACTGAGCCTGGGCTCAGCTCCCTTCCCCTGCACTGTGATTAGCCTCCTGCAGCCCAGCCGCGGGAGGTGGAGAGAGCCAGGGCTGTGCTCCTGGCTGAGCCCAATGGGGCTGTGGAGCTGCTGGGAGCACAGCCCTGGTTCTCCCGTCTCGCACCACCTGGGTGCTGTCTTCTTCAAAATTTGAAACATTTTGACTAGCCTTGTTTTCTTTTGAGGCTGTTTCAAAGCCCTTTGTTTTGATTTGATTTTGCTGTTTCAAGCTTGAAATGAATCAAAACAGTGTTGAATCGAAACAGCCAGCAAAATGTTGCACAGCCCTACTAAACTATTAGCAAAACTACACAGCTAACCATGACACAAACTGAAGAATCTGATCTGCCACAGTTAAAGCAAGGGGACCATGACAGCCACTGTCCTGCAAAGGTTGTTAAAATATTCTCAAACAGATAAAGTATGCTTGATTTTCATTAACTTGTACTTCTGCTGCCCCAGAGTTAAAAAAAAAAAAAAAAAAAAAATCAAAAATTCAG
>NW_017729029.1:66619824-66628828 GCF_001723915.1 Gavialis gangeticus | reverse complement strand
AAAAAAAAAAATAAAAAAAATCACAAATTACAGGTAAAGCTGCAGTTCTTTCTACTGTGTACTAGACAGTGGCACTTGTTCTGAGGGGTCAGGCCAGAATACACTTATTGAAGAGAATGGAGCCAAAACATTTGAGGATGACATCTGAGGACATCTTCCAAAGGATATAATAGTGCTTAATGGAGTACAAAATAGAAGTGAAACTTCTAAACTCTTGCATGATTCATGCCTCTAGGAAAGTTCCTTTTACCTTAAAGCAGAGTATAAACCTAGAGAGTAATTATGAGAGTGGGTATGCTCACAAGCCATGACATAGGCCTTCTAGTGTGTTCAGAGTTATTGCATAGTTCAAACAGTCAACTTAAGTCTTTCACGCCATATGTTTAAACACCCACCACAAATACAGTTCATACAGGGCAACTCAAAGCCCTAAGGTCTCTTCCCAAGAAGGTACTGCCAGCTTCGTGATACTCCCTTAGGGCTACAATGCCATCTTCCTTCTCTATCTCAATTGACTTTCCCCTCCTGGTTTTGGAGTGCTGCTAGAGTTGCTAACTCAACTCAACTCAACTCAACTCAACTCAACTCAACTCAACTCAACTCAACTCAACTCAACTCAACTCAACTCAACTCAACTCAACTCAACTCAACTCAACTCAACTCAACTCAACTCAACTCAACTCAACTCAACTCAACTCAACTCAACTCAACTCAACTCAACTCAACTCAACTCAACTCAACTCAACTCAACTCAACTCAACTCAACTCAACTCAACTCAACTCAACTCAACTCAACTCAACTCAACTCAACTCAACTCAACTCAACTCAACTCAACTCAACTCAACTCAACTCAACTCAACTCAACTCAACTCAACTCAACTCAACTCAACTCAACTCAACTCAACTCAACTCAACTCAACTCAACTCAACTCAACTCAACTCAACTCAACTCAACTCAACTCAACTCAACTCAACTCAACTCAACTCAACTCAACTCAACTCAACTCAACTCAACTCAACTCAACTCAACTCAACTCAACTCAACTCAACTCAACTCAACTCAACTCAACTCAACTCAACTCAACTCAACTCAACGCAACTCAACTCAACTCAACTCAACTCAACTCAACTCAACTCAACGCTGCTGCTGCTAGCCCACGCGCAGTCTCCTTCCCCTAGCTCCTCTTCCCAGCATACTTTTAACTTCTTGTGGGCCACCTAATTATCCTCTGCAGCTGGTCTACTTCTCCTGATCAGCCTGTAATCAGTACCTGCTAACTTCAGATGGGCTATAGTCTTTGCAGGCTCTTACAGCCGGGAGCACTCAGGCTACTACAAGCTTCTGTCAGCCAGTCTGCTTCAGGCCTGCAAAGAAGTTCAGAAAGAGTTAGTTTTCTACTATCTACAAAAAAAAAGAAAAAGAGAGAGGCTACTGTGTTCTGTGCATCATCAGTGTTTTGAAGAATATGCTTAAGAAAAGAAATCATGAGTTTGTATTTATTTAATCTGCAGCTTGCAAGAAACTCTTTCCTTTGATTTTCATGGACTTGTTTTGAGCACCCATTAATATAATAGGAAATACCATTTTTTTTATTGGTATAGATGATACAAGGGTCTTTATAGATGACTTAATATTGGGCGAAAAAGCAGTAGAGGATCATGATCAGAAATTCTGAGAAGCTTTGAGAAGAGCCAGAGCTGTTTCCTAAAGCTATGCATATAAAGTTGTAAATTCTGTATAATAATAAAATAGGGTGGAAAAGTTAACACCATATGATCAAAGCTAGCTATTTGCCTGGACCATTAACCCAAGACTGCTGTTATACACAGCTGTTTAATGGATATACAATGTACATTTCAATGGTGGCTTTCAAAACTGAAGACATTAATTAATTATACTAGTGCTTCAGTCCTGAGATACTATGACCATACTGTGAGTGTAAGCAAGCACAAAAAATAAATTGTCTATAAATGCTTCCTAGGAGGGGAGTGGTACATTTTTCTTGCATAAAGCATTGACTCAACTGTAGATCACTGTTTCTATCATAGGCACTAATAAAAAGCAAGTATCACTATGTTCAACTAGAGGAGGCTTTAGCTACAGCCCATGAGTTAAGAAGTTTCATATCTTTCTTTATGGGAGCCCTGAGTTAGTTGAAACTTATCAGAAAACAATTTATTGCTAAAAGTGGTCTGGAAAACATCTATGTGAGAATACAAAGAATATTTTTTCAGCCAAAGATGTCTGAATTTCTATCTAAATACATTCCTGGGACAGATTTGGTGATTGCAAATATATTCTCTTGTCATTAGAAAATGGTATAGATTCCAGACTTAAATTATTCATATATAGTAAAAAGAAACTTGCATGATTTTAGGCAAAAACTGATTTATGATTGTTAGACCTACTTCTGATTATGTGAACCTTTAAAAAGTAATTAAAACTATTAGCACCTGGTGGCTGGGATAGCACGTCTGCTTTCTATTGTCAATTTAAATGGGAGGTACCAGTACTAGATGAGATTTTGTAGAAAGATACCAGGTGGGTAATTCATAAGGCATTACAGAAAATTAAATTCTAGAGGCATGTAAATAATATAAATCATAGTGTAAACCAAAACAAAAATAAAAATAAATGATAATTTTAGCCAAAACTGTCCTCAGAGATCCATGTACAGGAATTTTCTGATCGTGGATATCTCTCCTTATACATAACAGTTATGTTAAGGTCATTTAGGGAATATGGACTGCAAAATCTAAAACATCTCTCTCTTTAACTCTGGCTTCAAATATATGGAAACACTGAGGAATCTGTTAAGACTTGTCAAATTTGCCAAAAATACTGGCCAAGATAAGGGAAATAGCTCATTTTAGGGACATAAGAAAAAGAAAAAATAGAAGACCTGTTTCAATATAAAAAATAATTATTTAGATTGGTTAACATTATTTTCAAGCATAAACGGAAAGCAGGAATTTATATACTCTTGGGACCTGATGCCAGTCACTCGGGACTTGCAGAGATACAAAGACAGAAAAGGATCATATAATATCAACATGGTCTTGAGGCAATTTATGAAAAAGGCTCTCTGTAAATTAAGCTGTGAAACAAAGGTCACTAATAGTACTGATGTCACAAGAGGAAGCCCCGTAGTCATTTGAGGCTGTCACCTCTATTCGACACAAACTACAGAAGCAGAGGCAATACCTTCTTCAAATTCCTGAAGAAAGGGTGGTAAGGAGCACTCAATTGCCTGTTTTTCTCAAGAAGGTCTTAGACATGCAACAACTATTGCAAATTTAAACACCTGAGCCCCAGGAGGTGATATATACAGAACTAAAGGATTTATTGCCATCTGATGATAGTGGTGCTGATAAAGGGCACTTTAAAGGTTCTCTGAACATCGCTGCCTATTTTAATTAATAGAGTATTTATAAATATTGGATCCACAATACAATAATGTGTTTCTGTTATATACTGTCACTGGGCTCATCCACTGCTGGGGTTGGCTTGGGTGGCCCTAGGTGGGGACAATGTTCCCCTGTCCAAAATGGGACAGTTCCCAGCCACCCATGGGCTGTACATGCAGACTTTCTCATGCAGCCCAGAGCTGGCTAGGAAGTGTCCTAGTTTGGGGCAGATCCCCTCCCCACAGCTCTTCCTGAGCCCTGTGCCCCAATCAGGCAGTTGGAGCAGGGGGGCCTGGAGAGGGCTGCAGGGGAGAGGCAAGTCCCACCCCACTTCCTCAATCCACCAGTGGGGCAGCTAGCAGTGAACCTTTGGTTAGGCAGGGAATCCCTGCCCAGATGGAAGCTGACTACTAGCTGCCCCACCAGCAGATTGGGGAAGGGGCCGGGACCTGTCCCTCACTCACAGCTGTTTCCAAGCCCCTGCCCTATTGGGTGCTAAGATCTGGAGGTCCCTGCTGTTAGGTAAGGGGGACATTGTCCCCACCTGGGCTTTGCCACTGGAGCCTGTCCTGGCAGCAGACAGTTCCTGGAGGCAGGGTACAATCCTGCTGTGCTTCCTGCCAGCCCCTTGGCTAGCACTCAGAGGAAGCCTGGAGCTCTCCCTGACTGCTGCAGGTGGGGAAGAGGAGGGTGGGAGCAGCCCTTTCTGGACTGTTTCCATTGGGAGCAAATCTGTTCCCAAATGTGCACATGTAGACACCTGCCTAGGGTGGGTTTACTTTGGAGTAAATTACTCTGAAGTAAACCCATCTGGCAGCATTTGCACTTGTGGACACACCCAGTTTGGTTGCAAAAGGAAGATGTGAAAAACTGTATTATCAAAAGTCTCTGTAGTGAGCCAATTCATGTTTCACAATGCTGAACTGTTACAATGGAGTTCGCCTCCAGTGTTCCAGGTAAAATTGGGTCCTGCTGTCTGTTCTAGTCCTGTCCCTTTTGATATTTTTGCTCCATGTGGATTCTCATTTCCATCTTCTTCTCTGTTTTCCAAATGTTATTCTTAATTTCTCTCTTTACCTTCACCCACACTTTTTTTTTTACCCCTTCCTTTCCTTCCCTTGTATTTTTCATTCTTCCTTTTGTCTCCAGCCTGCTATTTTCTTCTAACCCATTCCCCTCCTATTTACTTCCTTTTCAACTCTGTGTTGTCATAACATAAATCACTAAAATCTAATCACAAAATCTTGCTCCCATTGAAGTCACAATGTAGCCAACAGTCAAACCCAGGAGGGTTTGTAGAAACAGGGTTTCTCCTTAAAGTTTTTTTTATGAAGCCCTCGTTACGTATTCACTCTGCATATTCTAACAAAGTATCAATGCAACTCGCAAAACACAAATCTAGATGCTGGCTTCTTACTCTCTAGAATTCAGGAATAGTGAAACCTCAGGGTTTTTTGTACTGATTGGGAAGAGGGACCAATGTTTGGTTCCAGACTTTGTCAGTTAAGTAAAAAAAAAGCAAGATTTTTTTTGGCGTGGGGGGGGCAGGGCGAGGGATTGATTTTTCTTCTTTTAAGTGCTTGCTGTATCCTAGCTCTTTTTGGCTAGGAATGAAGAAATTCACTTAAAATTTACCACCCACTTATAACTGATATAGTGCTATTTTGATACATCTCAGGTTAAATGCAAACATTTACAGCTACCCAATGTTACCTAGTTTGGAGTTCAGTCTAAGCCTATAGCAGAACACAAATTTCAGACACGCAGACCAGTCTAAAAATGGTGGAATCCAGTGTAAGATAGTCCTGGATCAATATCATACTTAATTGATCTAGGTTAGACTGGTTCATTGAATGTCAGTTATCTGTACAACCCTGGGGCTGGGGAAGTCTGGCTGCCGGCCTCCCATTTTGGGGTTGCACTTTTCCTATCTGTCCCCTGGCGATGGGCTATTTTTAGCCCCTGCTTCTCCACCTACAGACCAACTATTCCCTCCCCACCGTAGGAGCGTCCCATCCCACAAACTGCTTCTGGTGCTGGTTTTATCAGCATTTGCTGCTTCCAGGAACCAAGGAAATAAATGCCAATGGTGTGAGGAGTGGGAGTGATGAGGGATAGGTTCACTGTGGGGACCTAAAAATAGCTCCTGGTCTCTCCAAACCCTCCCACACACCTCGTGAGATCCCCCTGCTCCCACCAAACCCTCCTGGGCCTCACCAACTTGTGATGGATCACACCTGCCCTTCCCATTCCCCCATGAATCACACCTTCTTCCTGCAGATCATGCCTGCTCCTCCATCCTGTCTCAGATGGTGCCTGTTCCCCATCCTCCCCAATCATTCCTGTGGATCCTGCCTGCCACCCTGATCCCCCCACAGATCCTGCTTTCCCCCATAATACCCTCCCACCTGTTTGTAAGCCACAGCCTCCCAACTCCCCCCTGCTAGCCTCCCTCCATCCTGACTTGCTTTAGATCCAGTGGCTATTTTTAATACTATTTAACCTTCCCCTAACTCCCCCTCAATATCTGCACTTAACCTTAGAGTCACCTTGATTAACATCAAGTTCATTTACTATTTACTAAACTAATCTATAAAAAAACAACACTGACTTTTTAAAACAATTGCCTTCCTTCTTTTTTAGACTGCTTGATTTCAAGTACTCCTCCATGGTCCTATTTATGTCTTAAATCTATTGGAAGATTTCTTTCATTGTCAGGCACAAAACTGATTTTGTAAGTCCGCTCTTTGCTTTATAATATTATCTCAATGCAGAAGTTTGTTGGGTTTTTTTACTTTTTTCTTTCTTTCCTTTTCTTCTTGCCTGTTTTATTGGAACTATAGGAATGCTTTCGCAACATCATTAAAAAAATAAATTCAATTCAAAAGCTGTTCAAAATAACTTTATGTTGTGATGACTTACACCCGTGGGTAGCAGCTTGTATTACATGGTATATTACATATACTCAAACACTTGGATCAGAACCTTTCAATTCTTTGGTGAAATTGAGAACAAATTTACTTGCTTTTTATTTAAATCAAAACCTTAACGTTATTTTGATGTATTTTTGGTGTTAATGTTTTACTGATTATGGTCGCTTATGGGTGTTTGTCATGGTTTCCTGATTTGATCTGCTGTATTAGACTACAGTAACTAATCACATTTTTGACAGCCTCTAGTTTCATTCTCTCAGACTAATGACATGATTAAAAAGAAAAATTGTGGTGTTTACTTTTACCGTCAAAAGACTGTGCTATATACTATAGAGGTCATGTCAGGTACTACTCAAATACACAAAAATGATATTGCAGAGCCAAGGTAATCTTTTTTTCAAACAGTATTATTTGCCTGGCATGTTTTTTATCATGGAAAAGAGATTGCCTGGTAATATTTTAAGTTGTTGGTGGCTTGATGAACCATAGGTCTCCTTTGAGCCTGAATTATATCATTGGTTTGATTTTTTTTTCCCCTCGTGTAGGTTGTGTCTTTATCTGTGCTGAGAACTGGGAAACAAAAGAATTAAGCAGAGATAAAATATGCAAACACTGAATGTAAAAGAGCAAACATTAGCTAAAAGATAAAATTCAAGTTAACTTGGGGCAGAGAGTTTCATTCTACTCACTGCTACACTCTTTATTTGCACTTTAATCCCTGTTTATCCTTTTGTCACAAAAATAATTAAAGGTTTTAGAAAAGGTTATACTTTGGAACACGACATAAAATTTGCTGGGTAGTTCTATGCTACATCTGGTGTTACTAAATGCAGTGAAACCTGCTTAAATAGTAAAATTTAGCCCTTTGCAAACAAAGCCCAGGTAAATTAGTGGAATTCACTGCAACTCTAAGTGCCATCCCAACACTTGCATATGTAAACTTTAAATCCAATTTAAATCCTGAAAAACATTAAAATGGGATTCAAATAAGACTAGAGAGAGTGTTGCACTGACCTCTGAAAATCCAACCCTTTGTATGAATAATAAGCAACGTTTTCTAGTTCTAGTGAAATTAATCTCCTCTGCTAAAAGGCACATTGTAGACCAATGTAGCCAAGCTCTAACATGGCTTCTAATTTAGGCTCTGATAGAAATAGTGACTGCTGTTTTTCCATAGTCCTGTTGGGCACTGTTTCTGGATCCTGGATCTATATGTGTACAGATCAATGACTCCTTTCCTTGCCCATATTCCCAATAAACAATTTCAGAAATAAAGGTCCTTCCAAGACTAATGACTTCTTAGGGTTAGAGAAGTTAAGGTGCACACATTTCTGTAGCTAAGGGCACCTGAGGAGGTGATGTGAGTAGCACCATATCCAAATCCCTTTGACTGTCTATTTGTTTTGGGCCAACTGGGGAGCAAAATTCATCATGAGTCTAGTGCAGGAGTGAAAGAAAACCACCTTAACTACTCTGCCAGCACACCCCACAACTTAATTAGTGTAGAAATATAATGAGGACTATTGGGGTGTAATATAGAAAGAGTAATTGCAAACTAGTCTTCTTAAAAGTGCAGTGAGATAACGTCTTAAGAGAGGTGGTAAAAACTTTGAATTCAAACACATGAAATAGTAGACTGCAAAAAGCAGTGGAAAATACTGCTCAAAAGAACAGTCCTGAGCTGGCACAAATATGGTTTAAATATGCTAATAAGTATTTTTCTTTTTTCAAACTGCAGTGATTCTACTAAAAATACATCATGGACTTAGTTCTTGTTCCTTTGTTGCCTCTTGATAATGCTTCAGCTTCTTAGGGCACATCCAGACAAGTGTATATGTGTAGTATGTGGCACTG
This sequence comes from Gavialis gangeticus, assembly GCF_001723915.1. Lineage (NCBI taxonomy): Eukaryota > Metazoa > Chordata > Crocodylia > Gavialidae > Gavialis > Gavialis gangeticus. The sequence continues at coordinate 66,620,632 of NW_017729029.1, read as the reverse complement.
CAGACCTGTCTGCAGCACTGCAGACTGCAAGTGCTGTCCATAAAGGCATCCATCATGCTGCTAATTTGCAGGACTACACCCAGGGTAACTTGCTGCACACTAGACTGCATATGCACTAGACCTATGCAAAGTGCCTAGTATTTGCTTGATTCGGATTCAGACGATTCGAAGGACAGTGATTCAATTCGGTGAATCAAATCACAGTCTCGATTTGATTCAGCCGAATCTGATTCAGAATTTCAGCTGCTGCTGAATCTTCAAATCTCCAAATCACCCAGGCCCATCTGCCGCTTGCTCTCCCATCCTGGCAATGGCTGCGCAACCCGCCCCAGCTCCTGGCACTTGGGGGGAAAAAAAAGCCCCTGCTTAGTGGGTGCTGCCAGGTGGTGGGTGATCCCTGCTGCCCCCCACTGCTCCACACTGCATGGGAGGGCTCTGCATAAAGCCCCCGCCCCACCCCAATTGCCCCATGCCACATGGGGAGCTTTGCATGAGACCCCGTAGCTCTGAGGCCACTGCAGGAGTGGTGAGTCCTGGGGCTTTTCTTGTTTTTTTTTTCTTAAAGGGCTGGAGCTGGCCCAGGCAGGGCACCTGTGGGAGGGCTGAGGGAGGGAGGGGGTTGGGGATTCATGCAGAGCCCCCCAATGCCGTGTGGGACAGTGGGGGACAGCAGGGATCGCCCTCCCCCACCTGGCAGCACCCGGTGAGCACCAGGTCTTTTTTTTAAACTCTGGGAGCTGGGATGGGTGGGGGCAGCTGTGGGGGGTCGTTGGGGGAGCATCATGGTTGGGGGGGTTGGCAGGGGGCC
>NW_017729029.1:66612172-66614824 GCF_001723915.1 Gavialis gangeticus | reverse complement strand
TCTTCTGAATCAAATCACCACCTGAAGCTTTGCACAGCCCTAATATGCACAACATTCCCTGGAGACAACTAGTAATGGCACAACTACTTGGATCCACCTTGAAGGAGGAATACTCTGCACTGGTCTGGACCTGCAGGGAGTGAACCAGGGAAGTCAAGGCTGTGACGGAACTCCAGTTAGCTACAAATAGCCAGGACAATAAAAAGTCCTTTTTTTTAGATATATGGGGAGCCAGAGGAAAAGCAAGGGCAACATTGGACCCCTGCTAAACGGAGACCACTAAGAACCAACACCCAGGAAAAAGCAAACTTGCTAAATGGGTACTTTGTGTTGGTTTTTCACCAGTTCCATGGGACACCCCCACCTATTATGGGACAGGGAGGCCCAGGTGAGGGAGATTCCTTACCCTCCATCAATTCTGACCTCATGAAGGAACACCTTGAGAGGCTGGACACCTTGAAGTCAGCTGGCCCTTGTGGTCTGGTGCCTACCTTCAAGAAAGGGAGGAAGCTGGATCCAGCAATTCACAATTGGTTGGTCTGAGGGTCCCACTCCCCCCCAACACCCACCTGGAACAAGGCCTCTAGGTACTAAATACAGAACCAAAAACCTAGAGCAGAATAAGCCTTTGCTACAATAAACCAAATTGTGAATAGAGGGAAATATAAGTAATAAATAGCACGATCCAAGAAAGAAACAAAAGTCTTCATTTGACATTTCTATATACTTATTGTCTAATTAGGACTGAATTGTGATGGTTGCTATAGGCTAATGCTTTTACTGTTTAGAACAAGTTTTGCTTTTATATGAGTACTTTTGAATATGTAATTTTGGTAAAGATCTTAATTACCAATCTTATTTACAGTTCATCTAGGCACAATTTTGTCCTCTTCTAAGATATATATATGAAATAAAATAATTTAAGAAAATAGAATACAGATGGGGCAAAATGAGTAACTGATTTAACAGTTGCCTTTTATCTTGAGGATGCTTATTTTATATATAAAATTGGTACTAGAGTCATTCTAATTTCTATAAATGTTTCTTTTCATTAATTTTTTTTTTTTAATAAATCAATTTGCCTCTAAATATAAAAGGAGAACATGAAAAGAACCGTATTCATAATATATATATTTGCTTGAATTTGGTATTTTAAAACTACCGAATGGCTACATTTCTTTCTTAGATGGGCATTCACCTTTGGTCAGAGGTTTAGCATAAGGCATATGTACTGATGTACTCCTATTTTGATGCTTACATGAAAGCTGAGTGGTGATTAAACCGTGTGCTGCCCTCTTTCTGTGCTTGCATCAATGTCACAGGAAACTGATGAAATGGCACAGGAATAAGCAGCACAAACTTCCACCCGTTGAAGCATCCATCAGCCTGAAATCTCTCCGGTGGGGGTGCAGCAGGTAGAAGATAGTTGTGTTTCCTTCCCTGTTAAATTCTTCTTTGCTTTGCTGCCAGTCACATTGCCATTCTTGGCTTATATTAGTGACATCTGTGTTGCAAGAAGAGAAGTGAAGCAAACAGCTCATTACACACAGACCACCTATTAGATGGTGGCAGTTAGCCTACATTGGAATTGAACCAACCATTCAGTGTCTCTGAGCAGTTAGGACTTCAGTTTAATTGCCAGGCCATTGTCTATCTAGAAATCCTTGTCTGGGCTACTGTGGGCATGGAAACATCTCTTAGGCATTTATTTAATGATAAAATAACCTAGACTATTAAATGTGATGTCACTTACATACAAGGAAAATACTGGAAAACTGAAAACCAGTGAATAATTCAAGCTGATTTCCTGTATCCAACTACATCTCTCCACTTGTTTACAGCAGCCATGCCTATAGCTATTTATCCTATCATGCTGGATTTCACTTTCATGTACCATAATAATTTCTTCATGGTAATACTATATATACTGGTTCCTTCTGCTAAAATCCCTTTATCAGGCTTTGCATATTAATAGGAGTACAAACAGGGATTTAGGATCTCCCTGCCTTTGCTATGTTTTCCATATTTAAATTTGATTTATATTTTCAGACCCACCAAAAAATGTAAATGCCAGCTCTAGCTGCATGTTCCTCCCCACAGAATATGTGACTAGGGACTAAAAGGAATTAATCCAAAAGTAATCTTTCCCCCCCTGGCTTCACTCTCTCTGATTTTGGGGAAAGAAGTGTCTATGCTCTTACAGCTATTTTGTTCCAGAATGCTAGAATGCATTTTTGCCCAGATCCTATGAACACCCACCCTCTTCCACTAGTAGTTCGTCCATGCAATACAAGGCAGTAATTTGCCTTTAATCTTGAGAGTTGACAGTGTTTTCTATTAACTTGGTACTAATTGAATTTTGAACTAAATAAACTCTGAAGTTGAAGATTGAGTGGTATATTATCCCAGGATATAGTTCTCATTAAGTTAACTGGGCATCCTCAAATTTTCATTGTAAAATGACACTAGGAAATTGAGCAGCCTAATAGGCCTATAACTATTGCGGTATTTGGGTCACAACACTATGTATCAAAACTATTTCTCTGCTAATTTCATTGTGTTTTCTAGCATTTTTAAAATAAGAATGCAGTGCAGAACATGTGGTTGGAGTATGAAACACTACTGAGTTTGAGGTAAGGAAACATTTTGTAG
>NW_017729029.1:66602803-66607172 GCF_001723915.1 Gavialis gangeticus | reverse complement strand
TCATTGTATTTTCTAGCATTTTTAAAATAAGAATGCAGTGCAGAACATGTGGTTGGAGTATGAAACACTACTGAGTTTGAGGTAAGGAAACATTTTGTAGAAAGGTGAAGAGAAAAAAGGAAAAGAAAAAAACTGTAGCATGGACTATGACATAAGTAGAAATAGCAACAACATCAAGGAATTAAGTTATATTTCAGCCTTATTTGTGTGATTCTTAATTTCTGTATCAATCACCTAAATAACACAATGATGAGAGCTTTTGAAACTCATTCAAAGACTGATGGCTACCAGGGTGACATTAGTGCATTTGTAGTCACACTAAAATACAGCATCCATTATACAGTAAGCCACTTTATGTGGCAAGTATTATACTAGCTATATTTCTTTCAGAAGTTTGATGGATATTCAAGAGGTACTTTGGAGATTTGAGAGTTGAGAGATCTATTTTTAATTTTTGGAATTTAGCTCAATATTATTGAAAAACAAGTCAATTCTCAAAGTGCAAACTTAGATTATTATTCTGCACTCTAGTCAGAGAAATACTTTTCAGTTGCTCAGTGGAGCTCAGTGTTTCATAGAGGTGGGCCAGGTGCTTGTGACTCCCCTCCTATTTCCCTCTGGTGGGGGTGGGGAAATGGATATAGCTGCCAATTCTTGTGGGGTGGGAAGAGGAAGAGAGTTTACTTTAATAAGCCTTCTGCCTAGAGGAGATAGGGATGGAAAAAGGGTGGGAGAGCATAAGCACTATCTGGCATAGGGGAGGGAAAAGGGAGAGAACTAAGAGACCTGGATGAGGGGATCAGCAGCTTGGCCTAGGTTAGGGAGGATAATGCACCAGACTGAGCTGCTTGCTGCTGATCTCTTGTGCCATGGGCCGGATCCAGTCACTTTTGGGGCTGGATTCAGCCCACGAGCTGTAGTCTGAACACCAGTGTTCTAGCCTTCTTCATGATAACTTTCCTTTGTAGACAAGCACTTGCACAACTGTAAGTTAGGTGCCGTAATGCCTAACTTTCAGGTACTTGGTCCCACAGAAACCTGCATGAAGCACACAGCCTCCAATGGGAGACTTGCATCTTATAGGGGGGTCAGAATAGTTGTCCAAAATGAATAAACAGAAAGCTGAGCTGGGGAATTGTTGAAAACCAATACAATTCAGTGTGCAACTACCTAGAGCTAGCCAATAGGGGAATTCTTAGGACATGATCAAGTCTTTAGTCCTATTCTATTTACCTCATTCAAGCCTGCAGGGGGGCACCCTTCATCTGTTCAGGTTCTAGTGCCCAAAAGTCCCTCCTGCGGGGCTTCAAAATCCTGAACAAGGTTCACTTGTCTCTCTCTTGTCTGCCTCTGCAACTGAAAGAGATGACTCTACAGCAAATGGTTAGGCCACTTTTCTGGAAGTGAAAGACTTGATTGGAGTCCCCTTCTCTCCCTGAAGGTTTCAAACTCACATTTCTTTCTCTTAAGAGAATGGCCTATCTAACAAGCTACAGCTTATTTTATGACTTATCCCTACTGTTCCTCCTTGTGAAGCTATTCTATTGGGTGAAAAAGAATGTAGGATTCACAGGTCAGAAATGAAATATGATTAGTATGCAGGGCACGCACCCAGGATGGGAGGAGAAACCTGGTTGCAAATCCTTGTTCTTTATTTTTTAGGTATCTACATAATGCAGTAATTAAATAATACATAAACAAACAGTGCTTAGAGTAAAGACAAGAGCCTAGAGCTTATGTCTGTTAGATGAGGACCACCAGGTAAAGAACTATGTACCCTCCTGTTTACTCTTTCTGGCTCAGTAAATCTTCACTTCTCTCGGCACTGTGGAGCAGGAGAATGTCTCTTCCTCTAAAATCACTTACAGACTGCAGGCAAGGACATTCAATAGGGATGGAAACAGGGATGGAGGGTGGGTGAGGGGAATACACTTAATTCCCCTCTGGCAGAGAGGAAATCCCTCTCTCACATCCTGGAGACATGTTACAGAGTTGGATATTATGTAAATGAAGAAAACAACTATCACTTCTTACTCTTCTGTTCATCCATAGCATTTTGGATGCAGACAAAAGTGATTTTTTTTTCATGCAATATAGCCCCTGAAAGTGCTCTAATAACCCATGCACATGGGTGCAGAGTGCTTTTAAAATGAGTTAATTTTCCATGCAGGGGTGGGGCTGTCAGTGGGGAGGAACAGGGAAGGGAGCAGCACGGAGCTGCCTGCTTGTCCAGCCTGAGCTGGCGGGTGGGGGGATGTGGAATGGAGCCCTCTCACCTCATGGATGCCCCTCAGCTACTCTGTCTGGGGTCCTGGTGGGAGCTAGGCTGGGCCCATCAGGTGAGGGGGTTCTGTTCCATCCTACCCTCCCCAGCTCCAGATGGGTTTCTTGAGAGTGGCAGCAGCAGCAGCAACAACAGCAGGAGCTGGCTGCTTTGCCTGGCTTAAGCTGAGTGGAGAGGTGGAACAGAGACCCTTCACTTCATGAGCCCAGCCTGGCTCATTCCAATACCCCAGCTGGGGTAGCTGGTGGGGACCCTGCAAGGTGAGGGGACTCTGTTCCACACGACTTCATCTCAGGCTGGGCAAAGCCCATCTGGAAACTTCATGCTGCTTTCTCCCTCTCCCTCCCCTGCTGACAGCTCCAGAGCTGGGGGGAGTGGGGATGGGGAGAGGGGTGATCCTCAGCCTCCAGGGAGGCTGGTGAAATGCTGTCACCTGCTGGCCAGGACTGGTGCAAGCAGGCTTGATCTCCCCCCACAGCAAAACAGGCATGAATGTCTGTTGGGTCGGCGGGTAGAGGCCATAACTCATGGAGCTTTATGAAAAGGGCCATGAGTTACAGTGAGGGTCTGAACATCTGTAGGCACCCTTTATGAACATGTCCATCCTATCAGTGTTCTTGAAGAATTACCTTGGACTTATGGGCCTGATTTCTCTATGCATCCCACTAGGACATCAAAGTCCTTTATTTGGATCCAGCCCTCAAGATTTTAGGTCCCAGCTGTGCTTCTCCTTTACTGAAAGTTCAGTATGTGATTAAGTTCTTTCCTGGATCAGGTCCATAGAACCCAGAACTTTACAAGGACAATTTTGAAATGATTTCTGTTTTAGCCAGACTTTTTCTGCAATATTCACTCTTACCAGTTACACAGATTCTAGTTTTCTTTCACACCACATAGTTGGTAGGGTCAGAAGGGACCTGAGCAGATCATCTAGTCCTATCCCCTGCCATAGCAGGAAACAGTACAGGGGTCAAACAACCCTGTCAAGGTGTTCACCCAGCCTCCTCTTAAAGACCCCCAGGGTAGGAGCCAGCACCACTTCTCTTGGAAGTTGGTTCCAGATCCTAGCCGCCCTGACAGTGACGTAGTGCCTCCTGATGTGTAGCCTGAATCTACCCTCTGCCAGCTTGTGACCATTATTTCTTGTCACTCCTGGCAGTGCTCAGGGGAATAGGGACATGTAGAGTTAGTCACATTGGCAGAGACCTGGTTATATTTAAATAGAAGTATAAAGTTGGAGCAGCTCTAAATTTTGAAAATAATTATATTCCTTAATTTGCACAAAATCATTCCTAATACAAGTCAATGCTGTGACTGCATGTTTTACTACATACTAGCCACATCTACACGTGTGCTTTACTGTTGAGTAGACTAATTAGCTGTGAAGTAAAGCATCATCATTTGCACACGTAAAGGTATTAGCTGCAGTAAACTAATTCACACTGCCATAAAATAGTGCTTCTGGGGACAGTACTACCTTATGGCAGAGTAATTATCTATGATTAAGCACATGTGTAGACACTGACTGTGGGTGTAAATTGCACTCAGTCACCCCAGTTAGCAGGGAGACAGACTTCTGCCTGCCTAGCCATATGGATCCTCACTTTTAGCACCCTCATGCCCCATCCAGCCCCTCCATCACCCAACATTGCCACCTGGAGCTCACAGCAGAGCAGGTCAGGAGCAGCCCTGGAGTAAACTGTTCCACCCCAGATAAAATTGCTGCTGTCCCAGGTGTATGTGAAGACACTGTGCCTGGGAGTAGTTTATTCCAGTACAAACTGCTCCAGAGTTTATTGCTTTGAATTAATTGCAAATGTAGATGCATCCACTGAGTACTCATATTTTCAATATACTGCATACATAATGAGAAAAATATTAATTTGGTAATATCTTTCATTGAATCAGTTATGTAACTGGGAGAGATGCTAAAAAAGGTTTTTGGCACAAAGTGGTCTTCCTCAGGTCTGGGGAAGAAGCAGATCCAACCTAAGGTAAATACCAGGTAAAACAAAGACTTTTGTTTAACTTCTTTATATTAAGTTTATGTTTTCTAAATGAAAAAAGTCATTGTGAAATCTTAAA
>NW_017729029.1:66588900-66597803 GCF_001723915.1 Gavialis gangeticus | reverse complement strand
ACAAAGTGGTCTTCCTCAGGTCTGGGGAAGAAGCAGATCCAACCTAAGGTAAATACCAGGTAAAACAAAGACTTTTGTTTAACTTCTTTATATTAAGTTTATGTTTTCTAAATGAAAAAAGTCATTGTGAAATCTTAAATAATTTTATAGTTTACGCTACAGTGTCAAGCTGAAATGCTATGTATAAGTAAAAGTGAAACCAATTGAGTGCAAGTATATTTTATTGACACCGAAAAGTATCCTGATTTTCTCCTGTCATTTTCATTATATATTTGAGCTATGCTAATTCAGCTGCAGTTCCACATTGATTTGTATCTTTTTTGTTCTTTTGAGTAACTGGATGTAACAGTTTTATTTGGAAGAGAATCATCTCTATTACCATTTACTTATTTAAATTTTTCACTAAGCAAGTGCCTTTTATGGGCTCTACTCCTAGACAAAAAACAACAGCAAAAACAATAAAAACAAAAATCAAGTAGTTTCCTCAAATCCACAAAGCAACCAGTCAGAGACTGTCAGTGGTGTGCTGAGTATGACTAATGGTCCACAATGACACATTTGTTTGCAGAACCATGTCATAATGATGTGTGTATATAACATTTAATATATAATATATTTGATATATAAGATGTATATATCAAAGTGCTCTATCCTTCTGTCTGCCTCCATATTTGTATTGCACTGACATGTTCTCTCCCTGCTTTTAATTAGAAAATACTTCCAAAGCACTCCCACTACCTTGCTATTCTAAACCTACCTAACTCTCAATCACTGCATGGTGAACTTAAGCCAATGAAAATGAGCAGATGTAGACTGAGTAAATGTCACTGTGTGCACAAAGATGAAATGACCAGAGGAAGAAAAAAGGGAAATTAAGGTAAAAAGACAAAATAAATATCAGCTACAAAATGAATCCCACCAAATAAACAGAGTGCAGAGTATGTCAGGGATAGATTTTATAGCATGCATGTTAGAAAATAGTTCTAAATTTTGCCTGTGGTCCCATCACATATGAATAATTGAATCTCCCTCTACTTGTGAGCTAAAAATCATTTATATTGTGACATTTTCTTTATAAGTACAACAGGAGGCTATCACATATACCTGCTCAGAGTCCTATGCAAGAAGAAATGTGCCATTAAAAGTAATTTATATGGAAAATTTCTCCATGGTGCTGGAAGAGGTCTTCCACTTCTCTAGTAAATACTTTGTTTTTTGAGCCAAAAGTAAAGCTCTGCACAAGCATGGTCTTCAGGGAATCTCTTACACTTGTTCTGCAGTTCATCTTCTATCCAGTATTATCTTGCTATGAGTCTCCACTCATGCTCATGGGCCAAGTTTGGCACTGGCTTACATTTCTGCATTGTCATTGGAACTGCATAAATGAAACCTACACTGAATGAGATTTATTTCTACAGAAAGGCAGTATACATCCCAATTCTCCCCTATTTATGTTTTCAAGCAAAATTAATTGGTGTTTTGTTGTTAATGTGCATAAAATAATTGTTTGAATCTTATAACTGAAATGAGAAGCAGCTTTCTCAACCATGAGGATATTATTCACATCTTCTTCAATGTGTGTTCTTTCCTTTTTAAGAGAAATAATTTTAAAGATATATATTCCTTGAATTATAAGAAACACACACAACAAACAAACAAAAACCCAGTAAATGTAATTTGCTTTGACCTTCAAATTAGAAAGCAAGAATAATTCCCACCAGGATAGTCAGTAAATGTTTCCCCCCTAAAAGAGTCTCTAATTAGAAGGACCTGAACCAGAAATGACACCAAGGCAGACAGATGCATAGGGATTTGATATGAGACAAGCTTTCAAGATAGTTTGGGAATCTTGCCTTTCAGGCTCATCTAGGTTAAAGTATAGTCATTTTATGCATTGAGGGCTTTTGACAATCAAAGAGAAAGTGTTTCAGGGTTGGGGAGAGGAGGGGAATAAGGAAGGAGAAAATACCTTCAAGTCTAATTTTTCAGAGCTGTAGGGTCAATAACAAATTTATTACTGTATTAAAAATAGCTGAACAAATACGTTAGAGAAGTACTGGCAATAGCAAACACTAAGTGTAATATTTTACTTCAAATAGATTTCTTTCCTGTAGTACCCCTTAATCTTACACATCCCATAGAATTTTATGCATGACTAAAATGCAGACAGGTCTGAATTGGAAGGCAGCAGTCAGAGGAGTAGAATTTTGGGAAAGAAGAAAACACTTTTCTTAAAAAATGGGGGATGAGCACTGGGAGTTCAATATCATTACTAGCATACTAAACTCCAATTTTAAGGATGTATTTGAAAGCTTCATACACAGCAGTCTGCAAAGAACATCTTTTATCTATCTCCAAAGGCCCCTGTAGTTTGATGTCCTAACATCAATTCAACATATTTTCCCAAACTAATAGCAGATGTTAAACTCCAAAGTGAGTTTATATAGTGTAATTGAAGGAATGATATTTTTATAGTGAGTAAAAAAACTGTGTTGTAAATGTAATTTTTTATATATCCAATGAGTATACTTTTTAATTATGTATACTTGTTGTAATCATATTTTCAGTAGCCTGAGTACCTGTGTAATATGGAATTGAATGTCACCCAGTAATTCCTTCAATTAGCAGAAGCAAACAGTATAAATAAATGGAAAACCAGATCCTGACATTTCAAGGGAATTAGACAGCAATGTTGAAATACTTTACATTGTCCTTGGAAAGTGTGTGTGGGGGCGGGGGGGGGCAGAATGTGCAATTTGTTCATAGTCTTTCAAAGTTCTTATAACCTAGCTAATTTCAAAATTTCTGAGAATGTTACTTAGCTTTACTAAGTAAAATACCTCCCACACACATTATATGTATGAAACTACATTAGTTGCACACACATAGACAAAGTAGTTCCAATTTATCACTAAGATTCCTCAATGAATATAAATATTTCAGTGGTAGTTGATGGAATCAGGGACTGTGGCCTGCTGGGAAGAGATGGCATCCACCTCACACCAAAGGGGAAGAAGCTTTTCTCAGCTAGAATGACAGACCTCCTGGATAGGGCTTTAAACTGAGATCACCAGGGGATGGGCCAACAACTACTTGCCTGAGAAATAGCAACCTTGAAACCATCCCAGGATACAATAGAAAACACTCTCCATCAACAGCCAATGAATAGGTTATTCAACAGCTCATCAGGAAGCCTAAGGCCTCCAATGGTAGGCTTAGTTGCCTGTACACTAACACCAGAAGCATGGGAAAGAAGCAGGAGGAACTGGTCCTCCTCCTAACCAACGACCAATATGACCTCATAGGGATTACAGAGAGCTGGTGGGATTCCACCTATGACTGGACCATAGGCATAGGGGGATACACTCTTTGTAGGAGGGATCATGTTGGGAAGAAGAGTAGAGGAGTTGCTCTCTACATGAAGGAACAGTACATGTCCTTAGAAGTGAATATTGGAAACAAAGAAGGGCAATTTGAGACCTTCTGTGTCAAGATATGGGGAGAGCACTGGGGAGGGGATTTGACCATAAGAATTTACTACAGACCTCCAAACCAAGAGGAAGAGCTCAACTGAGAATTCTCTGGTGAACTGGCAGAGGCTGCATGCTCTCAGAGCAAGGTCATCATAAGTGACTTCAATTACCTGACATCCTGTGGAATGAGCACTCAGCAAGATATGGTCACTCACAAAGCTTCCTCATTTTCTTTGAGGAGCTCCATCTAGCTCCAGAAGTCTACAGGACAACCAGCGGCAAGGCACTCCTGGACTTGGTTCTGGCCAAAGGGGATGACTTAGTGAGTAATCTGAGGATCAAAGGGAAACTGGGTGACAGTGGTCATGAAATGATCACTTTCTCCATCCACCATAAGTCAGGCAAATTGGCCAGTAGGTTAGAAATCCTTGATTTTAGGAAAGCTGACTTCCAAAAGCTCAGGAGTTTGGTTGAAGAGGCCCTGCAGGACCATGGTCTGATGAGGAAGGGAATACAATGAGAGTGGTCATTCTGAAAGGAAGCAATCCTAAAAGCTCAAAGGAAGTCTATTTACTTTCAAAAGAAAGGAAGCATAAGGGCTGGGAGGCCCCTTTGGCTCAATAGGTAAGTCATGGAGCTCCTGAAATCAAAACAAGAAGCCTACAAAGGATGGAAGTCAAGAATAACTACCAAAGAGGAGTACTCACAATAGCCCACACCTGTAGGGAGCAAATCAGTTCAGCAAAAGCACAAAACAAATCAGAATGGCAACTGGAATCAAGGACACCAAAAAGTCATTTTCTAGATATGTAGGAAGTCAGAAAAAATAAGGGAATCATAGGTCCCCTGATGAATGAAATGGGATGACTGATAACCGATAGTCAGGACAAAACCAAACTCCTGCAAGAATCCTTTACGTCAGTATTCTACCAATCCAAGGATGTCAGCCTGCCTGACAGGATAGAGGATGATCATGGTGGGGGCCACCACTCTCCCATAGTTGGCATAGGTCTTGGGGGACGACCTACATAGACTAAATATCTAAGTCAGCAGGACTAAATGAACTACACCTGAGAGTGCTCAAAGAACTGGCTGATGTCATTGCACAACCTATGGCCAAGTTATCTGAAGACTTGTGGCACTCAGGAGAGGTCCCAGAAGACTGGAAGAAGGTCATGGTGGTATCTAACTTAAAGAAAGGTAGAAAGGAGGACCCAGGCAATTACAGGCCATACAGTTTGACTTCAATCCTGGGTAAAATCCTGGAAAAAATTATCCAAGTGTTCATCACTGACAGGCTAACAGAAGGTAGTATTCTGAAGGATAGCCAACATGGCTTTGTTATGGGCAGGTCATGCCAGACCAACCTCATTTCCTTCTACAATCAGGTACCTCACCACCTGGATAGGGGAAATGAGGTTAATGTCATATACTTGGATTTCAAAAAGGCCTTTGACCTGCCCCCACCATGATGTTCTCATGGTTAAATTGGAAAAATGCATCCTCAGCTAATTTACGGTGTGTCAATCAGTACTCTCTACCCAGAGAGTACTGATTGACAGAACTGAGTCATCATGGTGGGAGGTGACCAGTGGCATCCCTCGAGGCTCAGTACTCAGACCAGGGCTTTTCAACATGTTCATCAATGATTTGGATTTGGGTATTAAAAGTGAACTGGCAAAGTTCACTGATGACACCAAACTATGGGGGATAATGGTCATGCTCTGGGACAGGCTGGCAGTACATGCTGACAGGCTTGCGAGGAGGGCAGACCTCAGCCTGATGTTGTTTAATACAGAGAAGTGCAAAGTGCTCCATCTGGGGAGAAATAATCCACAACATACTTATAGGCTCAGCACTGCTACACTTGCCAACATGACAACTTAACGAGACCTAGGTGTCGTGATAGATAACAAAATGAACATGAGCCACCAATTTGATGCTGTAGCTGGCAGAGCTAATCAAACACTGGCATGTATCTACTGAGACATCTCGAGCAAGGCTAAAGATGTCATCCTCTGGCTCTACTCAGCCTTGGTGAGACCACAGCTGGAGTACTGCATCCAGTTCTGTGTGCTGCACTTCAGGAAGGATGTGGAGAAGCTCAAGAGAGTCCAAAGGAGGGCCCCATGCATGATTAGAGGCCTAGAGACCTGGTCATATGAGGTGAGGTTGAAACACTTAGGACTGTTCAGTCCGGAGAAGAGATGACTCAGAGGGGACTTGGTGGCAGCCGGTAAGTATATCAAGGGAGAACATTAGGACCTGGAGGAGAAACTATTAACCAAGACCCACCAGGGGAGGACTAGAAATAATGGGCACAAGCTGATTGAAGATTGCTTCAGACTAGATGTAAGGAAAAACTTCTTTACAAGTCAAGTACTGAGGGTTTGGAACAGGCTCCCCCCAGAGGTGGTACAGTCACCCACCCTGGTGATCTTCAAAAAGCATCTTGATGGCCACCTTGCAGGGGTCATCTGATCCCAACAGTCTTTCCTGCCCAAGTGCAGGGGGGTTGTACTCAATGATCTATAAGGTGATTTTCAGTCTGTAACAACTATGACTGGGACCAGGAGTGGGCACAAGTGTGCCACAAGTGCATGTGTGCCCTTGACACACTCACCGGAGACCAGCACCAGCAGCAGAGGCAACAGCAGCTGAAATGTAAGCAGGGTGGAAGGGTGGGCACAGCTGCAGCGGATCCAAAGGGAAAGCCCCCGGATCCCATTTAGCAAAGAGCAGCATCGAGCTGTACTTCTGAGCTGTGTGCAAATGGGTGTGCTCTTTAAGGGCACACCGGCGTTCATGCAAGGTGGGTAAGCAGGAGGAGCCAGGTCGGAGGCTTTGACAGGGGAGAGAGGAAGACACTTCACTCTACAATAATGGTGAGTACACAGCAGACTGCCAGGATCCCACCCCCAGTGACACTGCCTGCCCGGGGCTCCTCTGAGGCCTCCACCCAGATGAAGCCCATGGGGGGGCTAGAGCCACCCTCCCCCCTGTCTGTGGGGGCTGCCTGGTGGGGCCTCTGCGGCCTTGGAGGAGAGTGGGGATTGGGAATTCCCTCACCTGTCCCACATGTGACCACCTTCGGGTCTTGGAGGTACAGGTGAGGGAGCTCCAGGCTGAGGTCAGCAGGCTGAGGGGGATCAGGGCTACCAAGGATGAAATTGACAGGTACTTTCATTTTCTGCAGGATCAGGAACCTAGTGGAGAAGCCCTCCAGGAGAGAGCCACCGCAGTGGTATAGCAGACGGTCACCTCCAGAGCCAGGGCTATTCATGCTGCCAGTGTCAGCTCACCAGGTACAGCTGGGGAACAGGTATGAGGCCCTGGCAGCTGTGGAGGAGGAGGAAGGAGAGGTTGCCTTCAGAGAAGCCGATGCCACTCCATGCATGGCACAGATTGAGTGATACCGGGACACCAAGAGGAAGAGATGCTGGGTCCTCGTCATCGGCAATACCATCCTGAGAGGAACGGAGGGGCCCATCTGTTGCCCCAACCCCATGGCACATGAGGTTTGTTGCCTGCCTGGAGCTCAGATTCAGGATGTCACGGAGATGTTCCTGGACCTCATCCGACCCTCTGATCAATACCCCATGGTCCCCATCCATATGGAAACGAATGACGCAGCCAGGGGCAGCCCGAACTGCATCATAAGAGACTACAAGGCTCTAAGGACCAAGCTTGAGGAGATGAGGGCACAGGTGTTTTTTTCTTCTATTCTTCCGGTAAGCTGCTGCAGACGACGCCATGAAGCATGCATTGATGAGGTCAACTGGTGGCTTCAGAGCTGGTGTTACCAGGTGGGCCTTGGGTTCTTGGACCATGACCCACATTTCTGCACAGAGGACATGCTTGGGCAGGATGGGCTTCATTTCTCCCCAAAAGGTAAGTGTATTTTTTCTTCCAGGCTGGCTGATCGCATACAACAAGTTTTAAATTAGGTTCACTGGGGGACTGGGATGGAGAGGAACATGAGGACACTTCACTGTCAAGCTGGGGGATGCATACAGGTAGTACCCAGGTAAGTGACAGAAGCCAGGGTAGGCTTAGGAACAAGAGGGTGGCACGTGCACCTACAGAAGGCCTCAAATGCGTCTACACAAATGCTCAAAGCATGGGAAGTAAGCAGAAGGAACTCACCCTCCTGCTAGCTAGCAAAAACCCAGATCTAGTGGGGCTCATGGAAAGTTGGTGGGATTCTACCCATGACTGGACAGTGGGCATTCAGAGCTACAGGCTGTACAGGCAAGACAGAGCAGGAAAAAAAGGGTGGGGGCTGTAGTGCTCTACGTCAAAGAGCAATATATGCCCTCGATGATCAGGATGGGGTTAGAGGAGGGGCAAACTGAGGTTCTCTGGGTAAGAATGCAAGGGGGTCATGGTGAAAGGGACTTGATAGTGGGTGTCTACTACAGACTGCCTACAGACCGGGTGGCAAAATGGCTAGATGGTCACACCCAGAGAGTGGTGGTGAATGGGTCATTTTTGACCTGGAGGGATGTGGGCAGTGGAGTCCCCCAGGGTTTGGTCCTGGGGCCTGTACTGTTGAATATCTTTAACAGCGATCTGGATGTGGGTGTGGAAAGCATGCTGTGCAACTTCAGTGATGACACCAAGATGTGGGGCAAGGTGGTCACGCTGGAGGGGAGGGACAGAATTGAGCTAGATCTAGACAGGTTACAGAGGTGGGTGGATGAGAATAGGATGGAATTCAATGCAGACAAGTGCAGGGTACTGCATCTAGGGAGAAGGAACCAGAAACACACCTATAGGCTGGGGAACACCCCCTTTGTCAAAACAGTGGCAGAAAGGGATCTTGGAGTTATTTGTGACTCCAGGATGAACATGAGCCACCAATATGAGGAAATGGTCAGTAAGGCTAACCGCTCCTTGCCATGCATCTACAGATGCATCACAAGCAGGTCCAGGGAGGTGATCCTTCCCCTCTATGTGGCATTGGTCAGGCCACAGTTGGAGTACTGCATCCAGTTCTGGGCACCATACTTCAAGGGGGATGTGGCTAGGATTGAGAGGGTCCAGAGGAGGGCCACTCTCACGGTCAAGGGGTAGTGGGGCAGGCCCTACGAAGAAAGGCTAAAGGGTCTGAATCTATTCAGCCTCCACAAGAGAAGACTGAGAGGAGATCTGGTGGCCATTTACAAACTCACCAGGGGGGACCAGAGGAAATTGGGTAAGGCTCTGTTCCCCTGGACACCACTGGAGGTTACCAGGAATAATGGCCACAAATTGTTAGAGAGAAGGTTCAGGCTGGACATCAGGAGACACTACTTTATAGTTAGAGCTGCCAGGCTCTGGAATGGACTCCCAAGGGAGTTGGGGATCTCTCCTGCCTTGGGGGTCTTCAAGAGGAGGCTGGACAGATATTTGGCTGAGGCGTTATGACACTGGCACTCATTGTTGCTC
>NW_017729029.1:66578631-66583900 GCF_001723915.1 Gavialis gangeticus | reverse complement strand
GAAGGTTCAGGCTGGACATCAGGAGACACTACTTTATAGTTAGAGCTGCCAGGCTCTGGAATGGACTCCCAAGGGAGTTGGGGATCTCTCCTGCCTTGGGGGTCTTCAAGAGGAGGCTGGACAGATATTTGGCTGAGGCGTTATGACCCTGGCACTCATTGTTGCCCGGGGCAGGGGTTGGACCTGATGATTTGTTTAGGTCTCTTCCAACCCTAAGCACTATGAAACTAACAAGTATGTATTATTCATAGACTTTTAAAATTAGAATGAAACAGTCTGGTCATCTGGTCTAAATTCCTATATATTACAGGCCACAAAACTTCCCTCAATTAATTTGTGCTTGAACTTTTACAAAATCAACAGATTAAAAAAATTAAAAGCGATGGAGAATGCACCATGATCTTTACTGTTTTGTTCCCACAGTTAACTATTTTACCTGTAAAAAAATGTAGTTTATTGCTAATCTGAATTTTTCTAGTCTCAATTTCCAGTTGCCATTATACAATTCTTCTACTAGACTAAAAATCCCATTATCAAAGTTCTGCTCCTATGAAGAGATGCTTATAGACTGTGATCAATTCACTCCTTAACCTTTTCTTTGATAAAGTAAATAGACTGACCTTTTTGAGACTTTCACTATAAGGCATGTTTTCTGATCCTACATATATACAGCTTTTTATTAATTCCAGTGAAACAACTGCAACTCACTAGACAAGCAAACAGAAAATTGAAATTGCTGGAGAACACCAGAGTTTTCCTCATTTTTTTTCTATATGTGAAGTTGGTGGGGGGAGAAGAGGAGGAGGAGAAAACAGAATGGACTAAATTGATCTCTTTGTAGTTACTCCAAATTGATAGAATTGAATCAAGGTGAATTTTGCCCAATAAGAGTGTAAACAATCTTAATAATGATCTTACCTCATGCTCTATATGTATAATAAATATATTTTTTACTTATTTTGATAGCTAATTAAGGTGGAGCTATATTTTTACCACATAATGAAAAAAGGTTCAATACCTCCCCAGGTGCTCATTTTTGGATGAAACATAAGATATTAGACACACGTTGTTAAATATCACATTGCTCTTTTCACAATGTAGAGCTGTTCCTCCCTGTGTCCTTGCAAAATCCTAGTTAGATGAATTAAATTCTGCTTATTTAAAACTTCCATAGAGACTTCACTTGGGTACGGAAGTATTATTTATCCAAATATTTTTATACAATACTTCATTGTGCTGATCTGAAGCACCTGACACTTCCCATCCTTGTAATGGCTGCATTTTGGTGTCATATGAAGTGTAAGCTAGAGGCTATTTGAAAGCAATCTCAAAGAACTTTACAAAGCACAACTATTATTTCCATTTGGTTGGTAAAGAAACAAAAGCTCAGAGATTATAGTTGAAATCAAGAATTCTTCCACACCTTTAACAGTCTATAAATCTCTGTGCATTTCTCAGAAACTTATGAAGGGATATAGCTTTTTATATGTCTAGGTTTGAAATAAAGTGGTATCAATGAAACCATGTTCAGCGGTTATCATTCAGGCAGATACTCTTCAAATACACCAGTACTGTGGCCAGTGTCCATTAGTTTTAAACCTAAACTGAAGTTCTAGCCATAAATCTCTCTTGAGAAGACATTGATGCAAGAAGTGAAACTTCAAGCTTCCATGGCCTCCCTACTTACTTTGAGGGTTTCCGAATACATCCCTTACTTCCCAGGACTGTCCCCTAGCTATCAGGCTATAAGCCTGGGGTGGAGACACTCTTCAGCTCTCCCGCTGAACCAGCACCCCTTTGGAAAGTAGAATAATTGCACTGCATTGGATCTGAGACTGTTTATAGATTTTACACACTGCTGAAGTACAGAAACTGTCCCTGGAACAGAGTCCTAGTTTCCTACAACCCAACAATTCAGTACGTAACTATTAGTCATACTCCCTCCTGTATTCTCTTTCATTTTCTACTATCATTTATTATTTTTTGTGTAGGGACACAGTTCAACAGAAGGAGGTGGCCACCTCTCCACTCTTTTCAGAACAATGTATTCCTTGTTGATTAGGGCTGTTATTAGGGAGGTGGGAGATGCAGGTATGAATAGGAAGGAATTGAACCCTAAACATTGTTTTTTTGTGTTAAAGAAGGGCAGCAGCACCTCTTCCTTCAGCTATGTTTTCAAAGAAAGGCATTACTGTTGACCCATTAGAATAGAATTACAGGCTGGAGTACACGGAGACATTGCTTTGAACACCGGCTGAGGGTGCTAGATTTAATAAGATATACCCTTTACTATTTTCTTTTGGCTCACTCTAGCCAGCTACATATTAACTTCAGGTTCTCTGTGGTTTTCTGCTTGGTGTGCTGGTTATTTTGGATCTTATTCTGAGAACCATACATATAGAAGTTTCTGGATACTGCTACAGAAAATAGGTGACTAAATTTAGCATCTAGATCCTAGTCTACCTATGAGGTGTCTAAATGGTACTTTGGCATCCAGGGTGGGATTCTACTCCACCTATTAGATACCTACAACATTGCTTCAGGCAGTTAAATAGGACTCTGTTTCACCCTGTTCAAGTCTTGAATATCTTCAATGCATCTACTTTTGCAACCGTCATCTTCCACTTAAGGCAAAGTCAAAAAGAAGAATAGAGGAGCAAGAGGAGGAGGAGTCATTGCCTTTTATATTAATAATTTTTCAGGGACTTGAGCAGGATGAAAAAGGATCATGTTTACTTAAATTGACTTATACACCTAATAGGTAGAAAAGACTCTGGTCCTAAATGTCTAATTGCAATTGTATCCAACTCTGCTTAAGTCTTTGTGAGGAAAAACAAACAAAAAAAATTGATAAAAAAGTTTTCAGGATTCCAGGAATACAGTTGAACTCTTAGATATCTAAGTTAACAGAATAGTATTTGGCCCTAGGCATTTCAAAGTTTAACCTTTAGGCTTCTAAGGTTGTTTTTTGGTTTTGGGGGTTTCTTTTTTCCCTTCTGATTTAGCCCTTAGTTCCAACAACTAGGAGATACTAACAGTTCTATGTTGAGAATCTCTAATGATAGCTGAGGAAAGCTTAGTCCAAAATTGAAATGTCTTTATACAATTCTAAATTATCATGGAGTACAAGAATATGCTTCTGAAAGACAAGTTCTTTAATTTTTGTGGAGGAAGTGGAGGTAAGTCTAAAGCTTACACTTTCTGTTCTCTTACTTTTCACAGGGGTTATGCTTTCATCAGCAGTTTCTAGAAAATATACAATCATATTTGTCTCAGCAAAATATCCTTTTAGGGTTACCTCCTAGAAGAAAATGAAAGGAACTGTCTTCTCTCTCTTGAAGCTGCCTACAAGTGTTGGCCTTCACTAACCCTGTCATTCTGACAATATGCTATATATCAGAGACTGTAATGACTGATATTAATAAGTAAACTCCAGGAAAATAAGACCAACTCACAGCTTCATTTAATTCATGTCTACAAGGGTGTTTCAGAAAGTAATGACAATTTTGAAATAAAACCATTTTGTGTGCAATGAGTGGGAAACAACACAGCAGCAGGGAATGCTGATGGCAGTATTGTCATATGCATCCATCCTTTATGACTATGTAAAGAAGTGAGGTGCCCCAGTAAATAATCACTGCACACAGATTGATTTTATTTAGAAATTGCCATTACTTTCTGAAACAACCTATGAATTGTAGACAGCATATCCATTTTAAAACATGCCATTCCTGTGTAAGTATTTTTCAGTGCATCCTCATGAGGAGCATGGGTGATTGGTGAAAATAAAATCAAGCTATTAATTGTACCTTTCTCATCATGTTAATAGTCAGGTAAAAGAGAAAATCTAATTGTTAATTGATTTTTTTGACAGATATGAATCCCAAGGCAAAAATAAAAGGGGTTTTGTTTGCCTGATTTGATTTCTCCAGGTAAATGAAGCCATATTTACTTCTTTTATCTATTTTTCTTCAACTGTTTTGACAGCAACAGGCTATTGATCAGGAACAGAGCTGATTCCAGGCAAGAAAACTGAGGGTCAGAGGCTATGTACAGGCAATAGATGTAGGTCAACCTAACTAGTGCTAGGTTAACCTGAATGCCCATCTGTGCCGGCATTCAGGTGGGTTAAATCAGGCAAGAAATAGTGGGTCCAATCTAAGTTAGTTCACTTGAGAAGGTGAACTCCCAGCCCCATGGCTGTGCCTTTCCACCCCCCACAATTGTGACTGGGCTATTTTTAGTCCCCTGATGCTGAACTCCTGGATGGAAACCTCCCAACCCTCACTACTGCAGACCTACCAGCCATGCCCCACTTCTGATCCCATGGGACTTGCCACAGACACATTAGCCCTCCCACAATTCTGCCTGTCCTTTCCCCCACATCAAGTGACTTACTGTTTTCCCCATGCTACTCCTGGGACTGGTGAACAGCTGCATGCTCCACTCCTTGGGCATGTCTACATGTCACCATATGGTGATGTTGTAACTGCACCATGTTTTAGGACTTGCAATGTGGAAGTACTAAAACACGGTGTAGTAACTGCCCAGACTGCAGTGTACAGGTGGCACACTCTTAGATATGCCAGTTATGTTGCTGTAGTGGCATGCTATAGCCAGGGAGTGCGCTGCTATGGTGACATAGCCTACAATCACGTGTAAACCCATGTGATCAATATATCACCATAGAGCGAAGTGTAGATGCAGCCCCTGTCTATGTTCATGTGTTTTAAAATCAGATACATGAACATTCATTGGTTGCAGTAAATGCCTGTATGCAACCTAACAATGTGTCCTTGTAACAGTAAAATATAATGATGCAGCAAATTTACTCCTGGAATTTGTTCTACATAGATATGGTCAAAGAAAAACAGGTGCCAGGAGAATTAAAGCAATATTCCTTTGTATAAAGAGAGGAACTAGATTTAAAAAAACAAACAAAAAATGTATCCTAGGAGATAGTTTTTATTGCTAAGATTTCAACAGTTTCCTTACTGGCAATTCTGTCCATCCCCCCACAGCATGCTGTTACTACCACTAAAAATGGAAAATCTGTCTTATATCGGAATATTTACAAACTAAATCTTCTCAAACATCAAAACCAGATTTAGATGTAGAAAGGCTTTGTTTGAAGACCAAAAGCGAACACCATATAAGGACTTAATTACTTTGGATATATTACAAACAGCAATAAGCACTTTATTGAAATACAATGTGCTCCTTAAAGATTCATAGATTCATAGATACATAGATTAAGGGTCGGAAGGGA
>NW_017729029.1:66571846-66578129 GCF_001723915.1 Gavialis gangeticus | reverse complement strand
GGTTAGCCCTGCCAACGATGACCTCGCATTGTCGGCCCATGTTCATCTTGGAGTCAATAATGATAATGGAATAATAATGGAAGAGTCAATTCCTTCTATGCTAAAGACTTCAAAATCCTTTCAGCTATATCATCAGCTCCTCCTGGAGTCAGTGCTCTCAGGTTCCTCATTGAGGCAAAATCAAAAACAACAATAGAGCCAATACCACATGCTAAAAAGAAGAGGAACAAATAACACTTAACGTCAGCCATTGATCTATTCCAATCTCGTTCAAATAATAACTAGGGAATGGATCAGAAAAAAAAAGCATCCAGCTGGCAAACAGAATTTAAAGCCAGTTGTTTTTCTATTCTTTTCTGTTTTATATCAGAGCATATTAAAGTCTTCTGAGTTTTTTGTTTGTTTATTTAAGTGATAATAGAGCATAACAGATTTCCTAGTGAAAATACTACAGATTTTTGTTACCTATGGCCAGGTACAGACATTACACGTTTACTGGTATAAGTGACTGGAAACTGGTCTATACCTGTAACAGAATGGAAGTTGGTACATAAACACTGATTTAAAAGTGGTAAAGTGGTAGAACACAATCTAAGATTTGTCGTCTGTCCGTTCCCCCCTGTACCCCCTCCACCAAAGGGCAAATGTGTATTCTGTTTGCTATTAAGCTAAACTACACTGATTACAGAAACCACATAACTTAGATTGATTCCATCTCAGGCTTTTTGAATGTCTGTACCTAACCTATGACTGAATATATCCATTGCATAATAGTAGAAACTAAACTTAGAACAAAAAATGGAAGAGATCAACACTGTTCCCTATTGAATAGATAACTTTAAGAAGTCTGTATAATCTCATATTTCAAGCCTCACCAGTTTTACTAATGTGACATGGTTGTCAGATGAAAGAAATTGAGTAAGATATAACATAAAAATGGCATGCTCAGTAGTATATCATAACTTAGATTTACACTCTGCTACCATTATGATATGCATTCATAAGTATCACTGGGTTATTTATCACTATTATTAATCCTGTTTGCTGTAGTTGTGCCTAGAAGTCAATCAAGTGTGAGGTCTCATTGTACTAGACACTGTACAAATGAAGGCAGAAAAAGTCCCTGCCCATAAGTGTTTATTATATAAATAGAGAGACAAGGGTAGGTGAAAGGCATAGATAAAAAGTAAAAATTATCCTCATTATCTTCATTTTCTTTGCTGTTCAAAACCTTTCTGTGCAGTTATGTGAGTAGAGAGATCAGATGAGGGGAAGGACAAAGAAAATTCAGGCCACAGGGGGTTGCAATGAGCAGCCAGCAGGACAGAGATTCATAGATGATTCATAGATGTTAAGGTCAGAAGGGACCTCAGTAGGTCATCAAGTCCGACCCCCTGCCC
Source organism: Gavialis gangeticus (assembly GCF_001723915.1). Lineage (NCBI taxonomy): Eukaryota > Metazoa > Chordata > Crocodylia > Gavialidae > Gavialis > Gavialis gangeticus. Next base: position 66,576,729 of record NW_017729029.1, on the reverse strand, counting down.
TGGGCAAGAAAGAATGCTGGGATCAGACGACACCAGCTAGGTGCTTGTCCAGTTTCATGTTGAAGACCCCCAGGGTAGGGGAGAGCACCACCTCCCTTGGAAGCCCATTCCAGACTGTGGCAACCCTTACTGTGAAGAAATTCTTTCTAACATCCAACCTAAATCTGGTCTCTGTTAATCTGTGGCCATTGTTCCTAGTTAATCCAGGGGGTGCCCTAGTAAATAGAGCATCTCTTATTCCCTGCTGCCATCCCCTGATGAATTTATAGGCAGCCACAAGATCACCTCTCAGCCTTCTCTTGTGAAGGCTGAAGAGATCTAGGTCCCTCAGTCTCTCCTCATAGGGCCTTGCCTGCAGGTCTCTAACCATACGAGTGGCCCTCCTCCAGCCCCTCTCAAGATTCTCTGCATCACTCTTGAAGTACAGCACCCAAAACTGGATGCAGTACTCCAACTGTGTGCTGCATAGAGGGGAAGCATCACCTCCCTGGATCTGTTTGTCAGGCATCTGCTAATGCATGAGAATGTGCGGTTAGCCTTGTTGATGACTTCATCACACTGATGACTCATGTTCATCTTGGAGTCAACTATGACTCCAAGAACCCTTTCTGCTGCTGAGAAGGTCATCCCCCAGCCTGTAAGTGTGTTGGTGGTTTGTTTTGCCTGCACTTGTCTTTGATGAACTGCAGCCCATTTCATTCTTCCCATTTTCCAACCTGTCCAGATCTGCCTGGATCCATACCCTACCCTCTGGTGTGTTCACTTTGCCCCATAATTTGGTATCATCTGTGAACTTGGATAAAGTGCTCTCCACCACTTTGTCCATGTCACTGATGAAGACATTGAATACCACCAGTCCAAAGGCCGAGTCTTGTGGGACTCCACTGCCCACATCATTCCAGGTTGATACTGACCTGTCCACCACCAGTTTCTGGGTGCAACACCTAAGCCAGTTTGCTACCCACTTTTCTGTGTAATTATCTACATTACAGCCTGTCAGTTTATTTATGACAACAGAATGAGATACTGTATTGAAGGCCTTCTTAAAGTCTAGGTAGATGACATCTATCTCAACTCCTGTGTCTAAGCATTTTGTGACCCGGCCATCAAAAGAAACACGGTTAGTCAGGCAGGATCTACCTGCGATGAATCCATGCTGATTTTGTTTTAGCATTATTTCCCCTGCTGGGCTCCCACAAATGTGATCCTTAATGATTTTTTCCAGAGTTTTTCCAAAGATAGAGGTGAGACTAACTGGCCTAGAGTTTCCCAGTTTATCCCTCCTCCCCTTCTTGAAAATAGGGACCACATTGGTCCTTTTCCAGTCCTCTGGGACCTGACTGGAGCACCATGAGTGCTTGAACAGTCATGCCAGTGGCTCTGCTATGACACTGGCCAATTCCTTCAGCACCCTTGGATGAAGTTCATCTGGGCCCGCTGACTTGACATGGGAGAGAATTAATTGGAGTGAAGAGTGTAGAAGGCAATGTGCTGATATAATTTGTGTCAGTTAGTCCTTTCTTGAACTACTTTCTGCTTCTGCTCTATTTCTGCTCTGTTGGCCTTAGTCTCTGACTTCTATGTCTGGGGTAATGTGAAAGCTGCATGGCTCCTGCTTCCTCCTCCCTCCTCCCCTCCCCTCCCCCCCCACAAATGGAGAGAGTATCCTCTGTACAGTTCAGGGTCTTGAAAGAGGCTGGGGGAAGAGTTAACTTAGCCTGGAGCCAATTATACTCCATCCCACTCCAGTTCAGTAGTATGTTTCAGTTGCTTTCTTGAGATATGTTGCTGTTCTCTGTCTCTGGCTGGTTTATCTCTGCAGTTCTTTTTTTTTTTAAGGGACATACTAGAAAGGAGGAAGCCAGTAATATCCCAGAGTCTAGCAGGATTTCTAGGCTCTGGGGAGGGAAGTATAAAGAAGACTCCTTTTTATAGCTCTAGATTCAAAATGCAAAGATAACCCATACAGTAACCATGGACTTGTCAAGAGCAAGTCCTACTTGACCAGCTTGATTTCCTTTTGCAACAGGTAATGGAAATTGTGAATGGGAGGAGACCAATGTGATATACTTCAACTTTAGCAAGGTTTTGTGTACTCTTCCATATGACATTCTCATCATTCTCATCTCATTACTTTATGGTAGATACATAAATGGTTAGATCATTGTGCTCAAAAATAGTCAAAAATGTCTAGTCGGAAAGAAGTACTGAGTGGGGTTCCCCAGCACTCTGTCCTGTGTCTGTAACTATCTTCCCAAATGAGGATGGGATTTAGTATGTAGTTAGCAGATAACATCAAGCTAATGGGATAGTAGAAACTTTGGAAGATAAGTACCTTTTCTAGTTCTTCTACATCTGTTCTGAAATGTGGAGACCAAAATTGTACAGAATATTCAAGGTGTAGGCATACTTTGGATTTTTATAATGGCATAATGATATTCTCCATTTTGTTTTCAATCCACTATTAATGATGCCCACATTTTTATTGCTCTCTCTTGGTTGCTAGTACACAATGAACTGACATTTTTTGAGAACTATCTACAATGACTCTAAGATCTCTTTCCTGAGTCATAATAGCTGGTTCAGAAGCCAGCATAGTGTATGTACTGTTTAGATTATTTTCCCCATGTGCATTACCTTGAACTTGTCAGTGATAAAGTTCATCTGCTATTTTTTTCCTCTTCCACTTAGCTTGGTGATATCCTTCTGCAGCTCCTCTCTATTAGCTTAGGATCTGACTATCTGAAATGCAAGCTGAATATGAGTCAACATTTTCTCTTGTTGCAAAACACACCAGTAGCCTCCTGGTTTCTATTAACAGCAGTGTCACCTCCAAGTCAAGGAACTGCATGGATCACCTGCAACTGTGCGGAGGTCTTTTTCCACTTGTTGGTGCTGATTGATCCAGGTGCAGCAAGTATGGTTCACAACTACACATACCCCTCCTTGGGCAGCTAGGAGATAATCCAAAGCCATACTGTTTTTGGTAGCCACCTGCTCTATCTGGGTGATTTCATCACTAAGAGCTCCTAGGGCATCGGCTCTAGCATTAAAGAATTCTTCTATGACTCCTGACATATTTACAATGGTTCTTTCTAATTCAGCTACCCCCAACCAAGGGAGAAATGCCCTAGTAAATTGATGGAACCTGGTGGGTCGGTGGACCAGTGAGTTTTCAACTGCTTACTTATGTCTGGGCAAGCCAGGTGGGAGATTAGACGCTTCATGCCGAGAAAGGCTTGGGTGCAAATCAAACTCCAGGACAATTCTCCCCAGAGTACAGGTGCTGACCCAATGCCATGGCAAAATTTTGTGGGCATCATTCCCGCATAGCCAGAACAAGCCTGGAGCAGCTATAGTGCTGAGGTCCCTACAGGTTGTGCTCCCAGTTCAGCACTTTTGATTGACCTGTAAGGTATAGGAAGTGAAAGTTGGCTCCCCACCAACCTGCGCTGAGATATTGATTGATTACAAGAAGTAGAACCTAACAGCACATAGAATTCAGACATGTTCATTACCAGACTATCGGTATCCTCCAGGATTCTATGGATAGTGAGAGACCCACTGGTACACTGAAAGGACATGTTTCCCAGCAGGGTCCCAGACATATTATGGGAGTGATAATCAAAGGTTACCTGGCATTTGCGGTAGTGCCCCACTGAGTAACCAGCTTTGCTCATCCTACCACCCCCATTGGACCTATAACAGAGGGCTGCCTCAAGTCTAGAGGATGGTCTCCAGCTGTCTTGAGTCTTTTGTCACCATTCAGGGATCGACTGCTGCGTTCTGTTAGAGTGGGAGGAAAATCTGACAAAGCTAGTATTGGTACTGTTTTCCCAATCCTCAAGGGGAATCAGTACCCCAAGCATTGGAATTCCTCTGGCACGGTGTGTAGGCCCATGTATGCACACCCAGCAGTTCGTAAGATTGCCTGCACTAGCAATGCTCTGCCCTAGGAACATAATACTGTTCTCCTCCCATGCTCTGACTAAAACTCCTGGCATGAAGCAGAGCAAAAGAAAAGGCAACATTTCAGGGCCTACTCGAGTGGGGTTCCAAATGTTGCTATCCCTTGGAACTTCAAGGGCCTACCCTGGACTAAAATTTCAGCCTCCAGCACACTACTACCAATAAAATACTGACCACAAGAATACAGAAAAGCATTACACCCTGGGGAGTTTCTAACGCTGCGTAATTATCTGCGACCACCCAAAGGTTAGTGTGATTCATACTAAATTACTAAAGGCAATTCAACACATAGAACAAAAGTTCATAGCCTCAAGTCAAACTTGGCTAGCTGTCCAGGCTATTTTTTGAGATTTTGTTGTCTGATCTTCACTCACAAGGAACCTCTTCGAGATTTTGTTGTCAGATCTTCACTTACAGGGAACCCTCTGGATCTTCATGGAGGTATTGCTGGTGAGAGAAGCCTTCCACTCCGTTGAGGTGGTTACCTTCTTGCAGTGGGAGGTATGAACTCAAGCAGAAACCTCGGCAACTTTCACAGCAGTTGGGGTGGTTAGCAGGACCTGGAAAGGTGTCCTTCCACCGAGGCTGCAGGTAGCCCTTCCTCTGGTGGACCTTAATCAGGACTCAATCTCCTGGTTTGACCAGATTGACAACAGAATCACCATCTAGAGACTGATGTTGTGTTGTGGCCTTAACCTGCAACAAGATAACCTTAAGGGCCTTGGTGAGTCCTTGGCAGTAGGTTAATAAAGAATCAAGGAGATGGGTCAGGTGTTGGGGGGGAGATGCGGCCAGTCTCCTCATGGGTCAACCCATAACAATCTCAAAAGGGGTCAGACCTGAGGACCTTTGAACAGAATTTCGGATTTGGAAAAGTATCAATGGGAGGGCCTCGGGCCACTTTAGACCAGTTT
>NW_017729029.1:66562019-66566846 GCF_001723915.1 Gavialis gangeticus | reverse complement strand
AACAGAATTTAGGATTTGGAAAAGTACCAATGGGAGGGCCTCAGGCCACTTTAGACCAGTTTTTTCACAAGTCTTTGCCAAGTGAAGCTTAATATCAAAGTTTTTCCGTTCCACTTTACCCCCACTCCGAGGATGATTTGGGGTGTGGAGCTGGTATCAGATGGAAAGAATCTTGCAAATGTGTTGGACCACCTGGCCAACAAAATGGGAGCCATGGTTCGAGTCCAGGAAAAGGGGTAGACCGAAGCAGGGCAGCAGGTCAAAAAGAAGCTTTTTGGCCACCGTAAGGGCATCAGCTCGCTGGCAAGGGTATGCTTCAGGCCAACCACTAAAAAGACAGACAATGACCAACACATACTTCCAGGGTCCCGACCTGGGCAACTCGATGAAGTCCATCTGGAGATGGGAAAAGGGGTAAAGACCTAAAGGTCTGTGGAATGCATGTGGCTGGCGGGATGGCCAGCCAGGATTGTGTCGCTGACATTGTGGACACTGGCGACAAAAATGGGCAGTCACGGAGGAAAAACCAGGGGCAATGGTGGTTAACTTCAGCTACCATCCCCCCTTTGGCCGAATGGGCCACTGAGTGGGCCATTTGAGCAAAGGGAGACAGCAGGGTCCTGGGGGCTACAAGGCAACTAGACGGGTGCCGCCACAAGGAGTTGGAGTGGAGAGAGCAGTCTGCGGAGATCCAGGTGTCCTTTTTGGCATCTGGGGCGGCATCCTGGAGAAAGGGGAGGTCAGGGGAAACAGGGGAAGAGAGCTAGAGAACGGCCTGAAGGACTGGAGCTGAGAGTTCTAACTGGGTGGCGGTCTTGGCCACGGCGTCTGCCCTATCATTTCCCAGAGACACAGGATCATCAGTAGCAGTGTGCGCTTTGCACCATAGAACAGCAAGGGTGGAGGGAAGGAGAATAGCATCCAGGAGAGCAGTAATAAGGCTGTGGTGAGAGATGGGAGTCCTAGCAGAAGTAAGAAATCCTCTCTGTTTCCAGATCTGTTCAAAAGAATGGCAGACACCAAAGGCATAGTGAGATTCTGTATAGATATTAGCAGATTGTTCAACAGCAAGGTGACAGGCATGAGTGAGAGCAATGAGTTCAGCAGCTTGAGCACTAGTAACAGAAAGAGGAGCAGATTTAACAATGGTATGATCAGAACAAACAGCATAGTCAGCTCGAAGAATGCCATGATTATCTTGAAAACAGGAGCCATCAATGTAGAAAATGAGGTCAGGGTTAGTCAGAGGGGTATCGGAAAGATCAGGATGGGGAAGAGAAACAAAGTGTACAAGCTGAGTGCAGTCATGGGGTTGACCGTCTGAGAGTGAAGGAAGAAGAGAGGCAGGATTGAGAGGGTCACAGCCGACAAGGGTCATGTGGTCCGCAGCCAGGAGAACCACCTCATAGCGGGTTAGACAGCCAGGGGACAAGTGCTGAGTCCTGCCGCGCTGGACGAGGGTGAGGACAGCGTGCGGGACAGCAACAGTAAGGGGGTACCCAAGGACAAGGTTGACAGTTTTAGAAACTAGCAGAGCGGCAGCAGCAACAGTGCAGAGACAAGGAGGAAACCTCGAATTGACTGGGTCAAGGGAGGCACTATAGTAAGCAATAGGATGGTGCGGGGAGGGTCCGAAAGGCTGAGTCAAGACACCAGAGGCAGTGCCTTGGTGCTCGTGGCAGAAGAGAGTGAAAGGTTTAGAATAGTCAGGCAGACCAAGAGCGGGAGAAGAAGAAAGGGCTTGTTTGAGCTGACAGAAAACAGATTTATGGACGCCTTCCCAGGATAGTGGGTCAGGGGAAGAGTCACAGGTCAGAAGGGTGAGAAGTCTGGAAAGTCCAGAATAATTAGGAATCCACTGCCAGCAGTAGTTGGCAGCACCTAGAAAACTACGAAGTTGAAGTTTAGTCTGTGGGCGTGGAAGGGAAAGAACAGCAGAAAGACAATCAGGAGACAGGTGACAGGTACCGTGAGAAATAGTGTACCCAAGATAGGTAACAGAAGTCTGACAGAATTGGAGCTTAGAGCGGGAGGCTTTGTGGCCCCGTGCTGCAAGCTGTTCTAAAAGAGCAACAGAGTCAACTTGGCAATGAGGGAGGGTATCAGAACAGAGAAGCAAATCATCTACATATTGAACTAGCACAGAATCATGAGGCAACTGGACTGTATTGAGGTCAGACTTGAGAAGTTGGCTATATATGGTGGGTGAGTTACGAAATCCTGGAGGCAGATGGGTGAAGGTGTATTGCAGACCCTGGTAGGTAAAAGCAAACAAATATTGAGAGTCAGGGTGAACTGGTATAGAAAAAAAGGCATTAGAGAGATCCATCACAGAAAAATAAAGAGCAGAAGCAGCTATTTGAGAAAGTACAGTGGCGGGATTGGGTACCACAGCTGTCAAGGAATTCACAAAATTGTTAATAGCATGCAAATCTTGAACAAAATGATAAACAGGCAACCCCTCAGGTGTACACTTCTCCTTCTTTCAGACTGTAAGGATCGGAGTATTACAAGAAGAATGGGTGGGTACAAGGACACCCTGTTCTCGGAAATCTTGTATTACAGGAGCAATGCCTCTGGAGGCAGCAACTGATAGCGGGTATTGTGGGATCGATGGGGGAGACACTCCTGATTTAACCTTCATAGAAATTGGGATGGCACCCTTGAGAAGCCCCACATTGGTTGTGGAGTGGGATCAAAAGGACTCAGGAAGGTGAGCCAATGGTTCCTGTTGCAAGGAGAAAGAATTGGGCTCGGGTTCCTGTTTCATTAGTGTCATTATCAAGGCAGGAATTTGTGTCGGGGGTAATGTAAGGAAGACCCCATCTGGAGAACAGTAAACTGTTGCCCACAATTTGCAAAGGTGGTCTCACCCCAACAGATTTACAGAGGAGCAAGGACTCAGCAAAATGGCATGTTTCTCAGTAAGGGGACACAAGGTAAACAAGAGCAACTGTGTAACAGGGTGGTTAATGGATTGATCCCTAATACCTACAGCAGTGATTACTTTACCAGAAACGGGAACCTTAGAAACAAAACCAGAGCTAAGTATAGACAAAGAAGCACCGGTGTTGACAAGAAAAGGAACAGTTTGTCCTCCCACAGTAACAGGTATTGTAGCATCAGAAAAGGTAGAAAGTAAAGGGGCTAGAGTCTCTGGGTCTTCTCGACTGTCCTAATACAGATTTTCAATTTTGAGGGACTGGAGAGGAGCTGGTCTGGGCGGTGGAGCTCGGTGGGTGCCTGGCTGAAATGGAGGGGCACTAGCTGAGAGTGGGGGCCCTCGGGGTTTATTCAGGCACTCATTTTTCCAATGGCCTTTTTGCTTACAGTAGCAGCAGACATCATTGGGAATGCCAGAGGGCCTAGCGAAATGGTCCTACAGGGCACCGTGGTCTGGCGCCACCCTGGAGATCTTTGATTTGCAAAGCCATCAGTTTGTTCTGAGACTTTGATTTTTGCTGTTGGGCTTTAGTATAGAAGTGAGTGGCAGCAGCCAAAACTTCGGTGAGGGGTTTAGTTTCCCACCTGACCATGGCATTTTGCAGGGGCTCAGAGATCCTAGGTAACAGCCCTAAAACAAAGGTCTGAATAATCATGGCAGGGAGGCTGGTTTCTCAGTCCTGATTGCCAGAATGTGTCTTAAAGGCTTGCATCAGGAGAGAATAGTAGTCAGCAGGATGTTCTTCTGGCTTTTGCTTGCAGGTGGAAATTTTAGACCAATCTGTTTTTTGTGGGGAAACCCTGGGGACGGCCTCAAGGACCTGTTTATAGAGGTTCGGCAGATGGTTCTTGCCAGGGTCTTGAGGCCAGTTGGCCGCTTTAAGGAGGGTGTCTTTTTGGTTTCCCTGAGGCCATGGGACCGGCTGGCAGTGGCGGGAGCGGGACCCAATGATTCAACAAATTGTCTAGGGGTGAGTCATTTGGTGGCAGAGGCAAAGCGGGATAAAGCCTAGCTGGACACGGTGAACAAGGGGCAGATGGGCTCGGCCCTTGACACTGGAGATCTTTAACTTGATTCTGAAGGTGATCGATTTGCTTCTTAAATTTTTCTTCATTATCCTTATAGGAAGCCACAAGGGAGCACTTATGGTTCTTTTCAGACTTTTCTTCCCACAGTTACCAGGGTTCCATTTGAACAGAGTGCTTGCTTTCCAAATTTTCTCAGAGATGTTTGAGAATATGATGATCCCACGACTCATCTAGGGGCTAGCACAATATGGAGTCACCATCGGTATACCAGTTCCATTTAATTAAGTACTGCATTGACCGGGGCCCATATTTCAGATACATAAACCAGGCGGAATCCTGCGGCGGGGCCTTAGAGGTCCTGCTACCCATTGTCACACCTTCCTGACTTACTGACACCAAAACAGGCAGGTACTTACCCAGGCCAGGGATTTTTCCAGAGCCAAACAGATGGATGGTAGATCAGGGTCCAGGGTGTCGAGGCCTCAGAGCCGAAGAACCAAGTCGAGGATAGCCTTCTCAGAGCGACGGAGTTGAAGAGCCGAGGCAAGGGTCCCACTTGGGGTGGTCTGTGTGAGGACACATCTCGGACAAGTCCCCAAGATGATGTGGAAATTCAGACAGAATCACTGTTTGGCTATCAGAAGCACTTTATTTTGCATGGCCATGGGAGAACAACAAGAGGCAGCTCGTTCTCAACAGAAAAAAAGCAGACTTCTTTATATACTGATAAATCGCATACAGATCAGCCCGCACCATAACATACTCTTGGCAGTCTGACAATGACTCATCCTGGTATCTTGCTGAACCAGGAGCATTTTCTCAAGCTGTCTCCTGATAAGCTTATCCTGACGGCTG
>NW_017729029.1:66551933-66561936 GCF_001723915.1 Gavialis gangeticus | reverse complement strand
TTTTCTTCCCACAGTTACCAGGGTTCCATTTGAACAGAGTGCTTGCTTTCCAAATTTTCTCAGAGATGTTTGAGAATATGATGATCCCACGACTCATCTAGGGGCTAGCACAATATGGAGTCACCATCGGTATACCAGTTCCATTTAATTAAGTACTGCATTGACCGGGGCCCATATTTCAGATACATAAACCAGGCGGAATCCTGCGGCGGGGCCTTAGAGGTCCTGCTACCCATTGTCACACCTTCCTGACTTACTGACACCAAAACAGGCAGGTACTTACCCAGGCCAGGGATTTTTCCAGAGCCAAACAGATGGATGGTAGATCAGGGTCCAGGGTGTCGAGGCCTCAGAGCCGAAGAACCAAGTCGAGGATAGCCTTCTCAGAGCGACGGAGTTGAAGAGCCGAGGCAAGGGTCCCACTTGGGGTGGTCTGTGTGAGGACACATCTCGGACAAGTCCCCAAGATGATGTGGAAATTCAGACAGAATCACTGTTTGGCTATCAGAAGCACTTTATTTTGCATGGCCATGGGAGAACAACAAGAGGCAGCTCGTTCTCAACAGAAAAAAAGCAGACTTCTTTATATACTGATAAATCGCATACAGATCAGCCCGCCCCATAACATACTCTTGGCAGTCTGACAATGACTCATCCTGGTATCTTGCTGAACCAGGAGCATTTTCTCAAGCTGTCTCCTGATAAGCTTATCCTGACGGCTGCCGCGTTGTTCTCACTCAGCCTTCACCCATATCCCTCATCCTGTCCTGACACGTATACACTCCTTTCAGTACTTTTCCATTCCTCATCAGGTGAATATTAGGAAATGTTATATATGAAGCTAGTTAAGCACAGGAACATATTACCTATGTATTACAACTTCCAACAGCAGCTGTGTTGTTGCCATCCTTTGATGTTTTCAAGACCAGACTGCACAAGCACTTGTATGACATAATTTAGACAGGGAAGATCAAATTTGAGCAGGGAGTCAGACTAGATGTCTTCTTGAGGCTTCTGCCCCACTTTTCTATGGCTCTATGATGAACAATCCTTTTTAGAGTTCTGTTAATTCTTAATACCTCAAATTCTTAATTTCTCCTACTCTTCCTCCTCTATAACACAGGTTCTCTAACCATGTCTTGGAAAATACTAACAATGTCTGTTTCTTCAGCAAGCAGCCATCAGCAGTTCCATCAGAATCTCAAGGTTTGATCAAGCAGAAATAAACATTTTACCAATTATGCCATATACCTAACTCTGTTAAGGTTAGAAAGCATTAGTGGATGTTGTTTTTAAAGAACTAAACAGAAATAGGTCTTTTCCATCCTTCTTCTGTGGTTTTATTTAAGGTTTGTTAAAACTATTTTCCAAAAAGCTGTATTGTTATTTCTTTTAATATTTTTATCTATTTTCAAACATTAAAAAAAAAACCTTTCTTGGATATCCCATCTTGGAGTCTGGCAGATTTTTCATTTTCTCTGTTGGATATAAGATAGGTTACTCATTTCAAAACTCACATTCTTTGGGGAGGAGAATTGAGGAAAGACACTAATGGGAAATCTCAAGATAACATAAGTTTGGAAAACAAAAATCAATTCCAAACTAGGGTGAAACACTGCTGATATTTGTTTTGTTATGGGATCAACACTGATATTGGTTTTGTGGATAGGCAGAAAGGTCAAGGACTATAGGGATCTTTTCATTGTTATCAAGAAGATTGTTGCTAGGTTCCAATTCCTTCATGAATCCAAACATTGATGGAGAGATATCATAGGATCATAGATGTTGCATCTTTTAAAAATAATCTCTATCTGGTATAAGGAAAGTCTTGGTTAATCCATATTTGTTTAAGAATTGGGTTCAGGTCGCCTACTAAAACAACAGTAATTATAAGTGAGATGATTTGAAAATAAGAGAGAATGGAAAAATAAGAGAGAAATTTGGATACATGTTAATGTAGAAATGGAAGTCCATGAAATACTTCCTATAATGATCAAATTTATTCAGGATGTAGTAAATTTTCCCTTGTTAACTTTCCATAGTCATAAAAAGATGTTCTTTGTTTCAAGTGAGTACACTAGTAATACATTGTGACTGAATAATATAAGCAGTTGAGTCCTTCTGGCTTTAGAGAGCCCCTATAAAGCACTTGTACATACATGAATCAACCTGAAAAAATAAGAACTCATCTAAGTCATCCTTGGAACATCCTGCCCTGCACCCACATTTACACTCCAAGTCTGGAAGTACATTGACATAATTGTCCTCAACTTCTGTGCTCCAAGGACTCTTGAAACCAAGGCCTTGTAAGGGCATACAAAAGAACATTCCCAAGAGGACCCTCAGGACTATATCCAGGAACATGTCTCTGGGCTTCGGTGTGTTGAGCAATACTAATATGAACCTAAAGTAGTCCCAGTCTTATAGGATAACATTTTAAAGAGTGTCTAAATAACTTAAGAGCCTAAGAAGAAATCTACACTATAAACTTACCATGCCAGCAGTAATGCCAAGAAATGTCCTGGTTACAGGTAGACAAAATGTCAGGTTAAATAGCCTATGGGTATAGACAAATATAATGATTGTACTGGCATCCTTTAATAATAAGATAAACTGTTATAAATATAACTGTTAACAGTTACATGTTCTCAGAGTGATATAAGTTTTATCTGGAGTTACAGTTTTAACTATTTAATTACTTTGAATTCCTACAAGAGCATACAGATATAACAATTATAGTTGATGTGTTCTCGCAGGGTGTGTACAGATGTTAAACTTAGATTGATCTAACTAGGGCTACGGTGATCTAAGTGCCAAACTGTACAGGCATTTGGGAAGGTCAAATAAGGAAGAAACTGGCTGGCTTGATCCAATTTAGTCTACCTGAGGCAGTGAACTAAGACTGAGAATGGGTTAGATCAATCTAAACAAATGTCCCTCCAGGTTTGGAGCACAGCGCTAGGTCTGGGAAAGCCCAACCACTTGCTCTAGCCCTCAGGGCTGTGCTTTTTCTACCCCATAACCTGACCAGGCTATTTTTAGCTTCACACTCCTTGCATCTCTGGATAGATAACCCCCTCACAATCCATCAGCCTCCCCTGCCCCTTCCCCCCCACAAAAGACCAGCCAGCTAATAATAGAAGGTACTTAAGAATAGGAGGTACTTAAAGGATCCTGCCATACTGCCTCAGGATCTGACAACCCCCCTCTCCACAGACCTACACACTCTTCAGGATCCTGCCCACCAGTTCCCCAACCCTGACTGACTTATATCAAGTTCGTGGCATGGCTCCTGACACCAGCGGACATCTGTAAAACTGAAACCTGATCTACAATCAAATGGCTTAAAGTAACCTATGTAGTTATAGATTGTGCCCCCCTGAATGTGTACACATACCCTCAAACAACAACTCTCTTTACAGATCTCCATGCTACTTGCTGCATCTAAATGAGCACAGACATTTGGCTCCCTGGGGATAACTAGGAGGGAGACATCTTGTGCTGCTTCTAGTTGTCCCCCAGGAATGCTCATTTCATGAGCCCTCTGGCACACAGCAGGTTACCCTGAGTGGGGTAGGAGAGGCTGGGACCACCAGAGGTGCTGGCCCCAGCAGCCTTACTTGGGGTCCTTAGGGATGGGGAAGCTGCAGACACATTGTTCCTGCAGCTTGGAGTCTGGCTGACTGCTGGAGGATGGCTCAGCCATCCATGCTCCAGTTTGGGCTGTGCACACTGTCCCTGTGGGCGCCACCCTGCTTTTTTTTTTGCCCCTGGATCTCAGGGAAATGCCTAAATGTGCAATTTCAGGCACTGAAGATGGATCGTGCTCTTCTGGACATGGCCACTGTGGCTGTACAAGCTTGGGTATCTGAGCTAGCAGTTAATGTTAGTTTGGGTATATCTACACTGCATCCCAGTAAAGATATACCCTACTTGACTTAGGTCCAGATTCAGAAACTATTTAGGTACCTAACACCTATTTAAGCACCTAAACTTACTATTAATTTAGGTGCCAAAGATCATTAATCTAACATTCAGCTCTTACTGACTGGAGCTGCTAAATATATAGATGATTCTTAAAATTCTATCCATTATGGAAATAGTTTTCCTTAAACCAAAGAGACTAATAGCTTGTATATATTATGGGAATGGTATGTCTTAGCCAGAGAGCCTCAGTCCATAAACCAGTTTAGGTAAATTGAAGTAGATGCAAACCACATAACAAAATACAATTTAGACAAGTTAAAAACGATTATCTAGATTTTATTTGTTTAAACCTGCTATTGCTGTTGATACTACTACAACTAAATATTATTATTAACAATAACAACAACAACAACAATACTATTGTTATTAAATTTCTTAGCTTATTTCTCTATGCAGTGAATACCCAACATCCCCTAAGAAAGAGCCTTTTCCATTTAAAAAATCAGGTACATTTTAATTATATAGGAAATTTGGATGAAGTTCAGTTAAACAATTAAAGTGCAATATTTTTATTATTTAAGAACATAAAATATTTTAAATTTAACCTGAATTTTAAACTGGAATTTAGGGTAGAGAAGTGGCTTTTTATTTTAAACCACAACTAATACTAATATTCTTTTGTGTGTGTGTGTGCGTGCGTGCGTGCGTGCACGTGTGCATGCATGCATGCATCTGTGTAATATTATACAATATTAAAACATTGCTTCTCAAGAGTGCAAAAAGAAATAATTGGAAAACACAAAACTGAATGCTAGATATTAAAGTAAACAGCAGACAACTTACAGAAGAGCCCATACCAATATTGGTTTTGCTTTTATTTATTTTTGGTGTGCCTCAAGCTGTTAGTTTTCATCCCAATGCAAACAGAGTCCATCCCAGGTAGATATATTTTATTGAAAATATTTTTGGTAGTGCTTTCTACCTCTGCAAGCCAGCTATAAAGCAAGCAGATATCTAACAGAATACAGAAACCAAGCTACAGCAGTGGGAGAGGACCAAGGACTTTCTGTAGCATTTTATAGTAGAAGAGCTCTTCTATCCACTATTCTTATGTTCTTTATTTTTCTTGTCTCCTTAGCCTTCTCATTAGGGTAAACAAAAGTAATACTCCCTCAAAGATACCGCCTGGGGAATAAGGGCGGTTGAATCTGTTCAACTGAATTATTTTGCTTAATCATTTTGTCTGTCTGTTTCTTCCCGTTTCTCTTTCACTCAGTATAGTCACAACAATGAATCTCTCACTGACATAAAACATATGCTAACGATAGTTATGTATTTGAAGTAGAAGTCATAAAAAATTACGAATGTAATATTTTCATGACGCTTTCAAGATGATGTAACAATTGTGGTGAAAGGTATTCAGTTAGCATCAGTGTACTACAAAGAGTTCTTTATGCTGTGATCACATGACCTTCCTTGTCAGGAATACACACAGTTAATGTTAAGTAGTGTTTTCAGTGAGACATTAGCAAGTATTTAAGTGCTCTGTTGATCAGAGCCATATAGATGGAGAAAGGGGGTTGGCATTCTGATGTTTATATTTGATTCTGTATTTGATTATAAGCAACATAATTGATCTTGTGTAAAGCTGGGCCCTAAACAAAAAAGCCCAAAGAATATTTGGGAATATCTGCATCAAAATCTGTATCCAACCCTTCCTGTATGAAATCCAGCTCTACTTTTATCATCTATAGCTTGTAAACATTCTTCTTTTGAGACCTATTTTTAAGGAACTTGGATGGTAAAATAAAATTATATAACTTAATGCATGTGACACTTTAAACACTGCAGACATGTTGAGAGAGAAGGAGTTGTGTGTTTTTTATGTATAAATATTGTATTTCCCTCTGGTTATCTATTCGTTATTAGCCCTGACTGATTGCCAGGTGTTGAATGAAAGGATGTTAAAGAAATAGCATTGGAAGTGAAACAATGATAGAGCCTGGAGGAAACAGTGGGGAAGCTGTTTATTTCTAATATTCCTTAGCTGACTCCATCCAGGTCAGAATGGTTTATTCCCCTCAAGGTTGTGCCTAAAATAAAAGGAAATTCTAAACCTCAGACATGCTGGTCATGAGAAGGAAGAGATAAAGCAGGTTGTCAACAGACAGAAACTGATGCCCAGACTGGCAGGTAGATGGGGCATGCTGCACACTAGAAAATGTAATTCTCCCAACACCAAATGGGAATAAGCTGGCCTTCCACTGTGACAATGAGGGCCTGTTGGAGCCAGGAGGCTTAGTTTATGTTATAGCCAGTTGGCTCAGGGTTGTGTTTGTTTACATTATACCGGAGGACCGGGCGAGGCTGTAGGGGTGGAAGAGGCCTCAAGGGGAGCCCCCCAGTAAGGTGGGCGTGCTCCGAGCGCCAGGGAGGGCGCTGTAGTGGTGCGAGAAGCACTGTAGGCCCAGTGGGCATGGGCGTGAGAAGCGCGAGGGCGCGAGAATTACAAGTAGGCCCCAGTGGGACATAGGCCCAAGAAGGCTGGTCTGGGGGCCAGGTAAGGCTAAGGCCCCCTGAGCCCCACCTGGGAGAAGCCCGAGTCGGGCATATGACCCTAGAAGGGGTCTGGGGCCAGGTAAGGCTGAGGCCGCCTGAGCCCCGAGCGCAGGAAGCGCGAGTACAGGACCGAGTTGGGGGAGGAGCGCGGGAAGCGCAAGCGAGGCCCGAGTCGGGCGTAGAACCCTGCAAGGGGTTGGGGGCCAGGTAAGGCTGAGGCCGCCTGAGCCCCGAGAGTGCAAAATGCGAGGAGCACAGGAAGCGCGAGTACAGGCCTGAGTCGGGCGAAAAGCGCAGGAAGCGTGAGTACAGGCCCGAGTCAGGCAAGGAGCGCGGGAAGTGCGGGACGCAGGCCCAAGGGAGGGTGACCGTGAGAGATACTGGAGGCAGGCCCCAGTGGGGCGCCGCCTGGAAGGGAGAAGCCCCAGTAGGGGCGAGTAGAATGAGCGGACCCCGGAGGGGGAGCGGATAATTAGTAGGCCTGAGAAGGCCAGCAGAGGGGCGCCGGTTGCGTGATAAGCCCAGGGGCGCCGTTGCATGATAGGTTCAGGGCTTTAGGCAAGGCGCATATCAAGAGGGTGCATAGCGAGAGGGCACATATCAAGAGGGCGCATATGGACAGAAACCCAGGAGCAGGCTACTTCGGACAGTCCAGGAGATCGGCCGTTGAGGGCTGGCAGAGGGAGTAGCCTCAGATGCATGGGTGTAGTAAAATTGGCTCCGTGCCAAGGAAAGTCTGGAAGGCAGCCTTCCATTGAACAATATAAGATCAAAGACATGGCGGGCGAGATTGAGGGTGCATTCGGGAACCAGACTTGGCATGGTAGACAAGGGCGCTAGGGGAGGTCACGGCACCCCTAGGGCATCCTGTCACAGGGCCCCTCTCCATGTGCAGGTAAGGGTGAAGTAGGATCTAATGCACAATCTACACAATCATGCCTCCTGCCATTCCACACATGCATGGCAGGAGGCATGATTGTGGAGTCACATATTAAATGCCATCATGCCTTATTGCCAGGGCAGAGGAAAGCTCGTTACTGCTGTGCAGTGGCATCACATCATGGTTAGTGCCTGGCAATGCTACTCCACTATAGCAATGAGCTACCGCTCAGTATGGTCTCATGTAGATGTGTCCCCGTCTGCTAGTTCCTGAACCCCATAGAGGGCATGTCTACATGTGCAATTAATGCAACTGAATTTTCTGTGAAGAAAAATCAGGTTCATTAAAGTGCTCTGGAGCACACATCTATGTCAGGATTAAATTTGCTCCCAATGGGAGCCATTGAGTCCAGGGCTGCTCCTACCCCCCTGTCCTATTCTGTCTCTCTTCAGCAGCCAGGGAGAGCTCCAGGCCCTCCCAGCTGCCAGCCCGTGGCTGTCAGGGACTGCAGCCCAGCTTCGCAATGATGGCTTGGGGTGATGTCCCAGGCCCAAGCATGGGGGTGAAGCAGCACTGGGACTCAGGGAGAGACCTGATAGGTAAGCAGTGCCAGGACTGGACAGGAAGATGTGAGGGTAGAGCCAGAAACTGAGCTGCACCAGAGCCACATAGAATTGCCCCCTTCCCTATCCCCTAAGGCCCCCTGCTGGCTATGCTGATCTGCAGCAATTTGCTGACTGGAAGCATTTTTTTCCCGACCAATGTCTACATGTGCACTACTGCACAGTAGCTAATGTGCCATTAATCTAGTATAGTAAAAGTTCTATTAACTGGCATCTTACAAGCCAGCATGTTCCACTAACCGGCATGCCAGCTTGTAAGATAAAGTGAAACCGGAAGTGCCCACCATGGCACTTCCAGTTTCTCTGAGCCCCCATGGCTTGAGGCAAAGCAGCCTGCACTGTTGAGTCCCCACAGCCTGGGGTCATAACAGGCTGTGTGGAGCTGTGTGGGGCCTGCCTCCCTCTTCCAAGGGGCCTGCAGGGCCCACAGGATGGGTGGCTATGTGGCGGGAGGGGTGGCAATGCCGCAGGAGGGGTGGAAGTACACCCCAGACACAGCAGGAGAAGCGGTGGCCAAGGCCACTCAATTAACCAGCATATTTTGGGGGATGCTGGAAAACACAGCTTTTACTGTACCTGTATTTGTTTGTACTAGCAAAAGTGCATTAGCCTAATTTACTGCACAGTGGCCATGCCTACAGATGCATTGACTGTGCAGGAACTTACCATGCAGTAGGCATTTTTTAAGTTGGCCTCTACATGTGCAGCCATTAAAGCACAGTAATGCTGTATGTAGACTGACTTGGGACTAAAGTTAGTCCCAAGTCAGTCCACACACACAGTGTTACTTCACAGAAAGCCGTCTACATGTGCATTACTGCAGAGTAACTAATCAGGTGTAAATTTGATACCAGAATAATGCTGGTATCAAATTTAAGCCCCAGTTGGCTTAAGTTACCATATTTACTGTACAGTAAGGGCATGCACATGTAGACACACACTGTTACTAAGCAGAAATTTCCAGTTACTGCTCAGGAACCCTAAATTACTTCATAGTAAATGTGCATGTCTCAACATGCCCAGTAAGTCCTGAAAACATGTAGACACAGATGCTTTACAGCACATTAGGCTAATTTAATGGGCTGTAAAGCGCCTCATGTAGACACACCCAGAATATTGCTATTTTAGTGTGGCACTATGTCCAGGCAAATATTCTTTGTACAGCTGCCTAGTGCCATATCAATAGTTAAGGTTGCCTGCCTTTTAAAGGGCCATGGGGCTGGGACTAGGCAATAAATATCAAACCCAATTAGAAAGGGGACAACTAATTATGCAAGCCAAAAAATAGATCAATTAGGAAAAGGCTGTTAAAGGAATCTGGAGCAGATTCTGAGGTAGGACATTAAAGGAAAGTGTGGGTTCTCCTTTCAAAAGTGAGGGGAACAAGTGAAAAATCTTTTTGGAGATGTAGCCTATTGTGGACAGAGGAATATTCTGTGTTGATGTTTTGCCTAAGTTTGATGCTGATGGATGTGGCAGTCAATCCATCTCAGCCTAGGAAATAGCACACATTTATCAAAGAATGTCAGAAGATGATCAGCCCCTGAAACTAAGGCAGCAGCTAGCCTAAAGTCAGACTCCTGGAGGGAAATTCTTACATATACCAAAACTAAATGGGAACTATAGTAGTAACCTGTTTGGAAACTATGGGGCTGCAGCCTAGAAATCCAGGCTAAGTGTGGTTGTGCTATGTGATTCTACTCGGAGGGCATATTTACACATGCAATTAATACACATGAATACACTCCAGAGCTTATTACTCTGATGTTCACTGCTCCTGGACATGCCATTCGAACATGCATCTTGGAGCAATAAACTCCAAAGTAATAAGCTCCAGAGTTTATTCAGGTACAGCGTGTAGAGCTGGGTTGGAGCAGCCCCAGCTGGCAGGGAGCATGGACAGGGGTCAGCCTGCCAGCCTGGGACTGCTCCCTGTTACCTCTCAGCTCCATGTTCTTGGGGAACCCTGATATAGGACGCAGACTGTCTGACTCACAAAGAATCCCCCCCCACC
>NW_017729029.1:66548481-66551172 GCF_001723915.1 Gavialis gangeticus | reverse complement strand
AGCTCCGTATAGAAACACAAGTAACACAAGCAGCACATTAATAGAATTACCAAGACCCTAGAAACGTATCCCTAATAAATGAGCACACCTCAAAGTAATGGGCAAATCTGGTAACATCCCCTTGGCTCAACGTGCTGTGGAGGGGGCGGCTGGGGCATGAGGGTGCTTCAGTGTAGGGCTAACCAGTAGGCAGCCACTGCACTGAAGCATCCTCATGCCCCAGCTAGCTGGGGCAGTGTCTACACATGAGCTGTGGCAGAGTAAGAAATTCTGCAGTAGGATAGTACTTGTATTGACAAGTACTAACCTGCAGTGGAGTAAATTAGTTTATTCTGGCCTTAAAGGGGTGCATGTGTAGACACGTGACTTCTACTGTGCCGCTAGTCAGCTGTGCAATAAACATCTCATGTAGACACACCCAGATTGAAGCATAACAGGGAATTTCCTGAGCTTAGTCTGGGTAGAATCATATGCTACCCAAAGGTGCACTCAAGAGAGACAGAAAGGGAATGAAAGTTACCATTTGCTCTGTATCTGAGCTGTGCAACTTGTAAGACAATTTTGGTAGAACAAACTTTCATCAAAAACTACATTCTTGGTTTACTGAAAGATTTCTAATAATAGTGGGGAGACCTATTAAATAGGTCTTTGAGTAGTCTAATTAGCATATATCTAGAGATGGAATCGATTTAAATACGCTCCATCTTCACATATTTTATGAACTTTTTGATTCACCAGCTTGTATAGCTTCTAAGTTGTATTATTATAGACGACCCAAAGTTACTCTCAGATTTAAACAACCTCCCTTCCCCAAGCCAAATACTTTTTAACTGATGCAAATTTAATCTCCAATTTAATATTATTCTGCATGTTTCTCTCATGTTATGTAACAGAAGATAGATGGGCATCTCTAGTGTTCTGGTGGGATGATGGAGTTTTCATGTTTAATCCCCCTATTAGCATTCTTTTTTTCTCCCATGTTTCTCCTCTACCTAATCCTGTCAGATTCGTATGTATCTCCCCTTTTCCAACTCTAATCCTGCTAGCAACAGTTGATTTCCCTAGGTTCCAGCCAGTGTCTTGCATTTTCTTATAATTTTTTAATCTCCTGCCACATATTTGTATGTGGCCCAACAAACTGTCTTACCTATTCAGTTTCAATAACTTAGCAAGATAGACTGCTAATTCTTTACTCTGTACTTGCATTGGCTGCTGTTTTCAATTCTTGTGATTTCTGGATCCCTACAGAATGTGTTTTGTGTTCATGACTGAACCTGGAAAGATGAAAAAGACCACAAAAATCTGAAAGCAAATGGCAAGCCAGCATAGCTTCACAAGTCCAGGGACGACCTCTGTCATAGATTTGTCAGGATGAGGAAATGTAGGTAAGAGACATCTGTTCAGATAGAGGAATGAAATCTTGAATCAGGTACTCCTCCATACTTGCAAGCCTAAAAGGGTCATGGATGAGGCAGATATCTGTGTTTTTATTGCTCTGTTTTATTACACTTTCTCAGAAAGTAGGGGTAATCTTCAAGTTTCCAAATGTCCTATTATTTTTTAGCTAAAAACAAAAAACACATAAGGGAAAAAAATTAAAAGATGATGCAGTGGGTAGAAAAGAGTGATGATATTCTCCCCATGAGGAAGAGTATCAAAGTACAAATATATAAATAATAAGTGGCATATTTAAAAATACATGATCTTTGTTCTTTAACTGTATTGTTCCAAATACAGTGTTATGATATTACAGTAATCCTACTGCTTTCAAGCCACAGCTTATATTTAGAAGAAAATAATGTCACATTTGTTAGCCACAGCTGTCTCATTCTAAAACTGCTTCTGCATGATTGGCAGACCCCTATTCTGCCTTCACATGGTGTTAAAGTATGCACCAGAAGAAGGTGAATTTAAAATGTGTCCACTTTCACAAATCCCTCTTTTAACTGTAGGAGGAATTAAACTTGTACAGTTTGAGATTATTCTGTAAGAAGCACATGAGGTTGTGAAGATCAAAGTTGTTGTGGCACAGATAGGAGCCAAGATCTTAGAAATAAGAAATGTCATTATTCAGATTTACTTTATGCTTTGTCATTTGCCATGACATTTTCATTGAAGTTAATCATAGCAACAAGCTATGTAGAATTCTCAAATGACATTTATCGTATCTGCACCTTTGTTATGGTGACTGGTGCTGCTAACAGATGTTGCTGCAATACAGGGAAATGGCTTGAATTTGCTTTAGCAGATAATTCTGAGGTTGCCAACGAGCTAGAGGCATTGTGTGGGGACTTCTCAAAATACTTAAAATTAAGCTTCTCTGGGCAGTGTCAAACTCAGAAATAGTTCAATGAGTACCCAGAAGAAAATGGGAAGCAGATGATTTTAAAAGACAGTTGTACAGGTTTTCCTCAGGCAACGTTTTAGAATTCCATGTAGGGAAAAGCTCTTTTGAGAATAGTGGGCCAGATCTTTAGTCTTCATAATATAAATGTTTTTACTGCTCAAGGCTACACAAAGGAGTCAGAAAGCTGACCTCATAAACAGATGGAAATCCCCCTGACATACAGAAACTGCTGTGTGGTTTATTTTTTGCCACATACTTCCACGTGTATCCAGTATAGGAGGAGAGAAAAAAGAAGAAATGGCCAAAGTGAAGTCAGAAGACGGTAGTGTTTTAGAAGATCTGCA
>NW_017729029.1:66540579-66543481 GCF_001723915.1 Gavialis gangeticus | reverse complement strand
TTTTTACTGCTCAATGCTACACAAAGGAGTCAGAAAGCTGACCTCATAAACAGATGGAAATCCCCCTGACATACAGAAACTGCTGTGTGGTTTATTTTTTGCCACATACTTCCACGTGTATCCAGTATAGGAGGAGAGAAAAAAGAAGAAATGGCCAAAGTGAAGTCAGAAGACGGTAGTGTTTTAGAAGATCTGCATTTTATTTTTTGTCTTACATATGTTCTCTTTCAAAATATCGCCCATTACACTTTTATAGTGCAGATGTTTGTACAATGACTTTCAAGGTATCCTTTTTTGTACCTGGTGGGTTAAATCCAGAAGAAAAACATAAGAAGTCTCACTTAAAGTCTTTATTATCCCTAGAATTTTGGGGTTCAGAAAGGAAATATGAACACAGGTTTGTTTCCTATAGTGTGAGTTATATTCTTATCATATAGTCTTTTCTTCTTTAGTATTTTTTACTTTATTTCCCCTTTCCACATACATAATTTACTACTTTATATTATATGGAGGCATGATGCATATTTTATCTAGAGTTTCACAAATACTAATAAAATAGATTTCCTTATTCACTTGTTTTTTGTACAAAAATGCTGACTTTATAGAACCAGAGTGGCAAGTAGTGAAGGAAAGAATGAAATTAGAATTCCTTGTCTGATGCAAGAAAAAGGTATCTAGCCAGGTTCATCTGAAGTTAAGACAGTAGGCACAGAAGAAAAACAATAATAGGAGCATAGTTAGGGTCATTAAGTCCAGTCCCCTGTAACTGCAGGTAACCATATGATAGATGGCAAATGCAGAAAAGTCAAAAAGAATATCAATTCTGTCCTGTCCCCCCACAAATGCCCCAACATGCACTATAATGAACAACACTGCTATAGGTGTGGATAGACAACATTTGAAACATTACAAACAGCTTGAAGTGCCTTGGAAATATTTCAGAAGGTGAGAATAAAGACCTACAAGTGGGGGAAAATGCTACAAAGTATGACAAAAATATACCTGGTGGGAACAGATACCCCTTTGTACCATTTTGCTCTACCTTATGCCTTGGGACTGTCCAGAAGTAGTGTAATCTAGTAATCTGCAATGGATTGCTTTTCCCCACCAATTTCCCTACACTTTAGCCACTGATGCTGCACCACCACCCTCCATCCTTCACACCTGGTCCCCTCTTCCTTTGCTACTCCCATCACAGCAGCTACTGTGAGTGCCACTCAAGCTGGAAGACCTCTCATCCCTTCCTACCACCAGAACTGAAAGGTTCCCCCTGCAGAGGCAGGACATCCTGGAACCATAAGATATGTGATGGTGAGTGGGAACAGAGCCATATTGACAGTCCATGCCACAACTCCTGCCTTGTGGCTGCAGGTTGCCACAGCCCTGTGGCCATAGCCCTCTGTCACACCTCCTGGCTGGAGAGCATACTCCTGCATGCAGCTGTGAAAGTACTGAAGCACTCCAGCCAGGAGGCATGACAGGGAAATGTGTATCCAGAGTTGGAAAGTTAGAATTTTAAAAATGTTTAAAATCCCTTTTAGTTTGGAATAATGCTTCCAAAACTACAAAATGTCACAGGAAAAAAGCAGAAGAGACCACAGGCATTGCTAATAATGAACAATTCTTGGAAACTTTCATTCCTTGTCCTCTACCACTGGAGTATTCTGTGCATGCAGAAGCAGAAATAGCACTCAGTTGGTTTGTAACCAGGATTTCCACCACATCTTGAAGAAATAAAACCAAATCAAGAAGTACATCAGCCACAGTCTGAATTAGGTATGATGTAGAAATAACCAAGCTTTGACGGTTCTCTGGGAAGTATCACCTTCCAAAGTTAACAAAGGAGAATGTAGTTTGTACTCTGTGTCTGGCTAGTTCTGTAAGCCATGAACATAACTTGCACAAGTAGGAGCTTGCACTTCAATCAGGGTGCATAGCAATGTAACAGAATATTTACCAATTTTTTGGTGTACTTCTTTGATTATACCTGTCTTATCTAGGTTCAATTTTCAGTACTAGAACATAAGAACATAAATACTGTATCCTGAGTCATGCAGTACCAGAGAATGGATGCTGAAAGGGGAGTGAGCTGGGTATGACCAGAGTGTTTTCCACTGTTCCTCTCTTACTTGCAGCCTCCTGCATTCAAGGTCTATAAAGTTCAAATTCAGAGGCTATATCCCTAATTCCTGTTCTCAATAGCTACTGATGTGCCTTTCTTCCAAAAATATGTCCAATCCTTTTTTGATTTGGCTAAACTATCAGCTTCCACAAGATCTGGTGGCAATGAGTTCCACACTTTTATTACATGCTCGGTGAAAAAGAACTTCCTTTTGCTAGTTTTAAACTTAGTACCTACATGTTTCATTTTGTGATCCTCCTCTAGTTCTTGTATTTTGAGACAGCAAACAGTAAATCCCTATTTATTTTCTTGTCACTATTTAGTATTTTGTAAACCTTTATCAATCTTTGCATCCTCCTACTGAATACAATTATACAAAATGCATGCAGTGAGGGGAATATATTTGACACTGTAAAATGCTGCAGAAGTCTTCACCAGTTTTTTTTTAAATATGCATTTTGAGTTTAAAATGTATGTTCAAATAAGTTAATGGAAAAATACTATCTGTAAATACTTAACTTTGGTAAATACAAAAAAATTCATAACAGAATCCTACATGCAGGACATAGTGTACAAGATGATGCATTCAATTTTCAGTCTATTGGTTCACTAAAATGGATTTTATAATATAATTCACACTTAAAAAGGTACACAGAGTTTCACAGGGGACAACTCTTCCAACAAACACTGACTTCCTTCTATAGTAATGACTTTGTTGGAAGGCTAAGCTACTGCGATAGTGTAGTGAGATTTTTTTTCTTATGGCCTTTCCTTGACAGT
>NW_017729029.1:66534739-66535579 GCF_001723915.1 Gavialis gangeticus | reverse complement strand
AACCTTTATCAGTCCCCTCCCCTCCTCAGGCATCTCTTCTAAACTGAATAGGCGTAGACTCTTTAGTCTCTCCTCATATGGAAACCCCTCCTTATCACTAATTACCTTTGTTGCCCTTCTGTATACCTTCTTTAGTTTTTCTATATCCTTTTTGAGGTGTGGGGACCAGAACAGGGCACAGTATTTAAGGTGTGGATGCACCATGGATTTATAAAGTGGTATAATGATACTTTCAGTTTTGTTTACAGATCCCTTCTTAATAATCCTTCTTGACAGAAGCTGAGCACTGAGCTGATGTTTTTAGCAAACTGTCCACCATGACTCCCAAATCTTTACCCTGTGTAGTAACAGATTATGGAGAGCCCCTCTTAGTGTAAGTACAATTTAGGTAATATTTGCCCATGTGAATCATTTTACACTTATAAACACTGAATTCCATCAGACATTTGGTTGCCCATTCACTTTATTGTGCCAGATGCTTCTGTAGTTCCTCACAGACCATTTTCATCTTTACCACTTGGAATAATTTAGTGTCATTGTAACTGGATATGGGATGTCTGTTCCTTTTGGCAAAGGGGGTTTAATTAAGGACTCACCTGACCAAGGAGCAGGCCAGGCGAGAGATATATATTAGGGATGTGTGAAGCTTTGGTCCACAATTCCATTCGGAGGCCAAATCACTGAATCTGAATCAAATCGGGAGAAAAAAAACCCCCTCTGAATCAATTCAGAGGTGCCAAATAGATTCATAAAGATTCAGAAAAGATTTGGATATTCAGAAGGCAGTATTTCAGGGGAATAGAAACTGAAATGAGGAAGAGGGAGCGGGGGGGGGGGGGG
>NW_017729029.1:66528872-66534477 GCF_001723915.1 Gavialis gangeticus | reverse complement strand
GATGTAGAAACAGCACATAAGCCTCTGTCTGCAGGCTTTCTGTGCTTTTTGTGAGCTGTTACTGCCTGAGCAACAGCATCTTATAGGTACTGGACTGGCTTGGCTTCCTACCTAGTCAATCTCCTGCTGCTTTCTGTAGCAGGAGATTGAAAGGGACTGTATATATTTTACTAACTAGAATACCTCTACTTGTCCCTATCCAATCCATTTCTTGCAATTTATATTTGTTCTTGTTGTTTCTTTCCCAGCACTTTTTAAAAAGAAACCTGTGTTTTTCCTGGCAGTGTGATCCATTACTGTGGAGGGAAGCACATACATTACACACAGTCTCACACATACATCATAGAAGACAAAGTCAGATATTATTACAACACAGAAGTAGTCAGACAGTCATAGAAGAAGAGATTATATATAGTTATTATAGTTACATACAGACTAAAGACAACACAGAAGAAGTCAGATAAATATTCAGATTAACACAACACAGAAGTCAGAGTCATAGTGTAACAAAACCCCCAATTTTTCTTTTTTATCTGCCCCCCCACCAACCTCTGAGCTGCCAGCCTCAGTTTCCAACCCCAAGCTCCAGGATTTGTGCCTTTCTCTCTTTCCTGGCTGTCTCCTCTTTGCCACCACTCATCTTCCCCCTCCCCCTGAATCTCAGCTGTCTGCCTCAGTTTCTAGCCCCAATCCACCTTAAGAAACCCCAAGTCTCAGTTCCTCAGCCAGCTTCTCTTTAGTCCACTGGTTCTAATCCTGGTTCTAGCAACTTTCACTCCCTACACTTTAACTCTCTCTCTCGCACCTTAACCTTCCCCCAAGTATCCCAGGTACCCCAAGCACTCACATGCACACTGTACCATCCAACTTAGGAACTTACCTGTGTGTATGTGTAGGTGGGTTGTATGTGTGTGAACTGGTGAGTGTGTGTGCACCTAATTGATTTGTGTATTTGTATATGTGCAATTGTGTCACGCCCTCCTGTCTAACAGCGCAATATTGAGATCCTGAGAGTTGGTCTGACCCCACAGGGCTACAATAGAAGAAGAAGAGATGTTACTTCAGTTACATTCGCAACAGTAACCACAACACAGAAGAAGTCAGACACAGTCATACATCAGAGAAGAAGACAAAGACATATATTATTAGCTAGTTACAGAAACAGACACATTTTCCAGCACAGGAAAGGTGAATATGAGTGTGCTGGAAAGACAGGTGACAGGTCTTCTGGCAGGGGAGGGAGAGGAGCTAGAGCAGATAGGGAGAGAGCTAGAGTTGAAAGTTCTCCCCCCCTTCCCTCCACAATATAGATACATCCTGTTTCCTGGAAGCCATGAGTCTTCTGCTGCCAGTGGAAGCAAAAAGGTGGGAACAGTACCTGTCTCTGAACCACCTCCCCTAACTTCAGAAATAGGCACCAGCAGCAAAATGAGTTTCCTCCACCCCAATTTCATCTCCTAGTATGAGCTTCCCACTGCCAGAGGAGCAGCTGGACCTGGAACCAGGGGACCTGAGCACCCTAGCTAAAGAAAAACTGAGGGGGAATCTGAGTTTGTGTTCCACACCCCTCAAAGTTCCCCTAGACCCAGGTCTCCTTGTCAGGAAGGCACCTCAGAGGAGGCTGTGGAGGCAAGTGGCTCAGCTGATTCAGCTCCTCCTGTTGTTGTGCCTCTGCTTGCTGAGGAGGGGGATAAGGTAGAATTCCCTCCCTCAACCCAGAAGTGGGGGAGTCGTGTGGTGTAGAATAATTTTGAGGTCACAGATGATCCCATGTATGCCAGCTATCAGCACTGCCAAAGGCAGATTGGCTAGGGCAAGGAGGTGAAACACTTCACCATGATGGTGATGCTGCTACGTCTCAGAATGCAGCACCCCCTTGCCCTTCTTCCTCCTCCATCTGTCACTAATGTGAGTGTGCCCAAAGGGGAGTCCCCCACTCACTTCAAAGTCCTATCCCCACAAAGCAGAGGCAGGCCACCCTGGAGTGGTGGGGGGAAACCACAGACAAAGTGGGGCACGTTGCCAGCATGAGTGAGGTCACCCAGAACATTGGGGAGATTCTTGCTCTGGATGGCCAGCCCTTCTCCTTAGATGAGCATCCAGGATTCAGGTGGCTCATGGCGCTCATGGCTGCATCCTACCAAGTGCCCACATGCATCACCTTTAGCAGGATGGTTCTGCCCTCCCTGTATGACTCATACAGGGAATACTTCAGGGAGGAGCTGTGTAATGCAGGGCTGAAGGTAGCAGTCTATATTGAGTCCATGAGTTTTGTACTTACTACCTAGGAGGCTGATAAAGTGAAGTTCATAGGCTCGGCTGTGAAAAGTGGTTTGTAAATTTTTCCCTCTCAGGATCAGGCCTGAGAGACTGGAGACAGAGTGGTTTTTTTTGTGAGAAATGTGCCCCCACAAGTAGCTGGGTATTCTTGTCTTTGATAGATTCTGGTGTGCAGTTGGTGGGGGTACTGGACATTGCTGGCAGGTTTTGTGTTTTGAGCTCTAGGAAGTTGGCTTCTAGTGATGAGGTTAACAAGGTTCAGTGCTTGTTTGAATTTACAAACCACTTTTCACACTTCCACTACAACCTCATCTATTGAAAACTCAGGTTGGATCACCTTCATTGGCTTGTCCCTAGAAAGGAATGTGTCAGGTGAGGGAATTTCTCTAACATCTTTCACAGTAAAAGACAGATGCAAAGAATGCATTTAAGGTGTGCACAGAAGTGCTCCATGTACATTTACAGCACTGTAATTTAGAGCACTTTTTATAGCACTATAAAGTTACAGCACTCTTAAACCTGACAGAAGTACAGTGTTGGAGGGGAAAGCGGAATGGAGCTCTGAGCCTCCCTGCACTTTTCAGTCTAGAAGTCAGGGGATGCTCGACAGCCTCCTGGTGCTTCTTTACTGAACAGAAATTTGACCAATGTACAGAAGTTATTGAAAACACTGAAAGTTGCTAAAGTGCAGTAAAATATAGTGCTTCAAACTTAATACCTCATTTAACATGGGTCAATTTAAAGCACTGTACTTTTTTTTAAAGTGCTATAAAGCTGTTCACTTCTGTTAAGTCACAGGAATAAAGTGCTTTAAATGGTGAAAAAAGCAACTTGGGTATATGCCCTTAGTTTCTTGGCAATGGTCCTGTCATCCTTTAAAACCCCTCTTATACCATTATCATCCAAAAGCCCAACTAACTCTCGACAGTTCTTTGATTTCTAATGTGTTTGAAGAATTTTTTACTGTTACGTATTGTGGCTTTATCAAGTTTCTCCTCAAATTATTTCTTAGCTTGGATTTTTACAGTTTTGCATTTGATTTGCCAGAGTTTATGCTCATATTTTCCTAATTAGGATTTGACTTCCACTTTTTGAATAAAAAAAACTTTTTTCTGCTTATTGCCTCTGCAACTCTGCCATTAAACTGTGCTGACTTTCTTTTGCCTTTTTTTTTAATTTGCTGTATGCATGTTCACTCTGCCTCCAATATGGTGTTCGTAAATAGTCCTCATGCTACTTTGAAAGTTCTTCAGCTGCTTATGGGCCCTATTGACTTCTAACTACACCTCATTTTGGTGTAGTCTCCATTTCTAAAGTTAAAGTTATGTAGCCCTAGCTTCCACCCTGAGTCACCGGACTGGGAATTAGGGAAGAAAGGAAGAAGAATTCTTAACTCCAGAATGTGAGGTGATAGCTACTCCAGTCTGCTTCCATCCAATGAGATGTTTCCTTATTTGGAGGTGGTTGGCAGGGTTTACCCTATCATGCTTTTCAGCATACCTTATAAATATAAAGTAGATTGTAGATAATATAACAAACTTTCTCTTCAATCAAATTAGAAATTCTATATATATAAAGGGCTTAGTCTGTCTGTGTGTCTGTCAGTCCATAATGCTTTTGGCCAACTGAGCATGCACCACTGAGAAGGCGGGCAGTGATTGGCTGAGCAGACCCAGCCTGCGCGGGCCCAAGTTTGAGCCACTGGGCAAAAGGGAGGTCATGATGGTGATGACACCCTGCTGCCCCCAGAACTACTGGCAGGAAGGGGGAGGTGTCATGCAGGGAGGCAGGGAGGGGAGTGAGGCCAAGGGAGTTGAAAGGGGGTCATGGTGGTGGCTGTTGTTGGGGCTGGGTAGTGAGGAGAAGAGAGGGGAGCAGGAAGGGGGACCTGAGAATAGCTTGTAGGGAGGTGTAGATGGCAGGGATGGAGGGAGGCTGCGTGGGCCTGGCCAGGCATGGGGCAGGGGGATGCAAAGCATGGGGTCATGGTGGCAGCTGTTGTTGAGGCCAAGTGGCAGGGAAGGAAGGAAGGAAGGAAAGCAGGGAGGGGGGGTCATGGTGGCCATGCCCCTCTGCCACCCAGCCCTGACAATAGCCGGCAGGAAGGGGAGGTGACTGAGAGGGAGAGAGGGAGGGGAAGGTGGGGGGAAGCCCCGCTGGGAGGCAGAGGTGGGTGGTGGGAGGGATCCCTCACACCGGAGGCTGGTGGAGGGAGTCTTTACATAGCCAGCTCCAAAAGGTGATCGGGGGGCAAGGAGAAGCCATGTAAACACTCTCTGAAAACCATCATTCTTAATGGGTAATTAGGTAGTTATATTCAGAATTTTTCAGGTGCATCTCTTCTTTCTTACTTCTTTGTTCTGCAAGATTGTACAGATTTGAGCATGAACCAGACCCCTCTGGTTCAGTAATAAAGGTTGATGGTAATCAGTCCTCCTAAATCTATCCAGGTTATAGAAGAACTATCAAATGTGGGTATACCTATTGCTGCCCTCAACAGATTCTTTTTTATGCATTTGTTATCCCCATAATTGTGGTTAGCATATGGTAAGTGTCTTACCACTTACTTGTGTTTTCCTTTAAAACCTAAAAATCAAACCTCCCAGTCTTAATAAATTATGAATTGCTTATACTTTGTTGACATGCCTGTTGTACTGTTTTGGATTTACTCAATTCTTTTTTAAGATGAAGACAGATCTTTTGATAGCTTTGAGTGTTGGTATTAATCCTAACTAGGATAGCATTAACACCAGTGTACTATTTTTAAAAAAAGTGATGATAACCACACTTTGAAGTGATTTATACCAAATGCCTTATTAAAAATAAACCCTCCACTAATCAATGTTGCTGTCACATGTTAAGCTTCTTAGAGTCATTAACACTCCATCTCATTGCATTGCTTTTTAAAATAATAGTTGTTTCACTTTGCACCTTATTATTGCTCCTGAAGTTAAAACTATTTTTAATAGACCACCTTCCCTTCCTGACTTTTAAGACACCAAGGTAATAGACCTTACATATTATAATTAGAAGGTCAAACATTACCAGGCCCACAATGTGGATTACCCTGTGCCTCAAATGCCTATTGGTCTAAGGACATAGGCAGATAAGGTTCTTTGGGTAAATGTGATATCTCTTATTAGACCAACCAAATAGTTTAAACATTTGTTCTTTGCAGGCTTTTGGGCACAAACAACCTTCTTCAGAGTGTACAAAGTTTACCTGGGGTTATCAGATGATAACCCCATTATAACCTCCCTGCCATGTGATACTCCCAGGTAACCTCTTTACATTTTTACCAGCTACATTCTATCGCCAGGTCAAC
>NW_017729029.1:66522076-66523872 GCF_001723915.1 Gavialis gangeticus | reverse complement strand
TCTTATTAGACCAACCAAATAGTTTAAACATTTGTTCTTTGCAGGCTTTTGGGCACAAACAACCTTCTTCAGAGTGTACAAAGTTTACCTGGGGTTATCAGATGATAACCCCATTATAACCTCCCTGCCATGTGATACTCCCAGGTAACCTCTTTACATTTTTACCAGCTACATTCTATCGCCAGGTCAACATTACCCACTTTACCTCCCACAACTTACCTCTCACCTATTGTCTCACATGGCCTCTGATCCACACTGCAACACTTTTGCATTTTCCAAGATCTGCATTTTGCATATTGGCTTCTATTTAGTTGGTCTAATAAAAGATACCAAATTTACCCAAAAAACTGTTTTCCTTAATGAGGGAAGAGAACACAATATATGCGGGTAGAAAAGAGTTCCAGAAAAAGTGTAAGTGGGATTCAGGGCAGTTTTGCCCAATTCTTAAAAGTGCAAGAAAAGACAGAAGCCTCTTTTTGGGATACAAAAGCTGCTGGTGCTGCATCTGCATGTGTGGAAAATCAGGTGCTGGTTCCTCACATTCTAGCATCCTAGTACTCTAGCGTTCAGTATTAAAAAGTTTTGGTTTGTTTTTTCTTTTACTGCAAGCTCTGTTGCAATAAGTGAGCAAAGGAATTAAAAACCTTCATGAAAAAAATTGTTTGTTTCCATAAAACATATAACCAGCCACCTTTTCCAAGAGAGACCTTGATTCCGTCCTATGAAGAAGTATCTCTTGTTTATGGGAAGGGCTGTGCTATATGCTTG
Organism: Gavialis gangeticus; assembly: GCF_001723915.1. NCBI lineage: Eukaryota > Metazoa > Chordata > Crocodylia > Gavialidae > Gavialis > Gavialis gangeticus. The sequence goes on along the minus strand of NW_017729029.1, from coordinate 66,523,104 downwards.
TTTCCTTGCTATCTAAAAGAAGGCATCTTTATTTATACTACAATTTTTAAGCACAGCCAACACTTGGAGTTTACTGGAAACACATGGGGACACTGTAAATAATCCATAAAGCTAGAGCCAGCTGAGAATTGTGACTAGATTAAGTGGAACATTTTCCTAAACTTGTGTCGGGCCTGTCACCTTATGTGACTGATACTCAAGATACTTTGAGGGTGGGAAAGGAAATAAATGGCATACCAGTTTCCCAGAGGATAGTTGTAACCAAGTAATCATAACTGTTCTTCAAAGAATGGACATGTATATATGTAGTTTCTCAAACCTCTAATGGAAATAAATCATAAACAGTGTAGTTACTTTTTCTTAAGACACAGTACAAACTTAGTAGCTTTGTGTTTTGTGTGTGCCATGAGGACACCTCCCAAGTAGGAAAAACCTTTGAATAAGATTTATTTTATTAATATTCAGATTGTGGCTGTGATTTTTATGGGTAGTGAGCAACCAGAATCCCCTGATTTTGGTGCAAATTGTGAACATCCATCATCCCTGAAAATCAGAGCCTTTTTATTTAAACAAATTGAACATTTATATTTTAAACTTTAATTCATTCAATACAGCTAAACATTTTGGAACCTTAAAATGGAACTGCATGACTTACAGTGTCAAAATTTTGGATGCAGTTATTGGCAGGCTCAAAACAAAAAACAGCTTCTGAAAATCAGTGTGTTTAATTTCTTGCTGTTGATGACAGCTCAGGACTAGGAAAGACAGTTACTCAAAACTACATTCAGATCAGCTGGATCTAGATTCACTTTGTGAGTTGGCTTATCTATCTCTATCTTAGTTGATCTACCTGCCTTAATTTACCCTTTTCACTCACTGTTACTTCACTGAGGGTTAATAACTGGTGTCACAGGACACTTAGGTGCCTGCTCCTAGAAGAGCAGAAACTGGCTGGGGAGAGCCCAAAGAGCCAGGTTGCCATGGCAGATAGCTAATGAGGAAATTAGCCTGCACCTGCACCTGGTCAG
>NW_017729029.1:66517528-66522062 GCF_001723915.1 Gavialis gangeticus | reverse complement strand
CCTGGGCCCATATAAACCCCAGGACAGGGACTAGGGAGTTTAGTTCTCTGCTGGTGGCCAAAAGGGAAGGAGCCCTCCTACAGTGAGTGAAGAGGCCTGACTAAGTTCTGCTTCTAGTAATGTAAAGGGGAAGAACACACTTTCTGCAGTTTGTGTTACGTTACAGCCCAGGGGCTTACGTTTTGTTTGCCATTTCATAACAACTGGTGGTTTGGGTGAGGCTATTTGGAGAAGGAGAAGGCCTCATTGGGGGCCCACTGCAGTGTGGGGACCCCGGCGCCAGAGAGGGCATGGCATTTGGGATGCACAGACCCCAGCGCCAGAGGGCATGGCATTTGGGGTGCACAGACCCTGGCACCGAGGGGCACAGCCACAGGGCTGTGGAGAGCCCAGTGAGGACAAGGGACTGAATTATAATGAGGCCTAGGCAAGACAATGCCAGTACCATCTGCGAGGCTTGGGGCATGGTAAAGGGGCGGTTGGAGCCATGCATATAGCCCATAAGGCTGGGGACCCACAAGGTCCAGGGAAGTCGATCAGGACCGTGTCCAACCAGACATGAAGGCAGCCTCCCTACACTACATTTTATATCAGGCTGAACTGACATGGTTGTGGGGCCTTAGGAGATCACAGCCATTCTTAGGGACCCTATCCCATGCCAATTGGTTATAAATCTTGCTAATATTTCCACTGATGGATATAGCAAACTTTTTCCAATGACCCACACGGCTTGGTAGAATATTTTTCACAGTACACAAGAGCATTTGGGCAAGTTCTATCAAGGTAACTTAGCTGCATCAACCACTTTTCCTCTAGTTAGCCCTTTCCTTTAGACAAAAAAAAAAAAAGGAAACATGATTTTCCCCTGCTTTAAGTCTTACAATCCACAGATTCAAAAATTAGATTGCAAGGCTAGTGAGTAATTGTCAAAGTACTATGAACAAAATTAAATGTATGTGTAACACAAGGACTGCAATTTATCTACCTTAATGAGTGATTTGGAACAATTTCTTCAAAAAAAAGCAGTTCTTCAGTTAATATATAAGCCTTGGAAGTGGAGGTGGTAGGGTCTGTGGCTAATGGTTCATGGTCTTCAACTGGATAAAGTTCCTCATATAATTGGAGGGGGAAAAGTTAGGGAACTTGTATATATGGGCACAATACACAGTTGCTCCAATTTGAATTTGGAAATCCTAGTTCTACCATAAAACTGGGCAGATAAATAATTAAATAAATGATGATATCAAATTATGGTTCCTTTTGCATGAGGAGTTATGTGGAGTTGGGTTTTTTTGTGCATATTTGATTAAATATAACCTTTTAGATTCTTCTCTAATTCTTTTTTTTCAGAGGAGATGGATGTGGCATGAGGTCAGTCATAGAAAAAATATGCAGCTGCAGTTTTGGCAGCAGCAATTTCTGATAATAAAAATGAAAAATGTGGTGACTGATTTGCCTTGCTGGAAAGGCTGTTGTTAGGTAGGGTGTTTGATAAAGTCAGATACTGCATACTGCTATAATATAGCAGGGATGAGCACAATAACAGGTGATGAGCTGTGGAGTTACTGGTCTTAATTGCCAAATGCTTAGCAGATGGCTACAAATGACAGCTGAACAGCACTTTGAGCACTCTTAACTCTGCATGTACAGAAAGATGGCCTAAAAACCCTCTGTACAGTCACAGTACCCCAGTAAAATCACTACACACAAAATGGGGTTGGTCTGTGCAAAATTAGATAGAAACTGAGGTATAAAATGACAAAATGTGTGGGAAAATAAGAGCAGATTAGAAAAAAATACATGGTTCAAAATCAAATTATCATGGAACTGCAATTCAGAATATATATATATATTTGGTTCCCAAGTTCTGCTATACATTCACTCTAAGGCTTTGAATGAGTAATTTAAGTTCTCTATTTATCACATTAGGACAGTGTTCATCACTTTTGCAGAAACTTTCATATGTTTAAGTTTGAGATCTTATGACAGAAAGCACTGTGCTTGGTATTATGGTCAAACCTTTTCTGAATAAGCTGTTGGGATTTTTTTTTTTTAATATTAACAAGTATGCTTCAAACAAGGTGTGTCACAAATCATGCCCTTGTCTTTACTTTGCCTATTCCTGACACTTATCCTGAAAATAGGTGCTTTAGCTTCTTCCAAAAACTAAGTGTCACAGGGCACTAAGGTGCCTGCTCCTTTAAGGGCAGAGTCTGCCTATGGAGAGGGCCCTAGGAGGCAGGGAGAAACCCCGCAGGTGTGGGTTACTATGGCAGCAGGCTAACGAGGGAATTGTCCTGCACCTGCCCCCAGACAGCTGACCAGAAGGCAGGGCCATGGACACATATAAACCCCAAGGCAGAAGCCAGCAGGAATTAGCTCTCTAGCAGAAGCCAGGGCAAGGAACCTGCAGAGAAGAGCTGCCCAGAGACACTGTGGCCACCTGATATGCTGCTTACAGGACTAATGGGCCTCCTGGAGCTCACCAGGTACCCTGGGCTGCAAGGTACTTAATGCCTGAGGAAAAGTTTGCCTCTTTTGAAGGGACAGAGTGCACCCTACATTGTTTGTATCACATTATAGCCCAGGGGCTTGTGTTTTCTGTTGTTATTCAAAGTGGTAGACTGGACTGAGGCTTTTGGGGAGGAGGAGGCCTCATTGGGGCATGCTACAGTGTGGAGAGCCCAGCACCAGGGGGTGCAGTGACAAAAGGGCTGTGGAGAGCACAGCCCCAGAGGGCATGGAGACAGGGCTGTGGAGAGCTTGTTGATGACAGGAGGCTGAGCTAGACTAAGGCCTCAGAGGGACAACGTTTAAATACCACCTGCAAGGCATGGGGCGTGGTAAAGGGGCAGTTTTGGAGCCACGCATCTAACCCATAAGGCTGGGAGTGGCCCGTGAGGTATCCTTTGAAAGCAGGACCTAGCAAAGAGGTCTAGGAACCCACAGGGTTTAGTGGGGTCCATCAGAACCGTGTCCAAACATAAACCCGAGGACAGACTCCCTATTTTTTACAATTACCAGCAAGACATGGCAGGAAAAAAAAGGTGCCCATAGGGCAGGATTGGCATGGTCACAGAGCCCTAGAAGCATTATGGTCACAGAGCCCTAGAAGCATCATGGCCATCCCTGGGGACCCTGCCCCATGACACTGAGGAAGGGATCCCATCCTTTTCTCAAAATTGGGGAAGGAGGAAATGCCTTACTTATCTGATAGCTCAGAGCTGAAAGCTGTCACTCGGTAGCTGAGAGAATAGGATTTCTTTCTTTCCTCTAATGTGATTTGAAATCATCTCTCTCATGAGACTGCCCAAACCATGGGACTGGGGGAGGAAAGAGAATTTACTTAATCTCTTCTAGCAGAGAAATTTTACCTTTTTCATTAGAATAAAATATTCACAGGAGGGAGAGAGAGATCCTATACTTTAATGGTTAGTGAATCACTCCAGGGAGAAGGGACACCTAGGTTCCTTTTTGCATTGAATGCATCTCTGTCACCTGAAGAAGGGTGCTTGTGTTTGAAAGCTTGTAAAGAACTTCTTTCCAACTATTTAATTGGTTTAATAAAAGATATTGCATCTAATAAAAGATATCACATATATACAAATAACTTTTCCTGCCTATGTCCTTAGACCAAGGTGGCTACAACAAACATCCTTATTTATATTAAGTATTCATCAAAGCATAGGATCTGTAATCCAAATGTCCCTCTTGCCTGTGTGTACTATATGCATAAGCATGAAATTCTTACTCTCCTCTCTCCAACCTTCCAAATAAGCACTACAGAAAAGCTAGAAAAAAAACTGTCTGTTCCCTCAATATCTTGTAGTCTGATAGTTAAGGCACTCTTCTACATGCTGGGGATAAATATGGGTCCAAATCACCTCAGGCAGAAGAAGATAAATATGTTTCTACCACAGCCAGAGTGAATGTTCTAAGCCCTGAGCTATTGGATAAAAATGGAACATTGGCACGTGTTTTATGCAAAGCGTGATTTATGTAGACACAATGACTACTGGTTTGATCCCTGCAACTGATAAGCAGAAAAGCACCTAGGTTGCAGGGGTGTGAGAAGCAAGCAGGATTTGATTCAGATTTGGCCCAATTCAGGGGACAGTGATTTAATTCATTAATTTGGATCACTATCCTGATTTGATTTGACTAAATCTGAATCTGGAGATTTGATGCTGATTCAGAGAATCTTCAGCCACAGCTTTAAATGTTTTTTTACATACCTAGCGGTACCAGGCACAATTTGTGAGTGCTGAGATGGTGGGGTGGGTGGAGCATCCCACAGGAGTACAGGGCGGGGGGGGGCATGTGCTCAGTGGTGGACCCGGAAGTGGACCAGAAGTACTTTCAGTCCACTTCTGGATCCACTGTCAAGCACATGGGGGATCACCCCTTTGGCTCCCCGGCCCAGCAATCAGCCGCGTGGGGACCCAGGGTGCCCCCCCAGACCCAGAAGGCACCAGTTGATGAGCTGGGGGTTGGTGGGATCCCCTGTATGCTCCATGGTGGTCCCAGAAGTAGA
>NW_017729029.1:66512068-66512528 GCF_001723915.1 Gavialis gangeticus | reverse complement strand
AATCAGCCGTGTGGGGACCCAGGGTGCCCCCCCAGACCCAGAAGGCACCAGTTGATGAGCTGGGGGTTGGTGGGATCCCCTGTATGCTCCATGGTGGTCCCAGAAGTAGACCAGAAGTGCTTCTGGTCCACTTCCAGGTCTGCTGCCAAGCACACCAGGGACCCCTCTGTGCTCCCATGGAATGCTCCATCTGCACCACCATCTCAGCAGTCACAAGCTGCCTGGTACTTTGAGGTACGAAGAAAAAACATATAAAGCTGTGGCTATCTCCAAATTGTTGAACGTCTCCAAATTGATTTGGAGGGTTCCAATTCATAGTTTCATAGTTAGTAGGGTCAGAAGGGACCTGAGCAGATCATCAAGGCTGACCCCCTGCCATGGCAGGAAAGAGTACTGGGGTCAAACAACCCCAGCAAGGTAATTGTCTGGCCTTGTCTTAAAGACCTCCAGGGTAGGAGCC
>NW_017729029.1:66510683-66511707 GCF_001723915.1 Gavialis gangeticus | reverse complement strand
TTGGACCTGCTTGAGATGCATCTGTGGATGCATGACAAGGTGCGGTTGGCCTTTCTGACTGCAACCCCACACTGCCGGCCCATGTTAATCTTGGCATCCATGATGACTCCAAGATCTTTTTCTGCCTCTGCACTGATGAGAAGGGAGTTCCCCGGCCTGTAGGTATGGTTCTGGTTCTTCCTCCCCAGGTGCATCACCTTGCACTTGTCAGTGTTGAATCCCATCCTATTCTCATCTGCCCACCCCTGTAACCTGTCTAGGTCTGATTGTAGCCTATTCCTTCCTTCTAGTGTACCTACATCCTCCCACATCTTAGTATCATCAGCAAATTTGGACAGGGTGCTTTTTACTCCCTCATCCAAGCCACTGATGAAGAAGTTGATCAGTGCAGGCCCGATTCAATTCAGAGAGATTAAAGGGTGTCTTGATTTGATTCAGATTTGGAGATTTAGCCATTGAATTGGGCCAGAATTCTACTGAATTGAATCAGTGACTGAAGCTTCACACAGCCTAACTAGTTTGTGAATTCTCCTGTAGCTTAGACATAAAATAGATGTTGAGCTGCTCAGCACTCTCAAGACTGAGGGTCATTACACATTAATTTTAGCTAGTTCCTGGAGTGCTGAACCCCTGGATTATCCACATATTAATACCTGAAACTAGTTTTAAGCACACTTGAGGCAATTTGGCAGGTTTGTCTCATCTATCACTGTTCATGCTCCATTAATGTGTGACTTCTCTCTACAGATGAGCTTTCCAAGTTGCAGCCCTTCAGCATCCCAAGATGCAGTGTCCTGTCCCTCACTCTCCTGTTCTGATGGACAAACTTTTTACCCTCTGAACTCTACTGCCTGGTGGGGTGGAGAGGTTGGGGGGAGGGCTTCTGAGACCAAGCCAACTCCCTTTCCTGCCCCCAGAGGTGTGACCTTCCCACCCCCAGGGGTGCAATACTATGTAAACAGCCTGTAGAACACATATCAGATAGCCATGTTGTAGGACATGGATGTGTCCAAAAGTGGGGTTT
>NW_017729029.1:66510074-66510672 GCF_001723915.1 Gavialis gangeticus | reverse complement strand
TAGGGAGGGTGGGGGGGGGAACAAGGTATGAGGCTGAATCAGGTTCTCATGACCTGGGGCTTCCTTCCCAGATCACAAGAAGTAGCTCCTCCAAAAAGCACCTTCTGTCACTGCTCCTGCCTTTTAGCCACCCTGAGAAGAATGTCCAGCACCGTGCACACCCCAATCTCAAATCCTGATTATTAAAACATGAGACCTTATTAATTTACATGAGACCTTCCTATTTATTTCTTTTTAAATCCCTTTTTTACTTCTTTTCATTTTATCTTTCAGTGGTTGACTTCCTTCTTTTTCCCAGCCTTCCACCACCCCCATTTCCTTTCCACCTCCCATGTCATTACCCACCCCATCTCTTCCTCCCAACTTCATGTACCCACTCTACCCCAGCTCCCACCCCTACACACCCTCCTCCCCCCCTAGAGCAAGGATAGAAGCCTCCTCTGGAACACCACCCCTCTAGTGGCAACTCAGCTGTAGCTCCTGGTCAGGCCCCTGCTTGCCAGGCCTCTAGTGGCAAGTCACAGCTGTGCAGATGCAGTATAGTCAAAATATTTTTAGCCTTAAGGTTTGACTGTTCCAAATTTGAGCTGGCACTAAC
>NW_017729029.1:66503389-66505074 GCF_001723915.1 Gavialis gangeticus | reverse complement strand
TAGTGGCAACTCAGCTGTAGCTCCTGGTCAGGCCCCTGCTTGCCAGGCCTCTAGTGGCAAGTCACAGCTGTGCAGATGCAGTATAGTCAAAATATTTTTAGCCTTAAGGTTTGACTGTTCCAAATTTGAGCTGGCACTAACACTGATCAACATTTGAGCAGCTCAAAGTACAACATGTAACAAGACCCTGAGACATGCCTCAGAATGGTATTTTAGGAGCCTGGGGAGTTTTAATAGCAGCTGTAAGGTTAGTAAGTTGCAAAACAGAGATTCCAAGTAGCTTAATCTTGGATGTGGGACATAGGAGTGACAGGCACCTATCTCCTGCCTGAAGTCCTTCTTTGGATCTACTTCTGTGTGTTCAAGCACAGGTTGTGATGGAAAATACTCATTGTTTATGTAATGTATGAGACTATATGGTAATAACTGCAGAGACACTTCATAAGTCAACAGAGTGAGTCCAGAGAAGTTGCCATATGAACATATTAGAATGTACAATTCTTGAAACTGGAACATCAGAATTTGCCATATTTTAATTGAGGGGCTTGTGAGATAACAGTATAAACAGAGTACACCAGTATATAAATATTTACAAGTATATAAATATTGCCATTAAAAAGTAGAAAAAGGATTTGATAATTAAACCTTTATTTAGGGGGCAGAAAAAAACCATATACACAGTTCAAAGAGAAACTACAGTAGGCTAAATTTATGTCTGATATACAGTTCTTGAATTTGGTAGAATGATAGCAGGTATTAAATTTCACTAGTTAAATTTAACATTGTTAAATAAAGGCCTAGATAGTGTTAGGTAAAAGTAGAGCCAAAATGATTTTAATACTCCATTAAGGAGCTTGTTAGATCATCTCTGTAAAACTGCATCCAAAAGAAAGGGCCAATGAAGGTTAATACAGTGGTCTGGACATTTACCATATGCCAGAAAACTAGCAAAACTGGGATTATATTTGCTGATTAAGACTGCCAACTTGAGGGAGGGCACTGCACATGCTTTTTGACGCCATAGAAAGGAGTGGGGATTGAACTGTTTAATTAAAGGTACACTTTGGGACTTTTGAAATCTAATGCATAAAGGAAAAAGCCATGCCAAGGATTTTCATGGAGAGTTTAATGAACTAACAGAACCAATCAATAAAAATGTAAAAGAATGTGTAAAACTAAACATATTTCCAATCGTTTACATATATATACCTACCTAAACAGTGAAGACTGTTCTTGTTCAGATGGGGAAAGGTTCATAGTTAGTAGGAAAGATTTACACGGTACTCAATCTGCATGAAAACTTTGTTTCTGTCCTTAAGTCAGTCATGGAGCCATGTCGTCCAGTCTGTGGCACTCCCTAGATTTGGAGCTGGAATAAATGGTGGCAGTCTTAATTACGACAGCTCCCAGAGTCACAGATTAACACTGCTCCAGGTTATTATTGCCAAATTTCTGGCCCCATGGGGACCCTGCAGGCCAGATCTGGAGCACAGATCTGTGTCATCTGGGCCACAGGGAGAAAAATTTGGCGGTGGGAGGAACTTCAGCAATTAACACTATAACTGTCAAATTTCTGGTCCTTCCAGATGACATGGCTCATCCATCCCTGCATGCTGAAAACAGCCTAAGGACCAGCCCCACACTGTGAGATAGTTTCATAGTTTCATAGATTTAGGGTCGGAAGG
>NW_017729029.1:66501432-66503378 GCF_001723915.1 Gavialis gangeticus | reverse complement strand
TCCGTCCCTGCCTACTCACCGGAAGAAGAGAGGAAAATAGAAGAGATCTGGGCAAGTAGAGCATAAGCCCCAGATACCAACTTATTGGGGATGCCAGAATGACCTTATCAGCCTTATCAGCATGAGTACAGGGACACAAGGCTACAGGTACAACAGTAGTATTAGTATCAGTAGTAGCAGCAGCAATACTTTGAGTCCCTGAAGCATTTAAGACTCCTGCACTGCCCCCTTTCCCTCATGCTCAGGGTCCCATCCTGCACTTATCAACCCTCACCTCTGGTACTCAGTGACATCCCCTGCCCTACTCACCCACACTCTGGACAAAAACCTGTAAGTCATACCTCTGCCATGACAGAAGCAAAGATCTGAAAAAATGGCAGGACAGATTATGGTAAAAAAGGAAAGCATGGTAGAGGGATAGACAAGGCTGAGGAAACATTTTTTCAATAAAGAAAAGAAAAGTAATACTGTAAGAGAGAAGGTATCATAAAAATAATGTGGAGTTTAAAAGACGTGTTAAATGATATTTCAGCTGTATAACCAGAAAGTGTACTACTAGTGTGTAGCAGAAATAAGTTTTAGATGATAATTCTTGGAGCCACTGACTTCCAATAAAAGAATATAACACTTCTAATGCTATAGGAAAATAGAAACTTGGTTTTTTTGCTGAGATGGAGTTCAAAGCACGTTTATCTTCCACCAGTGTAAAAATATAATCGGATTCAGCCTTCAGCTTAAAAGAATCTTTAAGAGGAGATTTTTACTCGCATGTGCTTCAAAGTCTCTTTATCTTTTAGCCACATACAAACAGCTCAATCCAGTATTTGGACTAAGTGACCTTCTTCAGGGAATTAGGAGCATTGAGCAGCAGAAGCAGCATTTAAAAAGGCTCTCGGTGCCAAGCAGAAGTGTATTCCTATGTTATAAGCTAGTCCTGTTGTCAGCAAGATTCCCGACAGCTGAGCACATAGATGTTCTTATATTAAACTACATAATGGCTGTGTGATGTTCATACTGAGAATACTACTAGAATGGTAACAAAAAAAGGAAGTATAGGAAAAGAAATAGGTAGCACAAAAAAGATTGTGAGACAGAATAAGTGTGCTGAAGAAAAATCACAGAACAAAAAAATGGTGTTAGACTGTATTAGGGAAAACTGAAAACAATTTTAAGGCATTACAGAGTAAATTAAAATAACGACCATGTGAAAATTTTAGAAAAGCAGTATTTCAAAAGATTCAAGTAGAGGCAAGTTTAATGCACAGTATTATTTGTCTACATATGCAAGAGAAGTATAAAACAGATTGTAAAATTCATAATGGATAGTTTGCTTATCTGATGATTTATTTTAATTGTGACCAAAGAAGTTTCTTCGTTTGGGAAACTGATCCTTTTCCTAACATTAATTAATATGAGTATTGATGAAGGAAATTGTTATTTATATAACCACAACACTTTGGTTTCCCAATCATTGAATTGTGCTACGCTGTACGTAAGAACAGAGTAGAAAGATGGTCTTTCCTTAAAGAGATTACAAAGATTTTGTTAGGGCAACAAAACCGGATAGACACAGGAAAACAGGAGAGTACAAGCAAACAAGACCTTTTAGTCAGCATTCTTAGGGAGGAGTTCATGAATTAGCAGCCTAATCCATGTCAAATTATTTGTGGCATCTTGGCAAAAGGGAGTTTTAGGGAAGAATATGATGGAAAATAATGTTAGTTTTACAAAATTTATGGAGAGTCCCTCCCAAGGAGGAAGAACAGCATGGGAGAAAACCTGAAGATACTTGTTTGTAAAATTTAACAAGTAAACAACGTACACTGGCATCATTAGCTGCAGTGGCAGATTTACCATGAAACAAACTGTGCAGTGGCACAGGGCCTCCAACAATAGGGGCCATGCTGCTGATACCACTGCTGCCACCTGATGGGAGGGGGGGTGGG
>NW_017729029.1:66489232-66501280 GCF_001723915.1 Gavialis gangeticus | reverse complement strand
TTGCTGCCACCTCGTGGGGGGGGGGGTGGGCAGCCCCCAGCAGTAGAGGCTCATCCCCCCCATCAGGTGGCAGCAGTGTTTGTGGCCCTCCCTCTTGCCTGGTGGGTTGTGCGCTTCTTCAGTGATTTCAGCTGGAAATTCTGGCCACCACCCCTCACCCATGGCCAGTGTATCATGCTAATTCCCCTGCAGACATGCCATGGGGTGAGAGGTGGGGCCCTACACCCTGCTTGGATCATCCTGGGTAGGGGTGTGGGCAGAATTGTAGGTGTTGGCCCACGGGCACTGGGGACCAATGGTATGCCACTGCCTGAAAATAAAGCTGCACACAGGGCCCCTCGAACCATAAATCCACCACTGATTAGCTGATCAGAGATGGACATTTACTACCTGGCTCTACTTTCACGCCCTTCATGACCTATCCCCGCCAAATCTATTAGTTCTCATTCCATGACAAGTTATTTTATTTTACTAAAGGAGAAAGCAATGGCATGATATAAAAGGAGGGATAATATAATAAAAGTGATAGATTAGGAAAATGCAGCATTCTGAATTTGTGGTAAACAGGGTGAGACTGCAGAATGATACATGTTGCAGTAATCAAGATGCAAGATGCTGAGAGTGATAGCTATGTGACTGGATTAAAGACTGTATCTTATACCTGTTATGCAGAAAAGTCTAAAGGACTTAGATATAACCTGGATTTGAGGTTAATCAGTGAAGTTTGGGCAGGGGCAGATATAGGGGACTGCAGTGATACAGTTTCACTCCCCTCCCCACCTTTGTTTCCTGCTCCACCCAAAGGCTCCGTGGAGACATTCAGAGGGATTAAGGGGAGGTAGATTGCATTAAAAAGGCCAATATAAGGTAAGTCAGGATGGGAGGCAGTTGGAAGGATGGGGGGCAAGTAGACTTGGGGGGCATTGAGGGCCCATGGGGTGTGGGTAGGCAACTGTGATGTGTGGGAGCATGGGGAGGCAGATGCAGTTTATGGGAGTATGGGGAGGCAAATGTGATACACAACAGGATGGGAGGCAGGTGTAATACACAGACATGATGTGGGGACAGGTACAATCTGCAGGAGTGATGGTGGGGCAAGCAAGATCCACAAGAGTGATGAGGGCAGGTGCAGTCTGCAGGAGGTACTGGGGGGACCAGTGGGGTCCATGGTGGGTTGGTGGGATTCAGAAGTGTTTGGTGTGATCAGAGGGGGCTAGTTGGGTCCATGGGGGACTTGGGGAGGCAGGACTAGGGGCTATTTTTAGCTCCCCACCTATCTGTCCATCCCTTCCACTCCTCCTTCCACTAATACTTACTTTCTTGGCTCTTGGCATCCAAATGCTCATAAAACTGGCACCTGGAGTGATCTGGTGATTGCTGCAAATGAAAAAGTGGACCTCTTTAAGAAATTCTTTGCCTCCATTTTTCTGAGCAGGGACCAGGACATCTCCCCCACTGGGAGTATGGAAGGACGCAGGGGAGGCACTGCCAGGCCCAAGATTAGGGATGACATAGCTAGGGAACTTCTGGAGGGGATGGATGTGTTCAAATCAGCAAGCCCGGATGCTCTTCATCCAAGGGTGCTGAGGGAATTGACGGGGGTTATTGCAGGGCCCCTGGCATGGCTATACAAGCACTCATGGAGCTCTGGTCAGGTGTCAGATGACTGGAAAAAGGCCAATGTGGTCCCCATTTACAAGGAAGGGAGAAAGGAGGACCCAGGTACCTATAGGCCCGTCAGTTTTAGTTCAATCCTGGGGAAGATCTTGAAGAGAAAATTATCAAGAAGCACATCTGCGAGGGACCAGCAGGGGAGATCATGATCGGGGGAACCAACATGGGTTCATTAAAGGAAGATCCTGTCAGACTAACTTTATTTCCTTTTACAGATCACAAAGTCCTTGGATGAAGGCGTGGGGGTGGATGTCATCTTCCTAGACTTTAAGAAGGCCTTTGACACTGCCTCTCACCCCATTCTCATAAAAAAAACTAGATGATTGTGGCATTGATGCCTACACAGTCAGATGGGTGGCTAATTGGACCCACACAGAGAGTGGTGGTGGACAGGTCATTTTCGACCTGGAGGGATGTGTGCAGTGGGGTTCCCCAGGGCTCAGTCCTCAGGCCTGTACTATTCAACATCTTTATCAATGACTTGGACAAGATGGTGGAAAGCACATTGTCCAAGTTCGCTGAAGACACCAAAATGTGGGGCAAGGTGGGCATGCCAGAAGGGAGGGACAGAATCCAGCTAGATCTGGACAGGTTACAGAGATGGGCAGATGAGAATAGCATGGAATTCAACATGGACAAGTACAGGGTACTGCATCTAGGGAGAAGGAACCAGCAGCATACCTATAGGCTGGGGAACACCCTTCTTAATAGCACAGAGGCAGAAAGGGATCTTGGAGTCATTTTTGATTCCAGGTTGAACATGAGCTGCCAATGAAAGGAAGCTGTTGGTAAGGCTGACTGCACCTTGTCATGCATCCACAGATGCATCACAAGCAGGTCCAGGGAGGTGATCCTTCCTCTCTATGCAGTATTGGTCAGGCTGTAGTTGGAGTACTGCACCCAGTTTTGGGCGTCTCACTTCAAGAGAGATGTGGCTAGCATTGAGAGTGTCCAGAGGAGGTCCACTCGCATGATCGGGGGCAGCAGGGGCAGGCCATACAAGGACAGACTAGAGGGCCTGAACCTATTCAGCCTCCACAAGAGAAGACTGATGGGGGGATCTGGTGGCCATCTACAAATTCACCCGGGGGGGATCAGCAGAGAATAGGAGATGCCCTGTTCCCCCGGGCACCACACGGGGTAACTAGGAATAAAGGCCACCAGTTGATAGAGAGCGGGTTCAGGTTAAACATCAGGAGGCATTTCTTTATGGTTAGGATGGCTAGGACCTGGAACCAACTTTCAAGAGAAGTGGTGTTCCCTCCTACCTTGGGGGTCTTTAAGAGGAGGCTGGATAGACACCTGATTGGGGTCATATGACCCCAGCATCCATTCCTGCCCAAGGCAGGGGGTCGGACTTGATGATCTGTTTAGGTCCCTTCCGACCCTAACTACTATGATTCTGTGACTTGCAGGTTGGGGGGCCAGAGTGGGGCAGTTTGGTCTGTGTGGGTGGAGTGAGGGGCCGAGGACTAAATAGAGTCCAGTGACAAGGGGGCAGGTAGGAAAAGCACAGACCCATGGCTGGGGTGAGCAGTTGGACTTTCCCAGCCCTGTGGTTGAGCAGGTAACTTTACTGAAGTTCAATGTGCTAGTCTAATGTAGAATGATTAAGTTTGAGTGTACATCAATTCAGGTCTATCTTAGACTGGGTTCCACCATTTTTTGACTGGTCTGTGTGTGAAGAACTTCTATACGATTATGGGTTTAGATTGATTTCTGATCACTGAGACTGGGTCTAAGTGTAAGGTCTGCACCTGGGTGAACTAAGTTAAATTGGGTAGCCATTTTAACCCAGTCTAACCTCCCTCCCACCCATGTAAATGTCTGCACTGAGCCAAAATTTTAAACACACTGCTTGATAGGAGTGCTGAGATTTTATTAAGAAATGATCATTTGAGACACTAGCGACAACAGTTTGGGTTGACTGCAAGGTGAGAAATCTTGGTTAAAAAGGGTTGAATTTTGACTTAAACTCCTAACCAAAGTTTATGTGCATTACCTTCAGTACTGTTGCCACTGGGTCACTGCATCTTAGATGTGGAAAAAAAATTGTTTTTCTTGTCTCCAGAAATCATTTATCTGTGTTCCTTTGGTATCTGTCACTCCAGCCTCTCAAGGCCACTCTTAGAAAAGTATCCCTTTAAAAAATTTCCTATAATTGTCTACTAATTTAGCTCATAGGAGAATGAGACAGCTGCCAATAATTGGTGAAATTACACAAGGTTATAGACTATTCCCTGCCAGAATCAGACAAATAAAAGAGGAGACTTTTCCCCTTGACATTCTCATCAAGAGCAACAAGCTAAAAAAATAAAAAGACTTCTCTCATTCTCTATTAAGAAACAAGTGACATTTCTGAGCAGAGCTAAACTTCTTGATCAAATGAGATAGATTCAACCAAACTTGGACAGAGGAGAAATGTGTAGCATATCCTAATTAACCAAAATGTAATATGTGCAGCAGGCTGTAAAACTTCACAGATATATTAATAGAGCAAACTAATCACAGAAGTTCTCAATGGAGCTTGAAAAAAAATTGAAGCAAACTTCTGGTAAAAGATGTAGTTCGGTTAAAAAAAAAAAAAGTAAAAACAACCAACACTCTTTTAAGATTGGTACTAGGACTAAATCCAAAGGGTTTTTTTATTTTTGTAAGTGCCTAAAAATTGTGTGGCACCGTCTAACATAAATGTCTAAATTAAATCCATAGCTCTGTGTTAAACACTTAGACTGTCAATAAAATGAGTGGTGCTCTTGGGTGCCTCAAAATTAGATACACATTAGGCAGCACACTAAACAGGAGTCTGACTAAAGACAGCCTGTTCAGGTCATGTCTAGACAGCAAACATATATGGCAATGTCACCCTCAGATATATCATGCATCTCTGTGGGCACGTATACAAGTGAATACTTACTGTGTGGTAATTTAGGTTACTGCTCAGTAACCAAAAATTACTGCACAATATGGGTGCACCTGTACCGTGCAGTTACTATGGTGACTTATGTTAACTTGGGTGTAAATTTGCTACCTGCATGATGCAGGTAGCAAATTTATGCGCGAGTAGTTACTGCGCAGTAATGCACAGGTAGATGCATTACTGTACAGTAACAGTGTGTGTGTGGATTGATTTGGGACTAACTTTATTCCCAAGGCGGTCCACACACACTGTTATTGTGCTGTAATGCCTGCAGACCCTGGCTTAAAAACCACTTACTATGCAGTAACTTGCTTCACAGTAAATGCATGTGTAGATACTCCCAGCTTGTACTATTGCTCAGACCAGAAGCAGTCTAGCAGAGTCCACGCTGTACTGAAAGATACGTTCCTTCAGTTTGTTTCAGGGCAGTGTTGCTGAACATGGTAAATATGGGGTCTAGCCGTGGTCTCAAAAGAAGCTTTCTAGGATTGATGGATCACTTTAATTTGGATCAGTCCTGGCTAGTACTGCACACTGAGCAGGAGCAGCAGCTAGGGATTCTCAGCTGCAGGGGAAGGGATTTGTAGTGAAAAATGTTATAATTTA
This sequence comes from Gavialis gangeticus, assembly GCF_001723915.1. NCBI lineage: Eukaryota > Metazoa > Chordata > Crocodylia > Gavialidae > Gavialis > Gavialis gangeticus. Next base: position 66,496,080 of record NW_017729029.1, on the reverse strand, counting down.
GAGACACTCTCTTAGAACAATATAGAAGTTGGAAATCGGGAAATGTCCCTCATGCTAGTTAGTTAGGGAAAGAAAGACAAGGGTCTGTAGAAGTTGCCTATTGCTCCACAGTTAAAGTTGGTTGTTTTTCTCACTCACTGTATGCCTGTATTTATTAAACCCAGTGATCAGTACCTCCTTTTTTGCCACCAAAACATGTCAAATGACCACTTACACACCACTTTTTTGTGGCAAAATAGATTTTTTGTATCTGCCCACCCCAGCAGCCCCTATACTGTTCCCTGCTGCTGATGCTCTGCCCTCTTGTTGCCAGAGCTGCTGCAGGGAAGGTGCAGGGTGCAGGAGTAGGAGGCAAGGAAGATGGGACGGTGAGGTTTCCTCATAGCTGAAGTCCATGCTCCCTTGCCCCAATTTATCCCCCACCTCTCAAGCTGCACATGGGACTTGTGTTTTGCTTACTTACCAATTCTGGCCAAATCCAGATGAATGTAACCATGCGGTATGTGATACCGCAGACATGTCTCTGGGGCCACATAATACACTTTTAGCTGTTCTCCATGCTGCAAGTTAGAAGCACAGGGGATTTTTTTTACCCCTGGATAGCCCACGCAAAACCCATGCAAACCCCCCATCCCCCCCCCACACGCACAATGTGGAGTGGCGCACATGGCAGCAGCACAGGTTGCTCAAAGCTGCTTGGATCCACACTCTGGCTGCCAGCCAGGCTCTGAGCAGCAGGGTCACTGCTACTAGAAAGGTTTCCCTGAGAGCCCTTTTTGGAATTCATATAAAGGATTTGAAGTTTTTTTTCCAAAAATTGAAACAACATGCAAACAAACAAAAAGCATGTTGTTCTCCACCAATGGCGATCTTGGGGTGAAACTTTGTTTCCTAAGAAATTCTCCTTCCAGCATAAGTTCATATAGCAGTACATTTAAGCTATGAATGAGTAAAGAAAAGAAAGTCTTCAAAGCATCCCCACAGATCAAATAATCTTTTTTGTGCTTTCAAGCCTGCTTTTTTTTAAGTCACATCAACGTGCTTCAGTTCTTTAACAGCAGCAGTATACTAACTTCCATTTTTCCCTACAATGGCATTCCTCTTATTTTCAACCCAGACCAAAGTAGCCTGAAGAAAAATATAGATGGCATTTCACCAGGTTTTCTGACTTCTAAGTTTACCAAGTGCCTGAAGTTCCATCTTTATGCACCATCTCCCATCAATGCTTTAAAACCCCTTGATTTCACATACAAGTTCAGGTTCTGGCTGTGAGCTTGCTTTCTTGTATCTCTTATTTGTATTGCTTCCACTTACCCACATTTATCTCTGTCACATCTCATCTTACTTCAGAGTCACTACTTTTCTTTGAGCTTCCCTTGCACATCCTTTTTGCTGTTTCTACCAACAGTTTACATAATCTGTAGCTTTGCTCCATAACTACCTCCATCTTATTTACAAAATCTTCTTTACAATCTCCAGCTAGAGCAGCTTTTGATGTTTGGATTCAGCATTTCTTCTATAATGTCCAAAAAGTCTTCTTTTGCATTTCCTAAATGGTTTTCTGATTTTTCAGTTGGATCAACTAAAAAATGAGGTTTTTCTTTTTATTTCTATCTTGACCTTAGGATTTTAATCTTGGATTATTTAGCACAGAATCACCTCCACCTCATTTTCTTCTTGTTCCTCTTGGTATATTTATTTTTGCCTGAACTAGACAGTGCATTTGTGTGTGTGTGTGTGTGTGCGCCTGCACACTGTATATTGATAGAGAAGCTCAGTTACTCATTTCCACTGCCATGCCAAATATAAGAGTTATTATTAACCCCATTTATTTTCCAGGAGTCTGATTTTTCTTGCTTGGAGCAGTCTCCATATTCTACAGCTCCATCATATTTCTATAGTTACTTGTCAGCGACTCTTCTCTTGGTCCTCTGGCTGTCAATTGTGGCAATGCACAGCTCTAAAAATGGAAACTTTTGAAAAGTTAGGCACAAAGGTACTTATAGTGGTAAAAAGGATATTTTATTATATCGTTTTCATCCTCAGTGACTTCATAAAAATATGCTCAGTTTATAACTCAAAATGTTTATTCTTCTATCAGAATTTCTACCTCAAAGAAATCTGAAATTCAGGCTGTATTTAATAATCCAGGTTCAATCAGTTCTAAATTATGCTGTGAGCTTTCCGCTAGCATGAAATAAGGATCTGGCTGTGTGTCTTAAATGGACACTACTATTAAAGATTCTTCAATCAGTTTTAGTTAACAATTTTGTTGATGAAGCATGGTTCAGAATGCAATTTAGATCACTTATCCATAGCTACATTCTCTCTGCACTATCAATAGTAGAATCTTGAGATTTGTAGTGGAGTAATAGATTTGAAAGTAGGTATGTTGAATAAGAAAGTGCAATTTTTACAGTCACTTTTCTGATTACAAGCACACTTGAGTTAATTCACAACTCAAGTATAGTCTTTTTTGATATGGAAGGACAGCGCCAGACAAATAGTAAGCTGCATTTCTGTGACTGAAGGAATTGTTGGCCAAGAAAATCAGAATAAACCTCTACTCTTACAATAAACAGCTTCTGGTTTTAGTTATCTAAAAGGATCAGACCTATTTATTTATTGTTAGGGACATAAAAACTAGATCCTCTTTACTTACAGTGTCACCAAAAACTGTGTCCTCTGATCTACAAAAGAAAACATGGGATCACAAGCCCCAGTAGTTATGGATCTACCTTATTTGAGATTCTGCAGTCTTTGTGGAAACCATGGGAAAAAGTGGTTTCCATGAACCCCGTGAACATGGTGATCCCCATGATTTTGGTGCAGAATCACCAGGGAAAAAGAAAACCCTACTAAAAATAAAATGCTGGCTCCCCAGTGGGAGCCAGTGGTCCTCAGGGCCACCAGGGCCCTCCAAGGAAGAGTGGGAGAGGAGCTGCCAGCATGAAGGGGAGCAGCAAAGATGGTGGCTACCCCCAGATTCCTCACTGTTGATTGGCCCAGAGGGCTGCCTGCCAATCAAGAGCAAGGGGTTGGGCCACATAATGGGCAGCCTTCTTGGCCAATCAGTGGTGAGGAGCAGGGCTGCTGGGGCCAATCTGTGGCAGGGGGGAGCTGCTGCCAAAAGACCATAAAAATAGCACTACACACAGTGAGGGGCTGGCAATTTTTCCCTTGCCTCATCAGGAATTAAGTAGATGCCTACTTATAGTCCTCAAGCACAAGGCCACTGCTAGTAAAATTAATTGGGTTCACCAGCTGCAGGATAATTGAATACAACTATCTGTTCTCCACCAGGGTGACTGAAATAAACTTTTCACTTGGAATTAAATCAAACAATTACTTTTCAATCTCTCTCTCTTTCTCTAAGGGATAGTATACACACCTGCCAGGATTGGCTTGGCTTAATTTAGGAGGAAAAGAGGTCCTCTTTCTGATGGATTAAAGCCCTTGGCTTTAGAGGTCATCAGTCAGTCCTCTGGAGGTCAGTGTGGGGAGAACAACCAGCCCAAAACTGCCTTTACTTTTATCTTTGCTCTCTTAACTGACAAAATATGCAACATTTTTTCTACTAATAGATAGCTTCTTTTCTCTTGTTCACTAAAATACTTTAGCTTCTTCCTTTCCTTCTTAGGCTTGACATAAGGATGCCTCATCTCAGTGTCTTACATTCTAAGCAGAATACAATTGGATGAGGGGATGAGTTTACTGCTTCAAATCTTAAATGGGTGGTTCTGAAGATTTTTTAACCCAGAGCATAAGACACCAATAAGATCCTTTCTTCATTGATCTAGCACTGTGGGGGACCAAGCTTTTTGGCTGTCATGCCACAAATTGCCACAAGTCCTCCTTGAGTCCTCTTCCCCTGCCCAATCTACTACTCTTCTTTCTGTTCCCTGCATGGGTTCCCTGTCTGATCTGCTCTGCTTTATGCTCCCTGCCCTTTCTGCTTCTGTGTTGCCTGTGGCACAGATGCTATGTAGCATCTGTGATCTGCCACAAGCTGCATGAAGAAGCCCATGCCAACTGTGGCACTTGTGTGGCAGGTTGGGCACCCTGATCTAGAATTTCACCAAAAGCCCTTCCTTCTCTAGCAGTTGTATATTCTCGCTATTCAAAATGTTAGCATTATCCCAATAGCATACAAATACTTTAGTTCAGTGACCCACAAATTAATCATAGACGCAGAAATGTAGTGACTCAGTAGAACAATACATGGACTCCTCCTGCATCCCTCCCATGTTTATGAGAAAGAAACATCTTTTAGCATGTCTGTGCCTTTTATGCCAGTCCTATCTTCATGATGCATGAGCACAACCATAACCCTTGTCTTGTGTTGTGCTGATATGAGTTGGTAAACAAGGAGGTTCAGAAAGAGATGGAGAGCAACAAATTAGCAAAACCTTTGTTTAGTGACATATTAATAAACAAAATAAATCAGTGTTAAGAACATGCTTTTTAAAAATATATTATCTCTCGTTACCAGCTACTGATAATTTGACACACAATCCCTTTGGCTGTCTTTTCCTTCATACTTCCAACAGTTTTCCTGTGGAACATAAGTCTCCCAGCAGCACATGAAGCTTTGTAATAATAATTTAGTTGCAAAGCAACAGCAAAGCATCCTCTTGGAAATTATGAATATTTTCTGAGTGTTGCTTACAAATAAACCAGAAACCAAGTGGAGTGCAATCTTTCGCAGCATGAGCCATGACATTAACACAACAAAAAAAATAAAATAACCAAGGAAATGAGGACAAGAGACTGTATTTGCTAAGTTTTATGGTTCAAATTCACAGGGAACCCTAAGCTAGTGTAATTTGCACCTTTTTATTGTCTAAATTATACCAGCCTAAAATACTTCAGACTGACTTCAGCCTCAAATATTTCAGGTAGCAATCTAACCAGAGCAGCGTGGAGCTCAGTGTGGGTTGGGTAAATATTTGGCTGGTTAACCTCTGGTAAGTTCAGAGGTGTAACTGGACAGGACTGTGCCTGGGGCAGTATCCATTTCCTGCCCCTTCCCCCTCTCCTCCATCTATATCTTCTTTAGAGGGCTGCAGATCTGGAGACTCCAGCAACAGTTGGTGCACAGTGCAGAAGAAGCAGCTGGAGTTCACCTCTATTGAGAGGCAGGGGCAGATCCACAGGGGGTGTGGCAGTGTGGTCCCCCCTATTGGCTCTGGATTTAGGACCCAGGTTCCTTGTTCCGGGGGGGAACCCTCAGACTGCTCACAACCTCTCCATTCGCTAATAGGCAAATTTATTGTTACACAGTGATAACAGAAAAGAAGCAATACAAACAATCAAGCAGTTCTATATACCTACCAAATCCTAGGCCTGTCATCAGAATCAAAATATGTCTGGTCAAGACTCAGTCTTCACTCTGAGGCTCTTTCTTTTAGGTGTCAGATGTCAGCATGGCATCAGTTTGGAGTTGGGATGCTGAGGCCCATCCACCCCTTCCCCCAGTGGGGTGGGCCCTCCATGGGGGCCTCAGGGACCTTTCCCAGCTGAGGGAGACAAGGATGGAGATGGGGAGGGGGGAAAGCACGAGACAAAGGGACTGACCCTTTGTTACTCTCAAGTCTCTGCTTTTTTATTATCCTTCCGTCCTGATGACTTTTCATCCATGGCTATCTCTGGTTGGTTGTTTCTCTATGGTCACACATCCACGTACCCTTCCAGGCCTTCTCCTAAGTTGGTCTGTTCCCACAAAAACAGAACTCAGACCCTCCTGCTCTGAGGCCTTGTTAACTGGTGTCACTTTATCTCGTGTTATGAGACAGTATGGTATATGCTCCCAGATCCCAGGCTGTTTTCTAGGCTATATGTCCTTGTTGCATTAGACAGCCTGTCTGCTTTCAGGGCTGTGAGAAACTTTGTATGTGAGAGACACAGGCATCTTAGAAATAAATTAACCCCTGCTGCCCATCTTAAACCATTCTAATGCAAATATCTATAAGCCAGTTCCCAAAGAGCAGACCTTTAAATACCATTTCTAAGCCAAAACCCCCCTCCTTTAGTTGTGCGCTGCATTTGCAGTGAGCTCTCAAAGGACAGCACAGGGTCTGTCCAGAGTCCCAGTTTTCATCAACTCTAGAGCCCAGGGGAGGAGAGGACAGCAGCAGTGCTCACATCTGTGGCTCTGAAGATGTTTCAGATTAAGTGCTCCAGGCAGAACCAGCGTTCACCAGCCAGTGAGCATATAGAGCTAACAACTGGCAAAAATTATGTGAACCCTGGTTATAGACGCCTCTTAAGCATAGGTTTAAATGATAAGGGCTGTCCCAAATGCCAGGATTCAGATGGTGCTGGCTCCTGCATGCTTGAATCCAACCAACATCACCCCATGCTGGGCCCTGAAGCTGCGCATCTGCTCCCTCCTGACCCACCCCTCTGATACCGTTGCCCTGTCTTCCTTCCTTTTTCCCTGTCTCCATCCCCACTGAACTAAAGCTTCCTAGGTGTTCCCAGATGTCAGTCCAAGACAATATGGCTGCCAATACATGTGCTTGGAGGTAGGCAGGGGTGATGTTTTAATTAAGCTGGTTCCTGGGCAGCCACTCTAATTAAAATGGCTCACTGTCATGTGTATTAAGTGCCCCATATTTCAAAATGGCCACAGGGATACTTTAACTAAAGCTCATTCAATGAGATTTAGTTAGAGCACCCCCAAGACCATTTTGAAATATTGGCAGGGAGGGGGGCTTAATACATGTGACAGTGAGGTGACTTGTTCGTGTTCTAATTAGGATGCAAATAAGTATGTCTATAGCTAGCTATTAGCTCTCATTTATAGCTAATCCATGGGCAGGGGGTGCCTAGGAGTGGTGCCTCCG
>NW_017729029.1:66464150-66484232 GCF_001723915.1 Gavialis gangeticus | reverse complement strand
GGGCTTAATACATGTGACAGTGAGGTGACTTGTTCGTGTTCTAATTAGGATGCAAATAAGTATGTCTATAGCTAGCTATTAGCTCTCATTTATAGCTAATCCATGGGCAGGGGGTGCCTAGGAGTGGTGCCTCCAGGGATACTGGAGGGCTACAATTTTCTACTATTAGTCTCATGGAGCAGACTAGAGTTACTGCAACATGAGCTGCCTAACACCAGATAACTTGCATCTGAAGAGAGTTCTCTCTGAGATACTTAAGAGGTATTTGGCTTATCTTTTCCTGCCTTAATGTGCAGACATTCCTTTCTTAAGATTATTTAATGCATTTGAAAGCTAACATATAATGACAATTTAATTTAGACCACTTGAGAATCCAGCCCACCTTGGTCACAGTGGTTCTGCCCAGTTTGCGTTAAAATTATTAGTGTTTAAATACTTCAAAATGGAAGATTAAAAAGGAAATGTTGCTAGGGTCTGTTACAATAAAATAGTAGAAATATGCAGAAGCATTTTCAATCTGTAATTTTCATGTTGCTTTTTCTTTCATGCAAAATACAGTAGATCGTTTGTATATGGGTTTTTCACAATCCGCTTAATTTGCAGTGGAGTGCCTAAGTGAGAATGTGCTATTTAACTGATTGCTGCAGCTTTTTTTTTTTCAAAGTGTGCTGCTTCTCCACTCATTTGGAGCACAGCTGTGACCCTATGCCCATCATTGGAGAAATGACATCTTTAAAATAAGCACTGTAGCAGCAGCTGGGGTACTTTGCTGTCCTGCACAGTTGATCCCTATGTCTATATGTAAACCAAGCTAGTTCACAAACTTTCACCTTCGTAGGGGACTTAAGAGCTTAACCCTACAATAAATCTGGGTTCTACTTTAGCTGCTTGTATAACAAACATAATTCAATCTTTTGCCTGTCATTTTTCCTTAGCTCACTATCTCTCCACATACGTATACCTCATTCTCAATTAGATATAAAAAAATTAGTTATTATGAGTGGCTTATAACAGGTGACCAGAGTACAATGTTTCAATGTTAGATGCAACAATCTAAAATGCTAGTGTCAGATTCAGGTAGATTTCAAACATTTAAATATTCTTAACTCAGAGATTCTTGCTTCGTCCCATGCTCGATAACTTCATTTGTGTTTTGGCAGGTTTTGAGTTTTAATTGAAAAGAAATATTAATAAAAACTATCTGCACATCCTTCCACACCTCTGCAAACCTAGTGCAGTGCAAAATTATTCGGTTTGTTGATGTTATATAGGGGGTACACCAAAATTAACGTGCACGTATTTTATATAGTAAAATTATTATTTTATTGGGTCTTGGCAGTGGAATATAGTGCAATTTAAATAATAGGGAAATGAGAGGAAATACATCAGGAATAAACTAATGAAAGCTTCATGAATTGGCCAATAAAAGTTTCAGCACAGATCAGAAAGAATGGTAATTAAAATTGTATCATAGGAGCTTAATATCTACCATGTATAGGGTCAGACCATAGGTCTGTCTTGTCCACTATCCTGTGTCACACAGTGGCAGAGAGTGGATTCTGAAATGGAGTGTGAACTGGGTATGACAAGGGTTTTTCCCCTGTTCCTTTCCCACTTGCAGCCTCCAGCATTTAAAGTCCAGGAAGTTCCAATTCAGAAGTTATACCTCTAACTCCATTGTTCAATAGCTACTGATACACCTTGCCTCTAAGAATTTCTCCAATCCCTTTTTGAATATGGTTAAACTGTCAGCTTCAACTACCTCTTGTGGCAATGAGTTCCACACTGTATGAAAAAGAACTGTATTGCTAGTCTTAAACTTACTAGCGACTAGTTTCATTTTATGATCACTAGTTCTTGTATTGTGAGAGATAGTAAATAATAAATCCCTATTTAGTTTCTCTTCCCCATTTAGTATTTTGTAAACCCTTAACAAGTTCCTTCTCAAACATCTCTTTTCTAAACTAAATAGGCCTAGCCTTTTAAGTCCTCTTTTGGAAGCCCCTCCATACCACTGACCTTCCTTTCTGCCCTTCTCTGGTGCTTCTATATACTTTTGGGGGCATGAGAACCAAAACTGGACACAATATTCAAGGTGCAAATACACCATGGATTTATAAAGGAGCATAATAATACTTTCTGTTTTGCTTAAAATTCCTTTCTCAATAATTCCTAACAGTTTGTCTGCCTTTTTGACAGCTGCTGAGCACTGAATGATGCTTTTAGCAAACTGTTCGCAATGACTCACAGATCTTTTCCCTGTGTGGTTACAGCTAATACAGAGCGTATCATAGGCTGGGTTTTTTTTGCCCATATTCATCACTTAAAACTTATCTATGCAAAATTTATTTTGCCATTTAGTTGCCCATTCACTCAGCAGTCCAAAACCCTTCTGTAGTTCCTCATAATCCTCCTTGCTCTTTACCTCTGAAAAATGTTGTGTTATCTGCACATTTTGCCAACTTACTACTCACCCCATTGTCCAGATAATTTATGAGTACATTAAACAACACTAGTCCCAATTAAGATGTGATGGCCAGAACCAGAAGGGTTAACAAGCAAGTTATAACAAGAGAAATGCTTTTTAAGGATATCTGAAGTAGCTTATGGAGCAGTTTCCTGTCTGTCTGGAGAAATATTTATATATAGCTTTTTATACTGATCTTCAGGCAGCATGAACTTTAGAACACAGAACTAAAGAATATAACGGTAGACATAGCTGATTTATGAAATTTTGCTTAGAGACAGTAAAAATTAACAAACATAATCACAAGGCATAATTAACATAGTGGGTTGAATTTAGGTGGGGACATATTAATCTCAGACCCCAAAGTGATGTGGTGTGATTTGTTTATTGGGTAAACCCAAGCTTGGGCAGTAACTTATTATAATGATTTCTAACACCTTTTAACCCCATAGGATAACAGCTATAAAGTAACACTATGAATGGCTATATTACCAAAAAATTAGCATAAACAGGATCTAAAAGAACATGCATGTTAAGTAACCCTCAGGGAAGGATGGAAGAGAATGGTCATTGTTGCCCCATGCCCCCGGATTCCTTACTCCCAGTGTGACAAAAGGACCAGATCCTGACTGAGGGACTTTCCTCCGGTTTTCCCTCTGAAAAGCGCAGCTCGGGGACGCCTGACTTCACTGAATCAACTTGACGTGTATCTTCTAACTGAGAGACTATCTGAGAGACTATAAGTTGCTAACAAAGTAGGAACTCTTGGTTAATTTCTTTGCCTGATTATCACTGTCAATTTTAACTTGTATTGTTATGTTGTCTGTTTACTAGCTTAACTGTTTACTAACTGTCATATGTGCAAACTATATCTTTTGTTGCTATAAGTAAAATTTATTCTTTTTTATAAGTGAAACTTGTCATTGTTTTCCTCCCAACATCACCTTCTCAATCCCGAACCAAAAAAGCCCAGTGGCTAATGAAGTTGCAGTGCTCAGTCAGTCTGCAACTAAATTGATATACTCACAGTGCAAAGCCCAGCTGGCCTGTGACATTCAGATCCCTGGGAGATCCCTCTGTTTACTTCTTTCCATCCTGAAAACTGACCATTTATAATTACTTATTGTTGCCTATCCTTAAGCTAACTTCTAAAGTGTGAGTTGACCTTCTGTGACAGAATACCCCTTTGGGTATTTGTTACTTTAAGGGCTGGAGCAGGGAGCTGCCAGGTGGCTGATGAGAGTAGCCATTTTGGAGAGGTCTATTATAAGAGCAGAGCAGTTTTGTGCCCAGCTGCTTGGGAAGTAACATTGCCTGATGGAGCTCTTGCTCCAGAGGTATTTTGGAGGTAAGGGTGAGACTATGCAGAAGGAGGAGGCCTCATTGGTCCTGGGCATGACATAAAACTGCACCCTGCTGGGATAGGAAGGCCTGGTGGTACTGCCTGGGATGGGGCAGGGCCACATAAATACCAAGACCAAGAACCTCCCTGGTGTAAGGTGGGCTGGGGTACCTAAATCCCTGTTCCCACTTTTGGGTGGGCTACCAGGAGTGTTAGGAAGGGCAGGTAATCTTATTGAGAAGTGCTTGAGTCCCATCAGGTGTTGGACCCTGGAGGTGAGGCAGGCATGCTCAAAGAGGAGCACCTGAGCCCAGGGGGGTGTAAGACCCCAGACCCTGAGAGTTGCAGGGTGGAGTTGTGGGGCCAGTTAAACTCTGGGAGTAGTGGATGAGTCCTAAGGGATGGAAGACCCCAGGTCCTAGTGTAAGAGGCGGAGTTGTGGCCCAAGAGAGGGATGTAGTGATCTGGTGAGGGGCCAAGGGTGAAGTAGGCCTGTAGTTGAGCAATCGCTCATTCCTACTTGGTGAGCGTCATGGGAGAGGCATAAAAGACTGTTCCAGGGCTGACCAAGGGGTGAAGAGAAAAGCCTGAGGATCTCTTTGAATAGGGTGGAGTGAGTGTGGCCTGGATAGGCAGTGTGCAAGAAACTGGGTGAGAGCTGGTGGAGTGTGAGAGGCCCCAATGAGAGGGGGTGATGAGTGCGTGGCCCTGAAGGGGGCAGTATGATAAAGATACAACTGTGTGTTCAGTTTGGCCAAGCCTTGCTCAGGAGTATCATTGCACAGCCTAGGACACGTGTAAAGGGATGTCGGAACATGTATGCACTGCCCTGTGACAGCCTAGCACTCGAAGGGCAGCCTCCTGCCTATTTAACATCCCAAACATTTACCAAGGAGGTGGGAAGTTTTTGAATGTCCAGATATACTATTTCAACTGGATCACCCTTATGTGCTTGCTTATTGACACTTTCAAAGGGCTCTAGTAGGTTGGTGAGGCATGACATCCCTTTGACTAACCCATGCTGATTCCTCCCTACCAAATCATGTCCATCCATATGATGAACAATTGCTTTATTTCATTATTATGGTTTCTACCAGTTTTCTGGAAACAGAAGTTAGACTCACAGGCCTGTACAGCCCTTTAAAAGAACTGGAGTAACATTTATAACATTTACAACATCCCAATCCAAAGTGGTTTTAGTGATAAGGTGCATGCTACAGTTAGGAGTTTGGCAATTTCCAATCTGAGCTTCAAGCACATAGGGTGAATTCCATCGGGTCCTGGTGGCTTGCTATTATTAAGTTGATCAATTTTCTCAACCACCTCATCTACTGAAACCTCAGTTTGGGTCAACTCTACAAACATGTCCCAAGAGAAGAGTAGATCTGGTAAGGAAGTCTTCCTCACATATTCCACATTGAAGACAGATGCCAAGAATGCATTTAGTTTCTCAGCAATGGCCCTTTAACACTCCTTTTACACCCTGATCAGCCAAAGACTCAGGTGACTTCTTGGCTTCTGGTGTATGCAAATGATTTTTTATTGTTATTGTTTGTCTCTCTAGCAAGTTTCTTGTCAAATTCTTTCTTATCTCATCTTCTTATGGTTTTACACTTGATTCCCCAGAGTTTGTGCTCTTTTTTATTTTCCTCATTAGGATTTGGCTTCCACCTCTTATGAGAAGTATTTTTCTGTGTACTGCCTCTGCAAATCTGCCATTAAACCATACTGGCTTTCTTTTGGGTCAGAGTCTATGACTGAAGGTAAAGGAAGTATATTTGGCATTGGTGGAAATAGCCATGCAGGCATTCGCTATTTGTTTGTATTTTGAAAAATGGAAAAAAAAAGAGAAGATGGTGAAAACCCAAGGGAAATTTGGTTTTCATGTTACTGAATGTAATTATTTGGGATTTTACTTCTCTAAGATCAATAGAGGTAGTTTTGGAATGGGTTTTACCTTACCTACACCTTTCTAAGGAAATGTTTGGATAAGTGGTTCCATCCTTGTCTAGTTTCTAAAGGAAGATAGAATTGTTTCTAGTGATGAAAGTGCTGGTGCTTCATTCTGCTTTCCTTTTTTGATTAAAACTGAGGTTCAGAATTTGGGATCAGCATCAAACCAGGTCACTTGCTCTTGCAAGACTTATTCAGTTTTGTGTGTAATTCTCACTGGATTCAACGAATAGGAGCAAGTTTTAAATAGGAGCCAGACTTTAAAAATTAAGTGTGAATAAGGAATCTGGAATGTAGATCCAACAACCTTTTAAAACTGTAGAAAGGAAACAAAAGGTAAATGAGAGAGTAAATTTAAAGCTATTTATCTGAGGCTTGTGGTACTACCTTTATTGAGGAATTTAATAAAATGATATATGTGGTTGATTCATAGGTACCTCTACTTTTGCTGTTGTTTTGTTTTGATTATTGCAATAAGATAAATGCAGGAATTAAAGCATACTGATATATGGTATAGTACATAATAATAGCAAGTATCTAAGGTAGCAATGAACGAAGCTAAAATGGTTTGTTTTCAGTTTGAACAACAAAACTGATGCCAAAATTGATAATTCTAGTTTTTGGAGTCAGTGTAAATATAGGGTACTTGACCACTTTCCCTTACACCCTGTGAATATACAAACTTTTACTGAAACAAGTGAATCTCTGAACACTGCTTCAAAAAGCTAGCAAAACAAACATTCCTAAAATAGTGAATATAGAGAAACTCTTTTCCAAGGCTGGTTGGCCAGTTTGAAGTCAGATAAGCTATTTTAGAGAGATGTAAATAGGATCTATATGTAGACCATATTTTAGATATATTTTGATAAGTTATTGTTTTATAACAAATAATTAACAAGGTATTGTTAATGATGTGTGCAGATATGAGTTTGTCGGTTCTGATCATAACTGATATAAATATCAGAATATTTAAAAAAAAATACTTTTCTGTCACTGAATGTGAGAAGGGAGGAATTTTATGGGTGATAGCTTTTACTTGAACAACTGCATGGTTGAATTAAAGTTATTGAAACTTTTGAATGCAAAGTATATTTCGTAATTAAATCTTGGAATCTCTTTAATGTAGATGTTTGTTCAGTGTATGGTACTTTCTTGAAAATTGTTTTGGTTTTTGGGGGGGTTGTCTTTTAAATTGTATTTTTTTAAATGCTTTAATTTAATAGTTATTTTTAAAGTTTAGTTATGGCATGAAAGATGTGGCAAGTATTACTCAACAGATCTTTTAATATAACTCCCTTTAAATGAGATGCCTTTTCATGCATATAAGATTGCTATTTGGTAGCATTTTTTTCCTGGTCACTATTTAAAGGTTTTGATAATTTAATCAAATTTAAGATGAACCAAAATACAATGTTTGAAAGGCTGTTTCACATACACATGCACTTGCGCATGTGCAAAATATTTTAATTGTTTTCAAAGAACCAAAGGGAGGCCTTCTCAACAGCTAACTAATGCTTTACAGTTAAGGGTTGTTTAAAGACAATGTCAGAACAAGCTGCTTTACTGGCTTCAGATTTTTCATCTTGGGGAGAGAGAGGGGGCAAAAAAAGCCTGTTTGAAGACGGTGAGTAATACTGGGAGGAGACCGAGGACATGTCTACATTGGCTCCACATACTCCCAAGCCTGTCCTCAAATCCCTATCCACCCAATTCCACTCTATATAATCAAACTCAGAATTAAGATGATAAGGGTATTCTGGGTATATACCATTACTCTTAAGGGGTCTGTGATCTTATGATCTCAAGAATTACAATGGAACTGTCCCTGAAATATAGTCTCCATCATACTGTCTAGGTTTAGACCATGTGGAGTTGGAATAGGTGGGTGTAGCTTTCTTGGCAGCAGTCTCAAGAGATGCATAAGGAACTGAGCTGGATAAAAGAATGTAAATTCATTTAGAAACTTAAGATGAAAGTCTATCTAACATATTTTTAGCAAAGCCAAAGATTCAATGGGACTGACTATGCATGCAGGCAATTTTATTGTTTTAAAATCTTTTTTTCTTCTCTTGACTGCTAATAAAAATGTTGGGGGTTTTTTATGAAAGCTGTTGGCCACATTACTCTATATGTCTTTTTGATGGGAAGAAATATAGATGCTGAAATTTAATGGTAACTAGTAATATATGTTTGGTATAGTGTGCCTCCCAGACTAAGAGGCACATTAAAGCTGGTAAGGGCAAGGAGACAGACACCCAAGGATACATTGAAGGAAATAAGGAAGCAGATAAACTGCAGCTAGACATATGTACATGTGACAGTCAAAAAGCATCGACACCTCTCTCCTTTTCCCTCAAGGAACTTTAAAACTGAAATTTCATGGTGATGATGTTTGTAACTGAGAGAAGAATAATTTGTGTCACAAGCTTTTTTGTTTCAAAAGAGAGGGCCACATTCAGCTCTGCATTGTTTTATAGTTGTACCTAAACAATTGAGCAAAATATGTCCCATATTTCTGTTTTGACAGATCTGCATAAGAATATTGCCCGAAATAATTTTAGAACTGATGTACATTTTGCTATCTTCTGAATAGCAGCAGTCAAGGCCATCTGTTAGTCTGGCATTATGAATGAGCAGAAACAATTATTCTAGGTAAAGACATGGAGGAACAACCAGCAAAATTAAACAACTGTCACCTCTTTTACTTTAAAAAAATATATAGTGGTTGTAACTTTCATCTCTGCATCCTTCTTACAAAATGTTTCTTCTTAGCTTTGGGTTAGTAGAGTGCTAAACATGGAGAATGAATGTGTTCTTTAGCTAAGAATAATCTAAGTCCTCTTTATATTCAGTTAATATTATAGAGGCAAGCATTTGTGTGAGTGATATCTATTAGACCTACTATATAATTGGAAGGCATATAGACCTCTGGAAGGGTACCTGGCACCCAAAAGCTTGTCTACATTCCTCTCAGCTATACATTTGGTCCAATAAATATCTCACCCACACAAATCCTTGCCTCTCATGTTTTTCCCAGGCTATCATGGCTACAACATCATCCCAACACTACTATAAATATGATCGGGGCTCTACAAAAATGGTAGGGAGATGATATATATGAGATTCAAGGCAGAGACCAAAGTGGAAATAAAACAAGGGATAAAATAAGAGACATGTGATAGAGACAATAGAAAGCCCAAAACTGTAGGAAATGAAGTGACAAAGTGGTACAAGCCATGTGATACTAGTGAAGTTAGTTATGAACTTTGTTCAACTTTTGGGTTTCCTTCTTGCCTTTTCCATGGCCATCATCTGTTAAAATGATCCCCTTTTTCATCCTCTCTTTTACTTTTTTCCACATGTTCCTGACAAATAGATAATTACAGGAAAGCTGCAAATGACAAGATCCAATTTTCCAAAGCCAGTCTATGAGCATGAGTGAATTGATAGGAGTAAAAGCCTCCCTTACTGCCTTTCTTGTCTCTTACAAATCTCTAAAACTAGAATTATAAAAAGATTTCAACACTTCAAATTGAGGCCAGATTTAAAATTAAATACATATTTTGGAGGCTGCTCTCATTTGGAAAAATATCATAAATACCACAATCACAACTTATGAAGGGTGAGCATTGCTACATACAGCCATTGTATTGTTGTATGTAAATAAAAACTCTGTGCTTCAGAAAATCTGACCTCAGCTGTGAGTGTTGCATACTTAGAAATCTGGCCCAGAACACTCTTGAAACTCAACTTCTACATTTACATATTCTAAGAGATCTCTTTTCAAGTAATCCTGGGGCATCCTGCTTGACATACTCAAACTATCAATACAAGAGGCCAAGAATAGTTGAAAGATGCCATACCTAACTAGATTACTTGGGCAGAACTACACAAAAATTACCTTCTAAATGTTTTCCAGAAAAAAAAATAATTCTACTCCAGACTTCCTCATTTTTTGAGCTTCAGGCAAAAAAAAAAAAAATGAGTCAATGGTTTTCTATTATAATTTTTCAAAAATGTTTTTAGATTTGAAATGTTTTCCCAAATTCGTGTGAAAGCCTTTCAAGAAGACACATGTGAGATACAGCATTATGCAGGTTAGTCAGCTAGCCAGCCATGACATGCCGCATGTTTCTGCTGATAAAAGTAGTGCTTGCCTACTGCAGACAAGATTCACAAAGGTGATAGATAGGTTGCCAATTGCCTTTACTTATGCCATGGAGCCTTCAGAATAAAAGTGGAGGAATTGTTGGAAGGCACAAGCAAATGCTATATTTTGAAGCCAACCACTGCTTTGTCTTCACTTAACCACCTTTTTGTTGGTGTCTTTGCGCAGTATTCAGTTACAACCCAAATTAACCACTCTGAACAGCTGTCTTGTCTAGGTCTTTTGGGAATGCCTTTATTTTAAACTCTTATCGTTTTCTGGTTTTACTTTTATGGATAACTGCTCTATGTTCTTAAAAGCTTCAATTTCAGAAGGTTATGTTTGTTTATTAATGTTTTTAATGTCCCTTGCTGAACTGCTATAGGGCTTTTACTATCGCATATGCATCAAGCCCTCACAGCTTGGAATTTGTCTCACTGTAATGAAAATTTGGAACTGTGACCTAAATTCTAATAGTACAAAACACTTTACTACTATATTGTACACATTGGAGTTAATTGATTGTTTGTTTGGGCATCATTCTCTTTTTCTCTCTCTCTCTCCTTTTTTTTTTTTTTTTAACTGCTTGACTTATGTAATTAAGACAGATTTCATGGAATGGCAAAGGGATAAATAGGCCTGTTAGGAGGAAAAAGATTGTGTGCTGAATCAAATCAAGAACTCCCCCCCCCCCCCCAAAACACAACAGAAGACAATAAGAAAAAGAGGATGTTTATAGTGCCTATTCCGGAAAGAATAGGCACTATAAACCAGCCACCAGCTGTGCTGTTGGTTAATTCCTATTGATTAGCTTAGTGTCCCAGGATATTCAAAGCTAACATGATGATATTCATAGATCTGATTCAAGTGACAAGAGGTCCATTTCCTTCATCAGACTTATAAAGCCAATATTTATTTGATTGGTGCTACAATTCTCTAGTTGAATCAACAATCCATTTACAAATACAAATGATGAAAACACAAATGTCTTTACTCAAGCATCCACTTACATAAAATTTCCAATGTGTCCAGTACTGAGGCAGCATTTTTGGTAAAAGGGTTTGGGGAGGGGGGAGGACAGGATAACAGAGGATGTAGATGAAGGAGGCACAAAGATCACCAAAGCTGATACACATGAAATGGGAAGAAGAGAAAAATTCAGTGTGTAATATAAGGTCTTGATCTGAAAAATTTGGAGGAAAATTTTTAATTAAAGAAAATGGCAAAGCACTGATAAAAACTGCAGCAAACTCCATGTCTATATGGGAAAAACCCCAGCCCTCCTAAACATGGACATTTTTGCGGGGGGGGGGGGAGGAGGGGAGGAAGACTCATGAATGTTGCTTGTGTCTGGACACCCAGAAGAAGCTGAGAATTCAATATCCCTCATAATATTAACTAAGTTCACAAAAACTGGATGTAGCCATTGAAATGAAGGGGCCACTTAGTGCCTGCAGTTAGGCAACACCATCACTTTTTCATTTTTTTCAGTGCTCCTTTCAGTCACGTGGGAGAAGCCTAGTGACTAGCCTGTTTTATTTGATAGCTGTAAAATATTCAGTGTTTTAATTGAAAAATCAGTTTTCCATGGAGGTAAAAGAAAATAGCATCTTCTAATAAGCTCTAGTGACTGCTTCCAAGTCAGAGGTGGCCAATCTGTGACACGTGTGCCAGAAGTAACACAAGCAGCTTCTATGTATGTCAGATCAGGGAGGGGACGGGCAGCACAGTGCAGGCAGGGAAGGAAGCAGAGCAGTAAACTGGTCAGGGAGCACAAGCTAGGGAGAAGAAAGCAGAGCAACAGATCTGATAGAGAAAGGGGATCAGAGTGGCACTTGGGGAGGATAGAACTAACTAATCACATGCCTGCAAAAAAGGTTGGTCCCCAGTTATCTAAATCTAGAGAAACAGAAGTATGAAAGTATGTGGGCACATGTAGACATGATATTACTGTGCATGTATAAACTCTGAAGCTTATTGCAATTTACTCCAGAGTTTATTCATGCACAGCATGCAGAGCTGGGTGGGAGCATCCCTGGCTGGAAGTGGGGTCAGACTGCCAGACTGGGTCTGCTCCCCCTGGCTTAACATGATGCAGAGGGGCTGGCTGGGGCATGAGACAACTTCAGTGCGGGGCTAGCCAGCAGGCAGCTCGTGCAATGAAGCACCCTTGTGCCCACCCCTCCAGCATCTACACATGTTCTGCTGTGGAGTTTCTTACTTCACAGCAGGATTGTACTTGTATTTACAAGTATTATCATACTGCAGAATAAATTAGTTTACTCCAGCCTAATAAGCGTGCACATGTAGATTTTGAGATGTTTACTGTGCAGCTAGTTAGTAGATGCATCCTGTGTTGCCTAGTATGCTGATAGGTTTATTGTCCACACTGGGAGAGTCTACACAAGACACTACTGTGAGGTAGTGTAGTTTACTGTGCAGAAACATGTGCATTTACACATGCACATGCTTACTGTGCAATAAACCTTCCTAATTGTCAGTAAATTTTCTACCTGCAAATGCAGGTAGCAAATTTTATTCATGAGTAATTACTATGCAGTAGCACTCATGTAGATGCCTGACTGGGAGCAAACCTGCTCCTGGTCAGCCAGCCACTGGGGGTGGGAGATTGCTCCCTGCTCCCAGAAGCTGCCTGCTGCTGGGGTGGGCTGCCCCGATGGAGCCCAGGTGAGGACTATGTCCCCCTGCCCTAGCAGCAGGGAGCTCCAAGCCCTCCTACTCTGTGATGGTGAGTGGAGGCTGGGCATCCTTACGTCCCACTGCCATCTCCATGGTCACAGGGCTGGCATTGGGAGAGAAGGATCTTTCAGCACCAGCCCCACTGTCCTGGAGCTGGCACTGTTCAATAAAGATCTCTCAGCCCAAGCCCTGTGACTGTGGAGCTGGTGCTGGGACATAAGGATCAGTGTCCCCCCCACCATAGCCCTTTCCATGTCCCCTGCCCCAATCAGGAAGCTGGGGCTGGGAGCTCCCTCCTGCTAGGGCAGGGAGCAATTTCCCAACCCTGGCCAGGAGATGGCATTCTCTTGACCCAGTACTCCCTGCCAGATCTTGAGCTAGCAACCAGGAGGAGCCTTGAGCTCTGCCTGGTGGCAGCAGGGGCCCATTGCCAGGCCATAGGAAGTGGGAGTAGTTTGCTGCTAGGAGCAGCAAATGTGCTCCCACATCTCTGCATGTGTAGACTCCTACCTGGGAGTATTTACCTGTGAGTAGGTTACTAAGAAATAAAATGATCTCAGATCAAATGCATGTCTAGATGTCCCCATAGTCTCCTTTAGCCATGGATATGAGTTTATCAAAAAAGGAAAAGAAATATTACTTTCTAGTATAGTACATGAGACAGCATTGAATAGATAAGGTTTAATATGATGTAATCATTTTACTCAATGATAAAGCAATAGTCAAACTGTCTGTTACTGTCTGCAACCTTGGATAGTTCATCCTTCATAGTACCAAAGGCTTCTAGCAGACCTAAAAGAATGGACACTGGCCTTTTTTCTATTAGGAAGAGGTAACTGACCAATGAGCCTAATGCTACCTCTGTAACATACTAAATTCTAAAGTTGCAAGTTTGAGGCGGGGGAAAGAGGTAGAGATGTCTGAGGATATCAAGGTTACGGTATAAACTTATCACTAAATTTTTCATTCTTCAGCAATGACTAATAATCTTACATTCCCAATATTTTTTTCTGCAATGTTTTATCCAGACTTTATACTACTGTATTTACTTCATTCTATGTTGATTCTGAATTTAAGACTACCCCTCAATTAGATTCTATATATGAAAAATGTATTGATTTGTTGTCATTTTCCAGGTATAGAAGCTGTTTGAAAGGTTGTCTAAAATTCATCCCCTCCCATTGCTACAGCAGGGAAAATAGTACCTGAGGGGGTCAGGCGACCTCCTTTCTCTTTGCCTCAATTTCTTTCCCCTACAACCTTCCTACCCCCATCCCACCTGCACCCCCACCCCCAGCTCCTCACAACTTCTGTCCCTCCCTCTACTCCTCAGTCTCTGTCTATTCCCCCGCTTGCTCCCTGAACTCTTTCTCTTCCTCCCCCTTTACTGGCAGATGCTGATCAGGTATTGTTAGCCCCTAAAGCACAGCATGTGGAAGCTGAGCCCTTGCCAGGACATGCATCAGTGTCAGCCATGCTGATTGGCCAGGCAGGGAACAGAGTTTCCATGTACTCCATGCCTGGGGGGTGGAAATGGGCATGGGGTGGTGGAGGCAGAAGTATAGAAGGGAATTGTGGAGGGGGAGGAAGCTGCTGTGAGTCTGACTTCGGGCCAGAGTCAAAGCCTCAGTAGCTTCTGCCTCCCTCTCCCATTTTGTACATGAATCTAACATGATGGGATTTTCTCCCCTTCCTGATTGGGGGAGGGAAAAAGACACCCTCATCTTTGATTCAAGTAAATATGGTATGTGAACATAATTTTGCTGTTGTTGGTTGGTTGATTTCTTAAATTGTGTATTTCGTCAAATATGCTACTGTGTGGTAACCCCTCTCCCTCCATATCCACCACCTTTCCTTCTCAATATGATGGTAGATTTAAATCTCAAAGTAGTTTTCAGTTGCACAAACTGTATGTAAAACAAAAACAAAAACTGATTAAGGTAAGGAATTGATATCGCCCACATACCTTTATATTAAATACATGATTAAGCTTATCTAAACCCATATTCTACCCCCGTTCAGCATGCTGTTTAGTGCTCATGTAAAAGAATATGACAGAATTTGACCTAAATATAGGTATTTATTCAAATTTTTTGAATATACTCATCCTGAAAAACATGAGATACAAACCATATCCCTCCCCAAATAGGATACAAAATATGATACAAACCATATCACATTTACTGAAAAATGAAGTTATACAAATACTTTTAATTACTTTATAGAAATTTCAGTTACCATAAGTCCCTATGATGCCAATGTTGGTATGCTTATGCATCAAGCAAACGTATTTGAATGGCATAACAGCCTTTGAATGATATCAAATGGAAACATGTATATGTTTCCATATGTTTTTAAAATTGAAGAGGATACTTCCCTGATTAGTAATTTTTGATAGTATTTTTATTGAAATTTGAACCAACCCATGAAGGTTGGCTCTATCGATACCCTTGATCATCCTCTTTGCCCCCCACTGTACATATTCTTCTATATCATTTCTGAGATGGAAGTACCAAAACTTCACCCAGCATAATTGTTTGAACAGAACATCCATTTACCCTGTCTCAAAAAGTGGCAGAGTGGATGCTGAGAAGGAACATAAACAGGCCATATCCAAAACTACGCACCCCCTACTTCTCTTCCACAGCTGTATCCAGAAGTCAGAGGTTTAGAAGCTGATACAGAACCTGCACCCTCTACCAGTGTTCCCTCTAAGCTGCACAACATGAGCAGCTGCACTCTTACCTCACTGCCAGGTGTGCCCGCATGGCCACACACCCCACACAACTTAGAGGGAACACTGCCCTCTACCATGTTCAATACCTGTCAATGGACCTTTCTTCCATGAAAATGTCCGTTCTTTTTTAACTGGGTTGTATTATCTGCCTCCACAACATTTTGTGGTACTGAGTTCCACAAGTTAATTGCATTTTTTGTGGAAAAAATTATTTGTTTTGTTCATTTGAAGACTGCTATTGTATGTCCCCCAGTTTAGCACAGAGAAAGATAATAAATTCCTATTTAATTTCTCTACAGCATTTACTATTTTGTAAATCTTTATAATGTCCTTATGCCCAATCATCTATTTTCAAAACTGATAAATCCTAGCCTATTTAGTCTTCTCTGGTATGGAAGCGCCATCCATACAAATGTACCTATTCTTCTATATTCTTTTTGAGGTGGGGGTACCAAAGCTTCCCGCAGTGTCATGAACAAAGGTAATGTTTTAATTGTTTATGTTACAAAGAAGTAGGAAATCTCGTCACTGTTCAGGTGCATTCCTTGTCCAGCTGGCTAATGGTAGAGAATATTAATTCCTAGTTTTGCATCTACTTTGTATGTAAATGTATACAAGTGAGAGGGGGAAAAAAACAAATCCCAAACTAACCTTGTGTCACATGGTGATGGATCAGAAAGGTCCCTGGGTCTAAAACAAATGGAAAGTTAGTAAGTTATTTGCAGCATCTTAAAATCTCTCCCTTACTCAAAATGATTTCATGGCTTAAGATTCAATTTTGAAACGAGTACTACAGTGCTACCTGTCTACTTTACATAGTACATATTTGTAACAACAGGAAGCAAGCTGAATTCAGCATCCAGATAGCTTGTACTGTTATCAACAAAGCAGACTTTGTTATGAGACATCCCTGTTTATCTAACTTCGTTCTGTTCAAACTGTCTGAATATTCTGTCATCCTCCTCTGGCTTATTATGGCTACAACAATGCCTGTGGAGACGAGCTCTCGGCAGGAAACAACATTTGTTTTCAGATTAAAATTCTAAATTTCCTCCTCTTTTCAGGTCTTTTTTTTTAAAGTAACATGAATAATAATCCTTAGTTCCTTTTAACATTGAGGATTGTGGCATATAGAAAAGGATTTATTTCACTAAGGCTGGAAGGAACTTCAAGAGATCATCTAGTACAACTGAGGATAAAAGTTGAGTCCAACTAAAAGTTTCTGCTTTAAGCTTAAATCCCCTTCAAAACTATAGAAGGCAGGAAAAGGGAGGAGCTTGTCCTGCCTCCCAGACTAGAGCATTTCAGCTAAGTTTTATTGTCTAGGTCTATGTTTGTGACAGAGCAGGTGCAGAAAGGGGGATAAATGCCACAGAGGCTGGGACCCACCTCAGGAGAAACCCATACAGTTCTAGCTTGCCATATGTCATCCCCATTGTGCCTAAGCTTTGTGTTCTGATAGATATGTACCCTTCTGAACGTGGATATCACCTAGGATATAGGAATACAGGTTACTACTGTGTCAAATAAATAAAATATAGCACTTTATATATTTTAAGTCATGATGTCCTACAAGTTAGTGTGCTGTACATTCTCATAACGTGTTCCAGTTCAGACGTCTTAATGAAATGGCAGGTGAAATGAAAATGTTTTCTAAAAAAGGTTTCTCAATTCCTGGAAAACATTCCTGACAGTGTTTCTTGCCCACAGTAGTCAAGATCCCACTGGCTAAGCATTTACCTTGAATGCGAAGTACTCAAATTCAAGTTCCTGGTACCAAGTATAAGTTTATCACAACCCAGATGAGTGGAAGGATGATTCATATGTTGGCTATTCTGAGCTGGGACATGTTCATGCTTGCTCTGCTTTTTCACTGAAAAAAAGCATTGAAAAGCCTTAACTTTGTCCTGTAATGTGACTTGTCCTCAAATTTTCACAGGATGAGAAAATCATTTCCTGCCTAGCTCTACTTTCACTTCCTCCTTCTACCCACTCCCTGCATTTCATCAATTGTAATTTTATGAGAGAGATGCATGTAACATGTAACCATCTTTATCTTTGGTGTGCTATTCTCTTAAAAACTGAAAGTATCATCATCATTCAAACTCACTACCAGCCAAGGAGAAGAAAGCAGAGCATGAACTCTGAAGAATTGAGTCTCCTAAGGGTCACTGCTAGCACCAATACTTTTCAATGTATATATCTTAGACTTCCCTCATACAACATCCAAGCAGTACATGTGCACTGACAATGTTGCCATAGTAGCCCAAGGAATAGACATGACAGAACTGGAAAAGACACTAGGTACCTCCACGGAACTCATCACTGACTGTCTCCACAAGTGCCATTTCAAGTTGAGCATCAGTAAAACAGTATCATCACTCTTCTACCCGAACAATCATTGAGCCAAAGCATGCTGAGTATCAGAGTAGGCAATTGCATCCTTCCTGATGACCATCCTTCAGCCTATCTAGGAGTCACATTAGACTGTACCCTCAGCCATAAACATCACAGAAGGTCAGCAGTAAAGTCTCTGTAGGGGTAGCTGCCTTAAGATGTTTAGCTAGCACATTATGGGATGCCAACTCCAAATTGCTCAGAACCACTGCACTTCCACTTGCATATGCCCCAGCAGAATATTATGCTCCTGTATAGTCCAGAAGTTGTCACACTAAAAAACTCAACACTGTGCTTAATAGTGCACTGAGACTCATAACAGGCTGTACAACACACACACACACACACACACACACACACACACTCCCAATACTCTTGGGCATTAAACTAAGTGATATAAAAAGACAAACCTTAATATCATTATTGGCAAAAGAAGCAAGAGATGATAAAAATCGCCCATTCCATCAACTATTAACAGAACAGATAGAGGCTTAAGAGGCTTAAAAGTTATAAAGCATTTGTACAGGAAGCCCACAAGCTCCTGGAAAAGCTTGGAAATACCTTTCCCAGTGGTTGGTCCACTCTATTGCTGCCCATAGGTTGGTTCAGTAAGATCTATTCCTACAGTATTTTATACCAACACCAAACAAGTCCCCCATCAGGTACAACCTTGACATAGAAGCATGGGTCAAGCTGAGCAGACTGAGATCTTCATACAAACACTTCAAAACAACACTTCACAAGATGAACATCTTGGACAGCCCCCTGTGTGAATGCAGTGTCCATCAAACAGCACAGCACTTTACAACAGGAAGCTACAATCTTTACAAATGCCCAATCAAGGTAGATGGAATTTGCTCACTGAGCCATTAATACCAGACAGTGGCTTATAGATTTGAAAGTGGATATCTGACACCATATGAAAGAGGGCCATTCCCTTTTTGTTTGAGCCTTTCAGGATCCTGTTCATTGTAGCAAGCATCTCAAGGTGTCTTAACTTTTTCTATGGTCCTTTCACTACCGTATTCTTTATCATCGTACCAAGGGATCTATTTTTAGCTATTCTATGAACAATCTGTGTGCAAGAAATTTGTGCTGTATCATTAGTAGCAGCAGATTTGTATTATTTCTTACAAAATATATTAAAATGGCATTGGTCCCTGGTTACGTTACATATTTTGGTAGAACACGCTTAAATGCACAATCCAACATTACCACTAAATAAAATTAAACCAAAACTGTTTTTAATACTAGTTTTGTTTATGTTTTCTCTATGCTTGTAATGAAGACTCATATTAATGATGTCACTGAATAAAGTATATCCAAAGAGAAATGTGACTTGTATGTGGAAAATGAATATGGGAATCTAAATAATAAAACTACTAATGTCTGTCAGACTTTAAGATCACATGAAACAATTTTTTTCTGCTGAAGGACTTTCGTATTTGGTCAAGAGAGTGATGTTAAGTTTCTTTCAATGCATTGAAAAGCTAGGAAAACCCACAATGAGCAATTACTTGCAACATTAATTTTCTTCCTATGTATGTGCACTTTGCCCCTTCTGTAGCTGGGAGTAGCTGAAAGCCAACATAATTTTTCACTTGTACTGTACTGGCTTAGAAGGAATATGCATCTGAAGAAAGGCCAAGTGTCTTTTGCTAACCCTTATGATCAAATGAGCTAGACCAAGGGTCAGTGCCAGATTATGACATGCTGAAGCCCTAAACTATGTTCATCTTAAGTGTGCCCATACAATAAAGATAATGCTTTAGTGTTCTCACAGAAAGGACACTGAAAATGTGTGCAAATATAAATCTTTCGTATTTATATACAAAGGCAAAGGCACAAAGAAAAGAATATAATCTAACATAAAACAAGTTTATGAACTCAATGTGAATAATAACTGTGGAGCCATATATATGTATATTTTTGTCATATTAGAATGAAAATGTCCATATTTAGAGAGTCATTTTCTCATATCTCCTTTATTTACCTACTGATTTTTATAAAACTTGATTTTGAGTCAGTAGGGTTTTTTTTCCTTATTTAGAGGCCCCTCATATGGTGAGGCCCTAAACTGTAGCTTAAATCTAAATTCAGCGCTACCAAGGATGTCAAATGTATGACCTGTAGGCCATATCTGGCCCACAGATTTGCTCTGTCTAGCCCACCAGGCTATTGGAGGGCCATAGGAAATTGTGGGATATGGCTAGTCATCCATCAGCTGCTTCACCCATTGTCACTGCCATGGTCCTACCTCTCGACTGCCATTGCTGCATCAGGCTGGAGCTGCTGCTGCCACCTACTCTGAGCCAAAGACAGAGAAATTGCATGCGTTC
>NW_017729029.1:66450189-66459150 GCF_001723915.1 Gavialis gangeticus | reverse complement strand
TGCCACCTACTCTGAGCCAAAGACAGAGAAATTGCATGCGTTCAGTCATAGCTGAAGCTGCCAGCACTTATACCGCGTGCCTGTGGCTGGAACTACTACATACTCTGTGTTGGATCTGGCCTGCAAGGATCCCTGTGGTATGGATCCAGCCCAGGGTGTCAGGCAGGTTTGACACCCCTGAGCTAGACTAAATTAATGAGTAGTC
The DNA here is from genome assembly GCF_001723915.1 of Gavialis gangeticus. Taxonomy (NCBI): domain Eukaryota; kingdom Metazoa; phylum Chordata; order Crocodylia; family Gavialidae; genus Gavialis; species Gavialis gangeticus. The sequence continues at coordinate 66,458,945 of NW_017729029.1, read as the reverse complement.
AGAATCTGTTTTCCGTCAATCCAATCAGTCCATCAAAAATCTTGTAAAGGTAAAATAAGCATTTTCAAAATGGCTGTCATCCTAACGAGGGATATTTTTTCCATATAAAAACAAAAACAAATTCTTTCAAGATAATTTATTTGGAAAAAGATATCTCATTTTATAAATACTCCCAAAATTTGATGTAAGGGCAAGGTCAAAGTCAAATGTCCACCTAAGCCAAATGCCCATTGGGCTAGAATGTTTAAGGGACATTGGTTTCTGTAGTCGAGCCTCACAAAGGCACAATATGGCTACTAACACATCTGGCCACCATTAACTCCACGGCCTAAATGACCTCACTTATTTACAGCCTTTGACATTGGTGTGGATGGAGGCTTCAAATTCAACTCCTACCACAACAGAAAACCTTGATTACTCTGCATCAGAGAAAGATGAGGAGATTTTTTTTTTTCCTGAGATCAGGATTATTTTTCTCGTATCTTCAGTGAGACACTTGAACACTGGTGAAATTAAACAATTATCATTGTTAACACACTATGAAAGACTAAGAATTATTGTCATACTACTAGTTACCATAAATTGTTCAAATGCCCTGGAGATCTGGACATTTGAGGAGTGTCATCCTCATTGATTTCACCATCACAAATGACAAGGAACTATAATAAAACACTTCAGGCTTTCAATGAAACTTCAAGAGAATTGGTTTTAAAAACTCTAACATCAAAGTCTTCTCAGAGATTATAAAAAAACAAGTCACACTAATAAGTAATAAGATACATATGGCATGTCATTTCGGGTCAAATAAAAAGCTTAAGGTGGCAAAAAAACTATCTTTTGAAGACAAGGAGATTCAAAAGTCACGTGTTTTATCAGACATGCAAAACCACAAAGGTATTATTATCTTTATTAATTAGAAGAATATTGTTGTTGTTGTCCATTCTTTGAATTCAACGATGACCATTGACATCACTGGTTGGTTTGGTTTCCGTGAGCATGAATGACAGATGAAGCCAATTTGTGCTTTGAACTCTCTGTGGCACACTGAGCAAGAGATGCCACTTGGACTTGCTTGATCAACAGTGGATATGCTGCTGTTACTAGACTTACACTTTTGCTATAGAAATGTAGGAATTTAGAAAGCAGAAAAAAAATATAAGCATTTAACTGAAAGTTTACATTTTTCAATAGAAAAATTTGAAAGAAGGAATGACCAATTTTAAATCAGTACTAGCCAATAGACAGTAAAGACAAGATGACTTAATGAAGACTATCTTGCATTCAAAAGGTTGTCTAACTCTATCCTAGCTATGCAGTTGGTTCAATAATAGGTATCACCCTAAGAAACCCTTGCCTCTTTAATATATAGTACAGTTTAGTTTGGTAGTAACATTCAAATACAGCAAGGCTGAAAGAGAAAAGTGCTTTGTTTCATGGAGCAGGGGGTATTCATAGAGTTGCTTTGTCCAAAACTTTCATCCTAAGGGTTTGTATATAGCATGGAGTATTGATGTGGGCTGGCTGTGGCAGTGGCATAAAGCCGAATTTACAGTGAAGCTTGAATGGACCAAAAGCTGTTTGCTGAGACAGCAAAGCTGACTTTATAGTTTCATAGTTTCTAGGGTCGGAAGGGACCTGAGTAGATCATCTAGTCCGACCCCCTGCCATGGCAGGAAAGAGCTGATTACAGCAAGACTTGAGCAAGTGAAGAACAGTGATGGTACAGAGCTGATTTTGCAATAAGGCCTGGCTAGACTAGTGCTGTTATAAAGGTGATTGTGTGGTGATATGAAAGAAAGTGGTAGACTACCAAGCAAGTAGAAGCAGAAGTGGTATTGCAGAATTGGAACTTGCAGATTCACAATATGTTGAAATCTGGCCAAGTAGTTTTTTCATGGCTACTGCAAGTTGGGTAAGAGCTATGCTTTGACTGACCCTGAAACTGTTTGGACTTGTGAGTAGAATTTTTGCAGTTTTAGTATGTGGTTTGAATAGCTGTTTTGGAGGTTCCTTATATCAAACATTATTTGCAGCTATATTCCTGATCAGGCTTTTGAGGTACTGATTTGTATTGATCAGTTGCTTACATAGATGTTTTTGATTATTTATCTTTTCATGTTGCAGAAAGATTCTTGTATGTTCATGTTTTAAAGAGTTTTCATTTTTATCCCAGCAGGAATGTTACTGGTAAAATATAGAATTTACCTAGCTATATTAGCACCAACATGACAGATTGGCTTGTAAAACCTTGCTAGACTTTCAACAAGATCTTGATATATTTTTGACAGCTTTCATTGCCCAGTAGTTCTTAGCCACAAACCAAAACAAAAATAATGCCTCACTTTGTGACGGTGAGATCAAAAGTCAGGTTTCCATCTTTAAGTTCAGACTTCTGCAATGACATGCTGAACATGTAGAAATGTTATTTGTATGTTTCTTTACAAAAAAAAGGATCTGTGAGTTATCACTGTCTCTCGGTGTTAGAGAAGATTGGTTTCTGTGGGTATTCCATAGTTACTGTACTGTAATGAAAAACAAGAATAATTCATTGTTATGTTTCCCAAATAAGGTGAAATTATATTATCCTATTTTGTGATTTGGATTTAAAAAAGAGATTTTTTTTTTAATGAAAAGCATATGACCTACAAGTAGTTAATCAGAAACCTAGAAAAAGAAACTGGTAGATCACATTAGCTAAACTGCTACCTGTACCCAAACTATCTAGCTTGAGTCTAACACAGTTGTGTCTATACATCCAACAACTAGATCTTTGACTGCAGTGTAGACATACCCTACAGTCTGTCAGGTTGAAGCAAACTTAGGAAACATATAGGGCCAATTACCATCTTCAGCTTGCTAAAGGACTGCTATAAATTGTATTAATTAGGAAGCCACTTTATCATCCTGGATTATTGGGGGATTGTAAAACTCTGCCTGGAGACATCTAATCCCTACCCTACACTGTGAGAGATACAGTAGCAGTTGCTGTAGGGCTGGCTATGCTAGACAAATCCTCATGTTCTGCCTTAAGGCAGGTTTAAAGCTCCTTTGCACCACTGGAGCAGTACAAAGTGGATTTACAAGAAGCATGTGAGATCTTCCGTCATCAAAAAAAATGTTAAGATTGTAATGCAAATGATCAAACAGAGTAGATGAAACAAAAAATACATACGGAAGTAAACCGTGGGGTAAAAAGGAATTTAGTAATTACCTGTTGGGGTTTTTTCAAATGGAAAGTTTTCTGTATTATTACCTGGGGCTTGATGATTTGACACTCCTAATGTTGTTATTTCACAGCATTGTATTCTGAATTGAAACCCTTTTACCAGAGCATTTAGTTGGGGGGTGGGAGGGTGGACAAGAGAACAAAAAAAGAAGGGGAGGTATTGTGTGAAGATAAATTGATGATGCAATTGCGTATCTTTGAAACAGCTGTTTATTTTTGAGAATAAAGCAAGGCACAATCAAGCAACCAGAGACAGTTTCCTTGCTTGTAGCTGCATGCTTCTTTCACCTTGCTCCCCAAGTTAGCAGCTCTTCAAATGTTTTTTCTCTGAGTAAGCCTGTCTATGCTTCTGTGGCTGTGACTTTTGGTTCCTTCTCTGTCTTTCTTATTTTGTCACACTGCTTCTCTACCTGAACACACACCGACTGGTCTTTCCACATAGATCACTCAAATTCCTAAGCAGACACACACATACTTTTATTTTTGCTAGTGTCATATGCTAATACTTTGTATTTGGAGACTGCTGTTATTTTAGCAGCCTGCTTTCACAAAGGAATTCAGTACTGTCTTAAATCAAGGGCAGCAACCATGCCCAAATATTTGAAGCTAACTTGTAGCAAAGTTAGTGACAGTCTTTTGGTGTGTGACTAAGTGTGTACGTGGATAAAACTTGATCATGCAATGTCAAATAATCTCATAAGAATCTGATGGAAGAGTCTAATATGGGGCCAAGACTCCTGTTACTTACGGAGGGGAAAATAGTGGCAAACTATGCTCAGGCTGACAAGTAGGGAGCTAGCTGTAAAGGCAGCCGGAGGTCAGAAATGGGAAGTGCCTATTGCTGTGCTAGTTGTGCAGCAGTCATACAATAGTAGAGCAACCTGTGTGTGCAGCAAGAAGCCAACTGCAGTGCTATCAGATTCCTGGTAATAATACAAGACAGAGTCTTATGTAAGAGATGAGGCAAGGTTGCAAGTGTGAGATCCTCTTCTGCAGGCTACCCTGAAGGCCAGTAAGCAAAGCTAGTTAAGAGTACACTTCCAGACAGCCCATGGAGTCACCTGACCAGAAAGGGGCAGGGCTCTGCTGGCATATTAGCCAGGGCCAGAGCCCAAAAGTCAGTCTGGCCCTGGAGGCTGATGGGGAAAGGAGCTCAGCTGATGAGAATCTAATTGAGATCTTGCTATCCCTGACATATATTGGTAAGGAGCAGAGTTTTGGCAAGGGAGTAGACTCAGGGAAGATGGGGGTTGTCAGAAGATAATCAGTGTGATTGGAGAATTAAGTTATAGCTGGTGCACTTATGTTGTGGTATAAGTTTTAATTGGTGGACTGGGTTGGGGACAGTATGAGAGGTCAAGAGGTCCCAGTAGTGCCAACAAAGCTCATGAGGGTTGAGCCTGCTAGGGTGGGGTAGAGCAAGCAGTAGTACAGCAGTCCAGGAGGGGCAGTGATGAGGGTCAGGGACCCAGAGCCCAGAGGAGCAAAGGCAGGACAAGAGCCTGCCACCCAGAGTGGGGGACAGCAGAGAGCTAGAGAGAGTCCACCACCCAAAGAAGGGCAGTGACAAGGATAAAGGAAACTCAGCACTAGAAGGAGTGGAGACTAACAATGGACTGAAAAGTCAGAGAAGTCTGGAGTATAGCTCACACTGAACTGGTTGGTTTTGATACCTGTAAGGGATGAGCATGGCTACAGAGAAGGTTGGAGACCATGATTAGCCTATGAAGCAATGGGTGCCCTTGGGGGGCATATGCATGCCAAAAGGGCCCACCTAGTGGGATGGAACAGCAGGGACCAAGGGGATCCACGGTAAAGAGGACGGGTTAAGGCTCACTTTAAGAGCCTTTCCAAGTTCTTAATAAGCCAAAGACATGGTAGGTGAGAGCAAAGGGAGGGTACCTTAGAAACAGAGTGGAGCAGGAGCCGAGTCACTACCAGGGGGCATGACAACTGCTCCTGGGACACAGGTCCTGTTACAAAGAGATATTTGTAACTATCTAGAATGGCTAGAGTGCATAATTATGCTGCTTGGTGATGGAACTGTAATATGATGTCAAAGTTAAGCCCAAAAAAGATGCGTGAATGATGCCTTGTGACCCTGGGGAAACCTTGTTGCATTTTGGAGGAAACAAGTTTACTCAAGGGAGAACTACTGCACTTCCCTTTTAAATTACCTTGTATAAAGCTCTTGGGTTTGTAACTGATTTGTAGATAGGGCAGAGCTAATCACATTTTGTAAAAGGGTCAGTGCAGGTGGCACCGTGTTTATTTACAAGCAGACAGGGTTTTTCATTACAACACTTGGTTGTAAAAGGGACCATGGTGTATCTAGAATCTTTTCCCCCTTTCTTTTTCATAAGGAGGGTTTCTCTCTCTCTCTCTCTGTCTCTTCAAAGTGGAGCTATTGTACAAGGATGATCTTTTTTTCACACACAAGAATTCATTTGAAAGCCCTCAAGGTGAAAAAAATAAATATATGATCCTCCCATTTAAAATCAAAGGGAACCACTGACATTGCCTTTTCAATTATTATACATTAATATTTCTCCTTGAATTTTGCTTAATACTCCAGGGATTCATGAATATGATCAAGGATATAATTTTGTTATTTCACCCAACTAGATTAGAAGACACAGTGTATGTCTGATGAGAACACATACTATTTAGTATGGGTATGTACCTAAGTAGGGCTAAATGTAAGTGATGATCAGCATAGATAATCAGGGAGATTATATCAGGCAAAAAATCATCAGAGGATGCATCTACATGTGCAAATAACCACAACTAAATTTAATGCACATTAAGCTAATGCTCATTACGTGATTTTGGGCTGATGTCTACATGTGTAGAGACTTGGGACTAAAATTAGTCCCAAGTCCCTCCAGTCCTGCCATGTGCCCCTGTGGCCACTGGGGTGAGCTTCAGCCTCCAACCACGTGGATGCCAGCACTTGGCAGCCATGTTGAAGCCAGATCGAGCTGCCGGCACTTGGCAGCCATCTTGGAAACTCAGATCCCTGGTCAGACCTTTCCCTGACCAGAAACCACGTGCCCAGTGCAGGGTCAGCATGTGCCAGCTCCCTCCCTGCCTCTACACAGCAGGGCTGTCCTTGTCCCTTCTCCTGCCAGTGACACCCAGAGCCCTGCTGCTCCAGCCCTGTCCCTGCCAGCAGTGACCATCACCCTGTTCCCCTGCTGGCCATGATGCTGGCCCCAGCAGGCACCCCAGCCCAAGCCCCAGGATAACTGTGCACCCACCCACAGGGACCAGGACACCAGCTGCATGAGGCCCTGCCTGACCCCTCCTCTTATACTCCCCACTCCAGCTTATCTGCCCTGCTGCCCATGGACCCTCCACCCCTCCCCAAGAACAACAGTTTTTATTTTCCTCACAGCCAGGAATGTCCTCAGTCATTCATCCCACCAGACAGGGTCTCATAAATATGGGTGTTGGAGCACCCACCCCACATGAACTGCCTCTGGACCTCTGCATTCCCGCAAGATCACTGATTCAGCCCACTGATCACTACCCTATGCTCCTTATCCATGTGGGCACTATCTTGGAGCCCTCCCAGCCAGGTCCTGAAGTGCCACAGGGATTTGGGAGTGGGGCTAAAGGGTTTGGGGGTGCAGGTGGTGTTTTCTTTGATCGTCCCAGTTTCGGGTTATGGGCCGAAGAGGGAGAGGAGGATCCAGGTATTAAAACAAAGACTGCGGTGCTGGTGTCATCGGGAAGGCTTTGGCTTCCATGACCACGGTCCCCGATGAAAGAGGCAGTGAGCTGCCTGGGAGGGACGGCCTCCACCTCTCTCCGCTGGGGAGGAGGCTCTTGTCAGCCAGACTGGCTGACCTGCTCCACCAGGCTTTAAACTAAGTCTGCAGGGGATAGGGGGACTACCGCCACTGCTGGCCCACTGAGCAACCCTTGCAAAGCCAGCAGGCCAAGGCACTTAAGGGAGCCTACCCCTGCCTCAGCCCTGGAACAATCTGCAGGCAAGGCAAGGGCCCCCAAGAAGACACTTGCCTGCCTGTACACAAATGCCAGGAGCTTGGGGAACAAATAAAAGGAACTTGTCATCCTGCTTAACACAAGTAATTATGATGTCATATGGATAATGGACACCTGGTGTGATTACACCCATGACTGGACCATGGGTATAGACAGCTATACCCTGTACAGGCGTGATCAAGTGGACAAATGGGGTGGGGGTGTAGCTTTCTATGTCAAGGAGAGCTACACGTCCCTGCAAGCCAATATTGGTGACCAGGGTAGATGACTAGAGACCCTCTGGGTTAAAATCCATGGGGAACATGACACAGGAGACTCAATGGTGGGAGTCTATTACAGACCTCCCACCGAAAGTCAAGAGCTTGACCAGGAATTTGTAAGGGAATTGGCTGAGGCCACATGCTCCCAGTCCATTGTTGTCATGGGAGACTTCAACTACCCAGATATCTCATGGAAACAGCGCTCAGCTAAATCCGAGCAGTTGCAAAGCTTCCTCTCATGTGGATGACCTCTATATGACACAAGAAGTCTATGGGCCAACGAGAGGTAAAGCACTGTTCAACCTGGTACTGGCAACTGGGGAAGACCTAATCAGCGACCCAACAATTGATGGAAGCTGAGTGACAGCGACCACAAGCTGATCACCTTCACTATCCGCCTTAAAGCTGGTAAGTCAGTCAGCAATACTGAAGTCCTCAACTTCAGGAAAGCTGACTTTGACAAGCTCAGGAGGCTTGTCGGTGAGGCCCTAAGGGACCATAACCCCAGGGGGAGGGGAGTTCAGGAAGAGTGGTTGCTCCTCAAGAGAGCAATCCTCGATGCACAAGCTAATGCTATTCCATCTCAGAGGAAAGGCAGCAAAAGGGCACAGCAGCCCCCTTGGCTCTGCAGAGAACTAGCGACCTTGTGCAGCTAAAAATAAAGACCTACAAAGGATGGAGGAAGAGATCCACCTCCAAGGAGGAATATTCCGCACTGGTCTGGACCTGCAGGGAATGAACCAGGAAAGACAAAGCTGTGATGGAACTCCAACTACCTACAAGTATCAAGGACAATAAAAAGTCCTTTTTTTAGATATGTAGGGAGCCAGAGAAAAAGCAAGGGCAACATTGGACGCCTGCTAAACCAGATGGGACAACTGACAACTAACACCCAGGAAAAAGCCAACCTACTAAATGGGTACTTTGCGTCGGTCTTTCAGCAGTCCCATGGGACACACCTGTCCATTACAGGACAGGGAGGCACGAGTGAGGGAGATTCCTTGCCTTCCATCAATACTGACCTTGTGAAGGAACATCTTTAGACACTGGATACCTTCAAGTCAGCCAGCCCTGAAAATCTACACCCCAGGGTACTCAAGGGGCTGGCCAGCATCATAGCTCAGCCCCTAGCATGGATCTTTGAGAACTCCTGGTGCTCTGGTGAAGTGGTTCAAGCACATACTTTATAGTTTCATAGTTTCTAGGGTCAGAAGGGATCTGAGCAGATCATCTAGTCCGACCCCCTGCCATGGCAGGAA